>NC_070607.1:96929330-97562699 GCF_027172205.1 Podarcis raffonei | reverse complement strand
CTCATCGTACAAGCCGGCAGCCTTCATCAGCTGCCTGTGGGATGAGCACACCGGGCCCAACTTGCTCAGGAGACCAGGAAGCCTGGGCTGGGAGGACGGAAGGAAGACAGGGGGTCAGTCCGTCACCGAAAACACCAGAATTACTCTGCCCGCCCTTGGAAGAAAGGGCCTGAGCTGCCGGGCATTTCCCTAAGTCATTGATCCATTTCTTCACGTTTGGTGGGAATGCCCTTTCGTTAAAAGCTTTTGGAAGTGAAATAAAAAAAATTAAGGTCTTATATCTATGTAAGGTCTTATAAGTATAATTAGGGACGCGGGTGGCCCTGTGGTTTAAACCACAGAGCCTAGGGCTTGCCAATCAGAAGGTCGGCGGTTCAAATCCCCGCGACGGGGTGAGCTCCCGTTGCTCAGTCCCTGCTTCTGCCAACTTAGCAGTTCGAAAGCACGTCAAAGTGCAAGTAGATAAATAGGTACTGCTCCGGTGGGAAGGTAAATGGCATTTCCGTGCGCTGCTCTGGTTTGCCAAAAGTGGCTTAGTCATGCTGGCCACATGACCTGGAAGCTGTATGCCGGCTCCCTCAGCCAATAAAGTGAAATGAGCGCCGCAACTCCAGAGTCGGCCACGACTGGACCTAATGGTCAGGGTCCCTTTACCTTTACCTACATATTATGAAAATGGCCAATATACACTAAACAAGCAGAAACTGCAACTGCCCTCATTCCCCCATCAGTCAGCATAATTGTTGTTGTTTAGTCGTTTAGTCGTGTCCTCCTCTTTGTGACCCCCTGGACCAGAGCACGCCAGGCACTCCTGTCTTCCACTGCTTCCCGCAGTTTGGTCAAACTCATGCTGGTAGCTTCGAGAACACTGTCCAACCATCTCGTCCTCTGTCGTCCCCTTCTCCTTGTGCCCTCCATCTTTCCCAACATCAGGGTCTTTTCCAGGGAGTCTTGGAGCCTCAGCTTCAGGATCTGTCCTTCCAGTGAGCACTCAGGGCTGATTTCCTTCAGAATGGAGAGGCTGGATCTTCTTGCAGTCCATGGGACTCTCAAGAGTCTCCTCCAGCACCAGAATTCAAAAGCATAAATTCTACGGCGATCAGCCTTCTTGATGGTCCAGCTCTCACCATAATATATACTCTTTAGTAAAACAACCAGAGCATGAACAAGAAGTCTCTATAATGTATATGTTTCAGGGATCGTAGAGATTCAAGAATGGTGCGTGCTACATAGGAGAATATTTTGAGAATAAAATACATGGCCAAGGCATCTTTTATTATCCAGATGGATACCGATATGATGGAGGGTGGGTGGAGGACCAAAGACATGGTTGTGGCTTTTACTAAAATGTAAGTGGAGACACATACGATGGAGAGTGGTTCAATCGCTACAGGCAAGGTACATATCTGTATCAGAGCCAAGAGCCACATTCACTCACAGTCAAATCTTCCAGGGGCCGCACGTTGGTGGTGGGCGGCCCAGGAGCAAAATATGGACGGGGCTCTTGCATTTGCGCAACAGGCCAAGTTCAAGCCACTTAAATTCCAGAAGTTTCTGCACACACATCTCCATCTAGGCAAGTTAAGAGGCATCTTCACAATTCAAGGCCACTTTTCAGCCAGGGGAAAGCACTGGCTGTAAACCAGAAGGTTGATGGTTCGAGCGCAACCAGGGACAGCTGTGGGCAAAATTCCTGCATTGCAAGGGGTTGGACTAGATGAGGTCCCTTCCAACTCTACAGTTCTATGAAGCATGGCCACAGAAGACCTGACAGAGGGGCCTCAGATATCCCAGATTACAGCTTGCTGTAAACCGCTTTGATATATTTTCATGGCATACGTACATACGACTTTTGACAGATGCATAAATAAACAACAGTACATCTTCCCAACTCAGACTTACTGGGGCGGGAGCTGGTGCCGGAGGAAGCTGCTGAGTGGCAGGGTCTTTCTCAAATTCAAGGCCTCCCCTAAAAATATTGGAAAGAAAGCAAAACCAATGAGCACTTTTAAGTATTTGAAAGACGAGGTCCCCACTCCTTAGGATGGATTCAAGGCTGTGGGCTTTCAGCTTCTCTGAGATTTAAGGAGTGGTCTTGGGTGCATTCCTCGTGCTCTGCCTCAGTGCTTCCTTCTGTAAAATGGGAATGGTCACTCAACCAGGAAGCTCACACTTAGCTAGGAGCCAAAGGGCACCTTAAACCGAGGTTATGGGCACAACGACGGAATGTCTAAGAACAAGAATGCAAAGCTGAAAATGAATTAACTGCAGCTAAAATATTATGTTCCTTTTTCACATGCTCTAGTCCTTCCCCTGCCCACCCCCCTAATATTCTTAAGAGGGTCTCTTCTCCAGTCTTCAGAAAGTAGCTGGAAGTGCGGAGGCAGAAAAAAATCCTCCTTTCCTTCCATGCGGCAGTTTTAATCTGAAATCTTAGGCGCAGCACTGCACCCAGAGCTCAAAAACTGCTCGTGCGAATGAAATTCGTTATTGCAAAACATGCCTAGGACAATGGGAATTTTGAGGGGAAGGGTTGCCAAATGACCTGAAAAAGGCCTCCTCCTGTGCCTTGAAGAACAGCTTGATCAACAGAAATCAGCAAGTGGGGCTTTTCCCAGCTTGCAAGAGAAGCACCAATCCCTGTTTCATTATGATCCCATGGCAAATAACCCTCCTTAAAATTAGCATGAGAGATTGGCACAGTTGCCTGTTAACAACAGCTGATCAAAACTGTTGTGAAAGGCACAGGAGCGGAAGCTGGGAAAGAAAGTTGGCAACCTGAGCTGCAAGGGGAGTCTCAAAGGGGAGACTGCCGGGAGGCTAGAGAGCAGGCAGATGGCAGTGGGGACAGGGATGGTTTTCCCAGTAGTGATGTATGGAAGTGAGAGCTGGACCATAAAGAAGGCTGATCGCCGAAGAATGGATGCTTTTGAATTCTGGTGCTGGAGGAGACTCTTGAGAGTCCCATGGACTGCAAAAAGATCAAACGTATCCATTCTTAAGGAAATCAGCCCTGAGTGCTCACTGGAAGGACAGATCCTGAAGCTGAGGCTCCAAGACTTTGGCCACCTCATGAGAAGAGAAGACTCCCTGGAAAAGACCCTGATGTTGGGAAAGATGGAGGGCACAAGGAGAAGGGGACGACAGAGGACGAGATGGTTGGATAGTGTTCTCGAAGCTACCAGCATGAGTTTGACCAAACTGCGGGAGGCAGTGGAAGACAGGAGTGCCTGGCGTACTCTGGTCCAGGGGGTCATGAAGAGTCGGACACGACTAAAGTGAAAGCAAGGCCTGGAGTAGCTCGTTGCTGCTCCACAGAAGATGGGTAAGAGGAGGAGGCAGCAAACAGAAGGCAGAAGCAGATGCGTGAAAACCAAGAACCTTTAAAAGCATTTGTGTGCACAAGCTTGCATCAACCAGAGCACGAAGTGGTACCTTTCCGTTCAGCTCCGGTCCTTCAAGATGCTACAGCCACACTTTGTGCAGATCTGCAAAATTCTGGGAGATGCTTATGGGTGCCCAGTGATTAATCAGAAACTGATTTTTTTTTTCTAACGGCGTTCACTACTGCCCACAGGGACGTAGGATCGCCAGCACGAGCCAGCACTTGCCGCTCTGCTCTGGCCAGTAAAACTGTTTTCTGCCAGGGATCTGAAAAGCCGGTAAACTCCAGGTTCCGTCCCCCCCTCCCAGGCCCCGCCCCTGAGATCCACCTGCCCCTCCTTTGGGCATTCCAGGCAGGCTGCAATCCCCAAGGACAAGCGGCTTGGATTGGGCCAAAGCTCAGCAGGCAAACAGCAGCTGTGCATGGGAAAAGAGGGGGCTCCATCCCTGGCACAGCGGGTCAGGGAGCCTGAAACTACTGGGTTCTTGCCAGAAGGAGCAGCGGGCAAAGACTCCAGATACAAGCACTGCTCCCTATGCCAGCTCATTGCATCCCGGTTTCTTGGCTGCAATCCCTCGCCCTGCTCCTTTTAAACATAGAACTGTAGAGTTGGAAGGGTCCCCGAGGGTCATCTAGTCCCGTCCCACCCCAAATGCAGGCATCTTTTGCCCAGCATGGGGCGCGAACTCATGACCTTGAGAGCAAGTGTCTCCAGCGAATGAGCTATCCCAGTCCACATGTTGTTGTTTAGTCGTGTCCGACTCTTCGTGACCCCCTGGACCAGAACACGCCAGGCACTCCTGTCTTCCACTGCCTCCCGCAGTTTGCTCAAATTCATGCTGGTAGCTTCGAGAACACTGTCCAACCACCTCGTCCTCTGTCGTCCCCTTCTCCTTGTGCCCGCCATCTTTCCCAACATCAGGGTCTTTTCCAGGGAGTCTTCTCTTCTCATGATGTGGCCAAAGTCTTGGAGCCTCAGCTTCAGGATCTGTCCTTCCAGTGAGCGCTCAGGGCTGATTTCCTTAAGGATGGAGAGGTTTGATCTTCTTGCAGTCCATGGGACTCTCAAGAGTCTCCTCCAGCACCAGAATTCAACATACAAAGAGCATTCGCTGGATCATGCCAATGGTCTGCTCCCATCTGTTGATCAAAGGCCCCTCCCAATCTCTGAGCATCTGCTGGATCAGGCCAGCGGCCCGTCTACTCCAGCGTCCTATTCTCACAGAGACCAACCAAGAGGACCCAAAGGGAAACCTCCCCCAGCAGGATCTGAACACAAGAGCAACTCTCCTCTCTTGTGGTTTCCAGCAATGGGGATCCAAAAGCATTGCTGTCCCAGCCGAGGAGGGAAGAAAACAGCTTTCGCAGCCAGTAGCCATTGACAGCCCTTTCCTCTGTGAATTGGTCTAATCCTCATCAAGGCTAGTGGCCCTTACTGCCTCCTGTGGGAGGGAGTTCCACAGTTTAACTATGTGCTGCATAAATAAGTACAGTGGTACCTCGGTTTTTGAATGTAATCTCATTCTGGAAGACTGTTCGACTTCAGAAACGTTCAAAAACCGAGGCGCAAAGGGCGGTCTGCTAATTCAATCGTGAAAATTGTGAAAAACAACAGGTACATGTAGCGGAAGCCGTTTGACTTCCGAGGCGCTTTGAAAACGGAAGCATTTATTGCCGGGTTTCCGGCATTTGGAAGCCGAAACGTTCGGCAACGGAGACGTCGGAAAAGCGAGGTACCACTGTACAGTCATACCTTGGGTTACAGACGCTTCAGGTTGCGCGTTTTCAGGTTACGGATGCTCCAAAAGACGGAAGTACCAGAATGGGTTTTGGTGCTTTGCACATGTGCAGAAGCACCAAATCGCAACCCGCCTGTGTGCAGACGTGGCACTGAGGGTTGCGGATGCTGCAGGTTGTGAATGTGGCTCCCGCACGGATCACGTTCGCAACCCGAGCGTCCACTGTACTTTATGTGTCCTGTCCACTCACTCAACAAAACTTACACACACACAACCCTGCTCCTCCCCATGTGTGAGCAACCCAGGCCCTCCATAAATCTGGGGGTAACTCCAGAACAGATTTGGGGGACACAGAAGGAGAAGGAGGAGGAAGAGGAGGAGGAGGAGGAGGGAGTCTCATTGCACAAGCGGTGATAGGACGCTTACTTAGCACATAGTCTAAGTGCCATAGGCTGCATCCCGTTCAGTGGGCAGGGCTCTGTTTTCCAAAGGGGCCTGACAAAATGTCAGGCTACACGGATCTCCAAGCGCACTCAGCAAAGTCTTTGATGGGCAGAGGTTCAACAGGTGAAGCGTTGCACAGCTTGAAGTGCAGCAGATGGGAGAAGCTGCACCTGTTGGTTTCTTTGGCTTGCCATTGACAGCCCTCTCCTCCCTGTGGTGGGTGGGGGCTAACTTGTTAAATCTTTATTTTTTATCTAAATTTAAATCTAAACCTAAATTTTTCAGGATTCATAACCTTGTTTTTATCCTGCTATATACTGCTTTGATGGCCGCAGGCTGTGAAGCAGTTTATAAATTTGTAAAACAAATTATAAATACGGTAAATAGTTGCTTTCCAGGGAATCTATGTCATCTAGGATGTGCTTGCTGCTCAGGGTCCAATGTTTACCTGGCTCTTGTGGGACTGCAACTGTGATAGGAATTTTATAGTCTTAGATATACGGTAATGTTCATAAGTGTACCAACCAAGCATGTACATAGATCAGCACAGGAAGACCAACCTGGAACCATTTTGATTCCTGAACTGAGCCAATGTTTTCTCTGCAAGGTCAAAGTGGGAAACCTCCCATTGTCTCTTTCCTCACAAATCCTGTCTTAAGGGCACATTTAAGATATGAATAGGGTGAAGACTGGCCAGGCTACCCAGGCAATCCAATCAAGTAACCTGCCAGACAGGAGATAAACGACGACAGGAGAAAAACAACATTCAAACTTCTGTTTTAAGACCGCCTTTTCTGTGATGTAGGTATGATGTATCTGAGGGGTGGTCTTGAACTACACCCCTTCTGTGATGTATGTATGATGTTTCTGGGGGTGGTCTTGATCTACAGGGTGGGAATTTCAAAAGTCTTTATAAGGCCACGCGTGCCATTTTTCTGCGTTCCTCCTCTCTCCTGCGTGTGAGGGGAGCACCCTGTTGCAACAGATCAATAAAGATCAGGCTTACTAGCTGCTTTGCTTCTCAATATTCTCTGGTTGGCCTCTGTTATTCTCTCCTACCAATAGGGAACCTATGTAAGGACTCTGTATGGGCTCTTGGATACCCCATAAGGGAAAAGGGCAATTTTTGTTTACAACACAACTCCCATAAGTACAGCTGCATCGGCTTGGGACTGATGAGAGTTGCCCTTGGGCAACATCTGGAGGGCACCAGGTTGGCAGACGGTTGGCTGAACGCACAGGATGCGACAACCTTGTAAAGCAGGTCAGGGTCTCATTTCTGCCTGACACACACACTCAAGATGCTGCCTTCAATCAATCATGTAAGGTAGCCAAGATGGCGCTCTCCAAATGCTGTTGGAACTACAACTCCCAGAACCCCCAACCATTGGCTGGGCTAGCTGAGGCTGATGGGAACTGGAGTCCAACAGCACCTGGACACAAAAAGATGAACAGCTTATGAAAGCTGTTTTAAGAGATTCCAGGCTACAGCCAGACTTTTGCAGGCTCTGTTTTGCAGGATGTTGCCTTCCTTCACCTGTAGTCAGACTCAAAGGGTGCACTGAGGAGCCATTGCTGCTGAGAGAGTTAAGGCATGAGCTGTCACACACACACACACACACACACATGTGCTTTCACATATCATGTCTGTGCCCAGCCTCCGTGGCCCATCAAGCCCACTGTATCACCTGGTCTGACTGGAAGCTGCTCCCTCCGCAAGGGAATCCCAAGAAGACCAGAGACTCTTTGGGTGGGTCGTTCCCACGTTTGAGAAATTGATGAAGAAGAAGAAGAAGAAGAAGAAGAAGAAGAAGAAGAAGAAGAAGAAGAAGAAGAAGAAGAAGAGTTTGGATTTGATATCCCGCCTTTCACTCCCCTTCAGGAGTCTCAAAGCGGCTAACAAGCTCCTTTCCCTTCCTCCCCCACAACAAACACTCTGTGAGGTGAGTGAAGCTGAGAGACTTCAGAGAAGTGTGACTGGCCCAAGGTCACCCAGCAGCTGCATGTGGAGGAGCGGAGACGCGAACCCGGTTCCCCAGATTACGTGACTACCGCTCTTAACCACTACACCACACTAGCTCTCTAAGTTAAGTTACCTGAAGGAGTTAAGTTACCTGATAAGTTACCTGAAGGAGCAAATGCATAGCTTAGAGGTACTCCTGCAAACATCTTTGTTGCTAGAGGCCCAAGTTTCCTCTCTGGGCTAGGGCTGCCTTTAATCAGCTTTGTTTGGTTCGCCGACTATGGCCGTTCCCAGACAGGCATAGCCTGACCACTGAAGTCCATGCATTGGTAACCTCAAGGCTAGACTACTGTAATGTACTCTCCGTGGTGCTGCCCTTGGCCCTGGTTCGGAAGCTCCAGCTGGCGCAGAAGTGAGAGCTTCTGGTCAGAAACATGTGGCACCGTTGTTAAAGCAGCTGCCCTGACTGCCCATCGACTACCAAGCCAGGTTCACAGAATGATCGTATCACAGAACTGCAGAATTGGAAGGAACCACAATAGTCATCTAGTGTAACCCCCTGCAATGCAGGAATCTCAGCTAAAGCATCTATGGCAGATGGCCATCCAACCTCTGCTTAAAGGTCTCCAAGGAAGGAGATTTCACAGCCTCCCGAGGGAGACCACTCCACTGTCAAACAGCTCTGGTTGCCATCAAGTTTTTTCTGTATGTCTAGCCGGAATCTCCTTTCCTGCAATTTGAAGCCATGGGTTCGAGTCCTACCTTCCAGAGCAGGAGAAAGCAAGCATGCTCCCTCTTCCATGTGACAATCTTTCAGATATTTGAAGATGGATATCATATCTCCTCTTTTTCAGGTGGGTGGCGCTGTGGGTTAAACCACAGAGCCTAGGACTTGCTGACCAAAAGGTTGGCAGTTTAAATCCCCATGACGGGGTGAGCTCCCGTTCCTCGGTCCCTGCTCCTGCCCACCTAGCAGTTTGAAAGCACGTCCAAGTAGATAAATAGGTACCGCTCCGGCGGGAAGGTAAACAGCGTTTCCGTGCGCTGCTCTGGTTCACCAGAAGCGGCTTAGTCATGCTGGCCACATGACCCAGAAGCTGTCTGCAAACAAACGCCATCTCCCTCGGTCAGTAAAGCGAGATGAGCGCACAACCCCAGAGTCGTCCATGACTAGACCTAATGGTCAGGGGTATCTTTACCTTTTATCCTATCTCCTCTTTTCCAGGCTAAACATACCCAATTCCTTCAACGGCTCATCACAAGGCTTGGTTTTCAGACCCTTGATCATCTTGGCTGCCCCACTCTGCACACCTTCCAGCTTGTCAATACCCTGGTCTTAATTTATAAAGCCCTAAATAATTTAATTGCAGAGTATCTCAGGGATTGCCAGAGCCATTCTATCCCAGCTCGATCAGGGAGGGAGGGCAGGTAAACAGGGAGTGACTATAATACACAGGGACACCTTATTATCTACCAGTGAGCTTCAGAGAGGATAACAAACAAGCAGCAGAGAGGACCCTGCCTGCAAAGAGCCTACAATCCACATTTATGACTGTCACCAGCCAGCCGGGTCTAGTGGGTGGGGAGGCTTCTTAAGCACAGAGCACATTCTCCATGCACACCTAGGCAGGCATTGGAAAGGGAAGGGAGAGCCTTTCAACAAACGCATAAGCATATTCTGATTTAATGTGAATTTGCATTTCTGCTTGGTGCACAGGTAGGAAGTTGGGAGCAGACAGACACATTAAGGGAAAGATCCGGTGGCCCTGCCCCAACACTCACCAGCTCACGGAGGGGTGGACGCTGAGCCTCCGGGGTGTGCTCAGCAGGGAACTTGTGGGCCTCTCCGTGCTGCTATCTTCATACCTATTGCCCTCCATCTTCAGCAAAGAGCTCAGCAGTCCGCTTGCTTAGTATCCAACCTCTGCAGGACTCTGCAATCAACTTGCAAGGATTCAGCCGCTTGAGTGCCAATAAACTCAACTGTGATGTCACGCTTCAGAATGATTACCTCATTTCACTGAACTTCAGGAAGAGACAGCCGGGGCCTAGAATTCTCTCTGCTAAGCTTGCACTTAAAATATTGGTTTGAGATGAGGTTGGGAGGTGGGAGTTCAAGGACTAGTAAATGAACAGAATGTTAAGACAGGGAATGTGCAGGAGTAACAGGCAAAGGCAGGCTGGAATTTCCCCCCAAAGACTATGCTGACAACAGAGGATTTGAGGTGGTGTAAGTCTCTTCTTCAGAGGAGTAGCTCCTGGTAAACAGAAATGGGAGGCAATATTTGGGGCATATGGACATGCATAGGGAGAGGGGCAGAGATGCAGCAGCCTAGTTGGATATGATCTTCCGGAGCACTCAGGAAAACAAGACGACAAAGGAAAGCAAGTGAAATCAGAGCTGGGGCACAAAAATGTAAGTGTTATTTGCAAATTATAAAAGGGACACAGAAAGAAGAGGAACCACAGTCAGAGTATTGCTCAGATGTTTTAGTACAGATTGTGGTTCCATGTTGTGGTAGGTTTGGGGGACGTTGGTGTGTGTTAGATGCCTTAGCAGGGCTTAACCTGAAAACAGCAAAAAATATCCCAGTAGCTATCAGCAACTACTAGGCAGAATGGCCTTGCTCTAACCTCCACTGTCAAATACCAGTTGCTAGTGATATTCAATTTCTGCTCAGTATAGACCTATTGAAATTAATAGACCCAACTTTGTGGGGTTCGTTAATTTCTTTGGGTCTACCCTGAGTAAAACTTAGTTGACTACCAACCACCCCTGTTCTCTCAGGTTCTAGTCAAACACTCCAAGTGCTGCACCACATTGACTTTGTGTCCCCATGAATTCTTTCAGTCTTTAAACGGCTTTGCCACACTAGGCAGGACAATGTGGACGTCCCGTAGACGGGGACAACCAAAACCTGCTTCCCAAACTGCAGGCCCCTTTTTCTTTTGCAGAGCGTTTATTTAGGAAATCACAGCTGGAAGAACTTTGCCCTAGATGACTACAAACCCAAGTATTAGCTAAACTTGAACGTTGCTTGTCCAGATGTTGACCACAGAGCCCAACTATTGAGTGTACATCTGAGCAGGAAGAGTCCTGTCCTTTCGAAACAGGTAGGATTCTAGAACTGCATTCTGTTCCCCCAGGATGTGCAGGACAGAGATGCTCATGGGGCAACTTCATGATGTCCTGCGCTCTAAGTGAGGGCATCTCTGTACCAGATTGTGTTTACCTCTGAAGGCTGCCTCAGCTTGAATACTATCACAGCCACACCAGAGGAGGGTGAGGTGCAGCCCAAAAAAGGGAGGCGTGTCACATTCCCAGAGGCTATTATTGCATGGTCTTTTCTCCAGCACTGGGCTTCAATTCTAAAAGCACTGCATTTTTATGCAGTGCCTTCATTTCACTCTCTTAAATGGAGGTGTGTCAATCCTAGATAGCCAAAACAAGTGGGAGGAGAATAGCAAGCTGCAAGGGGAAAAAAGCTATGCATGTTCCACTGTAGTCTAGGCGGCCTACTCTCAAGAAAGTGTGTTCCAGTTCGATAGTACTGTGTCCATTTGAAAGCTGGGGAAAGGGAACTGGCTAATGCCCTGTTAGTTTAGGGAGATCCCATTTAATCACTGGGTATCATGGTAGCAAGTGAGTATTTTTGAGCCAATTCTCAAGTCTCTGGCATTAGGAAGGGCCATGACCTGGCTGTTAGCTTTCTGCCACTGGGAACAGGAAGGGGATCTCATGGCCAAATTCTCTCCATTCCTGGAGTGGAAACATTTGCAACCTACTTCAGTGTTGTATGGGAGATGATCTGTAAACTGCTTTGAACACTGCAAGTTTCAAACAAATCTTTACCCAGCCAGAGAAATCACGATTCTGTGAAGACAACATTTTAATTGAAATGCTTGTAGTTTTATTTTAGTCTTGGAACAGTTACAGTAAGAATTGTCATTGCAAGTAAGAAGGTTGACAAGACTGAACAACAAGAGTTAAGAAAAGATATCCTGCAAGCCCACTTGCAAGACCAGACGTACGCTGTGGGGTACAGACAGGTCCATGTTTTAGTTTTTGGTTGTTCTATTTAGTCTGCCTTCCACATGTCTTCAAAAAAGGCCAAGATTAAGGCAGGCTTGCTTGCATTTTTATTTTCCCCCAAATGAAAGGATCCTTTCAGCAGGAGAGGACTTTGCATCAGGTACTGTACCAGGAGAGCAGATTTATTATCATTTTGGGAGGAGAGGTTGTGGCAGTTCTTGGTCCAGATGACACAATGAAGACTTCTTACATATTATACGCAACTCATTAAAATCTCAGCACTTCTCTGGCCAGAAAGTGGCAGTTCTACACGTGAAGCTGCTACATGCCAGACTAGGTATCTTATTCTGGTGACGACACAGCAAACATCAACTGTACGATGCCATAAAGGCACCATCTCTAGAACAGCAGCTGAGATTGTCACAGTTCACCAGGTAAACTGATCCACCTGCCTCTCTTCCTCCACCCCCCTTCAGCAAAGACAACCCTGTGGCACAAACACAGCCAAAAGAATAATGTTGTCCTTGTGAGACAGGTATGAACTAGGTGGAGCCTCCTACTATCAGAGCATCAATACCTTGCAGACAATACATTTTCCTTCACGTGTGCAGGAAACCAAACAGCAAAAAGATTTGGTGTGTCATTTTAAAAAACCCCAGCTAACTTCAGTGGATTGCTACGTATCATTTGCAAAGAGCTGTTACTCTTATAGTAGTCTTCAGAACCAGAGAAGGTATCTTGGGCAGTTATAAATGAAGAGTTGTCTCGTGGAACAAGCAGCCTCCATTGCCCATCTGTGCAGGCACTCAAAAAGTTTAACATGTGATAAGACATCACAGCAAGCAACTGCCTCTACATGAGGCTGCTTGTCAAAGACACTGGCAACACACAGACAGAACTATCTACATGAGTAATAAGGTAACCCGGTGTTTCGTGGGCAGCAAGCCGCCACAAAGCAAGCACACAGAGTCACAGCAACTTTTGTTGAACAACCCTATTGCTAGCAAGGGATATCGGGAGGAACACGCTGAAGCTCATCCTCAAGACGTTCTTTCTCAAAACTGGTACAAATTGTGTCCACGGGGTTGTGGTGTGGTGCCCTTAGTAGCAATCTGATGCTGGGCAACTTCCAAGCAAAGAAACTGGGATCTTTGGGGGCCCAGAACAGAACCAGACCCACAAGAACATGACACTCCAGCAGCCAGTTGCATTCTTGAAATAACAGAACTTTATTTAGAAACTGTTTAAAAGTAGAAAAAACCCTGTCAAGAGGAGTCTGGGTGGAATATGGTTTAGGGCACAAAGTATCTAGAAGGCCACGAGAGAAATAGCACCTCTGATGTTTTAAATAATGGCTTGCTTTTTTTGGCATTTGATGAATTTGGGTCTTCCTCTGAATTTCCATAGGGATTCATGCACTACACAACAGTTACCATAAAATGCTTTGCTTTCTACACACATTTAGAACACATAACCACGGGAAGCAAATGAACAAGAGCACACCAAGCCCAGAGGCTCAGTCTTAGCTGTGGCTGTGGGCAAGATCTCAAGAGGGCCCTCCCCAAAGAGCAGCAATCCACAGGGGGGGTAGGTGGGCGGGATTTGCTCCACGTAAGAGGGACAGGGTCAAGCATGAAATACTGTAATCACGACTCATCTGAGCGCTGTATTTTCTGCAATATTGGATTTCCTATTTAATGCACACCAATCAGTGTTCTTTGCCAGGAGCACTGGCAAAGGCTTAAACGTTGGGAGGCTAACTCAAGGAGGAGACACACAAACGGAGAGACAGCCTGGAGATCAAGACTGGCCTCAGTGCAGCACTGCAAAACAAAACTACCCAAATCAATGCAGTTTAGTCAGCAGGCTTGGAAGAGGAGGAGGAGGAAGGGGGCGCAGAGAGGAATAGTACCCACAAAATTCAATGGACCAGAGACACAAAAGCAGCTGGTGGGGGAGGGAGGGGGCTGGATGCAGGCTGCGAATTAGGTGAAGAGTTTTAAAAGGGATAGCCTTTTTGGTTTGGAAGACACCACATGCCATTGGCCACAGTACAGCAAAACCGAGAGGCCTTCAAGCACATCCGTATCTTGCGCATTCTAGTCTTGCAACAGGCTACATACAGTAAAGTCTTTCCCCCTTACGACAGCCAGTGATCAGGAGGGCAGCTCTGAATAGATATTGGGCTGTTCTAATTACCCCTTACAGAGCCCTTACTGACTTGAGGCGCCAAGCAAGTCCTTCCAAAACAAGAAAGCCAGATGCTCAAACCCCAATATAGAACACACAAAATCTCTCATCACATTACTTCAATTTGGCATCTGGAAGCACATTTTAAGCCCCCTTAAGGCATCTCTTTAATTGCAGAACACATTTCATATTTGCTCAACCTTCCTGCGAAAAAGTCAATCCTGAAATTGCTCCACTACATACTCCCCACAGCCCACAAAAAGAAAAGAAAAACAGTACAGCAAACTCTCCACAAATCAGTGCCTTACCAGCAACCAAGCAACTCTGCAAACTCCAAATATTCAACCCCTTGCTTCCAAATTACACCAACTAGATGTTAATACTGCTCTGCTACAAAAGTGAGAAAAGAGCTCTCAAATTAAACCCATTGGAGGGGGGGAAGTATTAAAACTTACGCAAAGTGCACTTCAAGAGGTACTTTTTACTTATGAAAAGAATAAAATGGAGTATTTTAAGCACATGATTGGGGAAAGCTGATTTCTGAATTCTGCTATTGCTGCTCTGCTGGTACAGTCGGTGGACCACTAATACTCCTCTTGTTCCTCTGGTGGCGCTCCTTCATCTGGTATGACAAAACCTTCCTGAAAGGGAAAACAGAGATGCAGAGACCACTGCATTAATCAGCAAGGAAGAGGGGGCAAAGGCAGGATGCCACCTTCCCTTAGAACAGGGGTTGCCAACCTTTCTAAACCAGTGGGCACACTGAGATTTTTTAAGTGCACTGCGGGCACCAGTCACAAAATGGCTGCCACGGTGTAACATAAAATTAGAGTGAGTACTGTGTCTTTCCTCAAAATTGCATACTCAAAGATGTTTAATCTACTGAATTTCTGCCTGCCATGCAGTTGCTAATGGCACAAGAGTCCTATCCTAATGGCACAAGAGGCCTAGCCTGGGCATTGTACTGCAAACTGACAACACAGTGAATCCTTAATGAGTGGCCGGCTGTGGATTCTACACAAGCTTCCCTGCAAAATCTGCGCATTTTGCATTTGCCACTTTGTCTTTTTTGTAAAGTGGGTGAGAAGGACACCTTTTCTGTTGTGGCGCCCACTCCACGGAACCACCTCCTTTCTGAATTATGATGGGCGCTTATATGAATAGTATTTTAGCACCTGCTGAAAACTCATTTATTCCCAAGTCTCTGCTAACAATTAACACCAGTCTGTTTGTTTGGGCTTTAGTATCTACATGGTTATTGTTTAGGTGTTGGTCTTGTAATTTTTGTACTGTGCTGTATACCACTTTGTGGTTTTTAAATGAAAAATGGTATATTATTGTTTTAAAATAATAGTTAAATAACCCCCACTGAAACCAGTGAAAACTGTACAAGAATACTTCTGAGTGGTTGAGGAGCTGAACTTCTCTCAGTGGGGTTTGCACAGGACGGATCTTCCTAACTAAACTGTGTCCCAAACGCTGCTGCAGGAGCAAGCATAGGCATAATCTGGAATGTCTAAGCCAGAAATTGGGGGAAGCATTCACCAGATACTTACATCCGTGGCATAAAGAATCTCCACAATCCTTTGAAGAACAGGGTCACTCTCTCCTTCATTCTCCTGACAGATCAGCTCAATGTTCCTCAGTTTTCCAAAGTAGAAGTCTCTTTCCTTCTCCAAATCTTCCACAGTCATCTTTAATACATTGATCTGCCAGAGAACAATTCACAGTGCTTCTTACAGAGAAAATGCTTGTGCCCAAGAAGGAACAAAGGAGAGGGCTTGCACATTTAAGGCTGCAATCTTAAGTCTCATTAAACTCAATAGGGCTTGTTACCAAGTAGATGTGCATAGGATTGCATTGCAATGTTGCTCTACCAATGAAATGCAAGCGATTTTTGTGGGTGGGTAACTAAGAGACAACTTTGTATGTTTTGAGGTTTTAAGCAACACTGTACTCCTCTTAAGTTAGATGAACCAATGGTGTGCAATGTAATGGGTGGGCAGTTTAAGCAGCAGTTTTCAGCACAACTCTTGTGGTAAGAATGGCGTGGAAACAACTTCACCAAGGTCCAGTCCCAAAGCAACATCTGTAAGGCAGCCAGGGCAGTCACCATATCATGTGGTTCTACTTACCAAGACCAATTTGAGCAACATAACCACTGCCAACAGCTCTCTTCCGCTACACATTTGGAGTCTATAGCTCATGAATGTAGATTATGGGTGGAATTCAATGTCACGCTAAGGCATTTTTGCTTGTCAGGTAGAACAATCTTACTTCTCCCCCCATGTGCTATTCTGGGGGGGGGGGCGGTTCCTGATCCTCCCAAGAAGATTTGGGGAGCACATGGGGTGGAGGCAAAGGGGAGTACTGTTGCACTAGCAGTACTTGTGCTGGCTTCTAGGAGTGCAACCACTTAGCTGAATCTGGCCCGATGTCTAACAATACTGTTCCATTACAAAGACGTGATCAGCACAGAAAACTCCCAAGGTATCTCTCCCACAATCATGTTACTTTGTGATAATACACTGCATTTGAGAGTCAAGACCACCCATGCCGTGAGCCTCTGCTGATCGGTGCAGCCTACTTGCTGGAAGCCCACCTGCTGGATCAGTTCAGCCGACTCTTCTTCCCCAATTCCTCCAGGAGCCTTTTTAACCATCGCAGGTCCAGTTTTATTAGCCACTGTTGTTCTCTGTGCAACCATGGGCCTCGCTGGGGCTGCAACACAGAAGGGTATTAGCCGCAGTTCCAAAATGCCCATTCCACACACCTGTGCTCTACATAGTAGCCAACTAAAGTGAGACAGAACCCAAAGTGTACCATCCCGTGTGCAGGAAAGCACCTTAACCCTACAGCCTCAAAGAATGCCATCTCCCTTTTAAGTGCTTAGTACCGAACACAGGCTTTACAACCGCTTTCTGTAAGGAAGCAGGGCGCTCTACTCTTGCTGCCTTCAGTTCTTGAGTTCCCACAAAACTGTGATCTACAAAAGGAAAGCATTTCTAGCTGTTATACGCTGAACTGAATCACACAGTATACCACCAGATTAGGAGCACCTGGTCACAGGTAAGACACAAGGCAATCCCCTTCCTGCTGGGGAGGAGCAGGATTAAAGGGCAGTCTCAAGCAGAGGGTGTTTGTTTCCTGTCTGGAGACCGGCACACCCTTGTGAAATATAGGAAGCGACAAGTTTCAACAACAGCCTGGATTTCAACAATGACTCGCAGGCCTACATTAAAAGGGCTGTGCTAGCGCCAGAGTGTGAACACATCTGCACACAAGCACAACCCTGCACCACCTCTCAGTGCTAAGCATATCTCCAGATGTGAACCTGGATGGCACATGGCTGCTCATGATATGTATTCATACTGGCACAAGAGGCACAAGGAGACAGAGCACACAACAGCGAGTCTCTGTCTCCAACAGAGACTTCCTCTCCAGGCTGCCTCCCAATCCTCAGGTTCCTTGCTAGCAGCCTCTGGGCAAAAGCAGCCACAGAATCTGGATCCCGCAAGCCCCTCACCCAACACACAACGCGAGGGCATCCGATTATGAGAGCCCTGAACCACAAAGCTAGCCTGGTCAGACAGATTTGTCAACAGCTTGCCTTACCTGTGCCAGTAGAGCTAAGATTCTTTTTGGGTTTGTTGAGCAGGGGTACGACAAGAGCAGGGGCTGGGGCTGTCTCCTGGCCTTGCCGAGCTGCCACAGGGTCATAGTCTTTCCCATCGTAGTTTGCATCAAAGAATTTTTTGAACCACTGAACAAATTCAAAATTATCCTGGAATTTTCCTTTCACTAATTTGTCCACAGGAATTATCTGAGGAGAGAAAGGAAGTCTATTTAGTCCAATGGGAAAAACAAAACACTCAAGATGTTTCTGAGATGAGTGGACAGAACTTGCCGGCTGCAGTTCAAGAAATTCCTCCAGAAACTTGAGCCAGGGGAGAATAGGTAGGCCCAAGGTTTTCTGCACAGAGGTCATATTCCAACAAACTCTGGAGTGCATGCAGAACGCCAATGAGGAAGCAAGCACGGGAATGATATCAAAATAATGTTACAAGGAAAGCCTGTTTTTATAATAGTATCTCCCATTCAGAGTTTAAAAATTGTGATGCAACAATTGTGTCTGATGTTCTTCTGGTCCTGTCAGCCTCTTACCTGCAGTCTTCAATACACACTGTACATGTTTGAATATGCTATTCTGCCATTTTTCTGCTTTAAAGTCAGGTGCAATTGGTAATTTTAAAGTGATAATTTAAAATACAGTGGTACCTCGGGTTACAGACACTTCAGGTTATGCGTTTTCAGGTTGCACACTGCGCCGAACCTGGAAGTACCGGAACAGGAACAGGTTTCGCGCATGTGCAGAAGCGCCAAATTGCAACCCATGCATGCGCAGACGTGGCGCTGTGGGTTGCGAACATGCCTCCTGCATGGATCACGTTCACAACCCGAGGTTCTACTGTAATGCAATTTTAAATTATGATTAAACTCAATCTGCCTTGCTCTCCACCACCACCAGCCACAGTCTCCCTGTACTCTCCTCTACCTCTTATTCTTTCCCCACCACAGAGGTCTCTGCACCTCTTCCCTGTCTAGCCCCAAGCGAATCCAACTGCGGCTGAAAGCAGCACACCAGGGCAAAGCACCAAATTCAATACCATACGACATCACATAGCGGACAGGTGGGCAAGGCTTGCCCCAAATAGCCTGGTGGGTCTAATTAGGCCTGTGGGCCAGAGGTTCCCCATAGCTACTTTTCCACATGTACAGTGGTACCTCTGGATGCAAACGCGATCTGTTCCGGAGCCCCGTTCGCATCCTGAGTAGAACGTAACACGCGACTGCGTATGCGCGTTTCGCCGCTTCTGTGCATGCGCGTGATGTCGTTTTGAGCGTCTGTGCATGTGCGAGCGGCGAAACCCAGAAGTAATGCGCTCCGTTACTTCCGGGTCGCTGCAGAGCGTAACCTGAAAACGCTCAAGCTGAAGATATTTAACCCGAGGTATGTCTGTAAACTGGTATAGTTTATGTGTATGTCTGGAAAAACACAGTACAATGTTAAAACAGATTTTTACAGAGTGAGGTAGGAAAGGGGATTTGGCATTTTCTCCTGAGGCCACAAATCATTTCAGAGTTGGTTGGCACACAGCCTTCCACGTTCTGCATAACTGATACAAAAGGAAAAGTGCCAGAAACCTTTAGAAAATGGAACCATTTAGCCTTTGGTAGTGGGCTGAGTCAGGGTGGGCTGAGATGGCGCAAACTATCCTCAGCCCTCATGGGGAAGCCAGCAGTCTTCCATTGCTATTTTCATCGGTACAAAAAGGGCCTACTTGGCATATCACACATGCCCTAACGAAAGCTCAACAGCTTATTTTTTTTCCTAAGGAAAAGCAGCTTAGAGGAAGGTGCTCCCCCCCCCCAGACATTTCTCTGCTACAAAGTGCTCTTTTCTCCCACCAATTTCCTCCTGTGGGGCATCAAAATGCATCTGTTCTTACACAGTTTTGTAAGCATATTTTACAACCAAAAAATAAGCCACCTCTCATAAGCCATGTGTGTGCTGGGTTGGTGGAGGGGAGCATATTTTACAACCAAAAAATAGGCAGAAGCCAAAGAGCCTCCTTTCCCTCCACCACCTTCCCTCTCTCTTGCATGAATGTTTGCTTCATGGAAGTAGCCTCAAAGGCTGGTTCCCACTGAGGGAAAGCAACCGCTTCCAGGCAAGTCACATGGGGATCTTTCGCTTAAATCTACACTATGACAAGGATACCTTCAAGACAAGCGGAGGCAGTTTTGCTGTTGTAGGCTGACAAGTGTTTTTGCACTTGTCTGACAAGTTGCAAAAAGGGAGAGTTTGGATGTTCCGCCCTTCTACAGAAGACTATGAATTATTAGTCCATGCATAGTAGTCCAGGGAAATGTAATTCTGCCGCTTCTTGGAATTTTCCATTAATTCGGTGCTCTTATAGTTTTAATTCAACAGTGACTATTGTATTTATAGATATTTTCTGTACAAATCAGGGAAATAGCTTTAAAAGACAAGAACTGCAACTGAGAACAAGATATGGTTAGTTGAAAGCAGATGGGATTCAGCATTATCTGAAGAAATGCACCCAGTTTAGGCTGACCAATACTGTGAGGTGAAAGAACCCCTGATTAATCAACTTTTAATGAGAAACTAAGCAAGTGAACACTGCCTGATGAGTGGGAGCAGAAAAGATCAGCAATTTAGGACAAAAGCAACATCAAGACTGTAAAAGAAAAGGAATATTTTAAGCCAGCATCCTGAAAACTCCATTTTTCTATAAAGGTGATTCAAAGCAAGTGCATTCCAAGACACAAGAGCTTACTTTGTCAACACCCATTCGTTTAAAACCTGCTTGTAGGACCTTGTAGTTTTGGATGTATTCATGTTCCAACTTTGCCTGGAATTTTACTTTCTTCAGTGTTACAGAACCAGGGAACAGCATATCCATAAACTGACAATAAGCAGCACCTGAAAAGATAAATAAAAACAGGCACACTTGTGAAAAATTGAATTCGAGCAAGTGGAATGCAACGAAGACAAGAAGTAATAGAAATGCTAGCATATTCACAACAGCAGCAATCGCCCTCCTGCAAACACATTTCAGCAAGCCTGTGGGAGTGCAGTATGATCAGACATCCACTACAGCTGTCTCTGGGATGCAAACCCTTAGAGCAGTCACTTTTGTTTACAAAGTTTTGCAAGTAAATCCATTCCTCCATCTCCCACCCAATTCAACAAATAAGACAGGGGAGATCATGAGTTCTACCGCCTTTACAGTTTCTGGTTAGCAAAACCAGACCACTGACAAGTCACTAGTCAACATACTGCATTGCATTATGGACAAACACTTCCAAGCTGTGACAATAATTTTGTCTCTTTGCTTGCTTTAGCAAGAGGCGCCTTTCCTCAACCCATGCTACTGCCACAATAAGACAACCACCCTTCGTTCAGGGATAGATATACCCTATTACATGGGTAGGCAAACCAAGGCCCAGGGGCCGGATCCAGCCCAATCGCCTTCTAAATCCGGCCTGCAGACGGTCTGGGAATCAGTGTGTTTTTGCATGAGTAGAATGTGTGCTTTTATTTAAAATGCATCTCTGGGTTATTTGTGGGGCATAGGAATTTGTTCATTTCCCCCCCAAAATATAGTCCAGCCCCCCCACAAGGTCTGAAGGACAGTGGACCGGCCCCTGCTGAAAAAGTTTGCTGGCCCCTGCCCTATTATCATTGGCATTTAGCTGCTCCCCACAAACTGGGACATGTCCAAGCAACAGCCTTTATTCAACACCTGCTAAGTAAAGGCGGTGCTATAAGCCTGCAATATTGCTACTGAACAGCTACCTCATTGCTGAGAACCTGTTACTGTGGAATATGCAGGCGCCAACATTTCCACTTCTCCCAACACCTTAACACTTAAATCAAGCCCATGATCAAAGTCAGTCACAGATTCTAAGAGAACAGATACCACAATAGAAAAAGCAGACATCTTCTGCAGGAAGGTAGCATGGAACTTTAGCATCCCGGACTGCAACATTCCCTGTACCTAAACAGAGTGGGCACATTCCACATGGAATATTACCTACACAAGGAAATTTATAAGCGGCTTGAATGAAAAAGAATTCTCCAAGTTGTGCACAGATAAAATGATAGACAAAGCATAGCTGCCCTTCCACATTCTCATAAGGATGTCAGCCTTCCCCAAAAGCAAAATACTTCAGGAGTTGAAAACAAATTCAATGGAATCACAACATGAGGTAATTGTTATGCATGACTGTTATGTTACACTTACTCATGGCTTCTGAAAAATCACTTCAATTGCTGCATATTTTTTTTTGTTGTGTTAACAAAGCTCCACAGGTGGTACAATGAGGAAATTACTGTGACTGACCAGTTTGCTTCAGACAGTACAGGAGAATGGTAGTTAAAGCAGACTGCAAATAACCATTAAGGACAACATCTCTCAAAGTCTAGTTCTCCTCAAGCATAACAAAGGTGTTTCCGATCACCCTGATGAATCTAGAAGATTTTATTGTGATTACTCAATGTCTGTTAACCTTCAAGAATGAGAATTCCTCAGTTCCCATTTCCTTACATCTTGATCCTATTGCTTCCTCAATCACTTCTGTTCTGTGGCAGCCATCAAGTTGACTACTCCAAAATTAACACAACACTTTATTTTTCCACTTTGTCAAAGCAGAATTTTTATCTTAGTGCCAATTCTTCTTCACTCTGAGCTCATCATCAGTACCCCCTCAACAGCACACATGTAGCCATGGATGAGGGCAGAACTGCTCCCCATTGCAGGTAATAAATGTTATGTATTAACCCTCTCAGTACATTTGCCCGGCCATGTATTCACTTATCCCATTCTTTACACCCTCCTTTTCCATCAATCAATTTTTCACAATGACCATCACTGCCTGCACTGTGTAGTTCCTAATTCAGATGTGACTTGAAAGCCCTCCTAGATCTTCAACAATTACTGTGTCTGCACTAAGATATGCCTCATTCTCCCTTTCCTTTTCCTATTTGTACTGTACATTACAAGTCCACAAACTCAGTTTAACATTAAAAACAAAAACAAAACAAACAAGCAGCATTACAGCTTTGCAACACAGAAGCTCTGCTACCATCACTATGGATTCATCTCCTTTGAGGTTTATCCACAGTGCAGAAGTCTTGTGCAAGCATTGCCAACACCGGGCAACCTTCCATTGGGATTAATATAGGATTTGCAAAAACAGAACCTAGTTTTATCTTCTGCAAAGCTTAGAAATTCCCTTAAACAGAGGTGGCCCACGTTGGAATTCAGGTGTGGAGCCCAGATGGATTCAGATTTTTCCACTGGCTACATCTCTGCTAGAGATGGATGATATATCAATATTTTGTCTCTTACTGGTATGAACTCCAGAACATGATAAAGGTTTAGAAATTTTTCACCCTGTAATATATAGAGAATGCACTGCCCTGCTGACCCGGCAGGCAGGAAGTGGCACTTTACTGCAAAGTAAATGGCCATTTCCTGCCTGCCCGCAATATCAAGGCATAAGCCCTTGCCTCCTCTCAGCTGGCATTGCAGAGTAAAGGGCTTTACTTTGCAGTAAAAGCTGCTTTATGCCTGCACAATCTGCAAGGCCATGGCTTTGCTCTTTAGTTATGCAGGTTCAAGGCACACACCTCATGTCTTTAAGGCACACACTTAAAGAGTAGACTCAGCACCAAATCAGGTTAAGCACAGAAATCAGGCTAAGCAGGATATCAGGGTTTCTACTCTGCCTGGTGTGTGCCTTAAAGGCCCATGGATCTTGGGCTCCTGCTTCTGTTCAGGAAATGATGCATCACTTTTGCAGTAAAGACTTTATGCATTTGGAAACTAAGGTGCAGACAATGCTGAAAGTCAAGGCACGACTGACAGGTATGAGGAACCTTTGGGCTTCCAAGATACTGCTGAAACTACATCTCCCATCATTCCCAGCCACTAACCACGCTTGCTAGGCTTGAAGAGAGTTGTAGTTCAGCAACACCTGGAGGGCTCTAAAGCATCTACCACAAAAACCCTTCTATGCCACAAGCAAGGGATAAGAAGCTGAATGTACCTGTAGAAAAGCATACATATTAAAAGCAGATGGTTCAAACAAGCATGCCACACCCTACACAGAAAGGCACAAAAACATTTGTACTCACTTGGCTGTGGAAATTTATTCTGAACTCAATATGAGAAGCAGTTAAGACAAGGCAAGCAAAGCTGAAACCCATCAAAACAGCCTTCTAGCACCCACCACTGATTTTTCAAAGGAAAATAGTAATGCTTTGGAAACCGCAAGCAGCAAGTTCCTCCGCTCTCAGCACTTTTCTTACCTGAGCAAAGCTGCTCTATCTTTGTCAAGTTCAATTGTAAGGACTCATTGATCCAGGCGAGCATGTCATGTCGACTCAAGTTATCGCTTGTCACCGAAGTGGAATACACATTAACGGCCATTTTCTGCAAGGGGAAATAACCAAGAAGGGATTTCGTTTATACACAGGCTAGTGAACCAGCACCTGCACATCTCATGCTCCAAGGAAGTCTTTTCCAGACATCAAGAGCAGTCACATCTGTTGGATATAGGCCACCTCCTTAGTAAAACGTTTACTGGAGACAGTCTGGTTATTTATCAGAAATCTATTGTCTGAGTAATGTGATGAGACTATATTTATACATAGCTGGATGCAAATGCTGTACTCACACGCAGGCAAAGCAAGTAAACTTACTTTATTGTACCAGGAAATATACTGCAATAGGCATAACGATCCACTGCAGGGAAGAGTACTGTAACCCATTCAATTTAACAACTGGCTCAGAAACATTCTCTTTTACCAATAATGCTCATTCTCTTTCCACAAAATAGATAAAAGAGTAGAGATGAGATTTAAGAATAACTCAGAGATGAATAAATAAGTAAATGAAGAGGCAGAAAGAGATTAGGAAAGGCTGAATGGATGCACTGGGTCTTCAAGGAAGATGAGGTGCTTCATTTTAGGCAAATACATGTCACAGGAAAGTTTAGTGGTAGATTCTGAACACTGGAGGAAGAGGAGGAGATGGCAAAATGCAGCGCATTGGTGCATTTTTATGCCCAATATGAAGTCTGAAGCAGCTGTTTCAAGAGAGGGCATGAACTGTTTGTTCACATTTCACCCAAAATTAAATGGCAAGGTGTTTTTACACTAATGAAATTTAATTTGTGTGGTCAAAATAAAACAAACACAGTCTGGTTCAGAAACACATAGCAAAGCAGACACCCTCCTAATTCAGTGGTACCTCAGGTTAAGTACTTAATTCGTTCCAGAGGTCTGTTCTTAACCTGAAACTGTTCTTAACCTGAAGCACCACTTTAGCTAACGGGGCCTCCCGCTGCCACCAGAGAATGAGTTCTGTTCTCATCCTGAAGCAAAGTTCTTAACCCGATGTACTATTTCTGGGTTAGCAGAGTCCGCAACCTGAAGCGTCTGTAACCTGAAGCGTATGTAACCTGAGGTACCACTGTACTGGCAATGAACTCTAAGGGCCTAGCCAGTCACTTTGGTTTAGCAGGCCATATAAGGAGGCTGCATTCACTACCATGGCAGGGATTACAATGGTACCTCTGGTTGCGAACGGGATCCGTTCCGGAGACCCATTTGCAACATGAAAAGAGCGCAACCCGCAGCGGCGCATCTGCGCACGCGCGGGTTGCAATTCGCCTCTTCTGCGCATGCCTGTGACATCACTTTGTGCGTCTGCGCATGCGTGAGTGGTGAAACCCGGAAGTAACCCTTTCCGGTACTTCCAGGTCGCCACGGGATGTAACCTGAAAGAACGTAACAGGAAGCAAACGTAACATGAGGTATGCTTGTACATGGAAGCATGAGTCTTGCTATCCTACCACAAAGGCGTATCTATTTTATGAACAGGAGAGCACCCCCAACCTAAGGATCGTGTTCCACACAGGCTTGGGCGAGCTCTGCTTTCCAGATAAAAAATGTGGCATTGCTGCTTCAGGAGGCATCCTGGAGGGGGAGTTTTCCAGAAACACCTCTGGGAGTCTCTGTAGGAGCGCCCATGCTACGGTTCCCTTTTAGCTTCTCACATGGGAAGTGGCCCGACACCCACAGCCCCCTCCCAGGCGCGCGAAACTCGAGTTCCCCATGAGTGGGAGGGAACAAGCCTTGGACGGGGGCCAAAAATCAGTAGCTGTGTCCCTTGTGCTCTTCTCAGGAGCAGAGAGAGAAGCTTGGAGGAGCAAAGTAGGCCAAGGCTCAGCGAGAGGGGGTGGGACCCTTGCAAGAAGGGCTTTGCTGGGCAAGTGCCCCCCGTTCCTTGCCAGGGAGGTGCCCCACATTTCCACAACTGACCTATCCTCTCAAGTGCGGGGAACCCAGAGGTCCTCTAGACGGGGCAGGACCTACACCTGCCCCCTCATCATCATCATCATCATCGTGGCGATGGGAGCCGGCGAGCCCAAGCCCTCCGGGGGGCCACATGCCGGCGGAGCGAGGCCGCCCCCAAGTCAGCCTCCCGCCTGCCCCTATCCCCGGGGCGGGTCCCATTCTGGGGTTTCCCCCCCCCCGCCACCCACCGGCAGGCGGGCGGAGACAGAGACCGAAAAGAAGCGCTGCCCTATTTGCATAAAAACGGCACTCATCTGCATATGCAAATAGCACGCGGAAGGTTCTATTCCCCGCCCCACCCCCACCCCGCGCCAGACGCGGCCTTTCGGTGGCGGCCGGAGCTAGGAGGGCGGGGCCCGGCCCGCCTCAGACTCGCCTCGCCGCCTGGCCAGGCCCAGCCGCCCGCCGCCGCCGCCCGCCCTTTCTCCTCAGCCGCCACCAACGGACGGAAGGACAGACGGAGGGGCGGACGGGCCTCCGTCTCCTTCGCCGCCGCGCCCTCAGAGCCCGTTACCTCAGTCGCTCGCCGTTCAAACCGGCCCCGCCCGCCTCGCCCGGGATATAGCGTCACGCGGCTACGCCGGCGGGCTGACGTCACTTCGGGGGAGAGCGGAGGAAAGAGGAAGGAGAGCCGCGTACGGCCGCGGGGAGGGCCTTCCCGAGGGGAAGAGGCGGGGTCGGTTCCCAAGCCCCGCCCTCCGTTGCTGAGAGACGGCGTTTCTTAAACCGCCTCCCGGCCTGAAAGACAGAGCGGCCGGCCAATTGGCGCGGCGGTGAGGAAAAGCGCGTGACGACCCCGCCTCCTTTCACAAAGCAACGAGCTTCAGGGTCGCAGGTTCGAGTCCCGCGTTCGGCTCAAAATTCCTGCGTTACAGGGGGCTGGACTAGATGACCCTCGGGATCCCTTAGATTCTATAAATCTAAGATTTGCTGTTTCCCTCAGAGGACCACGCCCCCTTTGTTCCCAATTCTCTTCAGAGACTTTATGACGGCTGGTTTTTGTAACGCGTGTTAGGGAGTCGTAATGCCTGCGCGTGTGAACTCTCCCTGCCTGCGCGTACGGAGAGGCGCTTCAAGAAAGCGCCCGCGGCTTCCTCAGCCGTCGACTCTTAACCGCGCCCACCTCACGCCGCAGGGACTACATTTCCCAGCGTGCCCCGAGGGGCGCCCTCATATCCCGGTTAGGCGAGTCCGTCTTTCCGGCCGCGCATGCTGGGTAATGTAGTCCATCTGGGGAAAGCCACCCGATGTTGCACGCGTGATGACGCACCGGCGGCCGGAAGTAGTTCCCGAGGGATGCTGGGTAGTGTAGTCCGATCGCGCCATTCATCTCTATGGAAACTATACAGCCCACCAGCCCGCTTCGGGCCTTTGAGCATCTGCTGCCACCATTTCTCCAATGGGAATAGGGACGTCCTATTCCATCATCATCATTATAAAAAAATTACTATTTATATGCCACACATTAAAAATCACAGGGAAGGCAGGATAGCTGTTGGTCTCCCTCAAGGTTGCATGGTTACTTGTCTCCTTGGCTCAGGGGTCAGATAACTCAATTTACGCCAACATTTCTCCAATGGAAATAGGGGATTCCTATGGCAGAAAGTGAGGAGGAATTAAAGAACCTTTTATTGAGGGTGAAAGAGGAGAGCGCAAAATATGGTCTGAAGCTCAACATCAAAAAAACGAAGATCATGGCCACTGGTCCCATCACCTCCTGGCAAACAGAAGGGGAAGAAATGGAGGCAGTGAGAGATTTTACTTTCTTGGGCTCCATGATCGCTGCAGATGGTGACAGCAGTCACAAAATTAAAAGACGCCTGCTTCTTGGGAGAAGGGCAATGACAGGCCTAGACAGCATCTTGAGAAGTAGAGACATCACCTTGCCAACAAAGGTTCGTATAGTTAAAGCTCTGGTTTTCCCAGTAGTGATGTATGGAAGTGAGAGCTGGACCATCAAGAAGGCTGATCGCCGAAGAATGGATGCTTTTGAATTCTGGTGCTGGAGGAGTCCCATGGACTGCAAGAAGATCAAACCTCTCCATTCTGAAGGAAATCAGCCCTGAATGCTCACTGGAAGGACAGATCCTGAAGCTGAGGCTCCAAGACTTTGGCCACCTCATGAGAAGAGAAGACTCCCTGGAAAAGACCCTGATGTTGGGAAAGATGGAGGGCACAAGGAGAAGGGGACGACAGAGGACGAGATGGTGGGACAGTGATCTCGAAGCTACCAGCATGAGTTTGACCAAATTGCGGGAGGCAGTGGAGGACAGAGGTGCCTGGTGTTCTCTGGTCCATGGGGTCACGAAGAGTCGGACACGACTAAACGACTAAACAACAACAACAAAAGGAAAAGCGGGACATTCTGCGATCAATTCAGAAACCAGGCTGGCCTCTGTAAATCCGAGACTATCCCTGGGAAATAGGGACACTTGGAGGGCCTGCTGCTGCAGCAGTAGGTAATACTGTGGTTTTTTAATTTAAAAATAAGATCAAAATGAGAGTCCTTAGGTGAGCCCTTCCCTCTTCCCTCCAGCTCCCACCCACTGAAGGTGCAATAGTGAGTTGCCTTCCAGGAGAGAGAGAGAGATTTGTGGCACCTTCATTCTCTATTCTATCACATCCTGTTTGCTGATGGGACTTGTAGTGCCAACATCTGGAGGTTACCAGAGGTCATGGTTTGCAGTTTTGAGTGCAGAAAGTATTGTAAGATGTAGAGATCTTTTCTATTCTATTTGATTCAAAAAGGTTCTGGGACTTTCTCTGTGTGACACAAGCTACAAGCTTCTAGCTATAAAGCAAGTTTCCATTCTTCCTGTAAACAAGCAGAAGGTTCCTGATGTTTGGGTTATTTCTTTAGAGACGCTGAACAGCTGGCTTAAACTGGTCCTGTTAATCTGTTTCTCTTAAGGTCATTCTCACTCTGTCCATCTTTTCTTAGTTCTCTATTTCGTCCCTGTGTGGTGAACCGTACATAGTATGTTTAAGGACTACATTTTAGTCTTATTGTAAGTGTAAATTCAGTTTTTATTGCAACTGGGTTTTTCTTAACAGGCTATGCCAATCCTGAAAGAGTTGGATTTGTGAGCTGCTATGCTCATTCTACCTTCAATAAATAATTACAGGATGAAGCTGATTGTTTCAGAGTTATTTTTTTTGGAAACCTGCATTGTGTTTACTCTGCTAACTAATGATGATGTTTGCTTTGGATTGTTATGGAGCAAAGCCATGTCACCAGATTGGCTAAGGATGGCACACACTTGTTGTTGTTGTTGTTTAGTCGTTTAGTCGTGTCCGACTCTTCGTGACCCCATGGACCAGAGCACGCCAGGCACCTCTGTCCTCCACTACCTCCCGCAGTTTGGTCAGACTCATGTTTGTGGCTTCGAGAACACTATCCAACCTTCGAGAACACTATCCAACCATCTCATCCTCTGTCGCCCCCTTCTCCTTGTGCCCTCCATCTTTCCCAGCATCAGTGTCTTCTCCAGGGAGTCTTCTCTTCTCATGAGGTGGCCAAACTACTGGCACACACTACCGTGGGTTGATGCCACGTGCATACAAACTTAAGGAAATTTTAATGCTTCTCCTTACCTGCCAGCTAAGAAGTGAATTTTGTATAAGTTTTGTCAAATAGTTACATCATTTCATGCATTGACTTCCCACCCACACATCCAGAGTGTTTGTTCAGACCCATTTCTACTGAGTTATATATCAAGCTCTTATATGAATAAGGAAATCGTAAGGCTTCTCCTTATCCACTAGCTAATAAGTGAATTTTGAATTCACAGAAGCTTATGCCAGAACAAATGTGTGTTTAAGTCTTTTAAAGTGCTGCAAATTGCTTTTTAGGAGTGTTGTGGAGATTCCAACTAAATAAGGAACACTAAGCCATTTGATCACCTGAAAATGTGGTACAGTGGTACCTCGGGATGCAAACAGGATCCGTTCCGGAGCCCCGTTCACATTCCGAACGGAATGCAAGACGCGACGACGCGTCTGCGCGTGCCATGTTTCGCCGCTTCCTCACATGCACGTGACATCATTTTGAGCATCTGCGCAATGCGCGAGCGGCAAAACCTGGAAGTAACGTGCTCCGTTACTTCCGGGTTGCCGCGGAGCGCAAATTGAATGCACTCATCCCGAAGCGCATTCAACTCGAGGTATGACTGTATTAATATTAAGCGCTATTATATTGTGCCAATCTTTGTTACTAATCATTCAGTCGTATTTTTGAAAACGAGCAGGGTGCTTTGCAATCTTACTTTTGACAGCTTGCTCTTGGTTTCATTTTACAACTGCACCTGGGACAACTGCACCTGGGATACAGTCATGGCTGGATTTAAGAGCAATTCAAGAAACTGAATTCGGCTATGGGAAGCCCACCAGCATGACAGAACTCTCCCCACTTCCGATTCCCAGCAACATCCCTCCTGCTTCCCACAGATTTCTCCAGACAATATGGTCCTTAGCATGAAATAACCAAGACTGGACCTGCAGTTCATTTCCCTTCTTTTCAACATTCTCATGGAATGCCAAACTCTTGTGGCTGGACCGACTCTAATCCTATTGCCACCAAAGATGCAAACTTGTGTGCATTCTCAATATCCCCTCAGCCACCCACTCCTCCAGGGTGAGAAGTAAACCACTCCCAATTAAGACACATCATTAAATAAAGAGAGAACGAACAAGTGGGTGCTCAGTTATAGAACACTGACTTTAATTAAACAATGGAAAATGTTCGAGGTAAACTCTTTAGAAACCAGTTGTTTTCATTTCCAGTAAAAAAACAAAAACGAAACACACAAACACAGAAAAACACAACAGCACCCAATTTCCCCCTTGCAAAGGCTCAGATGTTCACTTTGGTACTGAGCTTCCGCTTCACGAAGCTCATAAAAATCAAAACAATAGAAACAAACAAAAAGAGAAAAACAAAGTTTGTCGTATGTTTTTATAAAAACGATAGTATAAAAAAACAGTTTTGGCATCAAAAATTCTAAAAATATAGCACCAACAAGAGACAGGAAAACCTTATAAAACATTGTCACAACAACGTGCCTGAAATGCATCTTTAAAAAGAGGCAAAAATGCAGTAAAATAGTGGATTTTGCCCAGGAACAGACATTATAGTTATTGCTACTTTTTGTGCAAGTTTCACAAGCAGACAGTCTCCTCAGTTTCTTTTTCTACCTTGCTTCCTACTCCTTGTCCTCCTCTGATGGAGGGTCTTTCAAGTCTTACTGTTTTTAGCAAAGAAGCCTAAACTTGTTGAAATCGCAGTTCTGTTATTGTGGTCTGGAAAACAAAATAATAAAAGAAAATAAAGGACAAGAAGGCACATATGGTTAACTCCCTTTCTTGAGTTACATACATTTCCATTTCCATTCCAGCCGTTTGATTTTCATGGACAAAGCTTGGGCTCAGAGGAGCCCATGTGGTTTTCTGCCCAGTGGCTCAGTTGCTACCTGTTTATCTTAAGATCCATTCATATGGCAGGAAAATCAGTGGAATTCCAGCACATGGGAGGGTCATGGTTTCAAGCCCAGGTATTCCAAATAAGCCAGACCTGGTACCCTCTCCTGTAATGTGTCTTCCGAGGCATCTCTGCTCAAGATTACTGGCGTTCATTCGCAAGCAGAAAGTACAGACTCCAGCTTATCGCCGACACTCTTAAAATAAGACAGCAGTTCCCAAAACGTAGGACCAATTCACTACTCCAGTGTTGGCAGTTTCTTCAGCGGTGGCACGGATGAGAGAGATGATACCTGGGCCAAGCAAAAGACAGAGAAGGAGGAAAGCTTCCTTCTCTGGTTTGAATCGGCTTCCCTGAGCTGTTGCTTCCTGAAGGACCCAGGCGGTGAAAGAGAACTTCCAGCCAACAGCCCAATCTGATGCAATGTCTGCTGGAGATAAATCTGGGCAAAGCTGACATTGCTGCAGCTATGCTGGGGAGCAGAGGAGGACATCTCTGCCATACTTAGTATGTTCCCCGAGCAACATGTTTTTGGCTGTTGTTCAGTGGGGGAGCTTGGAGCACAGCTTGGACCTGTACCTTGAAATACTGATGGCGCGTGGGGAACAAACTTGAATAATCTGTGACGTGTCCACTAGGAAGGTCTCCTGCTCACAAGCCAATGGAACGAATGCGAGGAGTGTGTGCCCACAGTCGTGCCCTTCTGCTTGCTCTCATTCCTATCAGTGGAGCTTCCTTTTCCCCCTGAATGATTCTTGGCCAACCTGCTACCCATTCTCCTTGACATCAAGTCAAGCGCTATGGCAACCTCCATAGCAGTCTTTCCCAACCTAGAAGCCACCAGACTGGGGAAGGCTGCTTGAGAAGTTGTGGGCTAGAAAAGCACGTCCCCACAGCTGCCTGATCCGAAAAAGGTCTCCTTTCTTTGGCAAGTGGCACAGAACCCGGAGGCATGTGAAAGGATCTCTCCAGCTCCATCCTCCATGGGAAAGAACCCATTGAGTTGCATCATATCCACTGTATCAAACGCTGCTTCTTAGCAGATGGCAGTGCCTTGATGGGTGGAAAGAGAGACGGCCTACAAAAACAAGTTGCCCCAGCAGACAGATGTCATTTCCTTTCCGTAACAAAGCCAGCGGTACAAGGTAATGCCAAGTTAGGGTTGGGGAAACGGAGCTAACATTCATGAGGAAAATAGCAGCATCAATAAGTTTCAGACCTGATGTCCCTCTGCATGAAGTCCTGTTGGGGGCATTGCAAACAAAGATCAACGTGTCCTACAGGTTGTGAGTCCACAGCAGCATAGGCATTTGCAGAATTTTTTGGAGGGCGGGGGCCAAACGTGACGCTCTTATTCCCCTTTGCTCAACCCCGAAGGCCAAGAGAACAGCCCCCGAGATCTTCTCTGCCCCCCAGGTGAAACAAGAATTTGTGGGAAAGCTCAGAGGGGCTCTTGCAAGGGGCTCTGGGTCACTTCAATGGGTCTGTGCAAGAAAATTCCAGGTGGACTGTATGTTAACTTTAACAGCATATTTTTTAAGATAGATTAGTAGTTTAAAAGTATACCTGGATGCATTTGGCAGAGTTGGTTGGTCGATTTTCTTTTGCTCTAGCTACTATAATTATCCCACACTTGTGTTTCAACTAAACTCCTCTTGAGGAATTTCCACCATTCACACATAACGCTGAAAAAAGCAGCAGCCAAGTGTCTCGCTTTTTTAAAAAAAGTTTTTGTTCTATATATTTATATATATAGTTTAAAAAGAAGGATAAAAAGGAGAAGAGTCTCCTCGTCTGATCCTGATTGTTCCAGTGTACAAAACACAGCAAGGCAGGATTGTTGCTGCAATTTTGGTTTCTTCATGATAGTCCCTGGAGAGATTCTGTCGCTCATCCTTTTAAAAAATATTTTTCAAGTTTGTGGGGCTTTCGTACAGCCCGTCAGAAAACTGCCTCTCAGTCAGGCAGCGACTGACATTGATCTTAGGGGAAATGGTTGGCTAATGCTGCAGTCGTGTCCCTCCATGGACACAACAGTGTTTTGCACGGTGAGTAAACAGAGGTCTTTTGACCTTTTAGAAATGTCAGTATTGATGGAAAGGAACATTCCCATCCTTCCAGTCTCCATGGTGGCGCTTGCAGAGGGTGGCGAAGGGGAGATGCTGTGCTGTGGGTCGCACTTGCAGGAGGGTGTCGTTCCAAGCTCTTTGAGGCCCTCCTCTCCCAAGGCTGCTTGCTCAAAGGAGACCTGGGCACCCCACCTGCTCCCTAGTCGCAGGCAAAATAATCCTTGAGCGGAGCAAACAGGTGGCGGATGACCGGGACACTCCACGCCCTGCCAAGCAGCTTCTGGCGAGTTCCACGCCCCATGTTGGACAAGTCGGTGTAATGGTGGGGGAAGCCAAAGATCCTGTGGTAGCAGCAAAGAGAGTGGTTAGTTTAGTTTCTCCGATTTGCCTTAAAAAAAGGAAGCCCCAAAGCAATGTACAGCCACTAAACCTATAATCTGGTATGCAGGCTGAGACCCTCCCTGCCCGCAGACTGTCTCGCCAGAGTGGTGCATGCTCTGGTTATCTCCCGCTTGGACTACTGCAATGCGCTCTACGTGGGGCTACCTTTGAAGGTGACCCGGAAACTGCAACTAATCCAGAATGCAGCAGCTAGACTGGTGACTGGGAGCGGCCGCCGAGACCACATAACACCAGTCTTGAAAGACCTACACTGGTTCCCAGTACGTTTCCGAGCACAATTCAAAATGTTGGTGCTGACCTTTAAATCCCTAAACAGCCTCGGCCCAGTAATACTTGAAGGAGCATCTCTACCTCCATCTTTCTGCCCGGACACTGAGGTCCAGCTCCGAGGGCCTTCTGGCGGTTCCCTCATTGCAAGAAGCCAAGTTACAGGGAACCAGGCAGAGGGCCTTCTCGGTAGTGGCGCCCGCCCTGTGGAACGCCCTCCCAGCAGATGTCAAAGAGAACAACAACTACCAAACTTATAGAAGGCATCTGAAGGCAGCCCTGTTTAGGGAAGCTTTTAATGTTTAATAGGTTATTGTATTTTAGTGTTCTGTCGGAAGCCGCACAGAGTGGCTGGGGAAACCCAGCCAGATGGGCGGGGTATAAATAATTTATTATTATTATTATTATTATTATTATTATTATTATTATTATTATTACATAAGCAACATGAAACCTAGCAACAAGACTATCGTATGCCGGGGAAACAAGACGTCTCTGCCTATTGCAGAAACATGAAGGTGCCCAGATGGCAGGACTGCCCCAAGATACTTTGGCACCTGAGATGAACCGAAAAATGGCACCACCTGCCCCTCGAGGGAAGAAGAGGCGTGCAAAGATGTACACCTGGAACAAGATGGGAATAAAGATTTACACTGGGAATAATTGTTGGAGGAAACTGGCAGAGCCTCCTAATATTCACCAAGATGTCACTTTCCAGGTGCCACGGGTCAGATCCTGCCTCCAAGGATTGTGCCGCAAGTGCTGCTGTGGTGGTAGCTGCATGCAACACACTCCTTGGAGGCCGGAATCGCTGCCCCATGGATACTGCCAACCAAGGTGGTTGCCACATCTTGCCTCTTGGATGGGCCAGCCCTGCAAGAGGGCCTCTGCAAAGAGAGCGCTCCATAGACAGGGAGCAATCGCAGAGAAGGCCCGTTTTCTCCTCAACGCCCTTTGGATGTGACGTGCAGAGAAGGGTCTCTGCGTATGGTGATTCCAGCGTCTGGGCAGTTTCACATGAGGAAATGTATTGTGGTCTCAAGCCATTAAAGCCATTAGAGGGGAAACCAGAGCCTTGAATTGCTGAAAACTTTTCTATTCTGCCAGGCCTACGCAGAGTGGCTGGGACAACCCAGCCAGATGGGCGGAGTATTATTATTATCATTATTAGTCAGGCAATTAAGAATACACCCATACCCCACACCGGTCCACTGATGTTTCTTTTTCATTCTTTTGCTTTTAACTTGCTTTTAACATTTATGATTTTACTGTATGGTTTTATATAATTTTAAACTACTGTGATTATGATGCCAAGGCATAGATAAATATTATTCTCAAATAAATTAAATTGTTTTGCCTCATTTCCCCCCCTGTGGTGTAATGCATTTACATTTATGTTTTCAAACGTAAGTCACTTGGAGACCTAGTTAGGTAACAAGCAACTGATAAGTCTAATAAGGAATAACAACAGGAACAAATCATAACAATTTCAAGAGTGGTAGAAGTAACGACTCCATGACAAATAATCTTGAACACGCACCCCTTTGCGGGAAAACAAATATTTGCTCCTCCTGAAGAGAGGCTGGAGCCCCAACTGCTCTGAAGAAAAGAATTTCCTGGGCAGCCCCTGTCTGTTTCCGTTCATCTCTCCCTCCCTCCCCCCCCTGCCATGTGCCATTATCACACCCGCGCTTGTACCCCACCTTTCCAATTCAGTGCACCACAAATTGTCGTCCTTGCCATTCATCCGCACTGGGAAAGTCTGGGCTTTCCCCTGCCTGATGGAATTAGACTTTGTGGTGATGGTCTGGACCTTTTTCAACTGAAAGAGAAGAAAAGCAAACATTTTTTAAAAACACACACACAAATGACCACCCTAAAGGACCCCTGACCATTAGGTCCAGTTGCGGAGGACTCTGGGGTTGCGGCGCTCATCTCGCTTTATTGGCCGAGGAAGCCGGCGTACAGCTTTCGGGTCATGTGGCCAGCATGACTAAGCCGCTTCTGCCAAACCAGAGCAGTGCACGGAAATGCTGTTTACCTTCCCGCTGGAGTGGTACCTATTTATCTACTTGCACTTCATGCTTTCGAACAGCTAGGTTGGCAGGAGCAGGGACCGAACAACGGGAGCTCACCCCGTCGCGGGGATTCGAACCGCCAACCTTCTGATCGGCAAGCCCCAGGCTCTGTGGTTTAACCCACAGCGCCACCCGCGTCCCTACAAATGACCACACACCCCCAAAAAAATACAAGCGCCTCAGTGTGAAGGTTTCCAGAAAGTGGTAGCATTAATGCCGTCCAGCAGAGGAAGGGAGGGAGGCTGGCTCTGTCCAGTGATTTTAGGCTTCTCATCCATCAGCCAGAAATGCGCTCAGATGTCACTGGTATGCCTTCAAGTGGCGGGGGGGGGGAGGTATTTTGCCCAGCTAAAAATATCCAGATGAAAAGAGGGTCTTTGCATCTCTTCCTCAGAGGGGACAATGTCCCCTTAGTGGCGCAACCGCCCCCTCCAACCAAGAGATCCATTTTGGGCTTCATTTTGTCACATCTGTGGAATGTCTGAGTTCTTTGCTCACAAGCAGAGCAAGCGAGAGACAGAAGGGAGTGTGTCTCGCTGTTTTGTTCAACATAAAGAGCCTCACATGGGTGGGAAGGGGGGGAGGGCAGCAGGAAAGAGGGGCTGAGAAGAGGGGTACCCCAGGGTCCACTAGAGATATAATACAGGCAATTTGGGACGTGACTTGCAGGACGAGAGACCCAGGGGGCATTCCATAGCCCAGCCCTTTGCCAACCTGGAAAACCTTACAGCTGTTGTTGGCCAACAACATCTGGAGGTCAATGGTTTGGCAAAGGTTGTCGTTACCTTTCTTCCCCCCGGATCATTCATTAGAATGGAGGGGGGAATAAGAATGGAGGAACTACTTGAAATGGAGGGGCAAGTACAAGTACCTTGGCTGTTCTGCCGTACTCCAAGCAGTCCTGAAGTTCAAGTTTATCTGTCGTCGAAGCTACCAGGGGCCTAAGAAAGGACAAAGCGAATTACTCTCTTAAGCCACTGCCCCATTGTCCTCCAAGCTTATCGCTTTACAGCAATGTGGGGTAACTGAATTGAATTTTATTATTACGGTCACAGACCAGTTCCGGCTCACTTACAATATCAGGAAAATCATAAAACACAACAGGAATACATTGCAATGTGGGGGAACTTTGGCCCTCTATATGTTGCTGAGCGCATGTTGTTGTTGTGGTGGTGGTGGTGTTTGAAAAGGTTCAAAAGAGGACTCCCGAAATGATCAAGGGCATGAAGCGACTCAACTACAAAGGTTGCAGCATTTGGGACTTTTTAGTTTACAGAAAAGGCAAGTAAGAGGCAACAGGGCAGAATTTATAAAATTACGCATAACATACGGGATTTCCCAAACTTGGGTCTCCAGCTGTTTTTTGGACTACAGTTCCCATAATCCCTGACCACTGGTCCTGCAAGCTAGGGATGATGGGAGTTGTAGTCCAAAAACAGCTGAAGACCCCAGCTTTGGGGGACCTGGGAGAGGGATGTTTTTCTCCCTCATCACACTGGAGCTTGTGGACACCCGATGAAGCTGAGCGATGGAAGATTCAGGACAGAGAAAAGGAAGTCCTTCTTCATACAGTGCAAGAGTTAAACTATGGAACTCCCTCCCACAAGAGGGGCTTCTAAATTACCTGTTCATCCCAGGCAGATTCCCCCAGAAGTATCGTGCCCGGTGTGCAGCCGAGACTTTGACGGCATCAATCATAATAGGGTTACACTGAAGACAAAAAGGGACGTCAGTTAGGGACGAAGCAGCAGAAGGACTAATTCACAATCCCTTTGACAGCAGGATTAGGTGCAGCTTGGGAAAAAGAAGCAACTCCAAAAGTCAGAAAGATGAATTACAGGCTGCCTCCTGCTCTGCCATGTTTAGGATAGTAGTAGCGGCAATGACAACAATAGTACTAGTTCTAGTACTATGCTGTGAACAGCCTGTGATCTTCAGGTGAAGGGCGGTATACAAATCAAATAAAAAATAAAAATAAAATAAATATAATATATAATAAAAATAAAAATACAGGCCTTTTCAACTGTGAAATGCTCTCCCCATCCTTATTGACTTTAAGACAGTTCTGCTTACCCTGGCACCTTGCTTTTAATTTGGATCACATCATATGACAATCTCCTACTGACCATTAGGTCCAGTTGTGACCAACTCTGGGGTTGCGGCGCTCATCTCGCTTTACTGGCCGAGGAAGCCGGCATACAGCTTCTGGGTCATGTGGCCAGCATGACTAAGCCGCTTCTGGCGAACCACAGCAGCGCACGGAAACGCCATTTACCTTCCCGCTGCAGCGGTACCTATTTATCAACTTGCACTTTGACGTGCTTTCGAACTGCTAGGTTGGCAGGAGCTGGGACCGAGCAACGGGAGCTCACCCCGTCATGGGGATTCGAACCACTGACCTTCTGATCGGCAAGCCCTAGGCTCTGTGGTTTAACCCACAGCGTCACCCGCGTCCCGGTTCTGCCTTCTAGTCTGCCCCTATTAGAACCCACCCATGCGAAAGCAGGATCCATGTGATGGGAAGTTTTGTTTCTGAACATGACTTTGGCAAACCACTCTAAGCTGAAGCATTCCTTCCTACCCTAGAATGTTCAGTTCACATTGAGTTCATGAAACATCGTACCCTGACCTGTTCTTAATGCATGGTTGACCACATCTACGGAATACAATAGTTATGCTCTGTTAAGTTTTGTTATATCAATCACTAGTAATAGTTTATATGCTTTGTTAAGTTTTGCTATATCAATCACTAGTAATAGTTTAATAAGGTTTTCATGCCTGTCCAATTCTGTGTTCCCTTTCCCATCCTTTAATCTATTGATGATTAATGTCTATATGCAACCCTTGCATTGTATTTGTGTTAACCAATCAGCAACAAGCACATATGTGGCAATGCTGTAATATTCAATAAAAGGGACTCCCCGAGACATGCTCGGTAGATGCCTCCCATATGACACTTGTCACTCGTCTGTCGTTTATTTCAACCCAACATCTGGTGACCCCGACGTGATCAATTAATTATAAGTACCACTGCAATCGGACCAGATTATTCAATTGAATAATTAAACACATTTTGCAGAGGTCAAGGGCGTTCTCAGTCATCCTCTGTTTTTTTTCCTTTTGTTTTTCAAAAGCTTCTGGCCCTTGAGGAAAAGACTGACCCCCCAGCCTTTACCTCCAGGAAACGAGAGATGTCCCTCTTGTCGTTGATGCGCATGGCCACGACATTCTCAAACAGCCAAAAGAAGGGGCGATCCTCCCCGGCTTTGGGGCGCGTGTAATTGAGAAGGTGGTAGAACTCGAAGAAGAGTCGCCCGGTCCCCTCTGCAAGGAGGAAGACGGGTGGGTCAAAGGAGTATAGGACATTAAAAAAAAAAAAAACTTCTGGGTTGAGGAGCCAAGCTGAGAGCCCCCATCCATTCAAGGGCTGCTTACCATACAGGCCCTTCCTGGCAGGGTTGACGATGGAGAGGTCGTTGCAGGGGCTTCCGCCAATCACCAGGTCAAAAGGGCCCCATTCGTCAATCTGCAAAGGGCAAGCAAAGCAATGGGTTTTGCAGAGTCAAGTGCTAAGTCATGTTGCCTGTCCTGTTTGTAAATCCCAGGCTTCTGGGGCTTCACAAAACCAGTGCCGGATTTACGTATAAGCTAAACAAGCTCTAGCTTGGGACCCCACTCTCTTGGGGGGGCCCCAAAAAATTAAAGGGGGGGGGATTGGATGTGCATTTCCAAAATATAAGATAGAAAACAAATAAAATAAAACCTACATACAGCAACAGTGTGTTGTGTTGTGTTGTGTTGTGTTGTGTTGTGTTGTTTAGGCTCCTATGGTATACGTAATGGGCCCCCAATCATTTTATGTTAGAGCTTAATAATTATTTCACTTTTAATATACTTCTTCTTAATTTGACAAAATACATATTTTATTATGTGCAAATGGCTTTAGATACCTATTAGGTCCATAAATTACCACATAGCATATATTCAACACAAAAAACAGCAACAATTTGTTGTTGACAAAGGACAGCTGGACATATAAAGGGCCCCATTACCTTCAGGGCCTCATCAAACCTAAACCTGGCCCTGCACAAAATGACCACATCGCAGAAGACCCCAGAAGAGTCAGACAGCTGGATCAGGCCCAAAGGAGCCCAGCGTCCTCTTCTCACCATGGTTATTTATAATAAAATAAACATCTTTTAAACCACAATCAAGCACCATATAAATTCTTTTCAATAAACAAATGTATTATCTGAGGCTTTTCTTTGTGTGTCTCATCCACGTGAGGTCATAGCTGTCAACTTTTCCCTTTTCTTGCGAGGAATCCTATTCGGAATAAGGGAATTTCCCTTTCAAAAAAAGGAAAACGTTGCTAGCTATGCATGAGGTCCAGATGGTGGCAGGACAGGAGCAGACCTTTTCTGCAGGGCCTCTCCATTTGTGAGATGCTCTCCCCAACACCCGTCTTCTCCAAAACCTTTGGCTAATTAAAAAAAAGATGACCTTTTCAAGTGGAGTGGGGAGGTATTTGTCCTTTTTCCCCTTGTGCTATTATTATATTATGTACTTGATGTTTTATGTTGTAAACCACTGTATGGTCTCTTTATGGAAGTCAGTATATAAATTTAATAAATAATAACAAACATCTTGACCCGGCTTCCAATACAACCAGCCAGCCGCTTTAGCCAAGAAGCCTCAACTAGACCACAGGGAACGTGTGTGGAGAATCTCCTTACATTTTTCTTGGTTATGTTCCTGACGTCATGCACGTATTTGATGTTCCCTTCGTGCCGCACAGTTCCCACAGCTATGGACTCCTCGCAGATCTCAGAGGCGACGTACTTCTCCACCTGGATGCCAAGATCCTGCAGGACGAGGTAGCCTAAAGAGTCAAAGCACTACGGGTGAGGAGATGGGAGAGGTGGCCCTTGAGATTCTCTTGTGATTCCCTGGCAAGCAGCTCCAACTGTGGGAGCCAAGATGCGCAGGGTGTCCACATCCCGACAGAAACAAGAGACTTTCAGGAGCTGCAGTGTTGATGCGCATGCTCTGGCTGCTACTGTGGAATGTAGAATGACAATTTCCCGGTGCACATTTTGTTCTCACACACAAACACACACAAAAGTCATGCATGCGCAACATCGTTTGATAAGGAACAACACTGCCAACAAAAGATCGGTGATGGGACCAAAACAAATCAGGAATGTCATGGGACAGCCTGGAAGATGCAGGACAGGGGAAGGAAGGTGGACAGAGATAGACATGGGGTCAAATGAACCAGACTGGCCTTAAGGAAGGAGGGCACAGGCTCGACCACCACTGTGGGATGAGCTGTCCTTTAGCGGTGATGATGACTGTTCTCGTCCATCCTCACTATGACCTAGCAAGGCAGAGCGGCATTTTTTCTCAAGGGTTATCAACGAACATTTTTCACAGTGCCATTACTATGCTAAAGCTTGTGCCCAGCACAGGGCGTTCTCTGCGCAAGGGGACCAGGGGCGGAGATACACTCGTGGTTTTTAACCTTAAGGAATGGTTTTGATAACTATGGCTGGATCTCCACTGATCTAAAAAAAACGCTATGAAAAAGGAGTTGTAAAGCTCTCAATGCCATTTTCCATTGACTGATGTACAGCGCCCCGGTGTCACACTTTTTAACGCATTTATAACGTTATAAGGCGCCAGTATAGATTAGTCCTGAATGGACACATGACGTCCTACTTTTAACATTCATCATGCGTTATTAAACCAGCAGTAGGGAAACAAAATGGTGAGATTGGCAAAGTGAATGATGGACCTGCCCATCAGCTAAATGACCCACTCACTGCCCTAGCAAACCTGTGATTTGAACCCAGCTTCTAGCATATTGGTGTGTGGCCCTTTGGACGTTTTGTTGTGTGGCTGGGGCAGGGTGCAAGAAATAATTCTGTGATTCTCAGACATCAGAGTTCGTTGAGGGGGTCTCTCACCTGTCGCAATTCCATCAAAGAGAGACAGAACTCTGATTGGCCTCCTGTTTGCCGCTGGGATGGCAGGGTAGATTTTTGGTGGCTCCTGTGAGAAGAGAAGGGGGGAGAGAGAGTAGAAATGGCACCACCAGCCGCCAGGTGCCCATCTCTCCCACTGGCTTAAGTTCATTGCAAATACAGGAAGCCTCTTCTAAGGTTGCCACATGCAAGAATTGTGAATCCTATCCATTAAGTAAAATCAAATGAACAAGTTTCACATCACTAACTGGACCTAAGAACGTGGCGTAACAATAGCCTGCAGGATCAGGCCAATGGCCCATCTAGTCCAGCATCCTGTTCTCAGAATAGAATTTTATTATTACGGTCACAGACCAGTTCCGGGTCACTTACAATATCAGGAAAATCATAAAATGCAACAGGAATACACTGAATTGCAAATGGGTATAATAGAGACAATTCAGACATAGCGGCGGTTAAAAATATATATTAAATCTTGATCACTAAAATGTAACCTATAATTATCATTTAAATCTTTTGGTAGTACAGCTTGTTCCCTAAGTTTTATGGCACTCGCACAGAATTTGGCCACCCTTAGCGTGATGTCTGGATCCTCGTCCTCTACCAGGAGTTTTAGACATTGAAATTCAGACCCATTTTGAGATTTTTGTATAACAGGAGTGCATCCTGTTCTCATAGGCAGCAGCCAGATGTTTCAATGGGAAGCCAAAAAGCAGGACCCGAACCTCAGAGTATCTCTACAATTCTATAATTCTACTTTAGGGCAGGTGGGCTACGCTGCCCCCCTTTAACAGCACCCCTGTTTCCTTACGTATTCAAGCCCCTTCTCGTCTGTGAAGAACTCCTTCAGGCGGGTGTTCCAGTCGCCCCTCCTCTGAAGCACCCCGTGGCGCTCTTGCGGCTGGCACATGTAGCAGCTCCAGGGGTCCTCCTTTCTGGCTGCGTCGGCCGCCCCACGACCCACTAGCAGGTTCAGGCAGTCCACACAGAAGCACCTGCACGAAACAAGGGAAGAGGAACAGGGGGTGTCCGTAAGGCTGGGCAGCTCCTCTGTTCCTCCACGGCCAGGAGGTGGAAATTCTGCAAAATGCATTATCAGTAAAGCCGGTATTACTATGCAAGAGTGCGGCCTGACCACAAAACTGGAAGGAACCAATTAAAGGAGAACCTAACGGCCGAATGCTACAAAGAAAAACAACTCCAGATAAAGCACAAGGAGGGTTCTGCATGTACAGCAAAAAAAGGGGTATCTGAGGCATTTTCTTCCATATAGTGTGCATTAGTAGTAGTAGTAGTAGTAGTAATAATAATTTTATTATTTGTACCCCGCCCATCTGGCTGGGTTTCCCCAGCCACTTTGGGTGGCTTCCAACAAAGATTAAAAATACATTAAAATGTCACACACTAAAAACTTCCCTGAACAGGGCTGCCTTCAGATGTCTTCTGAATGTTTATCTCTTTGACATCTGATGGGAGGGCGCCACTACTGAGAAATACCTCTGCCTGGTTCCCTGTAGCTTGGCTTCTCAGCACTGGACCTCAGCGTCCCGGCAGAACGATGCGGGTGGAGTAAAGGTAAAGAACCCCTGGACAGTTAAGTCCAGTCAAAGGCGACTATGGGGTGCAGCACTCATCTCACTTTCAAGCCAAGGGAGCCGGCGTTTGTCCGCAGACAGCTTTTTCCAGGTCATGTGGCCAGCAGGACTAAACCGTATCTGGCACAACAGAACACCATGACGGAAACCAGAGAGCACGGAAATATTGTTTACCTTCCCGCTGGAGCAGTACCTATTTATCTACTTGCACTGGTGTGCTTTCAAACTGCTAGGTTGGCAGGAGCTGTTTGGCAGGAGCTGGGACCGAGCAATGGGAGCTCACCCCGTCACGGGGATTTGAACCGCCGACCTTCTGATCAGCAATACAATCGCAGCTAGCTCAGGGGTTTGGTTCCAAGGGTTCTGTCATGGATGCTGTAGTTTAGACAGGTGAGGTCTCTCACCTGAAGCAGTTGGCATTGTCACAGAGAAGCAGCTCGTTCCCCGCGCAACAAATGCTGCAGTAAGCCTGGTACCCGTCTTCATCGTACATGTAGAAAAATTCTAGGAACTGAACCTGCAAGGAAAAGAGATCCGTGGCAGCTTTAAACAGTTTCCGATTTCCTGGGTGTCCCTAGCCCCAAACTAAGTATCAGAAGTCGCAGAGAAGGCCAGCCACCCCCAGCCTGGCTCCGTCCACATTTTTCAGACTACAGCTGAGGCTGATGGGAATTGTAGTCCGAACCATCTGGAAGGGGCAAGGCTGGGGACATCTGCAGTTATTTTTTTATTTAGCAAAATTTACATCCTGCTTGGCTGTACAAAAAAAACTCAAAGCGGTTTAACAAAAAGAATAAAAGGATAGTGAAAACAATTAAAACAATGGCAGACATTTTTTTATAAAAAAGTTTATATTTCAATTGGACCAATCACATATTAAAAAATATTTATTTGGCGGTTGGGACATTCCAAATTTAAGTAGCTACTGTGAAGCAAGCCAACTCAGCCATCCAGTAAGAGAATGAAGTCAACACTGGAGAATATAGAAATTGACAGTGATCCTATAAGGGTATTAGCTTTAATTAAAAATAAACTTTGATTATTGAGTTAAGTTTACAAATCCCAATGCAGTGGTACCGTGGTTCTCAAACTTAATCCATTCCTGAAGTCCGTTTGACTCCTGAAACCATTCAAAAACCAAGGCGTGCACTCAAGCGGAAGCTGCATTGGACGTATGGCTTCTGAAAAGTGTTCACAAACCGGAACACTTACTTCCGGGTTTGTGGCGTTCAGGAACCAATTTGTTCAGGAGCCAAGCCGTTTGACAGCCAAGGTACCACTGTTCACACGCATGATTTAGAATATGGTAAAAAAAAAGCAGGCAAAAGTTTTAGCTCCAGGACTGTCACCTATAATTCCAATACAGCATCGTCCTCTATTTCAAAATAAAAACAGATTATATAATGTGAATGTTGCAAGGACACCATTTATATTTGAAAGATTATTATAGGAAAGGACAACTTCTTACAGCAGCAAAAATGAAAGTCCATTTAGAGAACAATCAAATTTCATGGCTATTATGGTATCAGTGGAGATCAGCTCTTACAAATGCACAAATTAAGAACGAAGCGACAAGGAAACTAACAGAAGTCCCCTCAGACTTCATTGGGAGCTTTTAAGCAGAGGTCAGGCGGCCATCTGTCATGGATGCTGTAGTTGAGATTCCTGCATTGCAGGGGGCTGGACAATCCTATGTCTCTATGACTTCTTACAAATGTGGAACAGTGCCAGTTCCGCAAATTGAATTGGCTTCCGTGGGGTAAGGCGATCTCGCAGGTAAACTGGTCCCGTGTTGTTAAGTAGGGCAATGGCCCTGCATGAAACGGTTTGGAGGGGGAAAACCCCCCAAATCACCTGGACGCTCACCTGGCAAGTCTCACAGAGGCCCCCTTCGAACAGGGGGTGGGTGGTCACCGGATTCTTCTTCCAACATGACAAGCAGCTGTCTGTTCAACGAGTGAAGGACAGGTCAGTAGAGTTTTAATAAGCACTCCTTAGGGTGCATCTGACATAAGGCAAAATGGTCCCAGTGTTCAGTCTGGAGAGATTCTACCAATCCCGGTAGAGAGCAATGAGCTAGAGAGGCCAATGGTCTCACATGGCATTGATTGATTGATTGATTGATTGATTGATTGATTGATTGATTTCTATACTGCTTAATATGTTAAAAATATCTCTAAATAGAGTGCAGAGAACTGTAGCAACAGCAGCCCTTCTGACTCCTTCCGACTTCTATGATTCTAAATAAAATATTACAAAATACAGTTACATTCAACAACATGGCATTGATACAAAGTTAGTAACGCATATAAATTGATTATCAATTCATTTTCCAATATCAATTCACCTATCCCACTCAGCCTCCGGGTTCTCCCCCAGCGTCCAAACAAACTCCTCTCACCCACAAAAGTCTAACAATGGGAGGAGTTCCTGGAACAGAGGACATCTCCCTAGGCTCCGACTCTAGACTTGTTTTTCATGTAGGTTACCATACGCCTGGAATTTCCCTGACATAACCAGAATATGGCAGTGGGTAACAGTGTCCAGACCGAAATCACTAAAAATGTCCGGGAAAATCCCGTTTTGGAAGTCTAAAAGTAAAGGTAAAGGGACCCCTGACTGTTGGGTCCAGTCGTGGCTGACTCTGGAGTTGCGGCGCTCATCTCGCTTTACTGGCCGAGGGAGCTGGCGTACAGCTTCCGGGTCATGTGGCCAGCATGACTAAGCCGCTTCTGGCGAACCAGAGCAGCGCACGGAAACACCGTTTACCTTCTCGCTGGAGTGGTACCTATTTATCTACTTGCACTTGGACGTGCTTTCAAACTGCTAGGTTGGCAGGAGCAGGGACCAAGCAACGGGAGCTCACCCCGTCGCGGGGATTTGAACCGCCGACCTTCTGATCGGCAAGTCCTAGGCTCTGTGGTTTAATCCACAGCACCACCCGCAGTTGGAAGTCTAGATGCTGGCAAATTTGCTGAAAAGTAGCTCAAAAACAAAAAGCTTAACAACTTTGCGTCCAGATATTTGCTTTTTGAAAAACAGTGGACGCTCGGGTTGTGAATGTGATCCGTGCGGGAGGCACGTTCACAACCCACAGTGTTTGCAACCCGTAGCGGCACGTCTGCGCACGCGCGGGTTGCAATTCAGCGCTTCTGCGCATAGCACGATTTAGCACTTCTGCACATGCGTGGCTGCCAAAACCTGGAAATACAGTGGTACCTCGGGTTAAGAACTTAATTTGTTCTGGAGGTCCGTTCTTAACCTGAAACTGTTCTTAACCTGAAGCAGCACTTTAGTTAATGGGGCCTCCTGCTGCTGCTGCGCCGTCGGAGCACGAGTTCTGTTCTCATCCTGAAGCAAAGTTCTTAACCCGAGGTACTATTTCTAGGTTAGCGGAGTCTGTAACCTGAAGCATATGTAACCCGAGGTACCACTGTAACCCGTTCCGGTACTTCTGGGTTTCGGCGGCTCCGTAACCCGAAAAAACGCAACCTGAAGCATCTGTAACCCGAGGTATGACTGTATGGCAACCCTATTTTCATGGGCAGCTCAAGGTGGATGGTCCTTCCTCTTCCATAAATTTCTCCAACCCTCTTTTCAAGTCATCCAGGTTGGTGGCCATCCCTGTAGCAGGGAGTTCCACAGTTTACCTATGTGTTGTGTGGTCAGCATCAGCAACCTGAATATTATTCCTTTCCATCTGCTACTGACACATCCACAACTGCATGGGCGAGTCTCAAATATGCCCTGTCTATTGACAGGGAGTATCTGCAGGTGGGGGTGCAGTCCTCTGGGCCTGAATCAGGCCAGGTTTTGATGCTGAAAATGCTCTTTACCAGGGGTCCCCAAACTAAGGACCGTGGGCCAGATGAAGCCCAAGGGACTCATTTATCCGGCCCGCAACAACAACCACCACCGCCACCCGCTCTTACTGGGGCTGTGCTGCGCAGCTGCCCACTTCCGGGTCGGAGGAGCACCAGAAATAGCTTGTGCGCATGCGCTATTTGCACATGTGTTTTTTTCCACTGCACATCCGGATCAGAGGAGGCCCCTGCACATGCGCACAAGCTATTTCCGGTGCTCCTCTGACCTGGAAGTGCGCCAGAAATAGAGTGTGTGCACGTGTATGGGCACACGCTCCCCTGCCGTCTGGCCCGCCGTGCGATCAGCGCTGGAGACACCGGCCCGAGGCACGATAAGTTTGCTGACCCCTGCCGTTTACCTTCCAAGCTCTTCTTGTTGTGCTTGACTTCAGAAGCCATCGACTCTGGAAAGAAAGCGGCAATCATGAGTTAGCAAGTGAAGTGCCTCCCCCAGGAGAGGCCAGAACACAAAGCCACAGGTGGCAAACTGTGCCTCCTTAGAAGAGTTTCAGAGTTCTACAAAGTGCCGGCTTTCTATGTTCTATCAGATTAAATGGCACATCCACACTCCATATCCCCACGTACTGACATCAGGCAGGAACCTGGATGGTACTCTTTTTGACACCTACTAAAAACTTTGTTTAGACACTCTAACCCAGATATGCAGAAAACCGACATCTGCTTTAATCTGCTTCTAGATTATCGTTTATTGTAATTATGATCTGAATGCTGTTTTTACTTTTGTTGTATTCCTTTTGTAAACCACTATGAGTTCGTTTGTTTCTCTGCAATTGAGTGATATATAAAATTTATGAAATAATCCTTTTTTTAAAAAAAATATCTCCCTGCATATAGAACACTAGCATGTCAGGGATTTTAGCCTTGTATACTTTTATTATGTGCAGTAAGGGTTGTTGTTGTTCCATTAAAATTGTACCTCTGCAGGTGCCTCTCCCTCCCTCCCTCCACACACCCCAACCCCAATCCGGCCCCAATCCTACCTCTGCTCTGGTTCTCCTCCGCCTGCTCCTTGTTGCTCCCATTGCAGACATTGGTCTTGAGCCGCTTGGCTGGGGGGGCAGGTTCAGGGGAAGGCAGTTCAGGAGGGGCAGATTCTTCAGAGCTTTTCTGGCTGAGGAGACTGCTGTCTGCAGAGAAAGAACAGCTGGTTTTAGTTGGGACGGACATCTTCTTTGGCAGGCAGAAAGGGGAAAGGGGGATGGTTTGTGGGCAGGTTGGGGGTCCTGGATTGCGGGGTTCGCCATCCCCACAAGGAGCCACAGAGGCCTTCTCCAAAGATTGCATCCTGCACAGGGAAAGCCAGTAGGAATGTCCAGCACAAGCAAGCCTATGCTGAAGACAAGACGGTCAGGTTCCCTGTTAAATATTCAAGCTCTGAACCCCATAATTCTGCACTGTGAACAAATCAGGAGAATTTGTGTGTAGGCAGCAGGCTACAATGTGATAAGAATTTTAAGGTCTTAGATATATAATAAATGTACCAACCAAGCATGTACATAGATCAGCACAGGAAGACCGACCTGAAACCATTTTTGATTCCCAAACTGTCCCAAAATGACCAAATGTTTTCTCTGCAAGGTCATAGGAAAATGGAAAGGCCTCCCCATTGTCTTTTCCTTCACAAATCCTGTCTTAAGGGTATACAGTGGTGCTCCGCAAGACGAATGCCTCGCTAAACGAAAAACCCGCAAGACGAAAGGGTTTTCCGATTTTTAGCAGCTTCGCAAGACGAATTTCCCTATGGGCTTGCTTCGCAAGACGAAAGCCCATAGGGAAATCTCCGGGGACAGCGGGGAAGCGCAGCGCGCCTTCTCCTCTGTTCCCGGACCTGTCCTGAAGGCTTGCAGTGGGAGGTCCGGGAACAGAGGAGAAGGCGCGCAGCGCTTCTCCTCTGTTCCCGGGGCTTGCGGTGGGAGGAGGGTTTTTCCTCCCCACCGCCAACATTCAGAACAGCATTCTGAATGTTGGCAGTGGGAGGAAGGTTTTCCTCCCCACCGCCAACATTCAGAATGCTGTTCTGAAGGCTGGCGGTGGGAAGAAAAGCCCTTCTCCCCCGCCAGCCTTCAGAAGAGTTCCCGCAGGGCTGCCTAGGCTGCGGAGAGTCCTGCAGGGCTCCCCAAGCTGCGAATGTCTGCCCCGCGCGAGGGGCGCTCTGCTTAAGAGCGCCCCTCGTGCGGGGCAGCAGGCTGCTATCCGCAGCTTGGAGAGCCCTGCGGGGAACTCCTGCGAATGTCCAAGCTGCGAATGTCTGCCCTGCACGAGGGGCGCTCTGCTTCAGAGCGCCCCTCACGCTGGGCAGACATCCGCAGCTTGGGGAGCCCTGCAGGAGTTCCCCGCAGGGCTCTGCGAACTCTCCAGCCTGCTGCCCCGCGCGAGGGGCGCTCTGCTTCAGAGCGCCCCTCACGCGGGGCAGACATTCGCAGCTTGGGGAGCCCTGCAGGACTTCCCCGCAGGGCTCTCCAAGCTGCGGATAGCAGCCTGCTGCCTCGCGCGGGGTAGACATCTGCAGCTGGTCTGAAGGCGGTCTCCATAGGAATGCATTAATTGATTTTCAATGCATTCCTATGGGAAACCGCGCTTCGCAAGACGAAAAACTCGCAAGAAGAAAAAACTTGCGGAACGAATTAATTTCGTCTTGCGAGGCACCACTGTATCTGTGTATGAATGGGGTGAGCCTGTGACCTGGCTCAGGAACTAAGTATTTATCATTACAAAAGACTGGCCAGGCTCCCCAGGCAAGCCAATCAAGTGACCATTAAACAGGTAACCTGGCAGAAAGAAGGTAAACAAAGCACTCGGATTTCTGCTGTAGACCACCCTTTCTGTGATGTAGGTATGATGTATCTGGAGGTGGTGAGTGAGGACCCTGTTGCAACAGATCAATAAAGATCAGGCTTACGAGCTGCTTTGCTTCTCAATATTCTCTGGTTGGCCTCTGTTATTTTCTCCTACCAATAGGGAACCCACGTAAGGACTCTATATGGGCTCTTGGACACCCCATAAGGGAAAAGGGGCAGATGTATAACAGCTCTCCGAGGGACCGGGCTCCCACTGCCCTCCTTGCTGGGTTTCCTCGCCCAAGCCCCCCCGGCTAGCTCCTTACCTGAGGTCTTGGGCGGCTTCAGTCCTTTCCCTCCGGTGGGCTTGAAGCCATTCATGGCCCACTCCACCATGGGCTTCAGCTTGTCTTCGAGAGAATCCCCTGGAGCACTCGAGAACGACTTGCCTGCTCGGCTGCTTGCCACCTGCCAGGAGGAAGAGGAGAAGGCCTTACTAAGGTGTCGCAGAGCAGGTTAGCATCCTGGATTGTGCTGCCTAAATTCTCGCCCCTGGCTGCTTCATGGCAGAGCAGGATGTGTAAGACTCCTTGCAGCTCCTACCTGATATAGGTTAGGACCTATAAAGTCCCATATGCCCTGGGCCCAGGCTACCCAAAAATGTTGGTTGGCATTCGTCTGTCTCGGGAGACAATGGAGTGTACCTCCGGGGGTGTCAGCAAGACTGACGTGGCCTCTCCAGGGCACAATCCTGGCCAGTGTGTGGAAGTCCTGGGCTGTTCCTGTTAGGATATTGATGTTCCGTTCCACCTAAACAGATGTGTGGAGCTGTTGTATGTCACATATCTGTTTACATTCCAGCACAGCTTGCTGGGAACTTCCGTTTGTGTATAGCTTTTGCTTTATGCTTCTTGCTGGGACATGAAAGGGAGAAGACATGTTTTTTTTCCTTTGTCCTGATGTATGCTGAATATGCTCACTGGAAGGACAGATTGTGAAGCTGAGGCTCCAATACTTTGGCCACCTCATGAGAAGAGAAGACTCCCTGGAAAAGACCCTGATGCTGGGAAAGATGGTTGGGGATGGATAAGGGGACGACAGAGGACAAGATGGTTGGATAGTGTTCTCGAAGCTACCAGCATGAGTTTGACCAAACTGCGGGAGGCAGTGGAAGACAGGAGTGCCTGGCGTGCTCTGGTCCATGGGGTCACAAAGAGTCGGACACGACTAAACGACTAAACAACAACAATGCTGAATAAACTGCTTGTAAATACGCTGTAAAGGGACCACTGACCATTAGGTCCAGTTGTGGCTGACTCTGGGGTTGTGGCGCTCATCTCGCTTTACTGGCCGAGGGAGCCAGCGTACAGCTTTCGGGTCATGTGGCCAGCATGACTAAGCCGCTTCTGGCGAACTAGAGCAGCGCACGGAAATGCCATTTACCTTCCAGCCGCAGCGGTACTTATTATTCAAAAAGTGAGCTTCTATTCACGTGGAGGAAGCCTAAAAGGCCGTTATAGGTTAATAACTCATTCTCGAATTGCCCCCCTTAAAAATCAAATTGACCCACTATGGGGCGTGTGCCCCACATTGGGAACCACAGTTCTAGTCCTACACTAGGCAATTCAGGAATCACAGCTACACCACAGACCTTCAGGATGCTTTTACCCTCATCCTTAGAAGACGGACGGGAGGTCCATTGAAGAAAGGTGGAGACCAGGACCCTCCCACTTTTTCCTTGAGAAGGTGTATTGTACGGTTATTCCTGCGGCTCCCTCCTTTGGGTGGAATCGCGCCAGGCCCTGCTAGCCAGGCTCCCCGTCTCTCTGCCTGCCCCTTACCTCCAAGACATGAAGGATGGCTTGCCGGTACGAAACCAACTTGTGGAACGTGGTGGAGTTGAAATGCTCCTGGAACGCCAACAGCCCCACCAGCTTGTCTACCGAGACCTGCGGTGGAAAGGGCAAAGCTCAGCCACAGGAACAAGAGGGTTTCCCCCGCGATCAGGACAGGGCCACGGGGCTGCTTTGAGGAACATCACCCACCCACCGCCCCCTGCAAAACTCCTCAAGAGGAGGGAGAGGAGATGCTGGGCTGGGAGGCAGTTACAGGGCCTTTTCAGTGTTGGCTCCGACCTGGTGGAATGCTCTGTCCCAGGAGACCAGGGCCCTTCAGGATTTAACCTCCTTCCGTCGGGCCTGTAAGACAGAGCTATTCCGCCTGGCCTTTAATTTGAATTCAGCCTGATCTTTTATTTCCAGTCTCTTCCTTCTCTTAAAATTAATAGAATTTTAAAATTCTCTTAAAATTTTTGAATTTTAATTGTTATTCATGCTTTTATACTGTATTTTATGTTGCTTTTATAAAGTGTTTTAAATTTGTTGTAAGCCGCCCTGAGCCCGGTTTTTGAACTGGGAAGGTCAGGGTATAAATATTATTATTATTATTATTATTATTATTATTATTATTATTATTATTATTATTATTACACCTGGAGACCCAGACGGGTGAAGGCTGCTGCGCTAGTACAACTCCCGCATCCTGCAAATTGCCATATTTAGAGGGGGTTCATTGTGAGCTTGCCATCCTATAGCATGGCATAAATGCTCAGCATCGCCAGGGCCGCCACCATCTGCCATCGTTCCCCCCCCCCAACACTTAGAAGATGCAAATAGCCACTTTCATAAGTGCAAAAGGAGGTCTACAAATACTCCTTGAGTCTGTCCCAATGTCTGAATGGCTCAACTCCAGGAATCACGTTTCAAGAAAGGCTAAGAAATGTAGCTCTGGGAAGGACACACAAACACACACACCCCAGTTCGTATCTGGATTTGAGGACTGAAAAAAATATTGGTTTACAGAAGATGGAATGGTTGGGTGTTAATGAGTGAACACTATATTTAGCTGCAGGACGGAAAAATGGAAAGTCTTTTTATCTCTCTCTCTCTTCTTTTACTTTTTCTTTCTTCCTTTATTTCCCATTTTGCTTATTTCTGCCTCTGTTCCTTTTTACACTCTTTCATTTCAGTGTATTATGAAAAAATATACTTTGTTTTGGGTATGAACTTTTGTATATATTTAGACAGATATAAATAGAGAGAGGGAGATACACAAACATACACATGCATATACCATATTTTTTGCTCTATAAGACTCACTTTTTCCCCTCCTAAAAAGTAAGGGGAAATGTGTGCATTTTATGGAGCGAATGCAGGCTGCGCAGCTATCCCAGAAGCCAGAACAGCAAGAGGGATTGCTGCTTTCAATTCGCAGCGATCCCTCTTGCTGTTCTGGCTTCTGAGATTCAGAATTTATTCTTTTTCTTGTTTTCCTTCTCCAAAAACTAGGTGCATCTTGTGGTCTGGTGCGTCTTATAGAGCGAAAAATACGGTATATACTGGATGAGTGCAGGTGATTTTCCTGGTGCCCACTGAAAGCAATTCCTTTGTGTATTCTTCATTTTACCTCGGGGACGAGATACCAAGGCCCCCCCCCCAGCATCCATCGGCAGCCCTCCCCTTCCTTTCCCCTCACCTCCGAAAACTTTCCATCGCCAAACCACTGGACCCAACGTATCCCGGGGGCCGCCTTGCGGTTGAATGTGGCCCTCCATGACACGACGATGGCGGGCCACCAAGCAAAGCCCCTGATCTTCCCCCAGACGAGCTCACCGATTCGAAAACCCTTGCTGTCCTGGAAAAAACCAAATAAGATTGAAGGTAAGCAAGTGGAAAGAAATGGGGTGCTAACGAGGAGTTTTCAGGGAGCCCCCGTGGCGTGTCAGTGGCACTTGAATCAGTGGCTCCATGAAGCCCCCAGGGTCACCAACAGTAATAATAATAATAATAATAATAATAATAATAATAATAATAATAATAATATAGTTTATTATTTGTACCCTGCCCATCTGGCTGGGCTTCCCAGCCACTCTGGGTGGCTTCCAATAAAGATTAAAAATACATTAAAATGTCACACGTTCAAAACTTCCCTGAACAGGCTGCCTTCAGATGTCTTCTAAATGTCAGGTAGTTGTTTATCTCTTTGACATCTGGTGGGAGGGCGTTCCACAGGGCGGGTGCCACCACTGAGAAGGCCCGCTGCCAGCTTCCCTGTAACTTGGCTTCTTGCAGGGAGGGAGCTGCCAGAAGGCCCTCAGAGCTGGACCTCAGTGTCCAGGCTGAGCGATGGGGGTGGAGACGCTCCTTCAAGTCTACTGGGCCAAGGCCATGCAGGGCTTTAAAGGTCAGCACCAACACTTTGAATTGTGCTCGGAAATGTACTGGGAGCCAATGTAGGTCTTTCAAGACTGGTGTTATGTGGTCTCGGCGGCCACCCCCAGTCACCAGTCTAGCTGCCGCGTTCTGAATTAGTTGTAGTTTCCGGGTCACCTTCAAAGGTAGCCCCACGTAGAGCGCATTGCAGTAGTCCAAGCGGGAGATAACCAGAGCATGCACCACTCTGGTGAGGCAGTCCGGGGGCAGGTAGGTTCTCAGCCTGTGTACCAAACCATATTTGAAACCATTTAACGAACAAAATGCTCCTCTTTTTGAAATCCGGCTGCTGTACATTTAACCTGCTGTCCTGCAGTTGTTTTGCTTTGCTGTCGCCGTCTTTTGAATCCGTTATCCACCCCGAGAGCACTTGGGCAACAGTGGGGGTCTCCAGCACAGTTTGCACAGCCACCGTTGTGGATTCAATAAATCCACAAGGCTCCAGGGACAGCTTGCTCTCCCTCAAATCCAATCCAAATCCAAATCCAATCAATCTCAAATCTCAAATCCAATCCAAACTCCTTCTCAGTTCCTGCTCCCACTAGTCACCCACTTCAACAGGCCCAAACGTCTATCTCTGTTTTCAGACAGGGCAGCCATTTTGCATGATGACACGTCCCCCGTGGCAGCCATTTTATGACTGGCGCCCAATGCGCTCTCTCTCAAGATCCCAAAATGTTTGGCCCCCAAAAAGTTTGGAGACCCCTGAGCTAGAGTCTGGGATCAAAATCCTTTTGATAATAAAAACAAACTAAAAAATACATAGTATAGGGCGGTATATAAATTCAATCAACCAACCAATCAATAAAATTAATTAATTAATTAATTAATAGTCACATAAGCGAAATCCATATGCAATGCTTTGCCCCGAAACCAGGGCCGGGAAACCCCAAAAAAGAGGTCATGGTGGTGCGGTGGTTAGAGTTCCAGGCGAGAACCAAGGAGCATAGCTGTCAACCATCCCTTATTTGGCGGGGAACTCCCTTATCCCAGCGCTGTGTCCCGCTGCTGTCCTGGATTGGTGATGTCCCTTAAATTTCCCGGGTTTCAAAGGAAGCAGCTCCTCTCCCTCCCTCCCTGCCGGCCAGGGAGGAGGGAGGCTCCAACTGTGTTGCTTGGCTGCGTTGCTCACCCAATAAGGAGTCGGAGAACGACTGGGGGGTGGAGCTTGCATGCCTTGTGCTGATCAAATCGGCCGTGTTGCCTGGGGGCTCGCCTTTGCTCAGCGCTTCCCAGTGGAGAGGTGACGGTGGTTTTCCTTGCTGCATCCCCTTTGCCGGGTTGCTGCGCTGTGGGAACCACCGCTTGAGGCTTCGTTTGGCTGCTGGCTGGGCTTTCTGCCTTTGGCTCGGAGGGGCTCAGAAGTTGAACATACCTGTGCTCCCAAAACCCCAAATTTTGGCTGCTGATACCTTACTTTCGAGGCTGCTGGTCCCTTATTTTCAAATCTGTAAGTTGACAGCTATGCCAAGGAGAGACCAGGGTTCGAATCCCCACTCGGCAAACGTGAAGCTCACGGTGTGATGGGGGGGGCCAGTCGCTCCCTCTCAGCCTAGCCTACCCTACAGGGTTGTTGTGGGGGGGTTGAGCTAGAGAGCAACATAAACCGCTTTCATCTCCATAGAGGAAAAAGTGAGACATCTCCAATTCTATGATTCTATTAATGCAATGCATAAATGAAAATAAGGACGCAGGTGGGATTTTAGTCATTATACTGTAATCTTCACCCCCAAATAATCCATGTGTGCTGCTCCATACTGCAACCCCTTCTTCTGACCACCCTGGCTTTCAGAGCTGCCCACCCCCTTGCTAAGCTTCAGCCAGGTAGCCACGCCAGCCCCCTCCCCACCAGGCAAAAGCGGTCCCACCTGGTATTCCTCTGCATCACTCGGGGTCCCTGTCAAGAGGCAGCCATTTGGTACCCCAATATTGCTGCTGCCGCCGCTCTGGCTAGACTGCACAAGGTTCTCCTCTGAGTAGTCCACTTGGGCAGATGCAGAGATTCTCCTGGAAAACTGGTAGAGAGGAAGAAAAGAGCTGAGCTCCTTGAGAGAGCTTAGATGGATGAGGCCACGGGATTTCTGCCAGGCTCGTTTTCGGTGAGGCACCAGTGACACATGTGCAAAAAGGCTTGACCCAAAAAAACTGCTAAGAACCATTTAAGGAGGTACTAGATGGCTAGATGCTAAAGGGGAAAAAACAGCTCTGGGCGAGGTGCAAGGAAGGTTCTAATATGTGCGGTAAAGAAAATGGGTTAAGTACCGTATTTTTCGCTCCATAGGGTGCACCGGACCATAGGGCGCACCTAGTTTTTAGGGGGGGGAAATAAAGGGGGGGAATTATCGAATTATCCCCCCCCCCAGGCCCAAAGAGCAAAGAAGCTAAGACAGCCAGCGGGATCCATCCTGCTCGCTGTCTTGGCTTCATTTTTAGCCACGAAGCTGGGGCGGGGGAAGCCCGAGCTTCCCCCGACCCCAGCCCCCAGAACAGGTCCGGGAGCGGAGGCAAGGTTGCACAGCCTTGCCGCCGCTCCCGGAGCTTGCGGGCTGGGGGAGCGCTCCGAAGCGCTCCGAAGGCTTGCGGATAGCTGCCCAAAGCCCGGGGAGTTGGCACTGCGCTCCCCCGGGCTGCAGGCTGCAGGCTGCTATCCGCAAGCCTTCGGAGCGCGGCAGGCTTGCGGATAGCTTCCTGAAGCCTGGAGAGCGAGAGGGGTCGGTGCGCACCAACCCCTCTCGCTCTCCAGGCTTCAGCGAAAGCCTGCATTCGCTCCATAGGACGCACACACATTTCCCCTTCATTTTTGGAGGCCAAAAAGTGCGTCCTATAGAGCGAGAAAAATACGGTGACTGTTTCTAAGGACTGTGGTTTTATGAGAGTGTGGGGTGCTGGGGTGGTTGGATACAGGGTGAACCCCCAAGATGACATCTATTTGGCCATGTGGGTCCTAATGTAAGGTTACCAGACGTCCCCATTTCCTGGGGACAGCCCCCAGATTTACAAATCAGTCCCCGTACAAAATCTATTGAAGTTAAAAAGTGTCCCCGGATTCATTGAAAAAAATCTGGTAACCCTATGCTAATGGAAATGCTCTTGCAAACACTTGGACTCTGTCCAGTAATGAGTTATACAGTGGTACCTCGGGTTACATACGTTTCAGGTTACATACGCTTCAGGTTACAGACTCTGCTAACCCAGAAATATTACCTCGGGTTAAGAACTTTGCGGCGCAGCAGCAGCAGCAGCAGCAGGAGGCCCCATTAGCTAAAGTGGTGCTTCAGGTTAAGAACAGTTTTAGGTTAAGAACGGACCTCCGGAACGAATTAAGTACTTAACCTGAGGTACCACTGTATCTGCCCATGCTATGCCCACCTGGTGGAAACTCTAGCTCACATGGCCCTTAAATGTAAAATGTATGATGATCTCCGCCAACAATTTCTAGACCATCTATGTACTCCAACATGGAAACCAGAGACGGAAGTTATGCGCTTCTTAAAACAGGGGAGAGACCAGGAGCTCACCAAGACAGTAGCTCTATTTGATTTTTTGTCGCTGAAGCATGCCACAGGATCCCGCCCTTGCTGGAAACCCAGAGATGAGGCGGATTGCTCGCCTCTTCTGCCCTTTGGCGGTTGACTGTGTCGTTCAGGTGGCGACAACATCACACTGGCCGATCTACAGTGGTGCCCCGCAAGACGAATGCCTCGCAAGACGGAAAACCCGCTAGACGAAAGGGTTTTCCGTTTGCGATGCGCTTCGCAAGACGAATTTCCCTATGGGCTTGCTTCACAAGACGAAAACGTCTTGCGAGTCTCGCCATTTCCCCCCCCCCCCCGCTTTCCCCCACTTTTTCTAAGCCGCTAAGCCGCTAATAGCCTTTTAGCAGCTAAGCCGCTAAGCCTTTAATAGCCGCTAAACCGCTAACAGCGCTAATCCGCTTAGCTGCTAATGGGGTTGCTTCGCAAGACGAGAAAACCGCTAGACGAAGAGAATCGCAGAACGGATTCTTTTCGTCTTGCGAGGCACCACTGTATTCGGAATGTATTCTGAATGTTCTTATGTGATGCCAATAAAGGTTACTTGACTTGACTTGAGTAATGAGTTATGAAACAAAGCCTGAGAAATGGGGAATTTTGTGTGAGCCTCTGTTCTTGAACCCCCAATTTCCCCTCGCAATGTTCACAAGGTGGGGAGCATCACAACGAAATGCATCACCCGTGCATATTATGGTCCAGAAAGCATGGCTGAAAGCTACCTGGTGTGTCCAACCCTCTTCCCTGCTCATGAGGACTAGTGTAATGAGTTTGTGATGGACACATACCAGCCGGGTTGGAAGAGGATGGGCTGGTCTGACTTCTCCCAATTTGGGATTGTCCGTTAGTTAATGAATTTTGGAAACAGATTGGTATAGAAATATCAGGAATTGGGGGTAGGAAGGTGGGAATATCTAAATTAATGGTTCTTATTAGTCTGAGTAGTACCGAGTTAAAAACAAAAGAGGAATGTAAATGGGTAAAATTGATGCCAGACAGGTTATAGCCAGTAATTGGAAAAATGTAGAAGAGCTAAGGGTGAACCAATGGAGGAAAAAACTGAATAATATTATAATTTTAGAATATCTAACTGTGAACATAGACAGAATGAAAGGGTTTAAGGTCAGTGAGTAAGAGGAGGATTGATTTGAGAAGATATTGAATTATTTGGGTAGGTTTGAACAATTTGGGGCAATAAAAATGTTAAAAGTTAAATAAACCTTGTGGACGGAGGAGTATTAATGTATATAAAATTGTACATATGGTTGATTGAACATGTTATTATTGATTATATATACCCAATGTATCAGTCGCCTGGGGAGTTTCACTGTTTGTGTTTTGGTTGTTGGTAAAAAATAAAAATTTTAAACACACAAAAAAAGACTTCTCCCAATTTGGCGGTTCAAAGGACTGCCAGCCCAGCTTTGATTCCCCCATCTGCTAAATCAGGGGGTGAAATCTGGGGTGCAACAGCAGGTGAGGAGGGCTGGCAAAGGGGTCATTTTCCAGATCACAAGTTGACCAACTCCACTACCTCCCTGAAAAGGGCCACCCTACAGGCTGTTGGGATACTGCCAGGGAGACAGGCATCTCCAGATGATCCATCAGTCTCCCGTAGAACAGCATCAGTCAGTTAGCGACACGAGCCTCAGACACATTCCAGGGCTCGTGCACGCCCTTGCAGCAGACTCCGCAACATAAGATGCACCCATGTTTACAACTTTATTCAATGTTGGTCAGAACAAAGGAAAAACATGACTGCCTGCCTTTGTGTTGAGGCAACAGAGTCGCTAACTGACTGGTGCTGTTCTACGGGAGACCGATGGATCGTCTGGAGATGCCTGTATCCCAACAACAGGTTATGGGCCCAGCACGCTTCCGCTGCGCCAGATCTGTTGTCTAAGGTTGTTAACAGAGAACAACTTAAGGTTTATGTACAGAGGTTGCAATTGGGTTGAACCACAGCTACTACAGGTTACATGGAAAGGGGGAGGATGTTAGGATGTCCAGCTTCCTCTTCTACCTCAACACAGGCTACAATATCCTTAGACCACCACAGACAGACAGACAGACAAGACACTGCAACCCAAGCCTCACCCTGATTTTGTGTCGCTCCTTAAAGCTCTCCACGCTCTCCATGTCATCTTTCACATTCTTCTCCTGCGCAACGGGTCCGGCCTGGAAGACGATGCGAGGAGGGGGTTTCTGCCGCAAACTGTTCTCCCAGCCAGCGGATCCGCGCCTCCGCACCTGGGAATTGAAAAGGATTGGTGTCGCTCACTGCCTGGGTTTGTCAGGGGCAGACGGGACAGAGAAAGGTGACCGCCTGCCCTCGTTTCATTGGGGAAGGACCAAATGGGTGACATGATCCTTCCATCAAAGCTGGCACAGCAATGGAAATTCAGGGGTAGAGCAATGGCCACCAATTGAGGCAGCGTGAAAAGAGGATTCGACAGATTTGTGGAAGGCAAAGCTTTCAAGGCCTATTAGCCGCAATGTCTATGTTGAGCCTCCATATCAGCATGCCTTTGAAGCGGCTGGAAATCGAAAGCAGGGAGAGTATTGCTGCCCCACTCAGGCCCATAGCTGTCAACTTTTCCCTTTTCTTGTGAGGAATCCTATTCGGAATAAGGGAATTTCCCTTTAAAAAGGGGATAAGTTGGCAGCTAAGCTCAGGCCTTGAATTGGGGCACCTGGCTGGTTATGGCTGCCCCCGACAATTTATACCACTGGTTCCTAAAGGGGACGTTGGGATAAGCTGGGGGGTGCTAAGAGGCAAGGGGGCAGCAGGAGGGCATTGGAGGTGTCCATGACTATCACGCTTTGATAGTCAAGGGGTCAGACTAGATGATCCTCGTGGTCCCTTCCAACCCTACAAGTCCAAACTCATCGGTTTTGTTGAATTAATTAAACTGAACAGTTTTAATGGCCTTTCGAATGAATGTGCAATTAATTGTTACTGCATTGAATTTTATTATCACATGTGGTGGGAATGTGGAGAATTTTTTTAAAAAATTGGGAAATGATATATAATGAATTGAAGAAAATGTTTAAAATGACATTTGTAAAAAAAATCCAGAAGCATTTTTGTAAGGGATTGTAGGACAAGACCTGCCAAAGGAAACAAAGAATTTATTTATGTATGCTACAACAGTGGCAAGAGTCTTGATAGCACAAGGATGGAAGAATGAGGAAACCCCAACAAAAGAACAGTGGCTAGAGAAATTGATGAACTATGTAGAGTTGGCTAAATTGACATACAAACTGCGTGATAAGGACAACTGTGACTTCAAAGAAGAATGGGAACTTTTTACAAATTACTTAATTTTATGGTGCTACTGTTTTCCTTATACTGGGTTGTGCAATCCGCTGTTCTGAGTTACACTTCTTATAAGGGAGGGTAGGGGGTGAGTTTATGGAACCAAAAGACAGGTGGCCCACAAACATTTTGGGGGCCGCTGGTTTGTACTACGAGCAACTGCTAAATGTCATGTGACATTCAGGGTTTGGAAAAAGAGCTCACCTCCTCTTGGCCTTCTTTGGGAACCTCCTCCTCCTGTTCCTTCCACTTCGCCTTGCGAGGCACTTTCTCTGCGTCACCGACATCTGCACAAGAGGAAACGTGGCCTCGACTCAGCTTCCTCCCATTTGGGCCAAGCCAATGGGGAACCCCCCACCCCACCCCAGAACCTGCTCACCTAATACAGGGATAAATACTTAATTCGTTCCGGAGGTCCATTCTTAACTTGAAACTGTTCTTAACCTGAAGCACCACTTTAGCTAATGGGGCCTCCTGCTGCCGCCAGAGCACGATTTCTGTTCTCATCCTGTACCACTGTACAACTGATAGAATTCTACGGGATGTGGCATTAGTGTGTGAAAACGTTCAAGATCCAAGGATGCCAGGTTTGCACCTCCAGGTGCTGGGGATGGGCTTAGGCATCACAACACCACCGCTACCAACCCACTGGAACCCTAGAGCCATTTCAGTGCCCTCTATTTTTAGTGCCCTTCTGAGACGCAGGAGCTTCAGCCAAGACCCAGCCGCTGCCCATCGGCTGGCACCAAGCCTGGCTCCACAGTCCGCTTGGGATATATACTGGGGTGGTCAGAGCTCCTCATAATAATATGATTTATACCTCACCCTCCCAAGACTGGGCTCAGGGCGGCTAACACCAAATATAAAAACAATTGATTGAAATACTGCTTAAAAAACAAGATTAAAATACAAGATTAAAACATTACCACGCAGCCTCATTTCAGTGGAAACTCAATCAAAAACTTTTTTGCACCTCCTCAGCCAAAGAGGTGCCTCAGCCAAAACCACAAGCCTCTGTGAGGGAACAGGAGGCAGATTTCCAAGGATACCTGAATTCTTCTGCTTCCTTTTGACTTTCAAGGTAGGCTCTGCCTTGTCCTTGGCTGGGTCACCGCAGCTTCCATTGACCAAGACCAGGTTCTCCTCCTCGCTGTCCATCGTCCACTGGACCACCTTCTCCTTCTTCATGTTAACCTGCAGGATGGGAGGCACAGGAGCTTTAGTTGAGATACCTGCATTGCAAGGGGTTGGACTAGATGACCTGCGGGGGTCCCACACAACTCTGTGGCCAAAGGAGCCTCAGACAGGGCTGCCAAACGTCTGGATTTTCCTGGACATTACCAGCATTTCAAAGGCAGGGGGGATTTCTGAAATGTGGTGCTTTGCCCCTGGCAAAACAAACTAAGAGGTTATGTAGAATTGGTGAGACTATCACTAAGGCTATGAGGCGTTACAGAGGAAAAAATTGCCAGAGAGTGGAATATATACAGAGTCTACGTAAAAGAACACTGTCAAAATATCAATCTGTTGGCAGGTCTTGACTGAGCTTCTGTGTGTAAATAGAACAACCTTTAAGTAAGTTAAATAATAGGGTGAAAACAAAGTTAAGTGCGTATTTCAGGAATTTGACTTGGAACACAATGGGAACTTACTGAACTCGAAGCATGGGAACAAAAATTTATAATTTGGCAAAATATTTGGACTTTATGATATGTATTGGTATAATTTGGAATAATTAATGTGATATGATTGGATTGTTAAATGGAAAACTTAATAAAAAATATTTTTTTAAAAAAGGAACACAATGGGAAGATTGGAGGTCATGTTAAACTGAATTTCAGAAGGATATAAAAAACAAGTATCAACCAAGGATTGAATGAATGTTTATTTTTATTTTGATAGCAACCTTTATTGATCATTTCTGTTTTACAGTTTTCAAAAAACCAAGAAAGCAAAAAAAAAATTATCTTCTTTCTTTGGCGATTTGGTAAAACACAAAACAAAACACAATTATTCAGTTTTCATTTTTATTTAGTTCCGGGCTGACCAACTCTTCCAAATGTGAGTCACCCAAACAATTGGGGGTGGGGATGAGGGAGACTGCAGCCCCCTAGAGAAGAGGCACAGTCAATTTCCAGGGAAAGATAGTCCTTTGGTTGCATTTAAATGCCGCAGGGTTAAGAACAAGCAACCGTGGAATAGCATTGACTTGTGGAAAGATTCCCCAGTTTTAAAAAAATCACTTCAATTAAATTCGCATCCAGTTCTAAATATTTCAGCATCTGGGCATGAGGAATCCCTTTCTAGACAAAGGAATAAGGAATAAGAAAACACAGAGTGGCTTTTCTCAGCCTTCCTCTACTGAGGCGTCTCTGCTTAATCCTTTGGGGCGCATCTTCCTCTATATCCACCGAACCCCTTTATAACTGCTTTGTTTGCTTTTCATTACCTACCAGGCATTCACCTCCCATCTGCTCAACACGGGGCATTGTATTGCATTGTATCGTCATTATAGAAATGAACCCGTGTGCACAGTTTATTTCAGTCGTCCCTATAGCTTGTTTGTACAAAACAGGCTGGCATTCACAGTTCGTTTTTCTGAATAAATGAAAATCACCTAAACCCAAAATTAAATTGAGGCTTTTCTAGGGTAAACTTGTAATCATAGGCAAAACAGGGTGGTTTTTTTTGCCAACGGCTCATTCTCAATGTAAAATAAAAGTCATTGGTATTCAAAAACAACTATTTTTGCTACACAACCTGACTATACCTCTTCCCTTGGTTTTAATGTATCTACGTGGTGCTTATAGTCTGTTTGTTTGTTTGTTTGTTTGTTTGTTGCTTTGGGATAAAGCGACTGACAAATTTAGCAAATAAATAAACCCAGCGGCTCTAGACCTGGATTTCTCCCCAGTGTGACACTCTATAACCACTATCCCACACTGTCCTCCCACAGCCCCCACCCAACATTACTGAATAAGAACCACCCAAATATTTAGGTGGCCTAAAGTGTGTTGTTGCCCAACGCAAAAGGTGGGGTGGCACCCCTTCCCCATCATCAGAGAATTGTAATAATAATAATATTACTTATACCCCACCCATCTGGCTGGGTTTCCCCAGCCACTCTGGGCGGCTCTCAACAGAATTAAAAGCACAATAAACCATCAAACATTAGAAGCTTCCCTAAAGAGGACTGCCTTCAGATATCTTCTAAAAGTCTGGTAGTTGTTCTTCTCTTTGACATCTGGTGGGAGGGTGTTTCACAGGGCAGGCACCACCACCGAGAAGGCCCCCTGCCTGGTTCTCTGTAATGTTGCTTCTCGCAGGGAGGGAACCGCCAGAAGGCCCTCAGCGCTGGACCTCAGTGTCCGGGCAGAACGATGCGGGTGGAGACGCTCCTTCAGGTATACTGGACCGAGGCCGTTTAGGGCTTTCAAGGTCAGCACCAAAACTTTGAATTGTGCTCGGAAACGTACTGGGAACCAATGTATGTCTTTTAGGACCGGTGTTATATGATCTCGGCAGCCGTTCCCAGTCACCAGTCTAGCTGCTGCATTCTGGATTAGTTGTAGTTTCCGGGTCACCTTCAAAGGTAGCCCCACATAGAGCGCATTGCAGTAGTCCAAGCGGGAGATAACTTGTAGTTTGAAGGGCACCCCAAGACTCATCTAGTCCAACCCCCAGCAGTGCACTAACTGGACTGGCCCGGCCACTGAACCTTCAGCGCTGGTGATGGAATAGTCAGAGCAGGGGGGCTCCAAAGGAGCAGCTGGGGGCTGGTGCAGCTACTGCCCACACACCCCCATCTCCATTCTGCCAGATGTTGCACCATCCAGATGTTTCTGGACTCCACTTGACTGCATTTTATTTATGTTTTATCATCTCATTTTTATACCGCTCCTCGTAACATCCCAGATCCGTTTGCAAGATATATAAACTACGAAATAAGCAGAACCAAAGCAAAACAGAATGAAACCAAGAGCAGCAGGAAAATACTTCTTGCAGACTGTTCCCTAAATAAAGTAGGGCGCTGCCTCACAAAGACCCAAGTCTCTGACCACTTGGCATGCTGGCTGGGAAACTTGGCATACTCTTGTTTTCGAGTAATATATTTTAAAGGTTGCGAAGTAACTCAGCTGGGTCTTCCGTCACTCATTTTCACAAATTCCTCATTCTTTCTCCAAATGTGACATACACACATACCATATTGGCATATTTTCTGAACCTAATGCTTTTTATTGTTATTATAAAAAAGTGGTCCTCAGTCAAACTGGTGCACATCCACACAAGCCTTTTTGCTCCAGACAAGAGCAAAGCGAGAAAAGCCAATGAAGGTTTGCGGCTGGAATTATGACAAATGATATCCTCTTCCTCTCCGAGCTAAGCCAACGGCTTAATTTATCAAAGTCCAAGGCGACTTGGCCTCCCAAAGCAATTGTTTTACGTGGGGAGAACGATGTAAAGAGGCACTTTGGAAGGGGTGATAAAATAGATTTTCATTTACAAGGCCAGGGTTAAGTGCGATTCAGGGGCGGGAAGCCTCCTCCCTCGACTACAGAACCTGCAACCGTCTTGCTGAAAAAGACAAAGTCTGAATTTATGTGTCCATTTATTCCATTTTCACGACGTCCCCCTAACTGTTAAATCCCACATTATATCTGAGCTTCCACACGATGCAAAAACCACTTCCAGGCACTGAGCGCCATGGTGCATCCACACAGTTTATTTCTGCATTATACGTGGGCTTTTGAGCATCATAAAATCCACTTCCGAAAACAAGAGTGGAACAGAGCCATTTCAGCACTTATTTCCAGGTTACTTGCTTCCGGGGGGAAATCAATTTGCAAGTTGAGATTCCTACATTGCAAAGGGTTGGACTAGATGCCTCTGGGGACCTTTCAACCCTCCAATTCTATGCTTCTGTGGAGACCTGAAGGGCCACAGCTTCCACATTCCTGCTATACAGTCTCTTGATTAGTCACAAAAAGAAATCGCCACCCCACCAGCCCAGGCACTGCGCATGTGCACGGCATGAGTTTGGTGTGGCTGCGTCAGGTTTAAGGTGCTGGTTTTAACCTTTAAAGCCCTATATGGCCTAGGACCCTTGTACCCACGGGACCGCCTCTCCTGGTATGCCCCACAGAGGACCTTACGGTCTTCAAACAAAAACATCTTGGAGGTCCCGGGCCACAGGGAGGTTAGGCTGGCCTCAACCAGAGCCAGGGCCTTTTCGGCCGTGGCCCTGATCTGGTGGAACACTGTCACAAGAGACTAGGGCCCTGAGGGACTTGACATCTTTCCGCAGGGCCTGCAAGACAGAGCTGTTCCACCTGGCCTTTGGCCAGGGCACAGCCTGACCCCCTCCTTTGGTAATCCTCACAGAACTCTATGATTGCGCTTAATTTGATTTTGAATTGATTTTAGAATGAATTGATTTTAGAATGCTATTATTATTATGAGTTTGGTGTGGCTGCATCTAGCACAACTTGCGGCAGACTTGCTGGGGGCGTGGAGGGGGGGTGGAATTGGCCAACATCACCAGGGCTGATCTCTAGACAAAGGTCTTGTGTTGGAAGAAGACACTCCGAAAGCCAGCAATGCACTGTTTGGGAACAGGTGCTTGGCTCCAACCTGAGTCTGGGATGGGCCATGAAAAACACTGTGATTCTTCTATTTAATGAATGCCCTGTGAAGCACAGATGACAACAAGCAGAGACAAGGGGCCTTTTTGGAGTGGCAGTTTGTGATTGTAGCATTAAGCACATGGGAACATTAAGTCGAGCTGGCTGGGTCAGGCCAGAGTAGCCCACAAGCAGAATCTGAACACAAGGGTCCTCTCCCTTTCTGTGGCTTCCAGCAACTGGGATTCAAAGCATTGCTGCCTCCAGCTGTGGGAACAGGGCAGAGCCACTGTGGCTGGTAACCATCATAGTCCTCTCCTCCTCCGCTGTTTTGTCCAGTCCTCTTTTATGGCCATCTAAGTTGTGGCAGCGAGTTCCGCAGTCTAACTACATTTGCTGCATGTATTAATCCTTTCAGCTCCTTTCCTCTCCCATCGCATTTGACAAATCAAAACACTTGTGCACTTAAAAAAAAACACCACCAGGACCTATTGCAGCAGCTTTCAGGCCCATGAGACTCCAAATTCCAGCATGTCGGAGGCGTTTCATTCTGTCCTTACAGGTGACGAAAAAAGGTGAAAAAACCAATCACAAGAAACTGGGGGGGGGGGAATATCGCCCTTTTTAGTACAGTGGTACCTCTGGTTGCGAACGGGATCTGTTCCGGAGGCCCGTTTGCAACATGAAATGAATGCAACCCACAGCGGCGCGTCTGCGCACGTGCAGGTTGTGATTTGCCGCTTCTGCGCTTGCGCATGGCGTCATTTTGCGCATGCGTGAGCGGCGAAACCCTGAAGTAACCCTTTTCCGATATTTCCAGGTCGCTGCAGGACGTAACCTGAAAGAGGTAACATGAAGTGCATGTAACATGAGGTATGACTGTAATGCCGAACTCACTTCAACCAGGAGAGGCCTTCCTAGGGGAAATTTGTGTTTCCTTGTGGACAATTCAAAAACATCCATTTTGAAACACCCACGTGCTTGCATTTTTCAGGGCGCATCCTCAGGAGTTCTGCCTACAGTGTTTTCAAAGATGCTTTCAGTTGTCCACAAGGAAACATAAGTGCCCCTGCAGAAAGCCTGTTTTTGGCAGAAATGTGGTAGGAATTAATAAACAGTGCAATACTCTTTATTCAGCGCCTTGATACGGGTTCCCCCTTTTTGGTCTTCCTTATTGGATGCGTATATTGTCTCCCTGCTTATTTAATATGCAGAATTCATCATGCAAAAGGCTGGGCTGGATGAATCCCCAGCCGGAATTAAGATTGCCGGAAGACAACCTCAGATATGCAGATGACACAACCTTGATGGCAGAAAGTGAGGAAGAATTAAAGAACCTTTTAATGAGGGTGAAAGAGGAGAGCACAAAATATGATCTGAAGCTCAACATCAAAAAAGCTAAGATCATGGCCACTGGGCCCATCACCTCCTGGCAAATAGAAGGGGAAGAAATGGAGGCAGTGAGAGATTTTACTTTCTTGGGCTCCATGATCACTGCAGATGGTGACAGCAGTCAAGAAATTAAAAGACGCCTGCTCCTTGGGAGAAAGGTGATGGCAAACCTAGACAGCATCTTAAAAAGCAGAGACATCACCTTGCTGACAAAGGTCCTTATAGTTAAAGCCATGGTTTTCCCAGTAGTGATGTATGGAAGTGAGAGCTGGACCATCAAGAAGGCTGATCGCCGAAGAATTGATGCTTTTGAATTCTGGTGCTGGAGGAGACTCTTGAGAGTCCCATGGACTGCAAGAAGATCCAACCTCTCCATTCTGTTGGAAATCAGCCCTGAGTGCTCACTGGAAGGACAGATCCTGAAGCTGAGGCTCCAAGACTTTGGCCACCTCATGAGAAGAGAAGACTCCCTGGAAAAGACCCTGATGTTGGGAAAGAGGGAGGGCACAAGGAGAAGGGGACGACAGAGGACCAGATGGTCAGACAGTGTTCTCGAAGCTCCCTGCATGAGTTTGACCAAACTGCGGGAGGCAGTGGAAGACAGGAGGGTCTGGCGTGCTCTGGTCCAGGGGGTCACAAAGAGTCGGACATGAATAAACAACATTGGATGCCTCCCATTTCTGCGTGTTGTGTGCATCCTTGCAAATGCCAGAATTTCCCCACAAATGCCTGTTCGGCTCTGACCTTCATCTCTGGAGCTCTGCACTCTCTGCAACAAAGGGGAGGCAGGAAGCAGGCAGTTGTGTCCTGGGTAGAGTAAACCTGCCAGCCAGCTGCTTACTGAAATCTCATTGATCCTGCACATCTGCTCCCAGGCCCAGGACACAATGGGGGAGGAAGCTGCCTGGGCATGTGGGACCCCACCCTGCTACACACAGCCCCGCCTGTAAATCAGGCAGACGACCAGAAACCGTCTCAAAGGGGCTTTCCTCCAAAGAGAGGTGCATCGTCTGGAATGCAAGGACCAGGACCCAACTCTGTTTTCAGTTCCAGGGCTCAGCCAAATCACGTGTGAAGTGCTGGTTGAGGAAGAGACTACCCCTGACCATGTGCAAAGCGCTGTTCCCCCAAGGGAGAAAACACAAAGCCCTGGATTGTGTGTCCCATGAAAAATGTAAAGAATTAAAGAAAGGCTACTATGTTTAGAAAAGGAGCTGCCATCTGTATCTCTGCATGATTTACTGCTCAGGTTTTATCCCTCCAGTTAGTCTCCCTTGCAGAGCAGATAATTCTGCTGCAATCTCTGCCTTTTGCTCCTGGTGCAAGTAGTGCAATTGAAGCGCATGGATTCAGAGGAGGCTGCAGGCAGGGACTCTGTGGTTCAGTTCAGACCATGATGATTTATAATTTCATTTCTATACCGCTTTATCTTTTTAAGAACAACACCTCAAAGCGGTGTACAACCTACATTAAAATATCAAATAAAGCTATCCAGAATAAAACACTGCAGAAGAAAGTCAAAAATAAAGCATACGTTCAAAGCAACATAATTAACAGGAAACTGAAATATTATCTTAAAGATTCCAAAATGAAACAGTTGCCTTAGCCCATGGGTAGGCAAACTAAGGCCTGGGGGCCAGATGCGGCCCAATCGCCTTCTAATTCCGGCCCGCGGACAGTCCAGGAATCAGTGTGTTTTTACATGAGCAGAATGTGCCCTTTTATTTAAAATTCATCTCTGGGTTATTTGTGGGGCCTGCCTGGTGTTTTTACATGAGTAGAAGGTGTGCTTTTATTTAAAATGCATCTCTGGGTTAAAAGTTTGCTGACCCCTGCCTTAGCCCAATAGTTCAGGTGTAGATGACACGCAAGGCAGCAGGTAGAGGGGTGGTCTGGCCTGCCCAACACCCAAATTGCCCAATTCACACATGCACGCACATCCCTCAAGTTCTTCGCTCAGCAGCTGCTAGGCAAACATGTGGACTGACTCCCCTGGAAAACACGGCTGTGCCTGGGATGCTTGATTTGTGCAGGCACCCACCTGAGAGCGATAACACCTGTGTGCACCAACCTTTTGACTGGAAGGGGTGTGTAGCATTGTCCTCATTTTATCTTTTCATGGGAATCTATTGTATCCTACTCCACCCCATCCCCAAACCCTGGAACAGGTGCAGGATCAGAGAGCAGTCCTGAAACTTGGCTGGCTCCATCAATGAATCACACGGGAAGAGGAACAAACAGATGTGGGGCGCTCTGGGGAGAAAGAATACAGACAGCTGCCTTCGGGATCAGGTCATCCAATTCCCGAGATGGGATCTATCTTTAAAGGTAAAGGGTAAAGGGACCCCTGACCATTAGGTCCAGTCGTGGCCGACTCTGGTGTTGCGGCGCTCATCTCGCTTTCTTGGCCGAGGGAGCCGGCGTACAGCTTCCGGGTCATGTGGCCAGCAGGACTAAGCCGCTTCTGGCGAACCAGAGCAGCGCACGGAAATGCCGTTTACCTTCCCGCTGGAGGGGTACCTATTTATCTACTTGCACTTTGACGTGCTTTTGAACTGCTAGGTGGGCAGGAGCTGGGACTGAGCAACGGGAGCTCACCCCATCGCAGGGATTCGAACCGCCAACCTTCTGATCGGCAAGCCCTAGGCTCTGTGGTTTAACCCATGTCCCTTATAACTATCTTTTTTAAAAAAAAAATCAGTGACAGGGGCCGGGGGCGGTGTGGGGAGGCACACATGGAAGGACTACAGCTCAGATTCTGGCATGATAGTGATTTGATCAAAAAGCAACGGATCCTGAAAGCTGGCTGTTATGGAGCTCGCTTCCACAGGGGGCAGCAAGGGCCACCAACTTTAAAATAATAATAAATAATAATAAATTTTTATTTATATCCCGCCCTTCCCGGTTCAAAAACCGGGCTCACAACAAATTTAAAACAATTGTAAAAGCAGCATAAAACACAGTATAAAAACATGAATAACAATAAAATTCAAAGTTCAGAAATCAATTTAGGGGAAATCCATCTAATAAGCATTAGATAATCCCCAGGGCTAGCTGGCTGAATTAGTCCTACTTGGGCCAGCGCGGAGACCAGGGGAGAATTAGCTGTGGGGTCTCAGAGCGGGTAATCTTCATAAAAAGGGGAGGGGGAGGGAAGGAAGGGGAATAAAAGATCAGGCTGAATTCAAATTAAAAGCCAGGCGGAATAGCTCTGTCTTATAGGCCCGACGGAAGGAGGTTATATCCTGCAGGGCCCTGGTCTCCTGGGACAGAGCATTCCACCAGGTCGGAGCCACCAGTGAGAAGGCCCTGGCCCTGGTGGAGGATAGCCTGGCTTCCTTAGGGCCCGGGACCTCTAAACGTTGGTTGTTCATGGACCTTAAGGTCCTCTGCAGGGCAGACCAGGAGAGGCGGTCCCATAAATATGAGGACTAGACAAATTGGACAGAGAGAGGATTGGACAAATTCATGGAAGAAAGGCAGAGAGGCTTATCAATGCCTCTGCTCCGCTTCCACAATGGGAGGCAGCAATACTTGTGAATCTCAGTTGCTGGAAACCACAAGAGGCGGAAAGTCTCTGTTGAGCTCATAATAATAATAGTAAAATAATAAAATTTTATTTATATCCTGCCCTCCCCAGCCAAAACTTGCTTGTGGGTTTCCCTTTGGGAGCATCCAGTCAACTAGTGTGAGAACAGGATGCTGGCCAAATGGACCACTGGCCTGATTCAAGAGGCTGTTCTTATGGTCTTAGGTTTTGGGGGGAGGGAGCAGCTGCCCCCATCAGCAACCTGGACTGCTGCCTCTTTCTTAACCCGCCTCCTTTCTCCAGAGTTAATCCCGGCCCTTTGTCCTTGCCCCCGCTAGATCCTTTCAAAGGGATGCAGAAATAATTGGTTGCCATTTAGCAAGTTCTGGCTGAATTTTGTTTAATTGGGGCCCCAAGGGAGGAACAAGGGAGGTGCAAGTCGAAGGGAGAGGGTGCAGGTGTTGGAGGAGGGTTGCCCAAGCCTTGCCCACCCACCTCCCACCCGCCTCTCTGCATGGCAGGCATAAGTGCCGGGGACCAGATCTTGGGAGAGGGGGCTTCTGCAATGGCCGGGACACCCGAAAGCTCCCAACCAGCGTTAAGTAAGAGACTGAGATATGAAAACCAGGAGCTAAAGGGCACCTTAAACCGAGGTTATGGGCGCAGCAACGGAGTGCCTAGGCGCACTTTTTTATAGCAAGAATACAAAGCTGAAAATGAATGAACTGCAGCTAAAATATTACAGTGGTACCTCAGGTTACAGGTGCTTCAGGTTACAGACACTTTAGATTACAGACTCCGCTAACCCAGAAATAATACCTCGGGTTAAGAACTTTGCTTCAGGATGAGAACAGAAATCGTGCTCCGGGGGTGCGGCAGCAGCGGGAGGCCCCATTAGCGAAAGTGGTACCTCAGGTTAAGAACAGTTTCAGGTTAAGAACGGACCTCCAGAACGAATTAAGTTCTTAACCTGAGGTACCACTGTATGTTCATTTTTCACGTGGTCTAGTCCTTTCCCTGCCCACCCCCCTAATATTCCTAAGAGGCTCCAGTCTTCAGAGAGTAGGTGGAAGTGGGCAGGCAGAAAAAGCCATTGCTCAAGACAAGAGGCCGGGGAGGAATCTACCCCACACGCCCCCAGATCATTTTTTGCCCATGCAGCACTTCTGCATTTGTTTGGTTGTGGAGCTTGCAGAGGCTAGGCTCAAGGTCTGTCTGAGGAAGAAAGGCCTCTCCGCAGGAAGGGGGCAGCACACCACATTCCTCTCCAAATATCTACCTTTTGGTAGAGAGCACTGCCCGCTCCTGGGATGTAGCGGCGCATGGCACATTGGGCTCAACAGTACCAACAGCTGGAACCACAGTCCAGCAGGAAAATGGGTGCACGGATCACTTCTAGAAGTAGTTCGGTATTTTAAATGCCCGTAACGTATTTAGAAAAGCCACTAGCATTCCCCACGTTATGAAACATGTCAGTGGTTCCCTAAAATGAACCACTTTCTGCTACTGAATGGCTTCTTCTGTAAACCCACTTTCAGAATAATTGAAAATGTTAAAATGGTGGGGATTTTTGGTGCACAAACAAAATCTGGTTGCTTGAAAAATCGATAATACATCTACATGTTTGTTTGTTAAAAAATGAAAGTAACTTGATTTATTAGAAACTGGCAGTCTAAGTAAAAAGTGACCAGTTTCACGGATACTAACAGTGCTTATGGGAAAGACAAAGGATGTGGCGCTGTGGTTAGCACTCTTCCCTTGCAGGCAAAAAGATCCCAGGCCCGATCCGTGGCTTCTCAAAGTAGAGCTAGGAGGGATTTCCATATGATTCCCCAGGTTAAAGTGCAGCTAATCTGCTCAGACCAGGAGCAGGCAAGACTTCAGGCTTGCGGAATCTACTTTGATTTTTACTAGGATCCGCCAACCAGAGCCTGTTGCAAAAGACATACGTTTAGAATTAAAGAATCCTGAGCACAGGAATTTACCGTACTTTGAGCACCAGATCTGAATGGAGTTCACAGTGCTCCCACCCAAAAATATATTCCTAATATGTCCCCCCACCCACCCCCAAAAACAGCCAGCAGAAGAAAACGATCTGTCAAGGGGACAGAAATCAGCACAATCCCAGCTTTGGCCTTAATGTCTGAATTAATTTGGTGGGTTTCACTTCATCCCCAAACATCACACACACAATATCCATCACCATCAGCAGTTGAACCCACGCCAACCTCTCCTCCCTTGCCAAAGATTATAGGCAGAGACCTTCTCTGGAAACAAGGCCAGGCACTTTAAAAAAAAAAAAACCTCAGCAGCTACAGTCTCATTAAATTGTGCAAATCAGCAACAATTATGCACCTCTTAATTTGCATGCTTTGTTCTGGAACCATATTAACTAGGCTTTGCAACAGAATTTAGACTCTTTTGACAAGGAGGTGGGGAGGAGGGCATGGGGGAGTCGGTAGAGGGAAAGAGTCAGGCCAGAGACTGCACAAAGGAGTGACATGGAGGTTGTGGAAAGGAAAAGGAGAGAGAAACTCCGGAACGCAAGTCCTGCTCAGCTGGCCACGACTGCAAAGGAGGTCCTCCTAGATCAGGGGTCAGCATGGGCCAAATCACTCCCACAGAGATCGTCCGTAGGCCAGACTGGCGCAGTGTGATGCCAGAAATCGCGCCTGCACATGTCCGCGGTGCCAGAAATGGCTTCTGCGCATGCCCAGGTGCAAAAAATCACATCTGTGCATGTCTGCAATGCCGGGAATCGCTTCTCCACATGCCCAGATGCCAAAAATCACGCCTGCGCAGAAGCATTTTTCAGCGTCTGGACATGCGCAATGCAATTTCCTGTATCTGCGCATGCACAGACGCGATTTCCTGCACCGCTCGGAGAGTCCCCGTGCCGCGCTGCGCTGGGGGACTCGCTGAGCAGGTGGCTCAGTTTGGGGGCGGCTCGTGAGCCAGTAAAACAGTCTTTGTGGGCCACATCCGGCCCATGGGCCGCACGTTGCTGACCCCTGTCCTTGATGCCGAGAGCATTTATGTAGGCAGGCAAGTCTTTGCCCTCCTTTCAGAGAATCTCCACTCTGCAACTGCTGCTCCTCCTAGAATACGTCTGCTTATTTGTTTATAAAAGCATTTCTCTACCGCCAGCTCGTTTATTGCTACTGCCATAAAACATAAAACGACTGGTTTAAACAGCTGTATAAGCGCAGTGGCATATAAAGATCTTTCAAGAAACCTTTGGAAGGCAAAGGTGAAGAGGACTCTGCCAAATCTCTGCCAGGAGAGTGACGCTGGTTGCATCTGGTGGGCCACTGTGAGAAGAGGATGCAGACATGAAATACCTGACTCAGGTATCTCAGAGCTGAGCATCTTTAAGGCATCCTGGTCACAAGTTGGTTGGGGCTTTGTAGATTAACACAGGTGCCTTAAGAAGAAAAGAGGATCCTGCTGGTTCAGGCAATGGCTCACCTTGTCCATCATCTTGTTCTCAGTGGCCAACCAGATGGGCCTTGGGCCTGATCCACACACGGTTCTTATGTTATCATTCTGTTTCCACAGGGGTCAATGAGATGCTGAAATGATGCTCATTTCAACAGAGGAGCAGAAGTCCATTTGTGGAATGCTCTCCCCAGGGAAGTTTGCCTGGCACCATTCCTTATATATTTTTAGGTGCCAGGCAAAAATGTTCCTCTTTAGCCAGGCCTTTGGCTGATTAATATTCTACAGCCTTCTAATATGTGCCTGTGGGAAAGGGGGTATTATTGTTTTGCCAGTTTTGTTTTAGTTATTTCCTCGTGTTTTTATCTTGTATTTTATTCTATGAACCGCCCTGAGATCTTATGATGAAGGTCCAAAATGTACAACTTATTATCTAAACGGGAAACGAAAGATGAACTGGTAAAATCAGCTATGATTCACTGGGCAAGAGATATAGGTCATAATATAAGAGTTATTTGCATGGGAGAAATTATGTTACACACCAAGGTAGAATCACATGGAAATGATTTATAGGTGGTATAAGTAAATTAGCAAAGACGTACAAATCTGAAGCAGATATCTGTTGGAAATGTAAATAAAAAGAAGGTACTTTTCATCATATGTGGTGGACATGCAAAAAGGTTAAGACTTACTGGGAGATGATATATAATGAACTGGAAAAAATGCTTTAAAAATCATTTGTTAAATGCCCAGAATCCTTTCTTCTAGGTCTAACAGATGAAAGTGTATTGAAAGAACAGAAATCCCTCTTTATGTATGCAACTACAACAGCTCGAATGGCATATTCCCAGGTGGAAAGAGGGTATAATATCAACAAAGGAAGAATGGCAGACGAAACTGATAAAATATGTAGAAATGGCAATAATGACAAATAGAATAAGAGATCAAGATGGAAAACTATTTAAAGAAGATAGAAAATGTTTTGTAGATTATTTGGGAAATTAAAGGTAAATGGACCCCTGACCATTAGGTCCAGTCATGGCCGACTCTGGGGTTGCGGCGCTCATCTCGCTTTACTGGCCGAGGGAGCTGGATTACAGCTTCTGGGTCATGTGGCCAGTATGACTAAGCTGCTTCTGGCAAACGAGAGCAGGGCACGAAAACGCCATTTACATTCCCGCCAGAGTGGTACCTATTTATCTACTTGCACTTTGACGTGCTTTCGAACTGCTAGGTTGGCAGGAGCAGGGACCGAGCAACGGGAGCTCACCCTGTCGCGGGGATTCGAACTGCCGACCTTCTGATCAGCAAGCCCTAGGCTCTGTGGTTTAGACCACAGCACCACCCGCGTCCCTTCTGGAAAATTACTGTAAGCATATTAAAAAGTTAACAGTGACAGAGTAAATTCAGCAGTAATAACTAGGGAGATATAGAAAATGAGAAAATGAAAAGATAGGGATTAATTAGAAAATGTAGTAGAAAAGAAAATAATGAAGTGAACCGTGGAAAGGGCAGGGGGGAGTTGAAATTAAATGTGTATTTGGATAATTATTCATTGTCCTTATTGTAAAATGAAAATGACAGATGACTATTTAAAAAGAGATCTTATGATGAAGGATGAAGAAGAAGAAGAAGAAGAAGAAGAAGAAGAAGAAGAAGAAGAAGAAGAAGAAGAAGAAGAATTGTATCCCACTCTTAGATCAAACGATGGCTTGAAACTTAGCCATCTCCATTGAAAAGCATTGTGCTTTGAAGTGTCTTCTGGGGACTTGAGCGTTCCAACTGTGGCAAAGCAGGACAGTTCAATCAAGAATTTGGGTCATCGCAGTGGCCAAACAAGCTGTGGAACTCACTGCTGGAAGAAGCAGCAATGGTGTCAAACTCTAATATCAGCATCCTCAAAATACATTTGCAAAAGGTTTGGAATAATTCATGAAGGATCTTGGGTGAATTCGGTGGATATCAGCTACCAATTTGTGTCCACCTTGGTGCAGCCCCCAAGGAAGCCAAGCTTCTCCCCCAATCAGTAGAAAGAGTTGGGGAGAGTCTGGCCTCCTCCTTTCTTCCTACCCCCTCCCTCAATTATACTGTTCATATTAAGTGACCTGGGGACAACCAGGAGTGGAATTATGTGTGGAAGGACATTGAGCACTATTACAAAATTCCTGAAACAAAAATTCCTGAGCTTAGGATCTTTTGCATTAGTCTCTGGGTGACAGATCTTGGGATTCTACTAGATCCAGAAACCTGATTCTTCTTATGCATTTAATTCACATGTTGATCTTTTTTTTATACACAGATTTTTCAGGTCCCCAGTCACAGCTAAGGATGAGCATATATTCCAATGTGCTTTTCTGCAAGATCCATTTGATGGTGGGAAATAAACTTATGAGCAGTGTCTAATTTGTTTTTACAAGGAAATGGTGGACAACAAGCATTCTTGTCGCAGATCCTTAAACATCACAACAATAACTTGGCTGTGAGCTCTCCTGCGGTCGGCCACTTTTAATTGCATCCCAGGTTTGTTTGTTCCACTGTATAATTTTGTCTAATTGGTTTTATTGCTGTGGTTCTTAGCTCCCTTCAGGATTTGGAGGGACAGCATTCATATTTCAAACAATGTGTGCTATCTGGAGTGTTCAAAGCATAGCACATGCATTATCCGTAATCAATTATCATCAAAACAGCCCTGCAGTACTTTTTGCATCCTCAGATTGAAGTGGGAGTGGCTGGGACACGATATAATGCACAACCCATCCTAATCCAAGCGGAGACCCTTAGCCATGATAATTTGGCAGCACTGACACCCAGCTTGGCTGAGACTCCGTAGTGATGAAGGAACTCCCCACATGCTCAGAAGCACTGTTGTTTGAATCACCGCCAGAGACTTGGAGCTTGAACCAGGGCCTGGGCCCGAGCTCTACATTACGTGACCATTCCCACAATGCACAAATGCAAAGTGAAAATTACCCCTTGCGTCTAAACTCCCTGCTTCAATCTTGCCTAGAGCTCCAGCCCCCAAGACTAAGCAATGTTGCCTCTCCTAGACCTCTCCCCCTATCTATGTCGCTCTCTCTTTTTCTGACACGCGACTTCCCAGAGCATCACCTCTCGCCATTCTAACAGAGGATGTGGCTCCATTCCTATCCACCTTCCCTCCTTCACCCTCTTTCTTTAATTACATCATTACCGGAAGGCCTCGAGCGCCAGGAAACTTCTGTTTTATAACTGAGCGTTTAGAGAACTCCCATCGTCTCCCCTTCCTTCCCCTGACTCAGGAATGGCTCACTGCCTCTAACCACCAGCTAATATCTGCTCAAGACACACATTCTGCTCCCAAAGAATGGGAGATGCTATCTAAGTCAAGCAGCTTGGACTCAGGTTGGCATAACCAGTCCTTTTATCAAAGGCACGCGTGGCGCTGTGGTCTAAACCACAGAGCCTAGGGCTTGACAGTCAGAAGGTTGGCGGTTCAAATCCCTGCCATGGGGTGAGCTCCCGTTGCTCGGTCCCTGCTCCTGCCAACCTAGCAGTTCGAAAGCACGTCAAAGTGCAAGTACAGTGGTACCTCGGGTTAAGAACTTAATTCGTTCTGGAGATCCATTCTTAACCTGAATCTGTTCTTAACCTGAGGTACCACTTTAGCTAATGGGGCCTCCCACCGCCGCCACGCACACCACCGCCGGAGCACAATTTCTGTTCCCATCCTGAAGCAAAGTTCTTGACCAGAGGTACTATTTCTGGGTTAAAGTAAAGGTAAAGGGACCCCTGACCATTAGGTCCAGTTGTGGCCAACTCTGGGGTTGCGGCGCTCATCTCGCTTTATTGGCCGAGGGAGCCGGCGTACAGCTTCTGGGTCATGTGGCCAGCATGACTAAGCCGCTTCTGGCGAACCAGAGCAGCGCATGGAAACGCCATTTACCTTCTCGCTGGAGTGGTACCTATTTATCTACTTGCACTTTGACGTGCTTTCGAACTGCTAGGTTGGCAGGAGCAGGGACCAAGCAACGGGAGCTTACCCCGTCGTGGGGATTCGAACTGCCGACCTTCTGATTGGCAAGTCCTAGGCTCTGTGGTTTAACCCACAGCGCCACCCGCGAGGAGTCTATAACCTGAAGCATCTGTAACCTGAGGTACCACTGTAGATAGGTACCGCTCAGGCGGTAAACGGCGTTTCCGTGCGCTGCTCTGGTTCACCAGAAGCGGCTTACTCATGCTGGCCACATGACACAGAAGCTGGCAGACTCCCTCGGCCAGTAAAGCGAGATGAGCGCCGCAACCCCAGAGTCGTTCGCAACTGGACTTAACTGTCAGGGGTCCCTATACCTTTAAGAGCAGCCTGCTGATCAGGCCAATGGCCCATCCAGTCCAGCAACCTTTTCTCACAGTGGCAAACCATGCCTGGGGGAAGCCCACAGGCAGGATTCGAACACAAGAGCGGCCGTCTCCCCTGCAGCGGCTTCCAGCAACTGGTATTCAGAAGTATTGCTACTTCCCGCTGTTGATGTACAGAAAACATACACAGAACAACCACCCAGAGCCAGATTTTCAGGTAAAATGGGTGTTGAAAGCTTGCAGGCCCATTTGAAGGGCTATCTAGCCTCAAGACCAATTCCCTCAGGCCCTTTGTAAGGAGAGGGCCATTGTCTTGGGCCTCCCGCATGGACAAGGCCACATCGGCCTGGACAAACAGTGCAACCTGGCTGAGAAGATAAGGAAGGGGGAGGTCTCAAATGCACACATGGCACCCAGACTTCTCTGAGTGTTAGAAAGGTCCTGGTGGGCTTAAAACCCAATTCAGACATACATTTCCAGGAGGGATTGCAACCCTGGAGTCACAACATGGTGCATGCATTGCACATCTCTTTGTCCAAAGCGACACCCCCAGCGCCAACACACTCCTTTTCCATATTTTGCAGTTGTGGAGTTTAAAACACCACAACCGAGGGAGGAATCGCTGCGGCACAAGCAGGCTGCTTCACAACACCAAAAGTGGTATGCGTGAATGCACCGCTGGGGGGCAAGGCCTTCATGCTTTCTCACATCACGTCAGGCGCCACCATTTCCCAGGCGCGGCTGCCAACCCCCCAGCATAGAGAAGAGAAACACCCAGGGACATTCGCAGCAGCCTTAAGAACCTGGCCTGCAAACGTAAGCCCCAGTCGCAGTGGCAAGCTCTCTTAAGCAAGATGGTAGCCGCTTGGACCAGCCACTGCAGCCTTGCCATGTTTGAGTCAGCCCCCCCCCCCATTATTCTGCAACTGTTTGTCCTCCGTTCGCAGAACAGTAGCAATGGAAAAGTCTCAGATGGATGGAGAGTTGTGTAAATACGTAATGCCCAAAAGATAGGCAAAATATGTGGGTTGTAATATCCAGCTAAGTCAGTGGTTCCCAAGGCAGGCAGTCGTAAAATGGGGGCTGTGGGATTATCTGGGGGGGGGGTGCTAAAAGGCAAGAGGCAGGCACTGAAGGGGGGTAAATGCTGGAGGTGTCAATCACTATCAGACTTTTAAAAGCTGGTACCTCTGGGTCAAGGTGATCAGTTTTGTTGAGTTAAATTAAACAGACTAGTTCTAATTGGAGTTGGAATAAATGTGCAATTAACGGTTACTGTTTTGAATTTTATTGGGTTGCTATATTTCTTAGGGGGGGTGCAAATCACTATTTTGAATAATGCTTTTGGGGGGCAGGGGTCCCTGAGGATGAGCTTCTGCAACCAAGGGGGAGGTGGCCTGAGAAGGCTTGGGAGCCACTCAGCTAATTAGAGTAGACCCAGCGGGTGGTATCTAGTCAAATAGTTCCACTAGCACAAACAAACCACCTTAAAAATTTCTCCAAAGAGTTGCAGGGAAATCCATATTTAGGCGCATGTGGGTAAAGAAGATGATTAAAAGGTTCCCTAGTGGAATTGTTTAGGGGGGTGCCATCCGTTGAAATCAATGGGCTTGAGTCGCTCACAACCATTAACGTCAATAGGTCTACTCTGAGTAAGACTAGCATTGTACAGCAGTTTTACCAATATGTGGGTGTAGGATGTAGCCACCCCACTTCTGTGAATAAAAATGTGGTCAAAGGTTTCAAGAATTAACAAATGCACATCTCGGTATTGTTGAGAATATCAGCCAAAGAGTGATTATATTCTAACTCTCATCAATGTGTCCATTGCAGAAAAGTTAGTAAACAACCAATGCAAGTATGATCTTCTGAGTTACACACAGACACACAGACACACCCACACACACACCCGCTTCATTCTGAAATCTTCAGACACTTTCTGCACAGGAAATTTCCATAGACCTCAGTAAGGTTCATCAGTAAATGGATGATTTAAAGAACTCTCAATGAATCAGCCATTCCACCTAGGTGTCTTCAAGGGCAGATGGGCCACATCGCAGCCATCTCAAATTGCAAACATGGGTTGTGCACATGGGCTTCTAACCGTTCTGTGAACTTTCCCCTTGCAGAGGATTGCCAGTGGCATGGCTTAAAAGTTGTCTTCGCCAAGCTAGCGCCCTCCAGCTGAACCACAAATCCCATCAGCCCCATAGACAACATGGTCACTTCATAGGGTTATATCTTGCTAACTCATTTTGAGACCCATTTTTTCTGCGTGATGGAACCTGACAAATATAAATAAATATAAAATGTACATAAATAGGTAAACAACATCTGGAGGGTGCCAAGTTGGGGGAGGCTGGCATAAAATGTAAAAGGTGGGCACTCTCTAAATGTGCGATCCCATCATTTCACATGCTATATGAACACACACAAACACCCTTTTACCTAGAACAAAGAGGCTTATTATGTCTCCTTAAAGATGTGCATCCGCCTTCGCCAACCTGGTGCCCCCAGATGTTCTGGACTACAACATCTGGAGGGCACCAGGTTGGTGAAGGCTGATGTACTGATTTGTTGCATGTGACAGAAGGGCCCTTTTACCGGCTTCTGCCACAATGAGTCAGTTCCTCTTCAAACTTCCACTGGGTATCAAACATGTTTAACTTCTGGAAACGGTAAAAAGTCAGATAAATGGTTTCTGGAGAGCTCACTTGGTCCTCAACTGGGGCAGAACACCAACCCAGCCCTACTTGGGTTTGGGGTGCTTCTCAATGGAGAGAAGAAAAGATATGGGGCGGGGGGGCTGCTTTTTGCAAAGCTCTTTGATGTTGTTTTGAACCAGCCACTTCCCACCTGGAAGCCCCGCAGGGGAATCCGCTTCGGGGGACAAAGGAAAAGGGGCGGGAGGCTGAGCAGCCCAGCCCAGAGAGCAAAAACGCCAGGCCCGAGGGGGGCGTCCCACGGTTCCCCCATTGAGTGGAGAAGGGGGTCAGTGCAGGCAATGCGTGGCCCACCCCAAAAGGACAGAAAGAGGGTCCTGCAGTGCGATCCTACAAAAAACGCATAAGTTCCATGGGACTAAGTTTGGAAAGGGGCGCAGCCTCGACGTCACGGCCGGGCTTTGGGCTACTCAAACCTCCGTCCCCCTTCGGCAAAAGGAGAAAAGCGGGGACCCACCTCACTGGGCTGTCGTGAGAATGGGCTGTATCCCTGCGAAGGGATGGCATTCCTCCACTCGACGAGGCTACCGCCCTGCGCGCTTTTACACTGGAGGGAGCTCCGGAGGGGAACGGCGCGCACCGCCGGGCTGCGCATCCCACCTTCCCCGGCGCGCGCGCTTCTTCCTAGTCCCGGAGGCTGCGCCGCCGTCGAGGCAGCCGAGCGTTGGCTGGGAAACTCCACGGGGAGCGAGGAAGGGGGCGGGGGCGCCCCAACGCGCTCCGGCGCCTCCCCAAAACCAAACACTCCCTCCTCACCAACCCCCGGGCGAGCTCCCAAACGGAATCGCGGTCGTCGGTGCGCCTCCCAGTGCCCGGCTTCCTCTTCCCTCCCCACGAGGACAAAGCCCCGGGAGCTCTTCTCCCAGCGCCCCGATCCCAGGGTGCGCGATCCCCGGGGACCCCCCCCCCCCCGCTCGGGCTCCCCACCAGCCCGCCCGCCCGCCAGCATTGCGCCCGCGCCCGAGGGCGCTCACCTCGGCGCCCGCCTCCTCTTCCTTTCCGTCGGGGTCCCCGCGGTTCCTGCTGCCGCCGAGGCTGCTGTGCCCGCCCGCTGCCAGGCGTGCCTTTTCCCCCTTTTTTTCCCGGGTCTCGAATCGGAAACTGACAAGCCCCAGACGACGTTTACATGGGCGGGTTAACCCTCCCCGCGCTGCGCTCCGCTGCGCTCCTGGGCTGGCTGGCTCCCTTGCTGTCCCGTCGGGCGCCCCTCCTCCCTTCTTGGTAGTAGGGGGGGTTTATCGGGGGAGGGGATCGGCGCCGAGCACGCCCCCTCCCCCCTCCCAACCCCCAGCCCAAAATCTCCCTAATCCTCTCCGGGCCAGTTGAAAGCGCAGGAGGCGGGTCTCCAGGTGAATGATTTTGCCAGGCCTGGGGGGGAGGGGGAGGGGAGGGAGAAGGAGGCACCGGGCGCCTTCCCCACCCCCAGGCCAGATCCTCCTCCCAGAGGCCCCCCATCCCCCACCGCATGCTTCTCTCCGGATCCCTCGGCCTCCGGCAGGGCCCGGGTGGCCAAAAGCAAAAGTTTCCAGGGGGTGGGATGGGGGAGGGAGGCGGAGAAAATAGGTGAGGCTGGCGACGCGAAGGAAGGAGGGGAGCGAGGTGGCCTGGCCTGGCCTGAGCGGGGGGTGGGGTGGGGTGGGAAGGAGGGGGGGCTCGCCGAGGAAGCAACCCAGAGTCCGCACACAGCAGAACCAGGAAATGGACGGGGGTGCTGCTTCCTGGGGTGAATATTTTCCTGGGCAGGCTGGCTCTCTGGTAACCCCATTGCCTTGCAAAGGAGAAGGCACGTCTCCCGGCTGCTTCATTAGCAACGCGTTTCAGTGATCCCAGAACATCTATGCATTTTGATTTCCAATGCACAGCGACATTACCCCTGTTTTTATTGGTTTCTAGGAAGCATGCGCCACTCTGAGTGCACCCAGCCCCAAGGTCCCTGCCCCTAGGAGCTGACAATCTGACATTCGGTATCTAAAGAAGTGTGCATGCACACGAAAGCTCATACCAATAACAAACTTAGTTGGTCTCTAAGGTGCTGCTGGAAGGAATTTTTTTATTTTGTTCCAACCACAGCAGACCAACACGGTTACCTACCTGTAATCTGACATTCGACAGGGGAGCTACACAGGGGTCCCAAAACGAGGCCAAACGGTGCCAGAGGGAATATGAACACTCAGCACATAGTTAACCTATGGAACTTCCTCCCACAGGAGGCAGTTATGGCCACCAACCTGAGTGGCTTTAATTCATGGTTTGGAGCAAATTCATGGAGGAAAAGACGCCTATTGATGGCTACTAGTTAGGATGGTTCTGCTCTGCCTCCACAGCAGTGGTTCTGAATCCCAGTTGCGGGAAACTCCAGGAGTGTGTGGGGCTCTCGCACTCAGGTCCTGCTTGCTGGTTTCCCCGCATGCAACGGTGAGAGCAGGATGCTGGACTAAATGGGCTCCCCTTTGGCCTAATCCACAGGCTCTTCCTACGTTCTTGACAGGGAGGAGGCAAGTTCCAGACTTTTAAAAGGCCCCTGTTGAACCCGTGGCCTGGAGGAAGGAGGGCAGGGGTGATGGACAGGGCGGGCTCCATTGCAAGCAACCCAAGAGGCAAAATCCAGGGCACCTCAGCACCTCCTACTGCAACATAGCAAGGGGCTACCTCTCATGGCACAGGATGCATTTTGCAACTACCTTTCCCCAACCCGGAAGCAAATATTCTCCAAAACATCTGGATGGCATGGCGTTGTGGAAGGCGGCAGATGTTCTGTGTTCCTTCTCAAATCCTGCTTGGCAGAAAGTATGCCTTGAGAGCATGAGAAGAGCCTGGGTGCTGGATCAGACCAAAGGCCCCTTGAGTCCAGCATCCTATTGTTCCCAGGTGCCCACGAGAAGCCCAGGGCCAAATTGCCAGAGCACTGCCCTGGCCCACTTGTGATCCCAGAAACTAGTACAGTGGTACCTCTGGTTGCAAATGGGATCCGTTCCAGAGGCCCGTTCGCAACATGAAAAGAACGCAACCCGCGTCTGCGCGAGTTGCGATTCGCCACTTCTGTGCATGCGCGTGACGTCATTTTGCGCATCTGCACATGCATGAGTGGCGAAACCCAGAAGTAACCCTTTCCAGTACTTCCAGGTCACCGCGGGACGTATCCTGAAAGAACGTAACATGAAGCGGACGTAACATGAGGTATGACTGTATACAGAGGCATGTTGCGTCTGGTCTTGGAGGTAGCGCATAGCCATTGTGACTAGGAGCCACTGCAAACCTTATCCTCATCCATTAATGCAGTGGTTTTCAACCAGCGTGCCATGAAGGATGGTCAAGGGTGCTGCGGACAACACTGGCCTCTGTCCCTCTTTCTTTCCTTCCTTCCCTCCTTTCTCTGATGCCCTCTCATGTCTCTGCCTCCCAAAGGCTTCCACAGCTGTTCATTGCACCAGCCCTGGCTACAAGCTCTGCAGGTGAATCTGCCTCTGGGGCTGGCCAAGGCGTGCTTCCTAGGCCCCTGTGGGGCAGTGTGAGGATGCACCTTTCTTTGGGGCAGGGGGAGCAGCTCAGAGACCAGGGGCAGCAGCAGCAGCAGCTGCTGCCCAGAGGACTCCCAAAGAGAGGGGAGAGAGGCTGAGGGAACACTCCACAAGGGAGGGTGTTCGAAAAGGGGCAAGGGGCTGCCAGCTCTGCAGGCAAGGGGTGACATAACCACGGGGTGCCGCAGAAAGCACGTAGCTGCTCAAGTGAGCCGTGGACCCAAAAAGGTTAAAAACCTCTGCATTAAGAAAGAAGTGTGGAGGATGAAGTTGATGGACTATGCAGAATTAGATGATGATAACAATAATGTATTATTTATACCCCGCCCATCTGGCTGGGTTTTCCCAGCCACTCTGGGAGGCTTCCAACAGAATATTAAAATACAATAACCAATTAAACATTAAAAGCTTCCCTAAACAGGGCTGCCTTCAGATGTCTTCTAAAAGTTTGGTAGTTGTTCTTCTCTTTGACATCTGGTGGGAGGGCGTTCCACAGGGCGGGTGCCACCACCGAGAAGGCCCTCTGCCTGGTTCCCTGTAACTTGGCTTCTCACAGTGAGGGAATCGCCAGAAGGCCCTCGGCGCTGGACCTCAGTGTCCAGGCAGAACAATGGAGGTGGAGACGCTCCTTCAGATAAATTAACAGGAAGGATTTGAAACCTGCGGGATAAGATTCCTAGAAGACTGAAGTAAATATATGAACTATTTGAAAAGTAATTGTGATGAACATATTATGCTAGTAGGATTGCAAGAAGTTTTGTAAGGTGGATTATTTGAAATACTGCAAGAAGGACTATGGAGAGAATTATTAGTTAAGGATAATTAAATGTAATATAGAAATTAAGAAATGCAGAATAAGTGATAAAGAATGAGAAATCATCAGAGGTGTTGACGGAAGTCTAAAATAAAAATATGTTGTATGACTGTTGGAACTGATTCGTTAAAAAATCAATAAATCTATAAAAGAAAACCTCTGCCTTAATGTGTGCCATCCTCTTTCAGAGTCGCCCAAGATGGGTGCCAGTGGTTTTGCAGGCTGTGGGATGCCGCACTATTGTGGCAGGAGAGGATGGCAAATGTGGCAGGGGCAATCAAGGAGAAGCAAAGAAGCAGTTCCATGCAGTATGGAGGTCCAGCCAGAAACAGGATCCATGTTCATAACTACATTTTGGGAATGATTTGTGTTTTTACATAGCTGCATTGTTTCATACTTTCTGGGTGGCCCATGATCATGTAACAAAGTAGTTACGTTCTGTGTTACCAGTCAGCCAGTGCTAGAACTTCCTTTTTTGTTTTCTGGTGCATTTCTTATCAATAAAAAATCTGGTGAAAGTTGTAGCCCAGGAAAAAACGGGTTTGAGAACCTCTGGCTCAGACAGTATGTCGTTGGCAGGTTTTTCTTCCATGGAGCCAGCCTTGCCTCCATTCTTTTAAAAGGCATCAAGGTCGCCACAACCAATGGCGATTTCTAGGCCATGCATAGGATAGGTGGAATAGCTCAGTGGGTAGAGTATGAAACTCTCAATTTTGGGGTTGTGGGTTCGAGCCCCACTTTGGATAAGAGATTCCTGCATTGCAGGGGTTTGGACTTTTGATGACTCTTGGGGTCCGGATAATGTTATCCGCCTCATGGCTTTGGTTCCTGTGCTGCAACATGCAAACTTCTAAATGATAATAATAAACCTTTATTGTCACAACATCCTTTGCCTCAACTTTGTGCTCACAATGGGATACAGTTCCTAGAGAAATGAACTGGCTGGAAGGCTACCGCTTTTGTTTTTGTTTTCCCCTTTGCTTAAACAAAAAGCAGTGTGATTTCTATAAGGCCAATTCTTGCAAAAGACTTTTGGGGAGCCCTCCCTCCCCTCTTCATGGCAAAATGGGCAGAGCAATCTTCATGACAAAAAGTCTTTTCAGGCAGTCATTTGCAAGATCAGCCAGCAACAAATGGAGATTTGAATATGCAGAGATTACTGGACCTTCTGCATTTCAATGTGCAACTTCCAGGCCATTGGTCAAATCCCATCCCCCTCCTTCCAGCCCATGTAGATGGGCGCCTGGGCTTTTTAGAGAATCAGAGTTGGCAGGGGTCCCTGAGGGTCATCTAGCCCAACCCCTGCAATGCAGGAGGTCAAGACTAAAGTATCCATGGCATATAGTCACCCAAACTGCTTAAAAATCTCCAAGGAAGAAGAGGTCCATGGCCACCCGAGGACATCTCTGTTCCACTGTCAAACAACAATCAGAAAGTTTTTCCTAATGTTCAGTTGAGCTCTCCTTTCTTGCTGTTTGGATCCTTGGTTCGGCTCTTACCTTCTGGACCCGAACCAAGCCCGTTCCGTCTTCCACGTGGCAGCCCTTCAGATATTTGCAGGTGAAAGAAAGAAGAAAGAATATATATATATAACTAAGATAACAGTAGTGATGTATGGAAGTGAGAGCTGGACCATCAAGAAGGCTGATCGCCGAAGAATTGATGCTTTTGAATTCTGGTGCTGGAGGAGACTCTTGAGAGTCCCATGGACTGCAAGAAGATCAAACCTCTCCATTCTGAAGGAAATCAGCCCTGAGTGCTCACTGGAAGGACAGATCCTGAAGCTGAGGCTCCAAGACTTTGGCCACCTCATGAGAAGAGAAGACTCCCTGGAAAAGACCCTGATGTTGGGAAAGATGGAGGGCACAAGGAGAAGGGGACGACAGAGGACGAGATGGTTGGACAGTGTTCTCGAAGCTACAAACATGAGCCTGACCAAACTGCGGGAGGCGGTGGAAGACAGGAGTGCCTGGCGTGCTCTGCTCCATGGGGTCACAAAGGGTCGGACACGACTAAACAACAACAAAAAGATAACAGTAAATCATTCATTCTTTTTTCTTCTCTTTCTTTTTCCTTTTCTTGTCCCTTTGTTTATGAAGAGTTACCTGTATTTGGATATGTATTAGTTGCACATCTCTATTTTTTATTTTTTTTAAAAAAAATTATTCTTTCTATTTATGTGATTTATATGACGATTGTAAGTTTTCTTCTAATCGTTTGTATTTGCAGCATAACTCAATAAAAATAATAACAGCAAGGTATTTGCAGGTGGCTCTCATGTCCCCTCTCAGACTTCCAGGCTTTGGGATTGCTCCTCCCAGACTCCCACCTGTTCTGCAACTTCTCTTGCCTCAGATCCTGTGCTCTAAATGCCAAGCAACACCTTCAGTTAATTTCTTTGCAGGCCGGACTCCCCTGCCCAAACCACCTTGCAACACTTGGGACTTAGCCAGGCTGCCGGCCATTCATTCCCCTTGACTTATATTCTTCCCCTTCTTTATGGACTCCCGATGTCAATGGAAAGCTAACTCCCCACAAAAGATTTAGTGGCGCAGTTGTGTTGGCATTGTTCGTGTTATTGTGGTTGCTTCTGGTGCTGGAGGTACACCATGGTCATTTGTGGCTGGTAGCAACTGATAGCTTTATCCTGCATGAATCCTCTTTCAAAGCCATCCCAGCTGGTCACAATCACAACATCCTATGAGAGCAAAATCCATAGTTTTAACTTCGCACTGCATGAAGGTGTTCTTCCTTTAGTTTCTCCTGAATCGTCCAAAGTTTGGCTTCAGTCTATGGCTGTTTTTTGTTTTGTTTTAATGCACACTTTTAATTCTTCAGCATATTTCCCTGCATGATTTCTCGTTTTTACAGTTACTTTTCAATGGGTTTTCAGTGTGATTTCACTACATTGTTTTTACATAAAGTGCTCCCAAGGATTTATAGCAATAAAATGGTTTGAATTACTCCAAGGAGCAACATGGCTTTAGAGCTAGATTCAGATAGGGAACGTGTGGCCTTCTACTAGCCAGTGTGGTGTAGTGGTTAAGAGCGGTAGCCACGTAATCTGGGGAACCGGGTTCGCGTCTCCGCTCCTCCACATGCAGCTGCTGGGTGACCTTGGGCCAGTCACACTTCTCTGAAGTCTCTCAGCCCCACTCACCTCACAGAGTGTTTGTTGTGGGGGAGGAAGGGAAAGGAGATTGTTAGCCGCTTTGAGACTCCTGAAGGGGAGTGAAAGGCGGGATATCAAATCCAAACTCTTCTACTACAAATCCCATCATTCATAGCCATTGGATTTGTTGGCTGCTGGGACTGCTGGGAACTGAAGAAGACACATTTGCAGGGATCACTTTACGGCAAGCTTATCGCCTGAGAAATCACCCAGCAGTATGATTATTGCTTATTTATTAACTTCTGTTCTGCCCCTTAGCCAAAAAGCAGTTTACAAAACAACAGCAGTAGGACAGTGCTTACCTTCAAAACTTAAAATCTAAAAGGCATGACACAAGAGGAAATGTGGAAGTGGAGGGAAGAGGAAAGAAGGAAGTTCATGTATGTGCATATGAAACTGCTGGGGGAGGTGAATGGTAAAGGTAAAGGGACCCCTGACCATTAGGTCCAGTTGTGACCGACTCTGGGGTTGTGGCGCTCATCTCGCTTTATTGGCCGAGGGAGCCGGAGTACAGCTTCCGGGTCACGTGGCCAGCATGACTAAGCCGCTTCTGGCGAACCAGAGCAGCGCACAGAAACACCGTTTACCTTCCTGCTTGAGCGGTACATATTTATCTACTTGCACTTTGATGTGCTTTCGAACTGCTAGGTTGGCAGGAGCAGGGACTGAGCAACAGGAGCTCACCCTGTCGCGGGGATTCGAACCGCCGACCTTCTGATCGTCGAGTCCTAGGCTGTGTGGTTTAACCCACAGTGCCACCCACATCCCCTAGGAGAGGGGAATAGCAGGATTGTTAACAGGGACTGGGAGTACAGTCATATGGTGCCAAATTTTTGCATGGCCATCTCCACTGGCCACCAGTCCATTTCTAGGCCCAATTCAAAATGCTGCCATTGACCCTTTTAAAACCCTGAATGGCTCTTAAGAGTCCAGATTGCCTTAAAGGGTGATTTTCTGGGGCACCTCTCCGGTTCTCCCATATAGTATAGGCAACAGCTACCAGAGGGGGGCTTTTCAGTGGTGCTGGAACCCTCTGGCAACAGGGGTCTGGCATTGTGGTCCCTTCCCTGCTAATTAAGACCTTCTAAAAAAACATCCCCAGGCTTTTCAATCTTAATACCTTGTAATGGTTTTTAATCTTCCAGGTCCCCTGGATGACATTTTGATGATGCTGTGAGTTTTGATGCGCCAACTGAATTTTCTGCTGTATTATAATTTCTGCTGTTCTATCAGTTTTTATAGGGTGTCCATGGGTAGGCAAACTAAGGCCCGGGGGCCGGATGCAGCCCAATCGCCTTCTCAATCCGGCCCGTGGACAATCTGGAAATCAGCATGTTTTTACATGAGTAGAATGTGTTCTTTTATTTAAAATGCATCTCTGGGTTATTTGTGGGGCATAGCAATTTATTCATCCCCCCCCCAATATAATCCGGCCCCCCACAAGTTCTGAGGGACAGTGGACCGGCCCCCTGCTGAAAAAGTTTGCTGACCCCTGTTGTTTTACCTCAATTACTTGGTTCTGATTACATAAATTGCAGCACCAACATCAACAAAACAAACAAGCCATGTTATTAAAGGGGTGATGCTGGTGCTGTGACCGGAGTTTAAAACGTCTGTGCTCAGAGTCATGCAGGGGGTTGGACTAGATGACCCTCCGGGTCCCTTCTAACTCCACAATTTTGCGATCCTATGAAAACTGTTTTTATTTATTTTTTGGTGCTGCTGTTGCTCTGATAACAAGCAACCTCTTTCTCTAGACTAGACGTGGGGCTTTCCCCCCGCGATCCCTCCAGGTGACCCTTACCTCGGAAGTAAGCGGCCGGAAGAAAACCCACGGGGCTTGTTTCCGAGTAGACCCGATCCGACGGCGGGGCAGGAGAGCGAGGCCTGACACCCGCCGCCATCCACTCCCCCCCCAACCCTCCAACTCATGCGCGCTTTTCCTCGGCAAAAGATCTCCCGGCCGGGCTTACTCGCGAGTAGTAGCGCCCTCCCGGGGAGCGAAATCGAAAGCGGCTGCGCCGGCAGGGGCGGAGCGCGGCGGGGAGGAGCCGGGCGGCGGCGGCAGCAGCAGCAACCGAGGAAGGCGAACGCGTCGGATCCGGGCGCGCAATGGGGCTGCTGAGCTTTGCGCGCGAGCCGGTGCCGGAGACGCTGAGCGCAGACTTGCAGCAGCTGAACCAGCTGAGCGCCCAGGTGCAGCTGCCGGCGGAGCGGGGGGCTTGGGAGCTGGGGGGGGGACCTCTTTTCCGAATATTGGGGCCCTGGTTGCCGGAGGACCCCCCCAAAAAAGCTGGCGCAGGCAGGAGGAGACCTCCGGCCAGTGGGGCTCGCGCGTCGCCACGGGGAAGGAAGCAGGGCGCACGAGCGTGCGCTCCACTCCTGCGCTTCGCTGCGCGTCATCCTAAAGGGCGACCCCCCCCGGAGGAGATCCTCTGGACCCGAGTCCCGGCGCGCCCGGAGGCTCCGCCAAGCTGCGTGAGCAGGATCGGGGCCCCGGGCTTGCTTTTAAAAGCCTCGCTGGTCTTGGAGAGGGTTGGAAGGGACCCCCAAGGCTACGAACTCATAGCTCTTTTAAAATGCGTTTTTAAAGATTCACTCACCAAAAAGCAAAACAGTTTCGATCAACCTTTTAAAAAATAAATAAAACCCAGACTAGTTATTGGCATCCAGTCTTCCAAAGAAAAGCACATGATTATGGTTAGTTTGATATTCTGTCTTCAGAAACGGCACCTCGCGTTTTATCCGTGTTATTTTAGTTGCCCGTGTAAAGATCGGGTGTAGTACAGTATTTGCAAGATTATAAATGATCGGTGGAAACTGGATTAGAAGGAATAAACTTTGATTTAGCCATGTGGTATTGAAAAACTGAATCTTAGTCAAGATACCCCGTAGCTTCCTTTCTCTGCCGGCCTCGCCACAACCTCCACCTTACGACCATGTCTAAATCACTTCATTCCCCATGAATATTTCATCTCCCTGTTTTTTTTTAAAAAAAAACAAAAATCTACTCTCTGTCTCTTTACCTAGTCTCAGATAATTTAGAGTCCAAAATCTTTGGCTGCAACTCTTGCCTTCTCCTGGGTGTTGTTGGGGTTTTGTTGTGGTTTTTATTTTTTTTTTATTTTTTGCTGCTGTTGGCGTTAGCTTTTTTGTATCTCTATTTTGGATCTTGCAGTGATTGTTGTGTATTTTTAAAACTGTTTTGTTTATGGCTACTTGAACGTTGTAGCTACGTATTTCTTTTCCTGTTGTCAACTGCCTTGAACATAGTTTGAACGGTGGAAAGGCTGTGTACAAATAAAATTAGGGATTCATGTATATGTCTTGAGATTCTTGACTGATTCAGTTCAGGAGGGGAGAGTTGCTCTTGTGCTTGAATCAGGTTTTCCATCTGGTTGGCCTTGAAAGAATAGGATGCTGGTATAGATACAGATCTAATAACTTTTGTGTACAGGTATACCTCTGATCAAGCTGCAATACTGCCTTCTTTTAATTTTGTCTCCTAACGCCATATATTTATTATTTCCAAGATTATAAATGATGCACAGGGACTGGATTCAAAGGAATAATTTTTATTTAGCAGTGTGCTGCTGCAAAACTATACATGACAAACTGCTGCATTCGGCTTCCGTTCCCTGCTGGTCTCACCCAGAACTCCTTCCCCGCATACAACCATTTCTAAATCACTTTAGTTCCTGCTCACGATACAGCAGGCTCGCTTTATCCTTCCCTCATTGCACAGCAAGCATATCTGACCAAAGGCACCCAGCGGATTTTATGTGTGCCGCCTCAATAGCTGATGCTCTTAAACTGTTCCGGCTTCTCCTTGGTTCCTGCTCGTCTACTCTGCTGGGGCCACTTTTTTAAAAAAAAAAACAACCCAAAATAACTCTTTATTACTATTATTATTTTTTAAAAGGTTCTACAAAATTCTGTAAAGTACCGTGTTATCAAAACAGGATCTGATAGCAACATACGTTGCCCATATACTGTTGAACAAATATAGACATGAAATGAAGCCAGAATAAATAAACCACAGGCCTGCTGCGATAGCTCACTTGGTGAAGCACGAAACCCTTCATCTCTGGGTTCTGGGTTCGAGCCTCAAGTTGGGCCAAAGATTCCTACCTGTCAGGGGTAGATGTTCTTGCGGTCCCTTCCAACTCTGCAGTTTTATGCAGATGCATGTAAGGCAGCGACATAATGATTAGACAAGACAAGGTGTATTAAACAACGACCCTGTTTTACTGCATTAACCATATTTGTTTGTAGACCAAAGGGGCAGGGTCCTCCTTCCTTCCAAGTGAAATATAGTGGTACCTCAGGTTAAGTACTTAATTCGTTCTGGAGGTCCATACTTAACCTGAAACTGTTCTTAACCTGAAGCACCACTTTAGCTAATGTGGCCTCCTGCTGCTGCACCGCTGGAGCCCGATTTCTGTTCTCATCCTGAAGCAAAGTTCTTAACCTGAAGCACTATTTCTGGGTTAGCGGAGTCTTTAGCCTGAAGCGTATGTAACCTGAAGCGTATGTAACCTGAGGTACCACTGTAAAGTCAAACCAAAGAGGTATGAAATCATCCTTTTTTCCCCTTTAGGGCCTAAAGGACTTATTACAGTGGTAGCTCAGGTTACATACGCTTCAGGTTACAGACTTTGCTAACCCAGAAATGGTACCTCAGGTTAAGATCTTTGCTTCAGGATGAGAACAGAAATCGTGCAGCTGCGGCGCGGCAGCAGTGGGAGGCCCCATTAGCTAAAGTGGTGCTTCAGGTTAAGAACAGTTTCAGGTTAAGTATGGACCTCCGGAACAAATTAAGTACTTAACCTGAGGTACCACTATAGTTAGTTTTTCCAGCAGGGTGATATCCCTGTGGCCAACACAGAGGTACCGGGGGTCCTACCGTATCCTAAGCCGGCTGCTAAAACACTGAGCGAGGCTCCTGGAGAACTCATGAGCTTTCTGTCTCCACTCCAACCTGGTAGCACAATAAAAAGCACAGCTGTTAGTCATGCCTTTTTCGCATTCCAGGTATCTCCCTCAAGGTCATGCTTCTGTTTTTGGGGTTATCACCTCATCCAAGAATGCGACCGCTTTGCTCTCTTCGATGCCCTGCCTTCTGACCCTATGCCTGCACTGTTTTGTGATTTATTTACTTTTGGGGGGGGAAACACTTTTATTATTTACTTCATAAAATGTACACACCGCTTGCAAAAAGGAAAAGAAAACCCTCAGAGCGGTTTTCTAAAAAGGCAAAATAATTAACATCATCAATAAGAAAAAATGCTAACTTAGGACTTTTGGAAAGGTGGAATAACACAAAACTAAAAACAGATTAAGACTCTCGTCAACTTTCTGAACATCTGGGTTGGCTGGTCTAAACAAGAATGCTTTAAGCAGGCGCTGAAAAGAGTACAGCAAAGGTGCCTGCCTGATATCAAGTGGCATGGAGTTCCAAAGGCCCTGCCACACTAAACGGGCGAGTGCCTACAGATGAGGAACGGGCTTTATGTAGCACCTGTAACAGCACCTGTTCTGAGTAGCCGAGTGGTTGTACATGCAGAAAGGCGATCGTGTAGGTAAACTGTTTGCATTCAGTGCTAGCCCTCCCCAGACTAGACCGACTGAAATTAATGAACATTGCTAGTGTAGAATCATAGAACTGAAGAATTGGAAGGGACCCCGGGGTCATCTAGTCTAACCCCCTGCGATGCAGGAATCTCAACTCAAGCATCCATGACAGGTGCAATCTGTCTGTCCATTAATTGTAGCAGGCCTACTATGAGTAAACATTAGTTGGCTGCCACCCATATTATTATTATTATTGTTTTAAAATAATATTGTTTCTTAATCCATAGCACTCTGCCAGAGCTCTGCTGGCTCCCTGGTGTGCTGACAGGGCTGCTGCCTCTCTCTGGGGGATTTGGAGAATGCCCAGCGCATGCAAACAGAGGATTCGAGAGCTCCTGTGTGGAGGTCGATACCTTTTAATTGGGCCAGCTCTCCTTATTTGCAAACTTGCAAAATAAAGATAAATTGCACTCCTGGGTGTCACATTTTCCACAGAGCTAGTTTGCTCCTAAGGCTGTAACATTTAAGTCAGTTAATTGAATTGATGCATTAAACACTTTTCAGCTTAAAGGTCCAAACTGGGCAGCTGTTTTTAAAATGGTGAATTGTGCTTCATGTGTTGGTGTTGACCTTTAAAGCCCTAAATGGCCTCAGCCCAGTATACCTGAAGGAGCGTCTCCACCCCCATCTCTCTGCCCCAACACTGAGGTCCAGCGCCGAGGGCCTTCTGGCGGTTCCCTTGCTGCGAGAAGCAAAGCTACAGGGAACCAGGCAGAGGGCCTTCTCGGTAGTGGCACCCGCCCTGTGGAACGCCCTCCCACCAGATGTCAAAGAGAACAACAACTACCTGACATTTAGAAGACATCTGAAGGCAGCCCTGTTCAGGGAAGCTTTTAATGTGTGCCATTCTGATGTATTTTTAATCTTTGTTGCAAGCCACCCAGAGTGGCTGGGGATACCCAGCCAGATGGGCGGGGTACAAATAATAAATTATTATTATTATTATTATTATTATTATTACTTACAAATCCACAGGTGATTCTGGCAGTGGTTGCAGAAGAAGCCCGCCATTCAGGAACGAGACCCCCTTCTAAGATGGTGCCCCCAACTTGGCTCCCTCCAGATGTTGCGGTCTACAACTCCCATCAGCCACATCTGGAGGGCACCAAGTTGGCTATAGACACACATGCACACGAAACCCCACGCCCATGGAGAAGCCTGGCCAAACATAAACATACAGTCGTACCCTGGATCCCAAACGCCCTAGAACTCGGATGTTTTGGCTCCCGAACGCCGCAAGCCCTGAGAAGTGATTGTTCTGGTTTGCGAACGTTCTTTTGGAACCTGAACATCCCGACGGGGCTTCCGATTGGCTGCAGGAGCTTCCTGCAGCCAATCAGAAGCCGCAATTTGGTTTTCAAACATTTTAGAAGTCGAACGGACTTCCAGAACAGATTCCGTTCGACTTCCAAGTTATGACTGTATACATGTTCCTTGCAAAAGGGGGGAGGCAGCTGGCTTCACTTTTCCTGGACCTTGGAGGTTTAAACCAGCTGGAAGGGGTTCGCCCATAGCTGTCAACTTTTCCCTTTTCTTGCGAGGAATCCTATTCGGAATAAGGGAATTTCCCTTTTAAAAAGGGAAACGTTGACAGCTATGGGCTCGCCACCCACGGCTTCAGATAAGCTGTGCCTCTGTTGATATGCAAATATATGCAGAATTAATTAAGCAATTAAAGCTCATAACTGTTATTCAAGGTGGGTAAGATTTATTTAATGAGGCCACCAGCCTCTCCTATTCACTTTCACAAGGAGGCTGGTATTAGAGCAATCTGATGTTGAATTGGATTACTGTATAATTGAGTTCCAAGTCTTAAAGGGAGGAGTTCTGTGGCAAGGGAATCAGGACCTTTGTGTTGTGGGGCAGGATGTGTCCCTGTTCCCAGGTCCATCTAACTTGATGGCTCCAAACCACTGCCTTCACACACCCAGGCTAAACCACCAGGTGCCTTTAAAAAACTATATATACACAGAGGGAAGTTTGGATGATTGTTGCTCTTTTAAAAAAAGGAATAATCTGCATTAGACACGGGAGATAACAGGAGAAGTGGGCCCAATCCATGGCAGGTCTTGTGTTGCTGACACCCTCGTTTTGTCTCTCTCCAGCAATTCTCCACTCTCGCGGAAGTGGTTTTCCGATTTCTGCAGGAACCGAAAGAGGTAAGCCGTCCACAGCGATGTCGGCAAGATAGCATCCGAGGGGGTTAGCTGAGGCTATTTTTGCTATAGTTTTACTCAAGGTGAGCATCTTAGGAGCAGCAGCAGCAGCAACTTTTAATGCTAATCACAGTAGCATCTTTGCATGAGATAAAACGAAAGGCCAGGCGCCCTGCCACAAGTCTGCAAGTTCTTTCCAAAGTGTAGATTGTTCTTATTTTTTAATAATAATAATAATAATAATAATAATAATAATAATAATAGCAGTCATGAAAGTGATTCTTATCTCAATCTGAAGGACACGATGGGGTGCATATTCTTTAAGGGCGCATTCCAAGCAATAGCAGAGCGTGACGTATCGGCAGAGGAGCATGTGTATGCTTAAACATGAGATCCTGTATCATATTATTATTATTATTATTATTATTATTATTATTATTATTATTATATTTATACCCTGCCCATCTGGCTAGGTTCCCCCAGCCACTCTGGGCAGCTCCCAACAGAATATTAAAAACACGATAAAACAGCAAACATTAACAACTTCCCAATTTTTTAGGGCTGCCTCCAGATGTCTTCTAAAAGTCAGATAGCTGTTTATTTCCTTGACGTCTGATGGGAGGGCGTTCCACAGGGCGGGCGCCACTACCGAGAAGGCCCTCTCCCTAAACAAATGCTGTCAGCCACATTAATAATAATAATAATAATAATAATACTGCCCTTCATCTGAGGATTACAGGGCAGACTTGCCCCCTTTGCTAACCTCTAGCAATCGCACTTTTCTATCGCCAACCCATTCTCATCCCTGCCTTTGGGGCCCTGGGGTTTGGAACAATTTTATTGGACTGTTTGAAAAGAAAGAAAGAAATACTGTGAGTCTGACTATTTCATCCTCACCAGATCTTCTCCAAAGTTAGCCATACGGAACTCTGTGGGGCTTCCTTCCAGGTAAGGGAGAAACAGGTTCTAAAGTCAAGACTATTAAAATGAGGCCTTCCTTAATTTACGACTTGCGCCAGGATCTTGCCCCTTCTTTGTGCCTCTTCCTTTAATGACTGCTCGGCTTTCTCTACCGAAACAAGTCATAAATTCTGCCCGAACTTGGACAGACAACTTGGAAACCACCAGATGTTTAGCTAAAATTATGCCCTGCTTTCTCAAACCAATTGCTTTAAAAGGAGGGGGGGGCTTCTGTCTCTAAAGAGGGATGGAGATATCGGCTAAAATAAAAAATAACAAAGGTATTATATTGTGTTATTACATGATATGATATGATATGATATGATGATATGATATATTATAATTATGTTATCTTAAGGCAATTGTCAGACAGCAGAGGAATATGTTATTCATCAACAACTCGGGATCCCCAGTTTATTTCTTAAGGCCACTTTCCCCCCCGCTGTTTACAAGTTGGGAACTTTTCCTTGAACATCTGATTCTCAGTTCCGTCAGAGACTAAGGTAACTTCTAAGCTCTGAACAGGAAATATTCAAAATCAAAAGCTAGCCAAAGGTACACATGAATAAAAGTAATAAGGTATTTTGTTCCCAATTAAACAAGAATTCTCCTTTTTTCCATTTTATTTATTTATTAACATTCTTATATTACATCGGTAAACATTGTCATATTACATTACAGGACTTACTATAATATAATTTCCAACATGTATACAAAAATTATATACAAATTTTATATACCTAGAAAGAAAATGAAACAAAGAAAAAGAAAGAACAAAGAAAAAAAACAAGAAAAATTTTCCCCCAAAAAAATCATATACATACCAACACACCAGACTTCCTGTCTTTCCCATTGTATATTCCTTTTTTACAAATGAATATACTCTTATTATTGTATATTTCTTTACATATTATCTAATACATTCCTTTATCAATATGTGCTCTTAGTCTTATTTCTCAACTTAGTCTCACTCCAACGTCAATCAAATGCTAGCACAGTTAGCGAACCTTTACTGTATTTTTGAACATATGTTTTATATCTATCCCACTTTTCCATAAAGTTTTGTTTTGAGTTGCCTCTCAGGGTGTTTGTTAACTGTGCCATTTCAGCAAATTCTTGTCGCTTGTAACGCCAGTCCGTTATTGTCGGGGCTTCTTGTTCCTTCCACCCCTTTGCCACCAAAGTCCGAGCTGCAAGAATTCTTTGCCGCGCCAGCACAGGCTCAAATGGGTCACAGAGACTGTTCTTCCTTTTTCTTGGTTTTCATGATGTACGGATCTGCTCCTTCTGCACAGCGTCCCAGAACTCAGAAATCAAGTCCCAAAGGGACCTTGATTAACAGTGTGGGTGCAATTCTGTTTTTCAGCCTTAGGATACAACCCGGGGCAAAGTTCCCTCCTGGCCTAGCTCAGTCGGTAGAGCATGAGATTCTTAATTTTAGGATTGTGGGTTCGAGTTCCATGGTGGGCAAAAAGATTCCTGCATTTCAGGGGGTTGGACTAAATGACCCTTCGTGGCATAGCTGTCAACTGTCCCTTATTTGGTGGGAAACTCCCTTATCCCAGCACCGTGTCCCACTGCTATCCCTTATTGATGATGTCCCTTAAATTTCCCGGGGTTCATGCTCGCCCAGCTTGGGGGGGAAGCAGTGGCTCGGGGTCCTCTGCCTCGAGAGAGCGCGCGCGCACGAGCTGCCGCGTCTCCGTCACTCCCTTTTCCCCCTCGGGTGCAGCGTGAGGAGACGGGTGGCGGCGGGCGGGCAGGCAGCCCCTCTCTTTCAAGACTTCCACCACGCTGCCAGGGGAAGCCGGAGGCGGCAGCGGCAGCTGAGGAAGTGGCCTGAGTGAGGAGGAAGAGGAGGGGATGGGGAGGGACACAGAAAGGTGGCGCTTCAGTGACCGTGCCACAACCGCCACATGCCAGGCTCGCAGGCGGCATGCACAAGAGTCTCCCTCCCTCCCTCTCTCTCGGGCTGGGAAGGGCCGATGGAACTCCTCGCGCCAGGACGACAGCAGCCCCGACGTGCTGCTTAGCATACCCTCCACCCAGTGCAGCATCTTAATGTAGTGATTTCCCCCTCTGCACCCCTTTCATAACTCTATTTTTAGAAACCATTTGTCCATCCATAGTTCAAATTTTTACTACAAGTTTTCTGTCAATCCTACCAATGTATGTAACTCTTTACAATAGCTTTTCAAATAAATTATAAACTCTCCCCATTCTTGATTAAAGAGGCCCTCTTCCTGGTTTCTAATTCTGCCTGTAAGCTTTGCCATCTTGACGTCGTTCATCAGTTTGTTCTGCCACTCTTCTTTGTTCGGAGTTGTAGACCCTTAGGATCATGTAGTCCAACCCCCTGCAAAACACAGTCAGTCGCAGCCAAAGCAGCATGGCCCCATCAGTGGCGGATTTATGTATAAGCTAAGCAAAATCCCTTATTTTGGCTGCTGATACCTTATTTTCGAGACTGCTGGTCCCTTATTTTCAAATCTGTAAGTTGACAGCTATGCTCCGTGGTCCCTTCGAACTCTACAGTTTTATGATTCAAAGTCCCCGTGAACTCAGCGGAACTGACTTTGGAGTCAGGCAGGCATAGGATTGCACCAGAAACTCGCACCCATGTGCAGCTTGGAGGTATGGATCGCACTGTCTGCTCTTTTCCTCTTACAGGTTGAAAGGTTCCTAGTTCAGCTCTCTGAATTTGCCACCAGCAATAAGCTCAGCCCGGGCCCCTTGAAGAACATTGTTAAAAGCCTCCTGTTGGTGCCAAATGGTGAGTGGGGGGGCTTGGGGGTTCCTGGCGGTGTGTGGTTGCCGGCCGTAGACCAGGGGAATCGAGAGAGGAGCTTCTCCCCTCTTTCGTGATGGGACCCCCACAAGGGGGGCAGCTGCTCAGTGAAGTACAGTGGTTACAGACGCTTCAGGTTACAGACTCCGTTAACCCAGAAATAGTACCTCGGGTTCAGAACTTTGCTTCAGGATGAGAAAATAAATTGTTTTGTTTTTAAAATATTTTTATTCAGTTTCCAATACAAGATTTAAACATACATTTTCAGTATTATCACAGATACATAATTTTGACTTCCTTCAGCTCATCCGCGAATCTTCCGTTTTCTAATCTTCTATCCGCGATTCTAAATTTAACATTGCCTTTTATTTTAAATAAAACCTATTCCCTTTTTTACAGTGTTTCTAATATTATTTCTTCACAAAGCTTCCTGTAAACCCACAAACGTTATTTGCGTATCACAAATGCTTTTCATATAGTCCACAAATTTACTCTAGTCCTTGGTAAACTTGTGATCTCGTCGGTTTCGGATCCTTGAGAAAAGAAATTGTGTAGCAGCAGTGGGAGGCCCCATTAGCTAAAGTGGTGCTTCAGGTCAAGAACAGCTTCAGGTTAAGAACAGACCTCCGGAACGAATTAAGTACTTAACCCAAGGTAAGGTAAATGTAAAGGGACCCCTGACCATTAGGTCCAGTCGTGACCCACTCTGGGGTTGCGGCGCTCATCTCGCTTTATTGGCCGAGGGAGCCGGCGTACAACTTCCGGGTCATGTGGCCAGCATGACTAAGTCACTTCTGGCGAACCAGAGCAGCGCACGGAAACGCCGTTTACCTTCCCACCGGAGTGGTACCTATTTATCTACTTGCACTTTGACACGCTTTCGAACTGCTAGGTTGGCAGGAGCAGGGACCGAGCAACGGGAGCTCACCCCATCACGGGGATTCGAACCGCCGACCTTCTGATCGGCAAGTCCTAGGCTCTGTGGTTTAACCCACAGCGCCACCCGCGTTGTACCACTGTAGTAGTAGTAATAATAATAATAATAATAATAATAATTTTTATTTTTATTTATTTATACCCTGCCCTCCCCTAGCTCAGGGCAGCTAACACCAGTAAAATTACAATTAAAACAAAAACAAAAAAACAATTTAAAATACAGGTTAAAAAATAATTTAAAATGCAGCCTCATTTTAATAGTAGCTCATAGATCAAAACCATAAGGGGAGGGAAACGTAAGGGTCAGACTAAGTCCAAACCTAAGGCCAGGCGGAACAGCTCTGTCTTGCAGGCCCTACGGAAAGATGTCAAGTCCCACAGGGCCCTAGTCTCTTGTGACAGAGCGTTCCACCACGTTGGGGCCAGTGCTGAAAAGGCCCTGGCCCTAGTTGAGACCAGTCTAACCACCTTGCAAATTGGGACCTCCAAAGTGTTGTCATTTGTGGACCTTAAGGTCCTCCGCGGGGCATACCAGGAGAGGTGGTCCCGTAGGTACGTAGGAACATAAGGAGAGCCAGGGTGCAGGATCAGGCCAAAGGCCCACGGAGTCCTGCATTCTGTTCTCATGGTTGCCAGCCAGATACCCACAGGAAGACCCCAACCAGGACCTAAGATTATAGCAGCGCTTTTGATTCACAGCTAAGATGCATCAGGACCAAGTAGCCACTTGTCCCCACGGATTTGTCGAAACTCCTTTTAAAGCCATCCACGCTGGTGAACATCTTGTGGCAGTGAGTTCCAAAGTTAAAACTGTGTGAAAAAGTATCTCCTTATGTCCAGCTGGAATCTTCCTACGTTCCATTTTGGCGATTGTAACCCTGGGTTTAAGGATCCATTTCGCACCTAGCTTATATACCTGAGTTTTTAACGCTGTTTGGGTGTCTTATTCCCACGCTTAACTCCATACAGTAGCGATGTTGTCTAACCAGACTTCTCTCTCTCTCTCTCTCTCTCTCTCTCTCTCTCTCTCTCTCTCTCTCTCTCTCCCTTTCCCCCCTCTGTCTGTCTGTTTTATGCCTTGTTTATCTCAGGTGCCCTAAAGAGAGGTCTGTCGGCAGAGCAGGTTAGAGCAGATCTTATCACCCTAGGTAGGTCTCTTTGAAAAGCCTCCGGCGATTCCTGAAGGTGGACGGTGGCTGCTGGTCTCTCATTTAACTATGTTGAATTTCTCCCGCAGGGCTGAGCGAGGAGAAGGCCAGCTATTTCGAAGAGCAGGTACTATGAACATTCCTTTCGCTACTGAAATTTTAATTCCCCGGGGGGCGGAAAAGGTGCTTTTCTTCTGGGCTGCCTCTTCTCTGAACTAGTTGCACAAATCAAATGAAATCCCGTGAAAATCCCTGAAACGAGAAGTAATCGACTAGAAATATTACCTTATGGAAATAAACTAAATAATAAGAAAAATCAAAAAGCTTAAGGAAAAAATTAGAATTTTAGGTTTTTCTAATTTTTTCCTTAAGCTTCCTTGGTTCTCAAACTTAATCCGTTCTGGAAGTCTGTTCCAAAACCAAAACGTTCCGAAACCAAGGCGCACTTTCCCATAGAAAGTATTGCAAAACGGAATAAACCCATTCCAGACTTTTAAAAACAACGCCTAAAACAGCAATTTAATTTCACTGTTAATATACTTCTTAATTGTATTTCAGTTCAACATTTACTTTGACAAAATACAGATTTTGTTATGTGCAAATGGCTTTCGATACCTATTAGGTCCATAAATTACCATATAGCATATATTCAACACAAAAAACAGTGACAGTTTGTTGTTGACAAAGGACAGCTAGACATATAAAGGGCCCCATTACCTTCAGGAGCTGAGGGCCTCATCAAACCTAAATCCAGCCCGGCATCTTTCGTGTGAATATCTGGAAGCCAGGCTTTTGCAAAGGTGGTCGTGGGTGAAATGGAGACGCCGGACACACATGCCGGTTTTTGTTTCATTTTGCTTTCTGCCATCTTTCCAGTGGAAGGAGAAATCTCCCACCCTCTCCCGCCTGGCTGTGGGCCAGACCTTGATGGTTAACCAGCTCGTCGACATGGAGTGGAAATTTGGAGGTGAGCGGAGTAGGAAGGGACCCCAAGAGTCATCTAGTCTAACCCCCTATGGCCCCAGGTGCTTCCACCCCAGGGAAGCTCCGCCTTCCAGCTTCCCCTGGGCACCCACATTGATTTTCTTTGTTCTCTCCGGCAGTTACAGCAGGAAGCAGCGAACTGGAGAAAGCCGGAAGCATCTTCCTGCAGGTGGGTATCTTGCCATGCAAGAAGCGATGCTGTTTTTGAAAGACCCCCTCAGGTAGAGTCAGGAGCAAAAATAGGGTGCTGGCACAGGCGCTGGGAAAAGGCCATCCTGTATCGCGCAGATGCTCATGCCTGAAGAATTCAGCATCCCAGGAAACTCTGCTTTTGTTTTGGTTTCCAAAAACCAAGTTTCTAGTCCTTCTGGCAGCAGACAGAGGCTTGAAAGTGTTTGGGCAGGGCGGTTTGGGGAGGTAGGCCCAACAGTACGGGACTTCAGCATCTTTGGTCCTCCCCCTGGCTAGCAGAAGCAGCAAAATAGTGAGTTGGCGCAACAGATTTGCCTTGGAGGTGTTCCTTATACAGGTGGCAGAACTGGAGCCCTCCAGCTATTTTGGACTACAGTTCCCATCAGCCCCAGCCAACATGGGACTCAGTGCTCATTTTGGGTAGGGTGATAGGTGCAGATTTCTTCCCCTTCGCAAATCTCCGTCTTTCCTGTGGGTCACAGCTTGGAGTGGCTTGTCTCTGTCCCCCTGTCCAGAAGTATCCGTGAACACACCCCAATTCCTGACTCCTCAGCCGCTGCATCTACCGCCCTGCAAAAACGTTAACAGTGGAAGAATCTCAAGGTTTTCTCTTTGCAGGAAAAAAGCACAGCGTTTTAACATTTCTCGCCTGCTCACTTGGATGCAACTGACTTTCTTCTTCCTTAAAAACAAACAAACCTGATTTTTATTTCCAGCTGAAATTGGTGGTTAGGAAAGGAAACAAAGTGGAGCCTCTGTACATGGGTGAGTGAGCCATTATTTTGTCCTGGGGGGCGTTCTACAAAGAGAGGGAGGCGGTTGAAGCCCCAGGAAGGCTGAAATTGCATCTCCTGAAAAAGACATTGCAAGGGCATGTATTTTGGGATGGGAGGGGGCCGGGGGGAGCTGCTTCTTTCCACTAACTCTAAGGTCAGAGTTTTGTCCCTCGACTTGAGTGCATTCAGTGGTATCCAATTTAATAATATTATTATTATTATTATTATTATTATTATTATTATTATTATTATTATTATTTTGATTTATATCCCTCCTTTTCCCCAGACTGGGACTCAGGGCAGCTTGCACAAATTAAAACAACACAGATAAAATGCAAAAAGCTTAAAAAGGTAGCAATGATAATCGTTTAAAAAGCATTATTATTATTATTATTAGGATATTTAAATTTTGGGATCTGCAGCTGTAAAAAGAAAACTGCTCAGGTAGTCAAGTTCCAGTGGACGGACTGGAGACGGACAGACACTTATATCATTTTGCCTCTTACTTTCCTTTTCTCTGAACTTACTAAAAGTCCCAAATGCTGCAGCCCAGCCACATGTGCGGGGTATAAATAATAAAATCACCCTAGTTATTACTAATCTTTCTTCTGTCCCCTTGATAATTTTGGTTGCCCTCTTCCGAGCAACGGTTAACTTGCTGCAGGGAAAACAAAAATGCTTTTCTTGTTTTGTGAGTCCCGAATCATTTCTGTTTTTCTTTATTCTCTCCTTCCCGCGGAATCAGAGCTGAGGCTGCCTCAGTTTTACAGCTTCCTTCATGAGATGGAGAGGATGAAAACCAGCCTGGAATGCCTCAGCTGAGTTTCCTGTGGGGCATCGAGGGTGAAAGCTGAACGTCCACCATCCAAGGCCCCTGGACCAGATCTTCCAACCACCATTTTCCCCATTGAGAAGTTTGGGGTCAAAGAAGCACCCCGCTTTTAAAGCCTGGCTCACTTGGGGCTCTAAGAGCCATTAAGGGACAGAAGGGGTGGGAAATGTTTTGTAAAACCTGCAAAAGTCTGATGTTTTCCCTCTCTCTGGCTGCATAAAAGGCTTGTTTGGGGAGCAGATAATGCTGCTTGAAAAAGGCTCGAGGAAGCAAAAATAAAATGGGGGGGGGGAATAACTTTTTGCTCTCCTTGAGAGGAAGAGGTGGCAGCTATAAAATCTCCTTTAAAATCTATAAAAAAGTGTAATTTAGAACATCGGTTTGCATAACCCACTGAGGAAGACAATAACACAATAAAATTCAAAACAGTAGCAGTTCATTGCACAGTTATCCAAAAACCATCCTTGGAGGTTTTTAAGCCTAGGTTGGGTGGCCTGGATACTTCAGCTGAGATTCCTGCACTGCACATGGGGGTGGACTAGATGACTCTTAAGGGTCCCTTCCAACTCTTAATGATTCTATGATTCTAAAACCCAGTTTGGTTTAATTAACTTGGCAAAAGTGATGAACCGGGTTTCGAAGTCTGATAATCATTTACACCTCCAGCACACCAGCAACCTCTCTGCCTCTTCGTGCCCCCCGGGCAATCCACACCCACCCACCCCAGGAGGTGCCAACTCCTATTTCAGAACCACTTTCCCTGATTGGAAGTACGAATTCACCATTCACCTTAGCCCAATGGGGTGAGGGTGGCGCTGTGGGCTAAACCACTGAGCCTCTTGGGCTTGCCGATCGGAAGGCCGGCGGTTCGAATCCCCGCGACGGGGTGAGCTCCCGTTCCTCCTTCCCAGCTCCTGCCAACCTAGCAGTTCGAAAGCGCACCAGTGCAAGTAGATAAATAGGTACCGCTGCAACAGGAAGGTAAACTGTGTTTCCATGCGCTCTGGCTTCCATCACAACGTCCCATTGCGCCAGAAGCGGTTTAGTCCTGCTGGCCACTTGACCCAGAAAAATGTCTGTGGACAAACGCCGGCTCCCTCAGCCTGAAGAGCGCCGCAACCCCATAGTCGCCTTTGCCTGGACTTAACCATCCAGGGATCCTTTACCTTTTACCTTTATAGTTGTTTGTCTCCCTGACATTGGACGGAAGGGCGTTCCACAGGGAGGGTGCCACCACCGAGAAGGCCCTCTGCCTGGTTCCCTGTAACTTCGCTTCTCACAGTGAGGGAGGGAAACACGAGATGGACTCCGGTGTCCGGGCTGAACGATGGGGGTGGAGACGCTCTTTCAGGTATACAACTTGTGGGAATTGTCGTCTGAAACTTCTGGAGAGCACCAGTGTATTGATGGTTGTTCAGTTAGGCAAGTGTCCCTTTCTCGGCTATAGGGGAATCAAATGCTCTTTGGCAAAAACTCAAAATCTAGTGAACCTGCAAGTTGAAAGTGCCAGCAGGTGGCCTTCTCGCCAGTGATCCAGAATGATGATCTCTCGTGGGGGTGCAATCCGTCTTTGAGGTGTGCCCTGCTCACACCTATACGCACACTTGCACACCTCTCCTATGGCCATGAGACCAAACTAGCCTTCCTTGTGTGTCCTTTCTTCCAACCACACTCGGCGCCCCAACAGTTTGCATTCATATAGACATGTGAGCTCAGCTCCTCAGCAGCCCCTCTGCCTGAGTGATAATCCCTGGCCTCCTGATACCTGAGTGCCAGACAGGTAGCCATTCCAGGAATAACAAACCCAGATGAAGACAAAAGGGTGTGATGAACTTGGCTGGGAAAAAGGGAAATGTAAACGTCTCTTTTGTTTCACTTGATAGATGTTTGGTGGGGGGCAAGAGGAACCATGCGGCAGGTCCAGGATGCTCAGATCACTGCCACCAGACCTCCCCTTTCATGATGTAACCATGATGTATGAGTGATGTAGTTTGGGGGTGTGTGACATGGGGATTAGCAGCTAATAAAAGTTTGGGTTCTCTTTTGTTCCATCTTGTTCCACCTGGTGGCAGGTGGGAGTCCTATCACGACAGTCTTCAATAAAGACCAAGCCTACTGGTCCCATCGCCTCCTGGCAAATAGAAGGGGAAGAAATGGAGGTAGTGAGAGATTTTACTTTCTTGGGCTCCATGATCACTGCAGATGGTGACAGCAGCCACGAAATTAAAAGACGCCTGCTTCTTGGGAGAAGGGCAATGACAGGCCTAGACAGCATCTTGAGAAGTAGAGACGTCACCTTGCCAACAAAGGTCCGTATAGTTAAAGCCATGGTTTTCCCAGTAGTGATGTATGGAAGTGAGAGCTGGACCATAAAGAAGGCTGATCGCCGAAGATTTGATGCTTTTGAATTCTGGTGCTGGAGGAGACTCTTGAGAGTCCCATGGACTGCAAGAGGATCAAACCTATCCATTCTGAAGGAAATCAGCCCTGAGTGCTCACTGGAAGGACAGATCGTGAAGCTGAGGCTCCAGTACTTTGGCCACCTCATGAGAAGAGAAGACTCCCTGGAGAAGACACTGATGCTGGGAAAGATGGAGGGCACAAGGAGAAGGGGGCGACAGAGGATGAGATGGTTGGATAGTGTTTTCGAGCTTACCAGCATGAGTATGACCAAACTGCGGGAGGTAGTGGAGGACAGAGGTGCCTGGCGTGCTCTGGTCCATGGGGTCACGAAGAGTCGGACACGACTAAATGACTAAACAACAAAAAAACTGTTTTGCTCTGGTATTCCTGGCTGGTGTCCTTGTTTTTTGTCCAAGGGAGCCCTCAGATTTCTCTGTTAACTAAACTCAGTAAACTTGCTTTCTTTTTCTCTAAACTGGCAAGACCCAAATGTTGCAGCCTTTCCTCAAAGGAGAAGTCTCTCCATCCCCTTGATCATTTTGGGGGCTCTTTTCTGAACCCTTTTTTCCAACTCTACAATATCCTTTTCGAGGAGGAATGCAGTCCTCCTCTGAATGTGGTTTGTGCCAGTGATGTGAACAAAGGCTCGGAGATCTCCTTCCCTGCCCAGGCCAGGAAGAGAGAGGGAAAGCGATGATAAGCAGGAAAGGGATAAGCTCCAAGTCAATGTCCTGCCTCTCAGTGGGAGAAGCAGCGTCTTCTATGAGCAGCAGGGAGCAGGATTCGAGAAATGCAGAAGGAGCAATTAGGAGGATGCAATTGTGTGTTTTTCAAAGCACAGTTACTTAACTCCAGTTTCGGAAGGTTCCTTTGCTTCCATACCATGTCAAAGAAGCTTATAGATGAATTTAGCAATTAGTAGGGATGCGGGTGGCACTGTGGGTTAAACCACAGAGCCTAGGACTTGCCAATCAGAAGGTTGGTGGTTCGAATCCCCGTGACGGGGTGAGCTCCCATTGCTCGGTCCCTGCTCCTGCCCACCTAGCAGTTCGAAAGCACGTCAAAGTGCAAGTAGATAAATAGGTACCGCTCTGGCAGGAAGGTAAACGGCGTTTCCATGCGCTGCTCTGGTTTGCCAGAAGTGGCTTAGTCCTGCTGGCCACATGACCCGGAAGCTGTACGCCAGCTCCCTCGGCCAATAAAGTGAGATGAGCGCCGCAACCCCAGAGTTGGCCACGACTGGACCTAATGGTCAGGGGTCCCTTTACCTTTACCTTTAGCAGTCAGCAGAGGACTAGGTAGGGCCGGGCTGGATATGGTTTTAGAAGAGGATTGCATACCCCTCCCCAAATTTAGCTGATGAAAATAGGAAAGTCCTATTCTATTGTTCTTATTATTCTCTTATTATCATCTGACTGGGTTGTCCTAGCCACTCTGGGCAGCTTCTAACATACATAAAAACATAATAGAACATTAAATATAAAAAAACCTTCCCTATTTAGGGCTGCTTTCAGATGTCTTCTAAAGCTTGTACAGTTAATTATCTCTTTGGCTTGGGGGTGGGGTCGCATAACTCCATTTCCTCCAACATTTACAGACACAATGGGCTGAGTAAAATCTATTCTCTCTCTTGTTAAATTTGCTGAAAATCTTGCTTTCTCTCTACCACCCTGCCCTTAAACATTATTTGGGGCACATTGCGTGAGTGTGCGAGAGCCCCTTGCACATTCGCAGCACCAATTTCTCCCCGTGAACAGGACAAGCTTGTGCATGTTTGCTCACAAATTAAGCCTCGCTGCCTCCTTTGCACGAGGCTTTTTCCTTGGTAAACTGTGGCTCAGGGTGTCTGCTTGACAGGCAAACCCCCAGGCCTTGCTTTGCTCGCTTCTGCCCGCCTCCCCACCCCACCCAGGAAACAACACCCCCCCCAAGGACAGGCTCTGGGCCTCCTGCTGTGCCAGATTGCATTCATTTACTCTGCGCTGGCTGCTGAAAGCAGAGGGCAGAAGTAATCTCGCCATTAGAAAGGAAAATCAGGGTAATGAGATTAAGCAAATAGGTCACATCCATAAATCTAAGGCACATTTGAAACATATGGCTTCCTTTCTCCCCCCTACCCCCCCCAGATGCCTGGGAACTGTAGTTGTGTCCCTCCCACAGCATCCTTAACAAACTACAGTTCCCAAGATTCCTTGTGGCGGAAGCCACACGTTTTAAATGTGCGTTTTCAATGCAAGGTGTCCAGCTTCTGCCCATGCTTCAAAATAGCTGCAACTCAAACCCATTCAGCAACCATTTCCATCCGAAATCGCTGCTGCGGCACACAAATGGGAGTTTAGGGTCCCCGCTATGTTTGACTTTGTGCCCCTGTAACTTTCTGCTGCTGCTGGAAGTGGCAACACCTTCTGCCATCAGGGAACAGTTAGTCTTGAAGGTGACACAAGGTGCTTGGGCATTTTCAGTAAGTTTAGGCTACCTATTAGGTGCTCTGCGGGTTCCAGGCTGCACCTAGGACTGCTGGGACAATTCTATGTGAAGCTTGAAATAATAAAAAAAGGTCTTATAAATATATAATAAATGTTCATAAATGTACCAAGCAAACATATAAATATATAAACCACATGTCTGAAGCAGCACAGGAAATCAGCCATGAAGCCATTTTGGCTCTCAAATTGACCAAATGTTTTCTCTGCAAGGTCAAAGGAAAATGGAAAAGGCTCCCCATTGTCTTTTCCTTCACAAATCCTGTCTTAAGGGTATGTCTGTGTATGAATAGGGTGAGCCTGTGACCTGGCTCAGGAACTAAGTATCATTACAAAATCTTGGCCAGGCTCCCCAGAGTATCTAATCAAGTAAGCATTAACAGGTAACCTGCCAGACAGGAGGTAAACAACGCACTCAGATTTCTGTTGTAGACCGCCCTTTCTGTGATGTAGGTATGATGTATCTGGGGGTGGTCTTGGCGGGCAATTTAAAAAGTCCATATAAGGGCAGGCACACTTTGGTTCTGGGTCCTCCTCTTTCTCCTGTGTGTGAGGGGAGCACCCTGTTGCAACTGCTCAATAAAGATCAGGCTTACAAGCTGCTTTGCTTCTCAATATTCTCTGCTTGGCCTCTGTTATTTTTCTCCAACTGATGGAGAACCTTCAAAGGCCTCTATAAGGGTTCTTGTGTCCCCCATAAGGGAATAAGGGCAGATTTTCGTTTATTAGAAGCTCGAACATTCACAGAATCATAGAACTGCAGAGCTGGAGGGGAACCCAAGGCTCATCTGGTCCGTCCACCTTCCGTGCAGGTATTTCAACTAAATCATACATGGCAGATGTTCATCCAACCTCTACTTAAAATGAGGAGGCTGAGAGGATAACCATCTTCAAATATCTCAATGGCTCTCACGTGGAAGAGGGAAAGAGCTTGTTTTCTCTTCCTCTGGAAGGTAGGACTCAAAGCAATGGGTTCAAATTCCAATAAAGGAGATTGCTATTAAACATTGGATACAACTTTTGTTATAAGAATTTTATGTTCTTCTATATATAAAATCGGGACGCAGGTGGTGCTGTGGGTTAAACCACAGAGCCTAGGACTTGCCGATCAGAAGGTCGGCGGTTTGAATCCCCGCAACGGGGTGATCTCCCGTTGCTCGGTCCCTGCTCCTGCCAACCTAGCAGTTTGAAAGCACGTCAAAGTGCAAGTAGATGAATAGGAAACGATGCCTTATGAGGAACGGCTGAGGGAGCTGGGCATGTTTAGCCTGGAGAAGAGGAGGTTAAGGGGTGATATGATAGCCATGTTCAAATATATAAAAGGATGTCATATAGAGGAGGGAGAAAGGTTGTTTTCTGCTGCTCCAGAGAAGCGGACTGAAATATACTCAGAGTCGCAAAGTGATTTCATGCTCTTTATTCAGCTCATAGTTGTGAGAAGGAAAGAATGAAAGTCCCCTCAAGGTATCTGCTTTATATGCATTATTTACACAATGGGCTGCACATGATTGGCTAATTCCGGAATTCTACTGTAAGCCAATCAGGTTGTGGATTCACTTCTATCTGGAGCATGATTGGGTGGTTCCTGCCAACCAATCATACTGCTGCATTGTTCTAGGACCAATCAGACTGCTGTATTCTGAATCCTATTGTTCTAGGACCAATCAGACTGCTGCCTTTTGGATCCTATTGTTCTAGGACCAATCAGACTGCTGCAGTTTGGATCCTGTTAAGTTGTGGGCGAACATAGCAGACGACACAGCGATTTCTCCAAAGCAGCTCTTTATTTTGTAAGCTGGACAGAACTGAACAGCAAACAGCTCAGCCGGCCTGCTTTTATAGGCAGCCAGCTATCAACATTGTAGCAACAACAACCCAGGGTTTCCCGCCTAAAATAACTGACGTGGACCTGAGTGAAAACTATCTACAGTATCCCCCTGCTGGCCCAGGGTGAGAACTTCAGTACATAACAGATCCTATTCAACTCAGTACATAACACGGACACGGAGCAATGGATCCAAACTACAAGAAAGAAGATTCCACCTAAACATTAGGAAGAACTTCCTGACAGTAAGAGCTGTTCGACAGTGGAATTTGCTGCCAAGGAGTGTGGTGGAGTCTCCTTCTTTGGAGGTCTTTAAGCAGAGGCTTGACAACCATATGTCAGGAGTGCTCTGATGGTGTTTCCTGCTTGGCAGGGGGTTGGACTCGATGGCCCTTGTGGTCTCTTCCAACTCTATGATTCTATTCTATGATTCTAGGTACCACTCTGGTGCGAAGGTAAACGGCATTTCCGTGTGCTGCTCTGGTTCGCCAGACGCAGCTTAGTCATGCTGGCCACCGGCTCCCTGTATGCCAGCTCCCTTGACCAATAAAGCGAGATGAGCGCCACAACCCCAGAGTCGGTCACGACTGGACCTAATGGTCAGGGGTCCCTTTACCTTTTTATATATAAAATAGATGTTCATAAAGGTACCAAGCAAACACATACAAATATGTAAACCACAGGGCTGAAACCCACAGAAAAGTCCTGAAACCATTTTCTCTCTCCCAAAATGACCTCAAATATTTCTCTGCAAGGTAGAAGGAAATGGGAAATCTCCCCATTGTCTCTTTCCCAAATCCTGTCTTAAGGGCACATTTAAGATAAGCATAGGGCACATTTAAGATAAGCATAGGGTGAGCCCATGACCTGAACTCAGGAACTGAGTATTTACCATTACAAAGGAATTGCCAGACTGCCCAAATAATGCAATCAGTTATCATTCTCAGGTAACCTGGCAGGTTTTCTGCTGTGGACCGCCCCTTCTGTGATGTAGGTATGATGTATCTGGGGGGTGGTCGAGCTACAGGGCGGGCAATTCAAAATGTCTATATAAGGGCAGTGAGAGCTGGACCATAAAGAAGGCTGATTGCCGAAGAATTGGTGCTTTTGAATTCTGGTGCTGGAGGAGACTCTTGAGAGTCCCATGGACTGCAAGAAGATCAAACCTCTCCATTCTGAAGGAAATCAGCCCTGAGTGCTCACTGGAAGGACGGATCCTGAAGCTGAGGCTCCAATACTTTGGCCACCTCATGAGAAGAGAAGACTCCCTGGAAAAGACCCTGATGTTGGGAAAGATGGAGGGCACAAGGAGAAGGGGACGACAGAAGACGAGATGGTGGGACAGTGTTCTCGAAGCTACGAACATGAGTTTGACCAAACTGCTGGAGGCAGTGGAAGACAGGAGTGCCTGGCGTGCTCTGGTCCATGGGGTCACGAAGACACAGCTGTCAACTGTTCCCTTTTCTCGTGAGGAATCCTAAGGGTTTGAGCAGTCACAGCTGGCCAAATAGCCAAGACGCTTGCCTCCATATCTGGCAGAAGAAGCAACTGGCAGCTATGAATATTCCTTGGTTATTAATATGCCAGAATAACTGATGGATACAGGGTCTCCGCCCCAAGGTGCTTGCAATGCACGATTCAAAGATGTGGGGATAAAAGTGAGGAGAGGAAGAAGATGGAGAGCTGGGTAAAGGGGTGAAGAAGAACTGCCCAGTTTATGTTCTCTGGCATCATTTCGGTAAAGGATTAGGAGTCTGGAGTTGTGCCAGATTCACTCATACATTGTGTGGGGAAGCTGAACAATCAGCGACCTCCATTTCTCGCAGAAACAAGCCTTCCTCAGAGCTCTGCCCTTCCAAGCTGAGATCCTTCTGTGACAGAAACTGCATAGGACTGAGGAGAAGAGTATTATCTCACCAGTCGCCGCCCAACGGAGCGTCAGATCACCCACTTCTTGCCACGGGGAAACGAGAAAATGAAAAGCCCTGATTAGCAAACCACACAGCCCAGCTGTCTCTCAGGGCCGGCCTGACCTGGTTTCTAGGTGTGCACTGATTCAGCAGAGGCACAGCGATGCGGAGACCCTGCCACCTGCGACAGTCGCTGTGAGCTCTGATTCTGCCAGTTGCAATCGAGTCACTATGGAAACTTATAGCCATGTCTGAGAGCATATTATGCGCGCATACACACACACACACACACACATACACACACACACAGCTTGCATGCACCTATACCAGCCAAGAAGGTGGCACTGTCAAAGATGATTTCAGTTTTCTCCCTTGCAAGTGAGATGTTAAAGTAGTGTAATGAAAGTGTTGTGGGTTCAGGGGGTGAGTCTGGATGGTGCCCTGTGCCCCTTCCAGCTCTTGGGATCCCGTATCTGTGGGGGTAGAAGGTTCAAGAGCAAGCTTGCCAAGCCAGTCCCTTTGCCTAGGTAATGGTTTGGACAAGACAGAAGTGCTGTTTTGGGGGGACAGGGGGCGGGCGGGTGGGGGGGACTCCCTGGTCCTGAATGGGGTAACTGTGCCCCTGAAGGACCAGGTGCGCAGCCTGGGAGTCATTTTGGACTCACAGCTGTCCATGGAGGCACAGGTTAATTCTGTGTCCAGGGCAGCTGTCTACCAGCTCCATCTGGTACGCAGGATGAGACCCTCCCTGCCCATGGACTGTCTTGCCAGAGTGGTGCATGCTCTGGTTATCTCCTGCATTGCGCTCTATGTGGGGCTACCTTTGAAGGTGACCTGGAAACTACAACTAATCCAGAATGTGGCTGCTAGACTGGTGACTGGGAGCAGCCGCCGAGACCACATAACACCAGTCCTGAGAGATCTGCATTGGCTCCCAGTACGTTTCCGAGCACCATTCAAAGTGTTGGTGCTGACCTTTAAAGCCCTAAACGGTCTCGGTCCAGTATACCTGAAGGAGCATCTCAACCCCCATCATTCAGCCCGGACACTGAGATCCAGCGCTGAGGGCCTTCTGGTGGTTCCCTCATTGCGAGAAGTGAGGTTACAGGGAACCAGACAGAGGGCCTTCTCGGTAGTGGCACCCACCCTGTGGAACGCCCTACCTTCAGATGTGAAGGAAATAAACAGCTATCTTCTCTTTAAAAGACATCTGAAGGCAGCCCTGTTTAGGGAAGTTTTTAATATTTAATGCTTTATCGTTTTTAACACTTGATTAGGAGCTGCCCAGAGTTGCTGGGGAAACCCAGCCAGATGGGCGGGGTATAAATAAATTATTATTATTATTATTTTGGCTGACTAGTTAAGTACCATGATTTACATAACCAAAGATGTTGCTCTGCACCACAGAATGAATGGGTGGCAATACTTTTTGCTCCTTGTAGATTTTAAATTCAGACTTGGAGGGTCAGCCTTCATTCCTTTGTAACCAGGGCTGGCTCGAGTCAGGGTGATGCTTTATGCACCTGAGCTGCGCAGTTTAAAAGTTGCATCACAGAATCCTTTGCAAAGTGGTGTGGAACGCTGGGACACAACCCTAAGATCGTGTGATAATTTTAAGTGCAAGTGCCAGGGGATAAATCCGGGGCCTTGAGTGCCGTCAGATATGGGTGTTTAGATTGGTCCTCCTGGTGCACACATGGTCCTTGCAACATCTACACAAATGGCAGCCTATATCCTCAATTGAGATGTAATATTTCCAGGGGGAAATGGTGATTTTGTTTTAAGTATTGCCACTTACCTGTTTGCAACATCGTACTAACTCGTTTGCAATTTAAACTCCCATCCCGAAATGCCCTTTCTGTGTTCTACTACTGAGCCAGCCTTTTTCAAACTTTTGCTCTCTCAATGCTTTGGTCTACAAGCCCAATATTTTGGAAATGTACATCCAGGTTTTTTCCCTTTAAATTTTTTTTTGAACAATGATTAAATTATAACAACACAACAAGATGGAAGAAGTAAAAATAAAAATAAAAATGAGATCACACAAGGGTGAAGGGGAATGGGTGGGTATAGGGGAATTTGAAATATTATTTATAATATAAAAGCTTTAATATAAAATTTCTGTGTTGTATTTGTATACAGCAAAGAGAAGTTTAAAGTAATTAGGTATATTTTAATTTAGTTAATTATGTAATAGGTTTATGTTAGAAAATGAATATGGATGTTGAATTTGACGTTTGTAATTTTTCGGTTTTGGAAATAATAATAATAATAATAATAATAATAATAATAATAATAATAATAATAAAAAGGGGGGGAAACAAATTCAATAAACAAAAAAAGAGAGAGAGAGTTGGCCCCTAAGCTATAGCTTGTTTAGTTTATACATAAATCTGGTCCGTCTACAGGTGAACAGCTCTTCCCATCAATGTTTATGACATTGTGCTCCTATAAGCCCCCATTAAACCACAGTGGGTGGCGCTGTGGGTTAAACCACAGAGCCTAGGACTTGCCGATCAGAAGGTCGGTGGTTTGAATCCCTGCGACGGGGTGAGCTCCCGTTGCTCGGTCCCTGCTCCTGCCAACCTAGCAGTTCAAAAGCACGTCAAAGTGCAAGTAGATAAATAGGTACCACTCCGGCGGGAAGGTAAACGCTGTTTCCATGCGCTGCTCTGGTTCGCCAGAAGCGGCTTAGTCATGCTGGCCACATGACCAGGAAGCTGTACGCCGGCTCCCTCGGCCAATAAAGCAAGATGAGCGCCGCAACCCCAGAGTCAGCCACGATTGGACCTAATGGTCAGGGGTCCATTTACCTTTAAACCATTTGCTGATCACAGAATCCTAGAATTGTAGAGTTGGAAGGGACCCGAAAGGCAATCTAGTCCAAACCCGCTGCAATTATATTCTCTACCTGCTTGCACCCCCTTATGTACTGCGACAATTTGGCACCCGTCTGGAGGGTATCAAATGCTCAGTTTGTGGGGTGATGCAGGGTTTTCGCTGCAAAATGCTGCCAAAAAAATCTGCAAAACTTTGGCGCAGGTTTGGAGAGGACCCCAAATTTGGGGGCTTGCAGATAATTTTGCTACTACGAAGTTGACACAGAGAGATAGAGAGGGGGCACACCCACAAGGCCTCTCTCTTTTTGAAACTTCCCACCAAAGTGCTTCTTAGACATGCAGTGTGACCAGACAGACTGCAGAAGGCGTGCAAGGACCACGGTTTTTTGCAACAGATCTCCACCAGGAGAAGTAATGTAGCTGCAGTTCAGGCAGTTCATTAACAAGAAAAGTGGGTGGCAGCAATGATTAGCAGGCCCACGAATGCAGGACCACGTGAAATCATTCTGGGCAGATCTCATCACGCTGCACTCGAGCGACCAACTGGACCAGTTGCCAGTAAAGTCTCTTTAAACGTAACGGGGCCACCTTCCCTCCGATGGCCCCCTTCCTGTCATTTTTCACGAGTCCTCTGTGGTTCCTAGAATTACAGTGTTTACTGGAGGCTGAGATGCAATTCCGGGGAAACAGCAGGGCAGGACAGCAGCTGGGGCAGCAGCGAATGACGGAATTATTTGCAATGCACGACCAGATGATGAGCTCCTGAGAGAGAGAGAGAGAGAGAGAGAGAGAGAGAGAGAGAGAGTTTATTTGGGAATCGGAAATGAAATCCGACCCAACAGATCATCTTGATGCCAAGTGGAAGTCTGATTCTAGAGAGAAAATAAAAGAAATATCTCAGGTCAAAGGCCTGGAAACGATGCCTTATGAGGAACGGCTGAGGGAGCTGGACATGTTTAGCCTGGAGAAGAGGAGGTTAAGGGGTGATATGATAGCCATGTTCAAATATATAAAAGGATGTCACATAGAGGAGGGAGAAAGGTTGTTTTCTGCTGCTCCAGAGAAGCGGACACGGAGCAATGGATCCAAACTGCAGGAAAGAAGATTCCACCTAAACATTAGGAAGAACTTCCTGACAGTAAGAGCTGTTTGACAGTGGAATTTGCTGCCAAGGAGTGTGGTGGAGTCTCCTTCTTTGGAGGTCTTTAAGCAGAGGCTTGACAACCATATGTCAGGAGTGCTCTGATGGTGTTTCCTGCTTGGCAGGGGGTTGGACTCCATGGCCCTTGTGGTCTCTTCCAACTCTATGATTCTATGATTCTATGATTCTATCTGATATTTGAGGAAGGTTTGATTGCACCTTGATTGCATAGCATTTTTGCAACCTGAATCTGCAAAACAGAAGTGTGTTTGCTAGGCGACGGAGACATCCCTGGTGCTGGACTCTGGCTGTCATTAACGGTGAGGAAGTAAAAGGCAGATGGGGAGGAATGCAAAAGAGCACATGGCCGAGCCTCCCTCAGCCTAGAATCATAGCATGATACGATACGATACAATATGATACAATACAACACAGCACAACACAATACAATAAAGGTAAAGGGACCCCTGACCATTGGGTCCAGTCGTGGCCGACTCTGGGGTTGTGGCGCTCATCTCGCTCTATAGGCCGAGGGAGCTGGCGTACAGCTTCCGGGTCATGTGGCCAGCATGACTAAGCCGCTTCTGGCGAACCAGAGCAGCGCACGGAAACGCCGTTTACCTTCCCACCGGAGCAGTACCTATTTATCTATTTTGTGCTTTCGAACTGCTAGGTGGGCAGGAGCAGGGACCGAGCAATGGGAGCTCACCCCGTTGTGGGGATTCGAACTGCCGACCTTCTGATCGGCAAGTCCTAGGCTCTGTGGTTTAACCCGCAGCGCCACTCACAATACAGTACAATATTTTTATTGTCATTGTCCCATACAGAACAATGGACCTGAAAATCTACATACAACATTCAAAAACCCCTAAAAACTCTGAAACCCCATTTTAAAATACAATATACTATAGAAACTCCTTATGCTGCGTTTAGAACCAGAATTGCATTTGCGTAGAAACGGTTTCTCAGGCGGCTTGTCCTGGTCTTTATAACCCTGTACCTTCTTCCAGAAGGCAGAAGCTGAAAGAGATCATTTCCGGGGTGCGCACTATCCTGCGCTATCTCTGCAGCTTTCTTATGGCACCTGGAAGTGTAGATTTGATCCAAGGTGGGAAGAGGGCACCCAATTATTCTCTCCGCAGTCTTTACAACCCTGGACAGAATTGTTTTTTCCCTGGCCATGCAGGGAACTGTAGAGTCAGAAGGGACACCCAGGGTCATCTAGTCCAACCCGCTGAGGACGCAGGAATCACAGCTAAAGAATCCTTGACACGTGGCCACCCAACTTCTGCTTAAAAACCTCCAAAGAAGGAGCGTCCACCAGCTTCCAAAGTAGTCTCTTGCCACCAGAAAGTTCTTCCTGATGTTGAGTTGGAATCTCATTTCTTGTAAATTGGATCCATTGGTTCTGGTCTTACCCTCCAGAGCAGGAGAAAACAAGCTAGCTCCTTCTTCCATGGGACAGCCCTTCAGATCTCTGAAGATGGCTACCATGCCTCCTCTCATTCTCCTCCTTTCCAGGCTAAACATACCCAGCTCCTTCAACCACTCCTCATCAGGCTTGGTTTCCAGACTCTTGATCACTTTGGACACCTTCCTCTGCACACCTTCCAGATGGTGGACCAGAGGCAGATTTCGGGGAGCGTGACTGGTTCAGCCACGCTGGACGCAGAGCCTTGGGGGCGTTGCAGGGGACGCTGCAACTATTATTCAGAGCAGAGCGTGAGAAGCAGAGGGATGCCCAATTTTGGCATCACACAAGGTTGCTGTTGTTTAGTCGTTTAGTTGTGTCCGACTCTTTGTGACCCCCTGGACCAGAGCACGCCAGGCCCTCCTGTCTTCCACTGCCTCCTGCAGTTTGGTCAAACTCATGCTGGTCGCTTCGAGAACACTGTCCCACCATCTCGTCCTCTGTTGTCCCCTTCTCCATGTGCCCTCCATCTTTCCCAATATCAGGGTCTTTTCCAGGGAGTCTTCTCTTTTCCTGAGGTGGCCAAAGTCTTGGAGCCTCAGCTTCAGGATCTGTCCTTCCAGTGAGCACTCAGGGCTGATTTCCTTCAGAATGGAGAGGTTTGATCTTCTTGCAGTCCATGGGACTCGCAGTAGTCTCCTCCAGCACCAGAATTCAAAAGCATCAGGTCTAATCCAAGCGAGAGATAACTAGAGCATGCACCACTCTGGTGAGACAGTCTGTGGGCAGGGAGGGTCTCAGCCTGCGTACCAGATGGAGCTGGTAAACAGCTGCCCTGGACACATAATTGACCTGCACCTCCATGGACAGCTGTGAGTCCAAACTGACTGGCAGGCTGTGCTCCTGTTCCTTCAGGGACACAGTTACCCCATTCAGGACTAGGGAGTCCCCCACACCCACCCGCCCCCTGTCCCCCCAAAAAAGAGTACTTCAGTCTTGTCAGGATTCAACCTCAATCTGTTAGCCGCCATCCATCCTCCAACCGCCTCCAGACACTCACACAGGACCTTCACCGCTTTCACTGGTTCTGATTTGAAAGAGAGGTAGAGCTGGGATTTTATTTATCCTTACATTTTATTCCACTTTTTTCTCTCTCCAAGTGCTTAAGTTGATCAAGGACCATAAGGGGGAGTGAGGGGGGATTAGGAGCAAGAGTGGGGGGCAGGTGGGCCGGCTTTGCAGCTGTCCATCAATAGCTAGGAGACCAGTGCCCTGGTCACAGTTTCCCCCACAATGAAGTGATGTGTGGCATTCCTACTTAAATTACAGCAATTATGTCTCTGTGTGTTTCCCAAAGCAAGCTGGGTCGCCACATAAGGGGCTAGAGCTGTTTAAGGAAGGGGAGTTTGCAGGGAAATGAAGGGAAGACGATACAAAGGAACACCTTCTGAATGTTTCCCCAAGGTGGCGTTGTGCTCAGAGCGTCGGACTAGGACCTGAGAGACCAGGGTTCGAATCCCCTCTCAGCCTGACCTACCTCACAGGGAGATGAAATAAGGACGGTGAGAACCTTGAGCTCTTTAGAGGAAAAGGCGGGATACAAATGCAATGTATAAACAAAAAATAAATTAAAAGTGGTCGAAGCTCTGGCAGCTGTGCTCCCTGCAAAATGTGGTTTCATAAGTGTAAATGTCAAATATAATAATAATAATAATAATAATGTAAATGTCACTGTTGTTTTAAAAATATGTGATTTGTGAGTCCACATGGACACCTATTTCTGTATCTGAAATATATGGAATGTTTTCATTTCTAAAAAAATAAACAAATTCCACGTTAACTGGCAAGGAACGAGCTCTTGAAGCGGTTTATGGTATAGCAAAACCATCTAACATCAGAATGAGCCAGCAAGAGTATTCACTGAAAACTAGGATCAAATCCGGCCAGGAAACTCTCTGGGTGACCTTGGGCCAGTTGCTATCTCTCAGTCTAACTTTGCAGGTTGTTGTGACTATAGAATTGGGGAGGAAAACAACACAACAAGGCGGAAGAAGTTAAAAAAATTTAATTGAGGTCACACATGGGTGAAGGGGAGTGGGGGGCATAGTGGAATTTATAATATTATTTCTAATATAAAAATTTTAATATAAATTTTCTAATTGTGTTGTATTTTTATACAGCAAAGAGAAGCCTAGAGCAATTAGGTATATTTTAATTTAGTTAACTATGTTATGCTTATGTTAGAAAACGAATATGGATTTTGAATTTTAATGTTTGTAATTTTCTTTTTTTCGGTTTTGGAAATAAAAAAATAAGAATTGGGGAGTAAGGCTCCTTGAGCCTCTGTGGAGAAAGGAGGGGAGAAATTATGCCAGGAAACATCCATGCCATGACTTAAAACTCAGCAGAACAGGGTCTCGGTTTTACAACTCGAATCTTTGAAGGCCTTTGCTAGACTTCTTCCCCCGCGCCCCCCCCAAAATTATTCATTTTATAACACAAATAAACAATAGAAACAGAAATACAAACAATACAAATTCTTGTCTTATCCTTATTTTTTCTAAACATTGTTAGATGGGCTTCCCCAAGTCCCCCCATCTGATTTTCATTTTACCTTATCTTTAGCAGTTTCATATATCATAATTTCTAACCATTTTTTTTATCACGCTTACTTTTACCATAAAAATCTTCACATTTTATCACTTACAAATAATACTATTTTAAAATACGCTATCTTCTACTTCTAACCCTACAGCCTATATCCATTTCCAAAGCTATTCTAACATTTAAATATTAACATATTTTTTTCAGATATTCTTTAAGCTTCTTCCGGTCTTCTTCCACCGTCTCTTCTCTCTGGTCTCGGAGTCTCCCACTCAGTTTGGCAAGTTCCATTTGCTAGACTTCTGATGGCGAGGAGGAAACGAGCTCAGCTGGCTCCCTCGATGGGGTGTTCCAGGAAAGAAAAAGAAGGAACATTTTATCATATGTGGTGGGAATGTAAAAAGGTAAATAACTTCTGGGAAATGATATATAATGAGATGAAAAAGATGTTGAAATATACATTTTTTAAAAAACCAAAAGCATTTTTACTTGGTATTATAGGTCAGGACATTAATAGGCAAGATGTTAAATTGTTTTTATATGCAACAACTGCGGCAAGAGTATTGTTAGCCCAGAAATGGAAGCAAGAAGAAATTCTGACGAAAGAAGAATGGCAGACGAAATTAATGGTCTATGCAGAATTGGACAAAATGACAGGAAGGATTTGAAACCTGCGGGACCAGAGATTTACAGAAGATTGGAAGAAGTATATGAATTATTTGGAGAGCAACTGTAATCAACAAATTACGCTAGTAGGACTACAAGAAGTTTTCTAAGGAGAAATATACAAAGTGTTACAAAGTAGAAAAAGATAGAGATATTGGTTATGAGTTTGAAAAGTAATAGGGAAGATAAGAAATGCATACTGAGAAATTAGACTGGAAAATTTTCAGACAGGATTGATGGAAGTCAAAAATTTGAATAAGATGTAAAAGTATGTTTAATTACTGTTGGAAATGATATGTTAAAAAAACCAATAAAAAATTATATATATAAAAAATAAAAAATGGGGTGTTCCAGGAAGAGGGTGCCACTTCGGAAAAGCCCTGCTCCCAGCCCCTTAAATTCCCATTTCCACTATGAGAGGGAGCGATTCTGACCAGAGCATTTCTTGACAATCTCAAGGGGGGGGGGGCTTATGTGGGGAGACACCGTCTCTAAGATATGCAGAGCCCAGGCCGTCTTTGCTGTGTCCTGTACAGACTGGAAACAGAGGAGAATGGCTGCTGGGGGCAGGGTCTCAACAGGCAGAGCTGAGGAGGTTGCAGCGGGCTGGTTTGGATGACCTCTGGGTCCCTTCCAACTCTACAGTTCTATGATTCTGTAAAGAACAGCGAGAAGGGAGACCCGCAATCAACAGGCAGCCCTCACCTAACTAAACGATGAGTGAAATGTATTGTACTTCTGTTTAGAAACTGATTCTAAATTTGCTTCTATACATATGGATTAGCACAAGCAAATTTTATGCAAATCTGCCTCCCCTTTCATCCTTTTGCCTAGTTCTTGGCTCTGCAATATATTTCCAGCCAAGCTGTCCTGATGCTCACTTTCAAAATGACATGGGAGATTCTCCTGGGTCTTTTGGAGACTGGGGTTGCTCTGGCTGGCTTTGTGTTTGCGTCCGTTTCACGCACTGGGTGATTTCTCTTTTTCTGGTAGCTGTTTTTGACTTTTTAACTATGTGGCTTTTTTATGCCTATAAGCCGACAAGGAAAAGCGACTCCAGAGTTTTGGAAGAAAAGCCAGGTTCCTGGATGATAAAGTCGACCTTTCATAGAGTTACAGAATTATAGAACGGGTAGAGTTGGGACCCCGTGGGGTCATCTAGTCCAACCCTCTGCAATGCGTGAATCGCAGCTAAGGAATCCCAGACCCATCCGGCCTCTGCTTAAAAACCTTCCGTGAAGGACAGCCCATCTTCCGACAGAGCCTGCCAAACAGCTCTTACTTTGTCCTTACTGAGACTTATCATGCGCCTAGTCCTCATAGGGGTGGGCAGCCTGTGTCTGGGCTGTACCACAGGCTGCAGGGGGAAGTGTGACATGCTTGAACACTTCTCTAGACAAAAAAAATCCCTGCACACAGAAAACTAGCATATCAGGAAGAAGGCTAGAGTAGAATAACCCTCTTCTTGCTTCTCCCTGCACTCATTTTCTTGGGGGCAATTTTTTGTTGTTGTTGTTGCTAGTGAGCGTTTAATCCTCCCTGCCTCCCACCGCCTTTCTGTCTGCAGTTCTGAAATGACATCACCTACATACAGGTCTACCACCTCACTGAGAACTAGGCCAGAGAATGGAGCTATGTATAGCTCTCTGGGATCATCTGATACCAAGAACTCTGTGTGTCAGTGTGCATGCTGTTGTAATTCAACTTGCATAAGGTGCCGACACATTTCCAAGCACTCTGCACCTATTAAAATATAAGCCCATCCCTTGCCTGCAGGCTTGCCACCTGATAGACCTGACACAAAAGAGGAAAAAGAATGAGGAGGGAAGAGGAAAGCAATGCAGGTGCAGCTACTCCTTCGCTGATCAGCGGATGGGGCCCTCTCCTTATTTCACTCATTTATTTTATTGCATCTATGTTCCTCCTTTTCCTCCAAGGGGTTCAAGGCCGCGTACATAGAATTTTAAAGTTGGAAGGGATCATGAGGCTAGTTCAGCCTTTCTCAACCTGTGGGTCCCCAGATGTTGTTGAACTACAACTCCCATCACCCCTAGCCAGCAAGGCCAGAGCTCAGGGATGATGGGAGTTGTAGTCCAACAACATCTGGGGACCCACAGGTTGAGAACTGCTGGCTAGTCCATGGGTAGGCAAACTAAGGTCCGGGGGCCCGATCCGGCCCAATCACCTTCTAAATCTGACCCACAGACAGTTCGGGAATCAGCATGTTTTTACATGAGTAGAATGTGTCCTTTTATTTAAAATGCATCTCTGGGTTATTTGTGGGGCATAGGAATTCATTCATATATATTTTTTTCAAAATATAGTCCGGCCCCCCACAAGGTCTGAGGGACAGTGGACCGGCCCTCTGCTGAAAAAGTTTGCTGACCCCTTGGACTCTAGTCCAACCCCCTGAAGTATATGGTTCTTCCTTTCTCCTCATTTAATCCCCACAACAACCCTATGAGGTCATAGCTGTCAACTTTTCCCTTTTCTTGTGAGGAATCCTATTCGGAATAAGGGAATTCCCCTTAAAAAAGGAAAAAGTTGACAGCTAGGCTGTGAGGTAGGTTAGGTTGAGAGTGACTTGCTGGACGAGGGTCACTCAGCAAGCATCATGACCAAGCGAGTCCCGGTCCGGTACTCTAACCACTGTGCCGCACTGCCTCTCCTCGCTTCCCCTGAAGCTCCTCCCGGTGGTGTGTGTCTTGGGCTCCCTAACTTCTCCCCACCTTGGACGTACCTGATCCCGACCGCTGTAAGCGGTGGCCTCCCTTGATCCGACTCAATCTGGCAGCTGCAGGATATCACCCAGAACCCCACGCAAAGGGAAATCTCTGTGCCAAATGGAATGCAGTTGCTATGGAGCAAGGCCACAGAAGGGGGCCAAAGCAGAAGGGAGCAGCGGGCCTTGATATAAAACGTTCCAGCCTTGCGAGGCATTGTGTGCCCCCCGAACCAGCCTGGTTGATATCTCTACACCCCAGTAATCTGCCCCAAGCTGCCCCATTAGCTGTTTGGCTGCCCTTGCTTTGAACAGGGACCGGGCAGAAACCACAATAACAGCCACCAAAGCTCAGGAAAGATGCCACACCTAACAGATCCAACCTTAAAGCCTCCTCAGTTATAGACACATAGAACTGTAGGGTTAGAAGGGGCACCCAGGTTCATCTAGTCCAACCCGCTGCAATTCTAAAGCTAAAGCATCCCTGACAGAGGCCTATTCAGCCTCTGCTTAAAACCCCCAAGGAAGGAGAGTTCACCCAGTGGTGGACTTTGGGGTCTCCAATTTCAGCGGATACGACAAGGCTGTATATTGTCTCCCTGTTTACTTAACTTATATGCAGAATTCATCATGCGAAAGGCTGGGCTGGATGAATCCCAAACCGGAATTAAGATTGCCAGAACAACCTCAGATATGCAGATGACACAACCTTGATGTCAGAAAATGAGGAGGAATTATAGAACCTTTTGATGAGGGTGAAAGAGGAGAGCACCAAATATGGTCTGAAGCTCAACATCAAAAACGTTAAGATCATGGCCACTGGTCCCATCACCTCCTGGCAAATAGAAGGGGAAGAAATGGAGGCAGTGGGAGATTTTACTTTCTTGGGCTCCAGGATCACTGCAGATGGTGACAGCTGTCAAGAAAATAAAAGATGCCTGCTTCTTGGGAAAAAAGCAATCTTAGACAACATCTTTAAAAGCAGAGATATCACCTTCCCAACAAAGATCCCTATAGTTCAAGCTATGGTTTTCCCAGCAGCAGCGGGAGGCCCCATTAGCTAAAGTGGTGCTTCAGGTTAAGAACAGTTTCAGGTTAAGAACAGACCTCTGGAACGAATTAAGTACGTAACCAGAGGTACCACTGTAGTGATGTATGGAAGTGAGAGCTGGACCATAAAGGAGCCCAGAGGCAAAGCATGACAACAACAGCTCTTCCTGGCCCCCAACTGGCATTCAGAGGTACACTGCTCTTGGCCATGGAGGTTCAATTCGCCAGCTGAATCCTCCAAGAATTTGGCTAGTCCTGGAGATGCACAGAAGGGCCCCTGGAGCGACTTATTGGCGGGGAAAGCAAACAGCCAGAGCCCAAGTCTGCTTAGTTAATAGAAGCAGGTTTTCAGAGGATGGTGTCTCTGGTTCTGGGCAAGCAGAATCCCTTGTTACAAATGCGTTTGGGGAAGGACGAGCGAGGCATAATAATTTACAATAAACAAATAACTGGGTGCTAAAGAAAGGGAAAGGAAATACCCAGAGGATGGGATTAAAAGCTAAGCGGCACCGAAACAGAAATAGCAACATGCAATTTTGTTTTTACGCCGAGGTTATCTACCGGTGCATGCTGCCCACAGAACGGGGTGGGGGGGTGGGATTTCCCAGTCAGGCTTACCCCTCCCTCTCCCAGACACAGCTCTGCAGCTGCAAAAGCAACAACAAACAACAAAAGTCTATTTCCATGTTGTGAACCGCCCAGTGATCTTTGGATGAAGGGCGACGTACAAATTTAATAAGTGAAGGAAATAAAGAACAGGCTGAAAACACAACAGGGGAAGCTTTTCCAGCAGGGAGAAAGCTTTACCTGTTGAAGTTTCTGCCTGCGGTGTGTGGTGGCTAAAGCCATAGAGAGCCTCGTCTTCCCCACCAAAGGAAGCGGGGAGAGGGTTGTGGCATGTGATGTGCCCATAGGCATTGAAGTGGCCCAGGCGATGACAGCAGGTTGGATCCTTACATAGATGAGTTCCCTTTGGCCTGATCCACATGCAGATGCTCGTCTGATGGTCCCATCTGGCTGCAGTGACTGCAGTGCAGGCAGTTTGACTCGATGGCCTTGTGTGTCCCTTTCAACTATACAAATCATGAAATCTTACAACTGCAGCGTGGGAAGGGGTCATCGGGTCATCTAGTCCAACCCGCCCCCCCCGGCAACACAGGAATCTCAGCTAAAGGACCCCTGACAGATGCCCATCCAACCTCTGCTTTAAAATCGCCCCGTGAGAGTCCGCCACTGCCCAAGGGAATCTGTTCCGCCATCAAACAGCTCTTACAGTCAGAAAGCTCTTCCGAATTTATTTATTTATTAAAGTTCTTCGTCACTTGTCACTCAAAGGTCTCCAAGCGACTTAAAGCAAAGAAAAATATACAATACTGTCAGGGGCTCAGGAGCAGAAGCACAGGGGAGAGAGGAAATGGAGAGCGAAGGGGAGGAATCCGAGGGCAGCGTAGGGGAGTATGACAGTGACACGAGAGATTCCATGAGCTTCTCCAGCGAATCAGAAGATTCCCAGAAGGGGGCGCCGATGGTGAGGGCAAGGGGGGTCCCAGGGGGGACGCACCAGAAGCAGGGGGCCAGCGGGGACTTCCAAGGCAGCAGCGGGGGATCAGGACCAGCTCCCCCACCAGAGCGCAGTGGGGGGGAAGAGTCACATGTGTCAGGGCCAGCCTCTCCTCCAGCAGGGAGAGAAGATGAGTCAGGGCTGACCACGCCCCCATCGGAAAGTGGGGAAACGGAGGGGAGGTCAGTTCCAGCTAGCCTCCCCGAAGGAGGGAGTAGTGACAGCAGTGTAACGGTCAGAAGGAAAGTGGGAGGCTGGGCGAGCGCGCCAAGTTCAAATGTACAGGCGCGCGGGACAGCAGGAAACCCGGATTGGGAGCCAGGTCCTAAAGCCCGACGGAGGGAGGGGGAAGAGTCAGGGGACTCAGCGTCAGAAGAGTCTAGGAAGGGCGAGACCCCGACGGGCAGGCGGACCCAGAGGAGGAAGGAACAAAGGAAGAGGTGGAGCAAGGCTAGAGTCTTAAACTGGTGTCAGGGGGGAGAAGATTCAGACGGAGCTTCAGCGGTCTAGAGTTTGAGACGTAGTGCTGCACGCTGCGGCTGTGGAAGTGAAACTGAACTTCAATAAAGACTTTTATACTAAACAACGAAGCAGCGTTGGTCCTTGGTGAGCTGAGACCTCGGGCGGCACTGACAAATACATAATAACACGGGGGGATCATATACTGTAATACATTAATATTTCATATAACATAACATTCGGGGGGGGGGTACATACCAGCTGTATAGATAGCAAACAACATTAGCAATACTCAAATAATAAACAAAGCAATCCTCTAACCCACTAATTATCAAATAAACAAAACCTCAGCCTCCCGCTAGCCCCAAAATCGTTCACATTGAAGCAACAATTTCCCCCGTTTAACCTCCCCATTGGGACACGGGTGGCGCTGTGGGTTAAACCATAGTGCCTAGGGCTTGCCGATCAGAAGGTCGGCGGTTCGAATCCCCGCGGCGGGGTGAGCTCCCGTTGCTCGGTCCCTGCTCCTGCCAATCTAGCGGTTCGAAAGCACACCAGCACAAGTAGATAAATAGGTACCGCTCTGGTGGGAAGGTAAACAGCGTTCCCGTGCGCTGCTCGCCAGAAGCGGCTTAGTCATGCTGGCCACATGACCCGGAAGCTGTATGCCGGCTCCCTCAGCCAGTAAAGCGAGATGAGCGCTGCAACCCCAGAGTCGGCCACGACTGGACCTAATGGTCAGGGATCCCTTTACCTTTTAACCTCCCCATTCCACCCAGAAGCCTGGTGGTAAGGCCAGCTGTGAGAAATCAGTGATGGGGGGTCCTTTGTCGCCCAACATCTATCCTCTCATCTCCCGTCAGGAGAGAGCAAAGCAGGAAGTTGCTGTCATCCTAGGATGCTATGACTCCCATCGGTTGCGCAGCCCGGTTCTGAGCTTGGCATCTATCATGCTTTTAGCATCCTTAAGTCTTCCTTCTTCCCCTTTCCTCCTTCATTCTCACAACTCCTTTGCAAAACCTCTGGAGGACTGGGCAGACTCGCCGGGCAGCACCCAGAAATTGAGGCCGGAGGGCCTTGCCATTTGCAGGACTGCTGGCTTTCCTCGAGATTACATGCCTCCAAGTGCCCCCATTTTGCAGGGACAGTCCTGGATTTACAAAAGCCATCCTGGATTCTGATTCTTCCTGGAATGTCCCTATTTTCCTCCTGCCAGTGCTGCTGCTGCCGAGCCCAGGGAGAAGGATAATAATAAATAATAATGTATATTTTTTTAATTTATACCCCACCCTTCTCAGTTCAGAAAACCAGGCTCAGGGTGACTAACAACAAATTTAAAACACTTAATTGATGCAACACAAAACAGCATAAAATACAGTATAAAACGTGAATAACCATAAATTCAGAATTCAAAAATCAATTTAGGGGGGAAATCCATCCAATAAACATTAGATGATCACCAGGGCTAGCTGGCTAAATTAGGCCTATTTGGGCCAGCGAGGAGACCAGGGGAGAATTAGCTGTGGGGTCTCAGAGCGGGTGATCTTCATAAAAGGGGAGGGGGAGGGAAGGAAGGGGAATAAAAGATCAGGCTGAATTCAAATTAAAGGCCACGCGGAATAGCTCTGTCTTACAGGCCCTGCGGAAGGAGGTTAAATCCTGCAGGGCCCTGATCTCATGGGACAGAGCATTCCACCAGGTTGGAGCCATCACTGAGAAGGCCCTGGCCCTGGTGGAGGATAATCTGACTTCCTTAGGGCCCGGGACCTCTAAACTATGGTTATTCATGGACCTTAAGGTCCTCTGCAGGGCTGCTTTTCCCAAGCAGTGGCTGCAGCTGCAAGAAAACACCCTGTGAACTCTCCATCGCCTCTCCATGCCCATCACTGCCAGCCTTGGGCAGCTCATAGCAGCTGCTGGAGAGTGGGAAAGGAGGTGGAGAGGCTGCCATGCCCAAGGCCCAGTTCCATGTGAGGCGCCAGCCTTGAGGGGCAAGGCAGAGGGCACAACCGCCCTGAGTGGGAAGAAAGGCGGAGCGGAACAGAGCACAAGGTGTCTTGATTTATTTATTTTTTAAAAAATTCTTTGTGCATCTGTGTCTTATCTTGCCCCTTCCTAACGTTTATGTATCTCTGTTTGTTTTTCTTGCAAAGTTTGGAGTTTTGTATTGGTTGGAAGCTGCCCAGAGTGGCATACAAATAATAAATTATAATTATATACTATAAATCTACCAAAGAATAAAATGAAATAAATCAGCATTGAGGGATTTTCTCAGGACAGCAGAAGGCTGTTCTTCGTTGGTGAAGTGGCTGTGGCACCCACCGTTCTTCTGATAGAAAATGCTCTGGGTGGGGGACACAAAAATGGGGGTTCAAGAAGGGTCAATTGTGGGGGAGGGAGAAATGTCCCTATTTTCATCTGATGAAAATGGAGGGTATGAGATTGCTCCTATAGCCCACTGACCCCCAAGGTTCACACCTCAAGGCCTTGCCCCCCAAAAAATTCTAACTTTGAGGAGCAGAATTATATATTGTTGTTGTTGAGCCATTTAGTCGTGTCTGCCTCTTCATGACCCCCTGGACCAGAGCACGCCAGGCACTCCTGTCTTCCACTGCCTCCCGCAGTTTGGTCAAACTCATGCTGGTACCTTCGAGAACACTGTCCAACCATCTCGTCCTCTGGCGTCCCCTTCTCCTTGTGCCCTCCATCTTTCCCAACTTCAGGGTCTTCTCCAGGGAGTCTTCTCTTCTCATGAGGCGGCCAAAGTCTTGGAGCCTCAGCTTCAGGATCTGTCCTTCCAGTGAGCACTCAGGGCTGATTTCCTTCAGAATGAGAGGTTTGATCTTCTTGCAGTCCATGGGACTCTCAAGAGTCTTCTCCAACACCATAATTCAAAAGCATCCATTCTTCGGCAATCAGCCTTCTTTATGGTCCAGAATTATATATAGCATGCAAAATAAGTACAGTGGTACCTCTGGTTACATACTTAATTCGTTCTGGAGGTCCGTTCTTAACCTGAAACTGTTCTTAACCTGAAGCACCACTGGGGTCTCCAGCTGCCGCTGCGCCACCGGAGCACGATTTTTGCTCTCATCCTGAAGCAAAGTTCTTAACCTGAGGTACTACTTCTGGGTTAGTGGAGTCTGTAACCTGAAGCGTATGTAACCTGAAGCGTATGCAACCCAAGGTACCACTGTAGTGGTTTGCATATTATGTCCACAATTTATTCTTTGTTTCAGAACCAGTGCTCTGAACTGGCACAGAACTGGGTGTGTGGCTTTGTTTGCTCGAATAGTGTGTAGAATCCTGATGACACTGCCATCTTACGGACCCGAGGGAGGTGGAAGGAAGGGCGTCCAGCTCTGCCAGCCCTGCTGAGAAGCCATAGGGGATGGCAGCAGAGCCCCTTCTCTCTCTCTGAGTCAGCCCCCAACTGTGGGCACTGCTGCAGCTGGCTGGCAGGAATGAAGGCCGGCCTGCCTGATTGCCTGCCAGCCAGCCAGCCATAAGATCAGCTGCTCTGCGGAGCCCTGAATCAGCTGGACTCTGGGCTTTGAGCGAGTCCCTCCTGTGCCCCAGTCCCAGTGGGAAAAGTCTGGGTGGCCCTGACCTCCCATCTTAAACCCGGCAGAGCTGGCAGTGCCCATGCATCTGTGAGTCATGCCCAGGATGATGTGTATCGAAGCGACACAGTGCGGGGTCACATTTGGCAGCCGAGAGCGGGCATGCCTGTCTCGCATGACGCCAGCTCCTCAGATTTGGGGAGACGCAGGAGCAAATAAACAACGTGAGTAAGCCTTCCTCCGGTGGCTGGTACACAGCCCCCACAACTTTCACGCTAAAAGAATAACAACGGGCGCCTCTCTTTGCCACCTACTTAGGGAGGGGACGGCAGCAACCATTTTTGAGAAAAATAAAAATAAGAAACCTCTTTTCTTCTTTTCCCTTTAGCTTCTGGCAAGCTGCAAATTGCTCTGTGCCATGCCAGCCTGGCTCCCAAACAGTGCGATATTTGGGATTTCAGATCTCAGGAGGCCTTTGTGCTGTTAAGGGACTAAGGTGGCACTTGGGGCTGAACAGTCACGCTGGCAACCAGCAAAGTTGCTGGGTTCAGGGGAGGAAGTGAAGGGAAGGTTAAGAGAGAGAGAAAGGGAATGGTGGCATTTCTCCCAGTTCGGGAGCTGAGCTGGGGGGATAGAGGCTCCGTCCTCCAATCGATTCAGAACCAGGGATGGAGAGAGAGATAGGGAAAAAACAGCCTTAACTGGGTGCAGCGGGAGGCTGTGATCTGTGCCCTGCCTGGATCCAGCTGCCTCCTGCTCTCCAACTTCACCCCCCAGCTCTGCCCAGCTTTCATTCTCTGCTGCTACAAAGCCTTGCTTGGCTGGCGAGCGAGACTCCAGCTGCCACACATCTGCAAGCTTCTCCTCTCTAATCTTAACATGTGCATAGATATGCATGCATATAAATATATATATAAATATATATAAGAAACGTGCATGTGTTGTTTTGCGCAACAGAGGGGGGAAATGGGAGGAGTGGGGTGGCATTTTATTTTATTTTTGCAGGGAGAACACTGGAGAGCACAAGGCAGGAGGAGGGAGGGAGGAAGGGAGAGGGAGGGAGATGCTTGCAATTATTCTCCAGCCAAACCCTTCCAGCAGATTGCAGTCATAGCAACCGCGATGGGTTGTCCCAGCCAGAGTCTGCAGCGCAGTAAAAGGAGTGTGGGACAGACAAGAGGGAAAAGGCAGGCTTGCCTTGCATCGCTCAGCGCGCTGGGCAAGGGGGGTGGCGCTGCTGGCACTGGCACAGACAAAGAGCAACTGGCAATTCCTGCAGCGCCAAGCTTCACCCCCCCTTCCCTCGCAACACACACACACTTTTTGTAAATGCTTCCTGACACACATTTGATCCTAGCCAGGGCTGACTTTGCAAGTTTCCTCGGCTTCCTCTCGCTGACTTCCATGCGACTAAATTATACACGAGGGGAGAGACAGGTTGGGAATTGGAAGAACAAACCCTCAGCAGGTTTAAGAGCGTGGAGAGCTAAGAGAGTGAGCCGCAAAGCCCAGGGTTCAAATTTTGCTTCTCTCACGCATTTACTCGGCAAGTCACTCCATCTTCCATCCTTTGCACTGGACTACCTTAAGAGGCTGTTGTCAGTCTGAAAACGTAATATAGAGGTTTTGCTTCTCCATCATATTCAAGCAAACGTGATGCGTCCCTCTGGTGCCTTTGGTCAAATGGAAGAAGTTGGTTTTTCAGGCCGTGCAAAATAAAACAACAACACACTGCTAAACCTGTTTACTAACTAGTGAGATGAGTGTGCCCAAGGGAGATGGAAGGGAGTACAAGATGGATGGGAGTTTCTTAAAGGTGAAATATTGAAGGCCCAAATGCAGACAAATCCAACAAGAAAGAAAAATGGGAGGCATCTAAGGAAACTGGTGTGGCTGCATAAGGAGCTTGCAGATGAGCTAAGAAGGGCATGCATAAGAAATGGAAAAAAGGGGAAATCACAAAGGAGAAGAAGACACGAGTAGCCAACAGTTGCAGGGCGAAGGCCAAGCAGGCCAAAGCTCAGAATGAGCTCAGAATGCAAGAGAGAGGGAAAATAATTTTTAAAGGTTTCTTCAGCCATGTCAGAAGCAAGAGGAAGAACAAGCAAGTGGCAGGTCCTCTGCGTGGAGAAGACAGAGAAATGATGTTGGCTGACAGAGAGAAGGCGGAACTCCTTAACACCTGCTTTGCCTTTGTCTTCACCCAAAAGGAAAGTGATGTCCAGCCTGGTGATTACAGAATAAACGAAGCAAGGAGGGAGCTGCAGCCCAAGATAGGAAAAGAGGTAGTAAGGGACCATCGAAGTGCTTTGAATGAATTCAAAGCTCCAGGGCCTGATGAGCTGCACCCGAGGGTGCTAAAAGACCTTGCGGATATAAATGCAGAGCCTTTCTCTGTGATATTTGAGAATTCTTGGAGGTGAAGTCCCTACAAACTGGAGGGGAAATGTCTCCATCTCCAAAAAGGGGGGGAAGGAACACCCAGGTAACTACCAACCAGTGAGCTTGACGTCAATACAGTGGTACCTCGGGTTACAGACGCTTCAGGTTACAGACTCCACTAACCCAGAAATAGTACCTCGGGTTAAGGACTTTGCTTCAGGATGAGAACAGAAATCGTGCTCCAGTGGCGCGGTGGCAGCAGGAGGCCACGTTAGCTAAAGTGGTACCTCAGGTTAAGAACAGTTTCAGGTTAAGAACAGACCTCCAGAACAAATTAAGTTCTTAACCCGAGCTACCACTGTATGAGGAAAGGTGCTTGAACAGATAAGTAAACAGTTGGTCTGTGAGCACTTAGAAAAGGATGCTGTGATGACTAAGGCCCAACATGGGTTTCTCAAAAATAAGCCATGCAAGACAAATCTGAATTCTTTCTTTCTTTCTTTCTTTCTTTCTTTCTTTCTTTCTTTCTTTCTTTTTTGATGGAATTACAATCAGGGGAATGCTGTGGACATAGTGTATCTTGATTTCAGGAAGGCTTTTGACAAAGTCCCCCATGAAAGTCTTGCTGCGAAGTTGGTATCATGTGCACTGGACGAGGTAACTGTGAGGTGGATTTGTAGCTGGCTGACGGACCGAACCCAAAGACTACTCACTAACAGTTCCTCATCATCCCGGGGGGGGGAACTAACAAGTGGGGTGCCGCAAGGTTCTGTCCTGGGCTCGTTGTTGTTCAACGTCTTTATAAACGACCTGGATGAAGGAATTGAGGGGATGCTCATCAAACTTGCAGATGGCACCAAACTGGGAGGGGTAGCTAATGTTGCAAAAGACAGAATCAGAATTCAAAATGACCTTGGAGAACTGGGCCCAGGGTAACAAAATGAATTTCAGTAGGGACAAGTGTCAGGTTCTGTACTTAGGCAGATGCACAAATATAGGATGGCGGACACCTGGCTTACTAGCAGTACGTGTGAAAAGGAGATAGGGATCTTGGTGGACCAGAAGCTTAATATGAGTCAACAGTGCGATGCAGCAGCAAAAAAAGCTAATGCTATTCTAGGCTGCATAAATAGAAGTATAGTGTCCAGATAAGAAAAGTCATATTCCTGCTCTATTCTGCCTTAGTCAGACCACATCTGGAATACTCTGTCCAGTTCTGGGCACCACAATTTAGGAAGGGTGTTGACAAGCTGGAAGGATGACCAAGATGATCAGAGGTTTGGAAACCAAGCCTTATGAAGAACGGTTGAAGGAGCTGGGCATATTTAGCCTGGAAAAGAGGAGACTGAGAAGAGATATGAGAGCCATCATCAAATATCTTAAGGGCTGTCACATGGAAGAGGGAGCATGCTTGTTTTCTCCTGCTCTGGAGGGCAGGACTCGAACCCATGGCTTCAAGGAAGAAACGTAAACATCAGGAAGGAGCTGTTTGACAGTGGAAGTCTCCCTGGGGAGGTTGTGAACTCTCCTTCCTTGGAGGTTTTTAAGCAGAGGTTGGATGGCCAGCTGTCATGGATGCTGTAGCTGAGATTCCTGGATTGCAGGGGGTTGGACTAGATGACCCCTTGGGATCTCTTCCAAATTTGCAATTCTATGATCCTATGATACGAGAAGGAGAATTCTCTTGCAAGTATTGCTCCTTCTTTTCTCAAAGTCCTGCTCCCTCCCATCCATGGGAAAACCAAATAGTGTTACATGAGAGAGGAAAGTACCTCTGCTTATGTAAAGAGTGCCTTTCCTTACACAAGGAGCATCTGTGCAGGGCCCAATTTCCCCCACCGGAGGCCCTTCTCTTTTCAAAGAGTTAAGAACAGCCCACAACTCCCTCGAAAGCATTCTGGTACCCGTGGATTCCTGAAACTTTGGTGGCTTATAGCTGCTCTTCCAGACCAAGGCAAAAGCCACCCTAACGTCAGAACTGCTCCTTTCTCCAGAGTCTCTCTCTCTCTCTCTCTCTCTCTCTCTCTCTCTCTCTCTATATATATATATATATATATGGACTGAAAGTGACTTTTTTGAAGCTTTATTTCTCTTTGCCATGCTGTTATTATTACTCAAACAGGTTTTTCCAGGCCTCTGAAACTACCAGAACCTGTTTAGCAGAGGGGAAAGTGGGATATGTATTAACTCCTCTTCTCTTTGCTCAAACTACAACCTTTTGCCATCCAAAGGTCTGCAGTGACGCTAGCCGTATTCAAGCACATTCAAAGCATGCTTTGTTGTTGTTTAGTCGTTTAGTCGTGCCCGACTCTTCGTGACCCCCTGGACCAGAGCACGCCAGGCCCTCCTGTCTTCCACTGCCTCCCGCAGTTTGGTCAAACTCATGCTCGTAGCTTTGAGAACACTGCCCCACCATCTCGTCCTCTGTCGTCCCCTTTTGTGCCCTCCATCTTTCCCAACATCAGGGTCTTTCCCAGGGAATCTTCTCTTCTCATGAGGTGGCCAAAGTCTTGGAGCCTCAGCTTCAGGATCTGGCCTTCCAGTGAGCACTCAGGGCTGATTTCCTTCAGAATGGAGAGGTTTGATCTTCTAGCAGTCCATGGGACTCTCAAGAGTCTCCTCCAGCACCAGAATTCAAAAGCATCCATTCTTTGGCGATCAGCCTTCTTTATGGTCCAGCTCTCACTTCCATACATCAGACTCATTATTTAAGCCCCTTTGAAGAGCCAGCACTCAGTATTGGTGCAGTAGCTTTCCTTGCAGGAGAGCACCAGGGTTTGAGTTCAAAGGACCTGATAGGAAGGGCTTGGGAAGACCTCCTACAGATAATTCCAGACAGCCTTGGGGCAGATGGACAGAAACTGGAAGGAGTCCTTGTCCTTCTCCAGCCTTTCTCCCTGACCTTGAGCTGAGCAATGTCCAAACAATGCTTTCTCTGGGCTCTCTCTTTCCCAGGCCTTTTTTTGTCTGGAAAAATTGGAGGATTAGCTGGTGTCATTTTGCATATTTTAGTTCCTTGTTCTTCAAGCGCCTTCTGTTTTATGGTTGCCTGACCTGTCTTTCTGGTATCTAGTTGCAGATGGCAGAAGGCAGTGAACTGTCCTTCACTGGCGGTTTCCCCCTTCTCTTTTTTATTTTATTAAAGATTTTCTTGATTTACAAAAGTGTTTGCAATGTCTGTCTCTTGTATTCCTCCCCCCCATGTAACATTTTTACAAATTTTTATGAAAAGAAAAGAACTCACTCTAAAACTCACCTATAGGTGGTACCTAACACCAAGAAAACTAGCACTAATACGCCCAGGAACCTCACCAAAATGCTGGAGAGGGTGCACCTCCACAGGCACATACCTCCACATGTGGTGGGAGTGCCCCAAAATCCAACTATTCTGGACAACAACCAAATAAGTAAAATAACCAAGCAAGTATTAGAAAACATCCCAGAATTGACCTTACCAAACATCTTCCAAGACAATAATGCCCACTCACACCACAAAGAATTCACTGGCGGTTTTTAAACAGAGGTTGGATTATCATCTCTCAGGGATCCTTTAGCAGTGATTCCTGCATCATTGGGGGTTGGACTCAATGACCTTTAGGAGCAGCGTTCAAAACTCCCTTTGTTTTAGGAGCGTTTTGTGACAGGCAGTTTCATTAGAGCAAGCAATTTCTGAGCCTTAGCTCAGAATTTCTGAGCATTAGAGCAAGCAATTTCAGTACTGCGCCTAAGATTTCAGATTTTTAATTTCTTTTTCATTCATTACATACATCTCATATCCATAACATCTACTATGCATTCCTTCCTCCCTCCCCTCCTGGTCTTCCCCCAACTTCCGCTTCTGGTTTGTTTCTCCTCTCACCCACCTTGCTACCTCCTAAAAGAAAAAATACTAATCGTATACTTATACAATAACATCTAACCTAAAAACATAAAGATGAAAATAAGTACACCATATTATTTCTCTATCTTCTGCACATTTTCTAATACTAATGATGTGAATACTAATGATGTGAACTTCCGGGTCGGAGGAGCAACGGAAATAGCTTGTACACATGCGCAAGTGTTTAGGGAAGCTTTTAATGTTTTATGTATTACGGTATTTTAATATTTTGTTGGAAGCTGCCCGGAGTGGCTGGGGAAGCCCAGCCAGATGGGCAGGGTATAAATAAATTATTATTATTATTATTATTATTATTATTATTATTATCGTTTAGTCGTTTAGTCGTGTCCGACTCTTCGTGACCTCCTGGACCAGAGCACGCCAGGCACTCCTGTCTTCCACTGCCTCCCGCACTTTGGTCAAACTCATGTTGGTCTCTTCGAGAACACTGTCCCACCATCTTGTCCTCTGTCGTCCCCTTCTCCTTGTGCCCTCCATCTTTCCCAGCTTCAGGGTCTTTTCCAGGGAGTCTTCTCTTCTCATGAGGCGGCCAAAGTCTTGGAGCCTCAGCTTCAGTATCTGTCCTTCCAGTGAGCACTCAGGGCTGATTTCCTTCAGGATGGCAAGGTTTGATCTTCTTGCAGTCCATGGGACTCTCAAGAGTCTCCTCCAGCACCAGAATTCAAAAACATCCATTCTTTGGCGATCAGCCTTTTTATGGTCCAGCTCTCACTTCCATACATCACTACTGGGAAAACCATGGCTTTAACTATACGGACCTTTGTCGGCAAGGTGATGTCTCTGTTTTTTAAGATGCTGTCTAGGTTTGTCATTGCTTTTCTCCCAAGAAGCAGGCGCCCTTTAATTTCATGACTGCTGTTTAATATTTTGTTGGTAGCTGCCCAGAGTGGCTGGGGAAGCCCAGCCAGACGGGCGGGGTATAAATAAATAATTATTATTATTAATTTTTTTCCTTCAAAATATAGTCCCGTCCCCCACATGGTCTGAGGGATGGTGGACCGGCCCACGACTGAAAAAGGTTGCTGACCCCTGGACTAGATGATGCTCTACAATTCTATGATTCTATCTGAAAGCATCCCAGTTCTGCCTCTCTAACCTTGCCCTGGCACCAGAGCACTAGAAATTGTGTTGGGCTGGATGGAGTTGGCACAGGTTTTCCCCTTCCTCCCCCATCATTTTGCTGCACAGAGGAGAGACTGTCGCTCTCCAAGCCATCTTAGCATTCAGCGCTGCTGGCTCGGTTTCCCCGGATAAGGGCTGCCCAGGGCCTCCGTAATCCTGCGGGGCGAAAGGCGCAGAGCAGGACCCAGCGGTCCTGGGCACCTTCTCCGCCCTCTGAAGGGGTTTCTCTCTCTCCAGGCCCTTCTGTCCCTCACTTCTTGTTTGGGAGAGAGAGAGAAAGAGGGGGGGGCAGGAAGTAGCAGAATGGATGCTTGCAATAATTATCCAAGCAGCCCCTTCAAGTATAGCGCAACCATAGCAACAGACACATGTTCCGTCCCAGCCAGGGAGAGGCGCACAAAAATTAACCTCTTCCAGGCTACAGAGAGCCAAAGCACCCTTTTTTCTGGACCCCGCCAGGGAGAAGTGCTTCCGTGTCCCCCCCCCCCCGCCCGGCTCTGGTGCAAGCTGAAAGGCAAAGTTCCCTCTGAGTGTCCCTATTTTCCAGGGACAGTCCCGGATTTACAGAAGCCGTCCGGGTTTCTGATTTGATCCCCAAATGTCTCGCTTTTGCTTAGGACGTCCTTGTTTTCGTAGGATAAATTTTAGAGGGTTGGGAGTTATCTGACCCCTGAGCCGTCTGAAGGCTGCGCTGTATAGGGAAGGTTCTTTTTAAAAATGTTTTTCTATATGTTGGGAGCTGCCCAGAGCGGCTGGGGCAACCCAGTCAGATAATAATGATGATAATTATTATTATTATATTTATTTATTTATTTATTTATACCCCGCCCTCCCCAGCCAAGACCAAGCTCAGGTCGGCTAACACCAAATATAAAACAATTGACTGAAATACAACTTAAAAACAATATTAAAATACAGTGGTACCTCGGGATACGAACGGGATCCGTTCCGGAGCCCCGTTCACATCCTGAATAGAACGTAAGACGCGACCGCGCATCTGCGCGTGCGCGGGTCGTGTTTCACCACTTCCGTGCATGCGCGTGACGCCATTTTGACCGTGGGTGGGGTATAAATAGTGAAATAATGCCAATACCAATATAATAATAGGATGCCCCTATTTTAATTTAATATGGGACCGCCTCTCCTGGTATGCCCTGCGGAGGACCTTAACGTCCATAAATAGCAACACCTTAGAGGTCCCGGGCCCTAAGGAAGTCAGACTAGCCTCAACCAGAGGCAAGGCCTTTTCAACTCTGGCCCCAGCCTGGTGGAACGCTCTGTCTCATGAGACCAGGTCCCTGCGGGATCTGATTTCTTTCCGCAGGGCCTGTAAGACAGAGTTGTTCCGCCTGGCCTTTGGCTTGGACTCAACTTGATCCCCTCTTTCCTTTCTCCTTCTGTGATGGAACTCCTATTTGGGGACTTCCCTGGCTTTTTTCTGGCCCACGTAGGACCAGTTTGGATAGTTAGCCTTGGTGAAGATTTGACGTTTTCATTCCCAAAAAGTTCTCAATTTGAGTTTCTACCGAAATGAGGCTGCATTTTAATGTTGTACTTAATCTTGTTTTTAAGTTGTATTTTAATCAATTGTTTTTATACCTGGTGTTAGCTGCCCTGAGCCCAGTCTTGCCTGGGGAGGGCGGGGTATAAATAAATTATTATTATTATTATTATTATTAAATTAATTGGAGAAATGTTGGGTGATATATTGCAGCCTGCAAAGCCACCGCAATGTCTGAAGATTCAGGGCCAATGGAAGGAAGTCCTTCTTCATGCGGCGCATGGATAAACTGTGGAACTCCCTCCTGCAGGAGGGCAGATTCATGGTAGGGAGCGGTATCGATGGCCACTAGCCAGGGTGGCTGGGCTCTGTGCCAGGAGACAGAAAAGCTTCTGAATGCCAACTGCTAGAAACCACAGCAGTGGAGAGTTGCTCTTGTGCTCAGATTCCTATCTGGTTGGCGACTTTAAGAACAGGTTGCTGGACTAGACGGGCCATTGGCCGGATCCAGCAAAGTTCTTCTTCTGTCCTTACATCACATTTGCACAAGATATGCATGGATCAGCCTTTGGCCAACTCGCTGCCTCACTCCAAATGTTCCTGTAGTCCAAAACAGCATGGCAAAGGCTGACATAGCCTAGACAAGACCTATACTGGCTCCCAGTACGTTTCCGAGCACAATTCAAAGTGTTGGTGTTGACCTTTAAAGACCTAAATGGCCTCGGTCCAGTAGACCTGAAGGAGCGTCTCCACCCCCATCGTTCTGCCTGGATGCTGAGGTCCAGCTCCGAGGGTCTTCTGGCGGTTCCCTCGCTGCGAGAAGCAAAGCTACAGGGAACCAGGCACAGGGTCTTCTTGGTGGTGGCGCCCGCCCTGTGGAACGCCCTCCCACCAGATGTCGTAAAGAAGAACAACAATCAGACTTTTAGAAGACATCTGAAGGCAGCCCTGTTCAGGGAAGCTTTTAATGTTTGATGCATTACAGTATTTTAATATTTTGTTGGAAGCAGCCCAGAGTGGCTGGGGAAGCCCAGCCAGATGGGCGGGGTATAAATAAATTATTATTATTATTATTATTATTATTATTATTATTATTATTAGTGTGTATGTTTGTTCTTTCTGAGGTTTTCAGGGTGAGTGTGGGCAGAGCATCCTCACTTCTGCTCCTATGTGTGTGTTAATTAATGGGCACATACATAGATTAGAGCACAACCCTCTGAGCAGAACGCAGCAAACATCTTCAGCCTGGCAGCTCTGAAATTTCTGGATGTGGATTTCTGCTTCCTTGTGCCCAGAGCTGTGTGGGCGCTGAGTTTAGTGACAGCCAAGATGTAGAGCCGTGTGCCTCGTTGCCAGGGCTCGGGGGGGGGGGACGACGATGACTTGATGGGCGCCCTCCTGCCTCACACCTGGCCTATACAGTCTGCAGCTGTCCTCCATTTTTCAAAGATGCAGTTTTCAGAAAAAGGAGGAACCTGAAAGCCCGAGGAAGTCCTGGAACATTTGGGGCATGTTTTGTGGGTTAATGGGGGGGCGGGTTTCCTGGCGAGGTAAAAGCCTCCCGTTACAATGCTTCAGAGATGCCCATCTTCAAGTCGGGTTTGTTTGCTGTTTTCACCCCTCCCATGAAAAAAAAGAAGGAAGCTGAGCGTGTCAAAAATAGTTCTATAGTTTGAGAAGTGAAACTTTGCCGGCGGGTGGATCTCAGGGGTCCAGCCAGCCTGCTAAGGTATCAGGTTATGTGTGGCTAACCGAGAACCAGGATTGGTGGCCCACTTCACTCGTGGGTGGGTGGTTGTGCTCTGACTGTAAACCCATCTCTTCCTCTCCTTCAAGACTGAGAGGCAGTGTGGTGCAGTGGTTAGAGTGTTGGACCAGGGAGACCTGGGTTCTGTTCCTCACTTGGCCATGAAGCTCGCTGGGGTGACCTTGGGCCGACTGCCACCGCTTAGCCTAACCTAACCTGTGAAGGGGAAAATGGGGAGAGCAAAAAAATAAATAAATAAAAATCATATACGCCCCCTTGAGCTCTTTGGAGGAAAGGTGGGATACAATTATAATGAAATAAATTAATATTCATCATTGCAGATGGTGACAGCAGTCACGAAATTAAAAGATGCCTGCTCCTTGGGAGGAAAGCAATGACAAACCTAGACAGCATCCTAAAAAGAAGAGATATCACCTTGCCAACAAAGGTCCACATAGTTAAAACTATGGTTTTCCCAGTAGTGATGTATGGAAGTGAGAGCTGGACCATAAAGAAGGATGATTGCCAAAGAATGGATGTTTTTGAGTTATGGTGCTGGAGGAAACTCTTGAGAGTCCCATGGACTGCAAGAAGATCAAACCTCTCCATTCTGAAGGAAATCAGCCCTGAGTGGTCACTGGAAGGACAGATCCTGAAGCTGAGGCTGCAAGACTTTGGCCACCTCATGAGAAGAGAAGACTCCCTGGAAAAGACCCTGATGTTGGGAAAGATGGAGGGCGCAATGAGAAGGGGACGACAGAGGACGAGATGGTGGGACAGTGTTCTCGAAGCTACCAGCATGCGTTTGACCAAACTGCGGGAGGCAGTGGAAGACAGGAGGGCCTGGCGTGCTCTGGTCCAGGGGGTCACGAAGAGTCTGACTAAACGACTAAACAACAACAACAACAACAAATTAATATTCCTATCCATTGATGAGGGGCAGGCCTGAGCATTGCATACCAGGATAATAATAATAATAATAATAATAATAATAATAATAATAATAATTTATACCCCGCCCATCTGGCTGGGTTTCCCCAGCCTCTCTGGGCAGCTTCCAACAAAATATCAAAATACAATAACCTATTAAACATTAAAAGCTTCCCTAAACAGGGCTGCCTTCAAATGTCTTCTTAAAGTCTGATAGTTGTTCTTCTCTTTGACATCTGGTGGGAGGGCCCCACCACATTGGATGTATGGCACAGTTTAGTCACAGATGAGGAACTTCAGACAGTACCTGGAATACTGTGTCCAATTCTGGGTGCCCCAATTTAGTAAGGATGTTGACAAGCTGGAAGGTGTGGAGAGGAGGGCAACCAAGATGGTCAAGGGTCTAGAAGCCAAGCCTGATGAGGAACGGTTGAAGGATCTGGGTATGAATAAGAGGACACTGAGAAGAGATAGGATAGCCACCTTCAAATATCTGAAGGCCTGTCACACGTTAGAGGGAACAAGCTTGTTTTCTCCTGCTCTGGAGAGTAGAACTCAAACCAATGGCTTCAAGTTGCAAGAAGGGAGATTCCGACTCAACATCAGGAATAATTTTCTGACAGTAAGAGCTGTTTGACAGTGAGAGAGTCTCCCCCAGGAGGTCGTGGACTTTCCTTCCTTGGAGGTTTTAAAGCAGAGGTTGAATAACCATCTGTCTTGGATGCTTTAGTTGAGATTCCACTGACAAAACAACAACAAACAAACCTCTGGTCACATATGGACCTTATGCATGAACTGACTAGAGAATGATCCGATCCACTGGGTCTTCTGCTTTTTCCATTTGTTGAACTTTATGAGTTACTTCTGTTGAAATTTACAATTTGATTCGATGAATAATATACCTTGTTTATCTAGGAACGCAGCCGGTTACGTCTCGTATGTTTCTTGAGGATTATTTAGCTGAGATTCCTGCATTGCAAGGGTTTATATCATAGACTCACAGAATCACAGAAATGTAGAGTTAGAAGGGACCCCAAGGGTCATCTAGTCCAACACCCTGCATTTTACATGACCCAAGTATATTTTGTGCCCCACTCTAGGAAATGGAGGCAGTGAGAGATTTTACTTTCTTGGGCTCCATGATCACTGCAGATGGTGACAGCAGTCATGAAATTAAAAGACGCCTGCTTCTTGGGAGAAAAGCAATGACAAACCTAGATAGCACCTTAAAAAGCAGAGACATCACCTTGCCGACAAAGGTCCATATAGTTAAAGCCATGGTTTTCCCAGTAGTGATGTATGGAAGTGAGAGCTGGACCATAAAGAAGGCTGATCGCCGAAGAATGGATGCTTTTGAATTCTGGTGCTGGAGGAGACTCTTGAGAGTCCCATGGACTGCAAGAAGATCAAACTTCATCACAACTTTCTGGTATTGGCGGTTAGGCATTGGAATATGTGTGCTGTGTTGGAGGATTGGGTATGCGCCATCATCTACCCCTCCTCTTTTGGATATTCCGTTAAAGGACTCCGGCAGCCGTGGATCCTGTCCGATGCCCTGCTGGTGGCTAGGGCCATGGTACGACCCCCAGTGATGTCATGGGGGAGCTTCCAGTTGTATTTGCATCAACAAGCTCCTCCCACCACCCTAGGTATGCCTCAGCCTGCACAAGATCACTTTCTCCTCCTGTGCCTTCTAGCAATTGGCATTCAGAAATCTAAGCAAATAAAATCTAAGCAAATAAAATCACAAAGCAAGCAGAATCTTCCAAAGGCAGCCAATTTTCAAACTGATGTTTAGCAAAGGAAACTGCAGGCAGGGAAATGCGGGGGGGCCCTGCATTATTATGATATTTGCTTCATGTCCCAGAGCAATCGTCCAGTTAGCATCTTTTCCAGTCATGCATTCTGCATGGGAACTGCTGCAAAGGCCAAAAGAGCAAGCAAAAGGCACATTTTCATTCATTCGTTTAAATCGTTTGCCTCTTTATCTTGCCCAAAGAGACTTACAACCAAACACATTCCTTTTTGTTCTGTTGTTGTTGTTTAGTCGTTTAGTTGTGTCCGACTCTTCATGGCCCCCTAGACCAGAGCACGCCAGGCCCTCCTGTCTTCCACTGCCTCCCGCAGTTTGGTCAAACTCATGCTGGTAGCTTCAAGAACACTGTCCAACCATCTTGTCCTCTGTCCCCTTCTCCTTGTGCCCTCCATCTTTCCCACCATCAGGGTCTTTTCCAGGGAGTCTTCTCTTCTCATGAGGTGGCCAAAGTCTTGGAGCCTCAGCTTCAGGATCTGTCCTTCCGGTGAGCACTCAGGGCTGATTTCCTTCAGAATGGAGAGGTTTGATCTTCTTGCAGTTCATGGGACTCTCAAGAGTCTCCTCCAGCACCATAATTCAAAAGCATCAATTCTTCGGTGATCAGCCTTCTTGATGGTCCAGCTCTCACTTCCATACATCACTACTGGGAAAACCATGGCTTTAACTATACGGACCTTTGTCGGCAAGGTGATGTCTCTGCTTTTTAAGATGCTGTCTAGGTCTGTCATTGCTTTTCTCCCAAGAAGCAGGCGTCTTTTAATTTCATGACTGCTGTCACCGTCTGCAGTGATCATGGAGCCCAAGAAAGTAAAATCTCTCACTGCCTCCATTTCTTCCCCTTCTATTTGCCAGGAGGTGATGGGACCAGTGGCCATGATCTTCGTTTTTTTGATGTTGAGCTTCAGACCATATTTTGCGCTCTCCTCTTTCACCCTCAATAAAAGGTTCTTTAATTCCTCCTCACTTCCTGCCCTCAAGGTTGTGTCATCTGCATATCTGAGGTTGTTGATATTTCTTCCAGCAATCTTAATTCCGGCTTGGGATTCATCCAGCCCAGCCTTTTGCATGATGAATTCTGCATATAAGTTAAATAAGCAGGGAGACATTATACAACCTTGTCGTACTCCTTTCCCAGTTTTGAACCAATCAGTTGTTCCATATCCAGTTCTAAATGTAGCTTTTTGTCCCACACAGAGATTTCTCAGGAGACAGATGAGGTGATCAGGCAGCTCAAGGTGGCACAGATGGTTCTCCTCCTTCCCATATTATTCTCACCTCAACCCTGCGAGGTAGGTGAGGCTAGGAGGAAGGGACTGGCCCAAGGTCACCCTGTGAGCTTCACGGCTGAGTGAGGATCCGAACCCTGCTCTCCCAGGTCATGGTCCAACACTCTAACCCAGGGGTCAACAATTTTTTTCAGCAGGGGGCCGGTCCACTATCCCTCAGACCTTGTGGGGGGCCGGACTATATTATTTTTTTGGGGGGATGAACAAATTCCTATGCCCCACAAATAACCCAGAGATGCATTTTAAATAAGAGCACACATTCAGTCTTTCTCAACCTGTGGGTCCCCAGATGTTGTTGAACTACAACTCCCATCACTCCTAGCTAGCAAGACCAGAGCTCAGGGATGATGGGAGTTGTAGTCCAACAACATCTGGGGACCCACAGGTTGAGAACCGCTGACTCATGTAAGAACACCAGGCAAGTCCCACAAATAACCCAGAGATGCATTTTAAATAAAAGGACACATTCTACTCATGTAAAAACACGCTGATTCCCAGACCATCTGTGGGTTGGACTGAGAAGGCGATTGGGCCGGATCCTGCCCCCAGGCCTTAGTTTGCCTACCCATGCTCTAACCATTACACCACCATTACACTGGTTCTCATGCTGGCACAGACACAGACAACAGCAATCTTATGGCTGAGGGTGAACCAACATCCTGCTGTCTGTCTGTTTCTTGTTTATTATTCTAAGCCCGAATTGCAACGCACTGTGGATGCGAAAAGGTGGATATCTGAATCACGTATCACAAGCATGAATTGTCGCTTGGCTACACCAATCCTTAACCCAGAGAGATGGGAAGGGCCATAGCTTTGTGGCAGAAAGACACTGGCTCATTTGACAAGGGCATCTCCAGACTGGGCTTAGAATGACCCCTGCCTGCGATCCCGGAGAGATGCTGCCAGCCACTGTCTACAGTATGGAGCCTCAGCACAAGACAGCTCCATATGTTGCTCCCAAGCTGATGCAGAGGATAGCTCGACTCTGAAATAAAATAAATAGATTTTATTTATACCCTGCCCTCCCCAGCCAGAGCCGGGCTCAGGGCGGTTAACACCAGTAAAATTGCAGTAAAAACATAATGGGGGGGGGGACAATTTAAAATACAGGTTAAAATGCAGTTTAAAATGCAGCCTCATTTTAAAAGTAGCCCATAGATCAAAACCATAAGGGGAGGGAAGCATAAGGGTCAGACTGAGTCCAAACCAAAGGCCAGGCGGAATACCTCTGTCTTGCAGGCCCTGCGGAAAGATGTCAAGTCCCGCAGGGCCCTGGTCTCTTGGGACACAGTGTTCCACCAAGTCGGGGCCAGTACTGAAAAGGCCCTGGCCCTACTTGAGACCAATCTAACCACCTTGCGACCTTGGTACTTCCCAGAGTCTTTTTTAGGAGAGAGGATTTTGGCCGATGGATTTTCTGCGAGGGTTTGGCAGCGTCTCCACGAGGCAGGTGAAGTTGCCACCTGAGGAAGGTGAGGCAGGAAGATCTCTCCCCTGGTATGGCAGTCTGACCAGCAGACATTAGCATGTGACAATGCGAATTTCTTCCGTGCTGCGGAAAGTTTCACCAGCTCCTTTCTGTGAATCGGAGGTGCAAGAACAAGCCAGACCGTTTGTCTTCTGGTAGGCTGACAATCCTACCTCCAAAAATTTGGGGGTGGGGGATTGAGGCCTGTGCCCAAAGCGCCCCACCCCGAGTCATAGCTTTTTCCAGCGCAGAAAATTTATTTATTTATTTATTTATTTAATTTAAATTTATTTATTATTTCCATTTTTTTAATTCATTTTATAACACAAATAAAAAACACAAACAGAAAAGACAAACAATACAAACAAATTCTTGTCATATCCTTATTTTTCTAAACATTGTTAAGTGGGCTTCCCCTGGAGAAGAGGAGGTTAAGGGGTGATATGATAGCCATGTTCAAATATATAGAAGGATGTCACATAGAGGAGGGAGAAAGGTTGTTTTCTGCTGCTCCAGAGAAGCGGACACGGAGCAATGGATCCAAACTGCAGGAAAGAAGATTCCACCTAAACAGTAGAAGAACTTCCTGACAGTAAGAGCTGTTTGACAGTGGAATTTGCTGCCAAGGAGTGTGGTGGAGTCTCCTTCTTTGGAGGTCTTTAAGCAGAGGCTTGACAACCATATGTCAGGAGTGCTCTGATGGTGTTTCCTGCTTGGCAGGGGGTTGGACTCGATGGCCCTTGTGGTCTATTCCAACTCTATGATTCTATGAGTCCTGTGCCCAAAGGCACCCCCCCGAGTCATAGCTTTTTCCAGCGCAGAAAATTTATTATTTCCATTTTTTTATTCATTTTATAACACAAATAAAAAAACACAAACAGAAAAGACAAACAATACAAACAAATTCTTGTCATATCCTTATTTTTCTAAACATTGTTAAGTGGGCTTCCCCAAGTCCCACCTATCTGATTTTCATTTTACTTCATCTTTAGCAGTTTACATATATCATAATTTCTCATCATCTTTTTTTTTAGTCACACTTAAAATAACTTCACATTTTATCACTTACAAATAATACTATTTTAAAACGCACTATCTTCTACTTCTTACCCTACAGCCTATATCCACTTCCAAAGCTATTCTAAGGTTTAAATATTAACATATTTTTTTCAAATATTCCTTAAACTTCTTCCAATCTTCTTCCACCGTCTCTTCTCTCTGGTCTCAGAGTCTCCCAGTCAGTTCCATATAGTCCATCATCTTCATCTGCCATTCTTCCATAGCTGGTAAATCTTGCTTCTTCCAATTCTTCGCTAACAATATTCTCGCAGCTCTTGTGGCATACAGAAAAAAGTAACATCCTTTTTGAGGATTTCACTCCCCCCAGCGCAGAAAATTTAAAGACTTCAGTGCCTCTGTTGGCACCTGCCACCTTTCAAGCCACCTGTGAGATGTATATACAAATCTCTCTCAGACTGACCTGAACTTCTTGCTTGCCCTCAAGCATCCCAGCAGATCAGAAGTGAAGTACCACGGACTCATAGAATCATAGAATTGTAGCCAAAGCATACATGGCAGGTAACTGCGTTCTTTTATTTTATTTATAAAGGCCGTTATAAAGCGTCACAAGCTGGTATGCAAGTTTAAAAGGTTCCGAAAAAAGCAGGAAAATGGCAATGTACTAATGTAAAGCATAACAGATCAGCCCAAGGGACCATTTATTAACTCCTGAGCACCAGAAAAGGTTTGTGTGCACAAGTACGGGTTTTTTAAAAAATATTTTTTTAATTAATGATTTATTTACGTTATAAAAGAAATGAACAAAGAAAAGTACATGTAGCACCTCCATTTTCAATTTGTAGATTCTTTTTCACAGTTTGTTTATATTCCGTACGAGACATATTTGTCATAGACATTGGGGGAAAAGAGAGGGAGGGAGGGAAGGAGATCATAGAATCATAGAATCATAGAGTTGGAAGAGACCACAAGGGCCATCGAGTCCAACCCCCTGCCAAGCAGGAAACCCCATCAGAGCACTCCTGACATATGGTTGTCAAGCCTCTGCTTAAAGACCTCCAAAGAAGGAGACTCCACCACACTCCTTGGCAGCAAATTCCACTGTCAAACAGCTCTTACTGTCAGGAAGTTCTTCCTAATGTTTAGGTGGAATCTTCTTTCCTGCAGTTTGGATCCATTGCTCCGTGGGGAGTATAATGATCTTTCGACCTATTGCATAGTGTTTGTGCTGTGTTTTTATATCAGCATCATGTGGGTACGTCCTTTATTAAAATATTTATTTTTATTGGCAAGAGATTAGAAGGTACAAGCTTGCTTGATTGTGTTCAGTTGGTTGCAGTTTGGTTGGTTTGTTTGTTTGTGTGATGGGGGAGGCACAAGTATGTTTCTAACCAGTGCTGAGTTTCTTAGATTCCATTGGAGGGGCCACCGCAAAGAAGGCCCCGCCCCTGGTTGCAGGCACATCCAGTAGGGCATCTGTAGCAGAGCATCGTGTTGGGATATGGCAACAGGGAGATCCGCTCATCTCATAGAGAGAGAGGCCCATCTCTTGGAAGATTCAGGACAGAAAATAGGAAGTCTTTCTTCATGCAGCACAAACGGTGGAACTCACTGCCACAGGAGGCAGGGATGGCCTCCAACCTGGATGAATTTAAAAGAGGATTGGACAAACTCATGGAGGAGGAGAGGAGAATTGATGGCTACTATACCAGCTGCACTGGCTCCCGGTGGAGTACAGGATCAGGTTTAAGGTGCTGGTTTTAACCTTTAAAGCCCTATACGGCCTAGGACCCTCGTACCTACGGGACCGCCTCTCCTGGTATGTCCCACAGAGAAACCTACGGTCTTCAAACAAAAACATCTTGGAGGTCCCAGGCCACAGGGAGGTTAGGCTGGCCTCAACCAGAGCCAGGGCTTTTTCGGCTGTGGCCCCGATCTGGTGGAACACTGTCACAAGAGACTAGGGCCCTGCGGAACTTGACATCTTTCCGCAGGGCCTGCAAGACAGAGCTGTTCCACCAGGCCTTTGGCCAGGGCACAGCCTGACTCCCTCCTTTGGTAATCCTCATAGAACTCTAGCCCAATGGTTGCCATTAATTTGATTCTGAATTGATTTTAGAATGAATTGATTTTAGAATGTTGTGTTACTTTTATTGTTGTTAGCCGCTCTGAGCCAACTTTGGCTGGGGAGAGCAGGATATAAATAAAATTTTATTTTATTTTTATATTATTATTATTATTATTATTATTATTATTACTACTACTACTACTAGCCAGGATGGCTCTGCTCTGCTGCCACAGTTGGGGGGCAGTGATGCTTCTGGATCCCAGTTACTGGAAACCACAGCAGGGGAGAGTTGGTCTTGTGCTCGGATCCTGCTTGTGGGTTTCCCACTGGCATTTGGTTGGCCACTGTGAGACCAGGATGCTGCCGAGATGGGCCATTGGCCGCATCCAGCTGCGTTCTCAGCTTCCATAATCATCATGGTGCTGCGTTGGCTTAGGGCAAAAGCCAGGGCAATTTATCTCAACCCAAAATCTGGTATCCGTCTTGACTTCCAGTTCTTCTCAGATAATGACAGTCCAGCTAGGCAAATCAGACGAGCAGGGCAACTTCTGTTTCCCGAGAGGAATGCTTAGCCTTAGATGGTTCCTTTAAATCCCCTTTTGAAGTGGGAGGCGAACTGGGCGCTGTTTCTTCCTCCCATTCCTTCCCCATTCCTTTGGCTGCCTTCCCACAGCCAAACTCCAAACACACCTGGAGCCTTGCTGGCTGAAGCAGCAGGCAGTGGAAGAAAAGGACCAGCAATAAAGGAGTAGGTAGACGATGTTACAGCTGCCTCCTCTCCTCCCGGTTCAAGGGTGGATTCAAAGGCCAAGGAGGATCCGCCAAGCCGTTGCCTGCCCATCCTGGCACCCAAAGAAAGCAGCAGCAACCAGGGGTGTGTGTGGGGGGGTCACCCCAGGTTCCATCATGGAGGGGGGTGACAAATTATCAAGGAACAATTACTGCCCTACTAGGATGGTTCATAAAGGGACGCAGGTGGCGCTGTGGGTTAAACCACAGAGCCTAGGACTTGCAGATCAGAAGGCTGGCGGTTCGAATCCCCTCGATGGGGTGAGCTCCCGTTCCTCCTTCCCAGCTCCTGCCCACCTAGCAGTTCGAAAGCACGTCAAAGTGCGAGTAGATAAATAGGTACCGCTCTGGCGGGAAGGTAAACGGCGTTTCCGTGCGCTGCTCTGGTTTGCCAGAAGCGGCTTAGTCATGCTGGCCACATGACCCGGAAGCTGTACGCTGGCTCCCTCGGCCAAGAAAGCAAGATGAGCGCCACAACCCCAGAGTCGGCCATGACTGGACCTCATGGTCAGGGGTCCCTTTACCTTTACCTAGTCAGATAAATTAAGGATTTATACAATTTTATAACATGCAGAGAATAAAAAAAACCCCTACAAACAACTGCTGAAAAAAGTTCTATTCTGCCAGGCCCTTGCAGGCAATTAAGAATAATGTATCCACAATGGTTAACAGGTTATCTGTTTAAAACTTTTTATGGTCTTATAGTATGGTTTTATATTTTCAGTGCTGTAAACTGCGTTGATATCTTTTTACGATATAGCGATATACTACACTTATACAAATATAAGCGATATACAAATATTTTTTATGAAACAAGACGTTTTGTAGCCTGAGGTGGAGCCCAGATACCTCTCTCCCCAACTAGGGCTTAACACTTGAAAAAAAGTCTAGCTACACTGTTCAAACACCCATTATTATTGGGTTGTTCCTGTTTTTGTTTTTATTATGTATTTTGTGTTTCTGTATTGTGATTTTATGTTGTGAACCGCCCTGAGACCTGCGGGCAGTATACAAAATTTAACAGCAGCAGCAGCAGCAACTGTTTTCCAGGAATGGGGAACCGCCATTGCTGGTGTGGGGTAGAAATGCAGGCCTTAAAAAATGACCACTATCGCTTCTTGTTGTTTTAAAGGCTGGATCTTAAGTAGCAATCTGAGCTACGGAAATCAGCAGGCAAAGCTTTTCATGACATGGCAACATTTATTTCACCTGCTAATGTCTGCTGACCAAGCTGCTTTCAGCAGGAAACGTAACGGGTAAAAAAAAAGTTGGCAACCTTAGTTTTGGATAACTACATTTTCCTTTCTTTGCTTTCCACTAATGAAGAAGAAGAAGAAGAGTTTGGATTTGATATCCCGCTTTATCACTACCTGAAGGAGTCTCCAAGCGGCTAACATTCTCCTTTCCCTTCCTCCCCCACAACAAACACTCTGTGAGGTGAGTGGGGCTGAGAGACTTCACAGAAGTGTGACTGGCCCAAGGTCACCCAGCAGCTGCATGTGGAGGAGCGGAGATGCGAACCCGGTTCCCCAGATTACAAGTCCACCACTCTTAACCACTACACCACACTGACAGTAGGAACCCAAGTGCCTTGCAAATGCATGCAGGGAGCGAAGTAGTTCTGGGAAGCACCAGAAGAGAAGGGTGCCCAGCGACCAGTTCGTGAATAGCTATTTTAAGACTTTTACAGTATTCCGTAAAGTTTTGTTCGGTCCATGTTTCATCATTCCACGTGGCATCATTTTAAAGAGTTTGCTGCTGCAAACGGGACCATCTTCATATCCATTGGCTCCCGGTGGTCCACGATTTCTAACTGGTGGACTGAACCCAACATCAGTTTCCATCTCTGTGATCCGAGGGCCAATACATTGGGCCTCGCTCCTTTTTGCCTCAAGATATCTGATTTGTACAATTGATTTGTTGGGGTGAAAACTTCAGAGGACGTGCTAACAGGGGCTTCTGGGAATTGTAGTCCTCAACATCTGGAGAGCACTAAATTGGTGAAGGCTGGCCTACACGACAATCTCACGCAGGTGGGCATTCTGATGAAAGAGTACACAATTTCTGAACTACGCTGTGTTTGTTTTCGAGGCGCCTCACAAATTCGGCTGTTTATTTTTTGCTTCAGCAAACCAACACAGCTGCTTTCCAGAATCTTTCTCATCCGAGGTCAAAACCTGAATAGCAGCATTTAAGAGCCAGCAAGCCAAACTTGGATTTTTCCTATCAATTAACAGTAACACAGCATGACCCTTTCGCCTGCCTGAGACAGAACTCGATGGTTGCATCATGAGGATTTGCATTTCTCTGTTTGCTTGGGCAATTTGTTTGCACTTCACTCCATTGTGGGTATTTGAATTATGGTAAGTTTTCAAATTTTAATTTTAAAAATTAATTTTCAAGTGATGAAAATGGGGACTAACTTATAACATACCTAACTTATAACACACCTAATTTTCCAAGGATGCATGTCTGAGCCCCAGTCTTTGCACCCCACTGAACATTGGAGAAGACAGAATCATACAAGTCGGAAGGGACCCCAAGGGTCATCTAGTCCAACCCTCTGCAATGCAGGAATCTCAGCTTAAGCACGTGGCCACCCAACCTCTGCTTGAAAATCTCAAATGAAGGAGAGAGCCCACCACTTCCTGAGGGAGATGATTCCACTGTCAAACAGATCTCTACTCACTGACTTTGCAAATACCTGGCCTGCAGTTTTGAAAGCCAAGAGGGTGTTTTGCCCTGTGATCTGTATTCAGCCATTGCTACTGGGTGAAATTTTAGGCCAAGCATGACGCAATTCCTTGGGGAGCCAGTGTGGTGTAGTGGTTAAGAGCAGTGGACTCATAATCTGGTGAGCCAGGTTCGCTTCCCTGCTCCTCTACATGCAGCTGCTGGGTGACCTTGGGCCAGTCACACTTCTCTGAAGTCTCTCAGCCCCACTCACCTCACAGAGTGTTTGTTGTGGGGGAGGAAGGGAAAGGAGAATGTTAGCCGCTTTGAGACTCCTTTGGGTAATGATAAAGCGGGATATCAAATCCAAACTCTTCTTCTTTTTCTTCGTTGTATTCATGTGTATGCAGACCCTCAAAGTGTCCCTATTTTCCAGGGACATCCCTGATTTAGAGAAGCCATCCTGGTTTCTGATCTGATCCCAGAATGTCTCACTTTTCCTTAGAATGTCCCTGTTTTCACTGGAGAAACGTTGGAGGGTATGGAGCTATCTGACCCCCGAGCTGTCTGAAGGCAATCCTGTACAGTCATACCTCGGGTTACAGACGCTTCAGGTTGCATGTTTTTGGGTTGCACACCACGCTGAACCCGAAAGTACCGGAATGGGTTACTTCCGGGTTTCGGCGCTTGCGCATGTGCATAAGCACTAAATTGCGCTTTGCACGTGCACAGAAGCACCAAATCGCAAACCGCACATGCGCAGCGCTGTGGGTTGCGAATGCTGCAGGTTGCGAACGTGCCTCCCACATGAATCATGTTCCCAATCCGAGCATCCACTGTATAGGGGAGATGTTTTTAAAAATGTTTAATGTTTTATTATGTTTTTATATATGTTGGAAGTTGCCCAGAGGGGCTGGGGCAACCCAGCAAGATGTGTGGGGTATAAATAGTAAAATTATCATTATGGAATGGGACGTCCCTATTTTTATCAGACAAATGTTGGAGTGCATGTGCATTTAAGAAAGGCAAGACTGGTTCATACTGAGCCACAAATCTGACTCCTTGAGCTACTCAAGAGGACGACTGCTTAGCCTGGGAAGATTCTTCCAAGAGACATTTACACATGCAAATAGTTAAGAATGGAAAGGAAACAAGGGACAAGGGTTCTTGGTGAACATCAAGGCTGCTAGTCTCAAAAGAAAGCAATCTGTCACAATTAAGATATTTGTCACTAAAAGGAACTGTATGACGCCTCCTGCTGACATCACTGTGGAAATAAGCAGCCTTAGCTTTACCAGGGGAAGCAAAGCAAAGCTCCTTCCTGTGACAAAATCTGTAGCATTTTTAAAAACCCAGGTGGCGATTAGATCCCGAAATGAGAGCCTCGCCCCATTAAGAGTTCAGCTTCACGGCAGAAATGCACAACCCCTTCTTGGTCCCCACTGAGGCTTCCACGCAGCATCACAGCTCCTATTAAATGATCACGTTTGTTTCTAAGTCATAGAATGATAGAATTGTAGAGCTGGAAGGGACCCCAAGAGTCATCTAGTCCAACCCCCTACAATGCAGGAATGCCTCCATGGAAGGCAGTTAAGGCCACTTTGCAGAATTCTGGATGAAATTCCCCATAAGGAAAGCAAAAATGAGGTGTGATAAACTTCAAGGGAGCCAGTGTGGTGTAGTGGTTAAGAGCAGTGGACTCATAATCTGGTGAGCCAGGTTCGATTCCCTGCTCCTCCCCATGGAGCTGCTGGGTGACCTTGGGCCAGTCACACTTCTCTGAAGTCTCTCAGCCCCACTCACCTCACAGTGTTTCTTGTGGGGGAGGAAAGGAAAGGAGATTGTTAGAGACTCCTTCAGGTAGTGATAAAGCGGGATATCAAATCCAAATTCTTTTTCTTCTTGGGTTATATACAGTGGTACCTCGGGTTAAGTACTTAATTCGTTCCGGAGGTCCGTTCTTAACCTGAAACTGTTCTTAACCTGAAGCACCACTTTAGCTAATGGGGCCTCCTGCTGCTGCCGTGCCGCCGGAGCAAGATTTCTGTTCTTATCCTGAAGCAAAGTTCTTAACCTGAAGCACTATTTCTGGCTTAGTGGAGTGTGTAACCTGAAGCGTATGTAACCCGAGGTACCACTGTAATTCCAAGTGGTTTTGAACTAAGAATGGAATTAAAAATACTTATTGTTTAAATGTCTCAGCAAACACACAGAGACCGCATGAGTGATACAGTAGGTCTAATCTTTCACTGGGTTGGTAGGAGACCATGGCAGGAGACCATGGAAGAGGGGGCCTTTGGGGCTGAAGGCAAACCTCTGGAGCATGGGTAGACAACCTAAGGCCCATGGGCCGGATCCGGCCCAATCGCCTTCTAAATCTGGCCCACAGACAGTCCAGGAATCAGCATGTTTTTACATGTGTGCTTTTATTTAAAATGCATCTCTGGGTTATTTGTGGGGCCTGCCTGGTGTTTTTACATGAGTAGAATGTGTGCTTTTATTTCAAATGTATCTCTGGGTTATTTGTGAGGCATAGGAATTCATTCATCCCCCCCCCCCGCAAAAAAATATAGTCCGGCCTACCACATGGCCTGGGACGCGGGTGGCGCTGTGGGTAAAACCTCAGTGTCTAGGACTTGCTGATCGTAAGGTCGGCAGTTCGAATCCCCGTGGCGGGGTGAGCTCCCGCCGTTCGGTCCCAGCTCCTGCCAACCTAGCAGTTCGAAAGCACCCCTAAGTGCAAGTAGATACCAGTAAATAGGGACCGCTTTATAGTGGGAATGTAAACGGCGTTTCCGTGTGCGGCGCTGGTGCTGGCTCGCCAGATGCAGCTTCATCACGCTGGCCACGTCACCCAGAAGTGTCTTCGGACAGCGCCAGCTCCCGGCCTCTTGAGCGAGATGAGCACGCAACCCTAGAGTCGGTCACGACTGGCCCTGTCGGGCAGGGGTACCTTTACCTACCACATGGCCTGAGGGACAGTGGACCATCCCCCTGCTGAAAAAGTTTGCTGACCCCTGCTCTGGAGAGTTACAGCGTCTGCTATACTGTGGTTGTAGTACATTAGGTATGTAAGACACAGAGAAGCATATTATGGTAATAAAGTGGGATAATAATTGTAAAGCACCTAACATAGGGAAACATACTAAATGAACATACTCCTTCCTTGGAGGTTTTTAAGCAGAGGTTGGATAGTCATCAGTCATGGATGCTTTAGCTGGGATTCCTGCATTGAAGGGGTCCAGGTTGTCAACATCCTTCTTAAATTGTGGTGCCCAGAACTGGACACATTATTCATTGTGTGGTCTGATCAATAGAATAGAAAATAGAATAGAAATATCTTTATTGTCATTGCCCCCTCTCAGGGACAACGAAATTACTTGACTGCTCCATAAAAACACTAATTAAAACAATACAGTATAGTACAGCAAGGAAGATTAGATGACTTTCAAAGTCCAGGCTTCCCATTCAGGGCTGAGATCGCTCTGGAGAAGAAGCTGTTCTTAAGACGGCTCGTTCTTGTCTTCATCGTCCTGTATCTCCGTCCCGACGGCAGGAGCTCGAAGAGACAGTGACCAGGATGCGATGGATCTTTTACTATGTCCAGTGCCTTCCTATGGCACCTTGTGGCATAAATCTGCTCTAAGGTGGAAAGTGGGCAGCCAACTATGCTCTCTGCTGCCTTAACAACTCTGCACAACCCCATCCTGTCCTGGGTAGTACAGCTTCCGTACCACACACATAAGCCATAAGTGAGCACGCTCTCAATGGCACAGTGATAGAAGGCAAGGCAGAACATAGTGGGACTATAGGACTTCCCTTGGTTGGGACACTATATTTCTGCTGATACAACCTAGAATAGCATTAGCATTTTTTGCTGCTGCATCACACTGCTGACTCATGTTAAGCTTGTGGTCTACTAAGCCCTCTAGATCCTTTTCACATGTACTACTGGCAAAGCCACGTGTCGCCCATCTGGTTCTTCCTGCTTAAGTGTTGTAGGGATTAAATGAGGAGCGGAAGAACCATGCCTGCTGCCTTGACCTCCCTGGAACTTAAGGTGGTATTATTGTTATTATTGTTTATTAATTTATATATAAATGCAATACATAAATACATAATAAACTGGGAAGGTCCAGCTCAGGTCTTGCCATTTGCAATGCTCCACATTCCCTGGTGCTCACGACAGTTTGCCCATGATAAGAACACATCCGTTGGATTTTTTGTTTATTATTTAACATAATTGTTACAAAATATAAGCAAAACACTGTGAATACATACACACATATACACTTCAAATAAGCACATATACATGAAAAAAGGAACAAAAGAGGAAAAAAGAAGAAAAGAGAAAAGAAGAAATAAAGAGAAAAGAAGAAAAGCTGGAAGAATTTCTTCTAAATTTATTCTACAAATATCTCAATATGAAAAAATAATAAAATTTCATTGATTGACTTCCATCGCTTACACATCTGTTGGATTTTTAAGGGGAAAATGAAACTAATTTTAAGAGGACTGATTTTAAGAGGGGGTGGGGTCCTCTTTAAATTTCTAGAGCAGCTTCAGACCTGGGGGGAGAGGATTTGCACTTGAGCAGTGCAATCCTGTACATGCCTTCCTTATTGTTTTCAGGCGTGTGTAGAGGATTGCAAACTTTGAAATGAGCCCGCAACAGCCAGGGGAAGTTGAAAGGGAGGTGTAGGAGAAGTGGGGAAACCCGCTGGATGGGAATCGTAGAGCATAGGGAGTGGTGCTTTTTGAAGGGCAGTCCATATCTCCATCATTTCATAATAATAATAATAATAATAATAATAATAATAATAATAATAATAATAATTTATTATTTGTTCCCCAGCCACTCTGGGCGGCTTCCACAAAGACCAAAAATACACTAAGATGTCACACATTAAAAACTTCCCTGAACAGGGCTGCCTTAAGATGTCTTCTGAATGTCAGGTAGTTGTTTATCTCTTTGACATCTGGTGGGAGGGTGTTCCACAGGGCGGGTGCCACTACCGAGAAGGCCCTCTGCCCGGTTCCCTGTAACCTCGCTTCTCGCAGTGAGGGAACCGCCAGAAGGCCCTCGGAGCTGGGCCTCAGTGTCCGGGCTGAATGATGGGGGTGGAGACGCTCCTTCAGGTGTACTGGGCTGAGGCCGTTTAGGGCTTTAAAGGTCAGCACCAACACTTTGAATTGTGCTCGGAAACGTACTGGGAGCCAATGTAGGTCTTTCAAGACTGGTGTTATGTGGTCTTGGCGGCCGCTCCCAGTCACCAGTCTAGCTGCCGCATTCTGGATTAGTTGTAGTTTCTGGGTCACCTTCAAAGGTAGCCCCACGTAGAGTGCATTGCAGTAGTCCAATGTAGTCCCACTTTGCCTTGTGGGGCTGGGTATGGGGGGGCCTGGTTTGCCTTGGGGCCCAGAATACTCTCTCGGAGCCTCGCCTGGCCTCCAGGCAATTTCCTACTGCAGGGCTGGCCACAGGGCTGTGATGTATCTGTCTGTCTGCTTGGAAAGGGAAGTTAAATGGAGAAGAGGTGGGCGGAGGAAAGGCCTTTGGCCAGTTTACTAAACCATTTAGCAGTGGCCATTATTATCTGGGAGGAAGGGAGGGGATGCAGACCGAAGGCCGTAGCTCCTCCAGTGGGTCATAGCTGTTTAGTTCCAGAGGTATTGAGAACAGCCTTCAGATCTGCAGGTATAGGAAGAATAAGAAGAGTTTGGATTTGATATCCCGCTTTATCACTACCCGAAGGAGTCTCAAAGCGGCTAACATTCTCCTTTCCCTTCCTCCCCCCCAACAAACACTCTGTGAGGTGAGTGGGGCTGAGAGACTTCAGAGAAGTGTGACTGGCCCAAGGTCACCCAGCAGCTGCATGCGGAGGAGCGGAGACGCGAACCTGGCTCACCAGATTATGAGTCTACCGCTCTTAACCACTACACCACACTGGCTCTTAGGTCTTTAAAGGTCAACAGCAGCACTTTGAATTGTGCTCGGAAACGTACTGGGAGCCAATGTAGGTCTTGTCTAGGCTATGTCAGCCTTTGCCTTGCTGTTTTGGACTACAGGAACATTTGGAGGGAGACAGCAAGTTGGCCAAAGGCTGATCCATGCATATCTTGTGCAAATGTGATGTAAGGACAGAAGAACTTTGCTGGATCCAGCCAATGGCCCGTCTAGTCCAGCAGGCTGTTCTCACGGTCGCCAACCTCTTAACCACCACACCACACTGGCTGTTGGGGTTATACACATTTTATTAATTAATAATAATAATAACAATAATAATAATAGAAGTGAGCAGTAAAGCACCTCACAACCCTTTATGTCCTTGCTCTGTTTCCCCAACTCTCCAATTCCAAACTCACTAGTGAGGAAAATGCACTCTGCACATGCACAGAGTGTGTGTATGAACTTAACAACACTTAGCTTTATTCTTTTAAGTAATTATTTTGTTAGCGTTATTAATGTTGTTTTATAATTATAAATGCTGCATTGATTTGTTAATCATATGAGTTTTGCTGTAATTGTGACATTTAGCTTATTTTTCATTGCTGTTTTGTTAACTTTTTTATATATATTGTAATTGTTTTATTGATTTGTTAGTTACTTTTTATTATTTATGCTGTATTCAGAATAAAAAAAATCATGTATGTTCTGTTATGTTACTGCTATTTATTGTTTGTAAGCCGCTTTGAGAGCCATTTGAATGAAAAGTGGTGTGGAAATTCAAGAAATCAAATCAGAGAGCCACCGGCAAGGTGATGATGAAAAAAACCACATGCTTTTCAACCGGGCTTGCTCCCTGGTAATTATGACCAGGATCGCACCGCATCCAAAGTACCGTATCCCAAAATCAATCTTGAGCGGCTTTCTGCACAAATTCAAGGGCACTGTGTCTTTTAATCCGTGGCGCATTGAGAAGCGGGCCCCTAACCCTTTCCCTCTCGTCCCGGGAACACTCTGCACATGCTCAGACACCCCTCTTTTCTCCCTTCCCACGTGCTGGGGCGACGCCACGCCCCCGGCCCGCTAGTCAGCGGCGAGGGCATTCTGCACATGCTCGTCGGCACCGGCTGCGTTTCGCCGGTCTCAAATGAGGTCAGCGCGAAGCCGCTGCAGGTCTCTAAGCTCGGCCGGGAAAGCGGCGCACCTGCCTGCGACCCAGCAGCGCCCTCGGGGCGGCGTCTGCCGGCCTCGTCCGGGTCCGCCTCCCCGCGCCCGGGCGGGCCCGCTTGGCAGCGTGTCCGGCTCTCTCCCGGCTCGCCAGGCCCGGAGCGCCCCCTGTGGCCGCCTGGCTGCCCCCGGGGCGCCCCTCCCTCCCTCCCTCGCCGCCTGCCTCCTTCCCCGGCCGCCTCGTCGCCGGGCAGCCGCGCCGTCCTTGCCCCGGCTCCGCATCGCGTCCTTGGCCCGCCGGCGCGCCCCGCCCCGTCCCTCGCCGGCCAGCAGAAGAAGCAGCAGCAGCAGCAGCGCCGGCGGCGGCGGCAGCCCGTCGTTGCGCGCGGCGCCCCGGGCGAGGACGAGCCGAGGCGGCGGCTCTAACAGGTGGGATCCCGCGGCGAGGGGGCGGAGGAGCCAGCGGGCGGGGGCAAAGGAGGAAGGAGCGGCCAGACCCAGCCCCAGCCGCCGACACCGACGCCGCCGCCTGCCAAGCGAGCTGGTGCCCGCGCCACGCCAGCGCCTGCTGCCTCCCCAGCTCTCCGGTGCCTTTCCAGCGCCGCTGTCCCGGCCGCCCCCGTCCGTCCCGCCTGCCCGCCCGCCGCGGCGCCGGCCTCGCCCGCCCGCCCTCGGGGCTCCTCCTTGCGCGCTCGCCTTGGCCACGCCACGCCAGGCAGGGCGCCGCGCTCGGCGCTCGCTCGCGCTCTCCGCCCGGGACAGGGGCTGCTCCGCCGCCGCCGCCGCGATGCCGAAGCCGACCCAGCCGCCGCCGCCGCCGCCCCTCCTGCTGCGCTCGGCCAGCGGCGGCGGCGGCGGCGGCAGCCGCCCCGGGGACAGCGAGCTGGGCCGGCAGTTCCGGGACTGGTGCCTGCGCACCTACGGCGACTCGGCCAAGACCAAGACGGTGACCCGGAGCAAGTACCAGCGCATCGCCGAGGTGCTGCAGGGGGGAGCCGGCGCGGGCGGCGGAGGCGGCGGCGGAGGAGAGAAAGGCAAGTTCCAGTTCTGGGTGCGCTCCAAGGGCTTCCGCCTGGGCAACGGCGCTCGGGAGCCGCCGGCCGCGGCGGCGAAGATGGGTCAAGTGGTGGTCTATGTGCCGGTGAAGACGGGAACGGTTAGTGCGCCCCAAGCCTGTCTGTGCGTCCGTCCATGTGCTGTGTCTGTGTTTCCCCGGGTGGGTGCCATGGTGTGTGGGGGGGTCGGCACCGCAATGCCCCGGAGGGTGTGTGGGAAAGAGGGTGTGTTGGTGCCCCGGCCCAGCCTATCCCGCCACCCCCCCCCGCCCTGTCCCGTCCCGTCCCGTCGCACCCTGTCCCGTGCCGCATGGCCAGGAGGGCGCGCCGGAGGCCGACAGATGCCCGCGCCTCCAGCCGCGCCCCCTCCCGCTGCCCTCCCCTCTCCCTTGGCACAGCAGGAGGTCATTTGGGGGTGGGAGCAAAGTGGGGGCGGCGGCATGGCTGCGCTCTCGCGTCTCCAGCGCTCTCCTCCACGGGGTCGGGACAGTCCCTGCTGCCAAGACCTCCCCCTCTCTCTCTCCCTCCCTCCCCGCCCCGGGAGGTCATTTTTTTTTGGGGGGGAGAGCGGAGACGCTGGGGAGGGGGAGGTGCCCCGCCTCCTCCTTCCACCCCCCCCGCCTCCTCCAAATGTCCCACTTCCTCGAGCTCAGCAGGCGCCGGAGCGGGGCGGGGAGCGGGGTCGCCTTTGCGCGGGGCAGCCTCTCTCCCCGCGCCCCTCCCGGCCCAGCCAGCTGCAGCTTCAACCCCCCCCCCCACCGCCTTCCTCGTGCCAACGGATTGGGGGCCAAATCGCCCCTCCCCCGGGCAGGCGAGCGCGCGAGCGCGATGGAGAAGCGCGATGGAGAAGGGACCCCCACCCAACGCCTTCCCCTCCCGGCCGGGCGCCCCTCCACCTGCTCCCCCTCGACTGCCTTGTCCCGGGGAGGAGGAGAGGGCGAGGGGGGAGCCAGCCTTCCCCTCCCCTCCCCCTTTGCCCCCCCCAGGGGAGGGGGCGGCCGGGGCTGCGCCGGGCAGGTTGCGTTGCGCGGCGCCGGCTGCGCTCGGGGGTCTCCGCCGCTTGCCGCCTGTCCCGCCGAGGCGCCCTCATTGTTCCGCGCCTGTCCGGCGGGCCCGCCCGGCCTCCGCACACCCCCTCGGCCTCGCCTCCGTCCCAGCAGGCTGCTGGCCCGGGAAGGCGCAGCCAGCCAGCCGAGCCGGACCCCTGCCGCTCCCGCCCAGAGCCCGCATTGTTCCCTTGGCGAAGGCCGGGGCGCTTTCTCCACCCCCCCCCTCCAAAGCGCACCCCCCAATTTAAACTTTCCGCCGGGGTGCGCGGGCGGGGCGGGGCAGCTTGGAGCCGCCTCGTGCGTTTGGACATGGGCGCCCGTCCCCTCCCTGGGCCGCCCCCGGCCCGTCCGCATCCATCCATCCATCCCTCCATCCTCCCTCCCTCTGCTCAGCTGGCTGTGCCAGGGTGGGCTTGGGCACGCTGGGAAATAGAGGGGGGCGCGCTCTCTTTCTCGCTCCCCCCCCCCAGCTCTCTCTCCCCAGCTCGCGTCTCTCCCCCCGCCCCGCCCCGGCGAGCCAGCCCGTCCCTTGCACCATCTGCCCAGGAGATTGGGCGCCTGGCAGACAATTGCTCGGAGGTGGCCTTGCTGGAAAAGTGCACTTCTGTGTGCGCGCCTGCCCCCCTCCCCTCCCCAAGCAAGGAGGCACCAGCTTAGCTCTGCTGCTGCTGAGCTCAAGGGTTGGCAGGGAGAATATTCTCCACGGGGAAGAAAAGTGTCTAGCGGAGGAGGAGGAGGGATTACTTATTTATTTAATATTTTCCCCTCCTTCCTTCTCCAGCGCTGCTGCTCCTCGCAGGCTTGCTGCTGCCATCAGGAGGGCACAGGAGGGGTTTTTCTTTTCCAGGCGGGGGGGGGGGGGGAGGATGCCATGAGGGCAGCCCATCTGTGTGAAATGGGGCAAGGCTTGCCTCCCATCTGGCCTCCCTGGTTATGGGGGGAGAAGGGCGGCCATTCTCTTTCCCCTTGCCCCCCTTTACGCAGAGAGCAATTTTTAGTGGATTTTAGTGCTGGAGCTAAATTCGGAGAGGTATTCTGACTTGAATGTTGCAAACACCCACTGAAAGTACCAGAAACCCTGCTTTTCTTTTCTGCTTTGTGCATCCTGCTTTTCTCAAATGATGTGCTTGTTTGGGGGCGCCCCACGGGGCCTGGGCTGCCTCCCTCCCCAGAGCTTTTGTGTTGCGCACGCATGTGAGTTCTCTCTCTCTCACACACACACCCTTAACCAGTCGCTGTGTGGTTTGGGACACCCTGGGCCCCCCAGAGTCTGCCTTGTACAGTGACTAGAAGAAGCCAGGGAAATCCTCTGTGTGTGTGTGTGTGTGTGTGTGGTGAACCTCTGGGCCCAACACTTGCTTCCCTTTCCTGCGGGACCCACTGCACACCCCATGGCTTCTCCAAATCAACAAGCCACACCTTGGCCTCGTGAGGTTCAGAGGAGGGACCCAACGAGCCCCAGTTCAGTCCCCAGAGATCGCAGCACCTGCCGGCAGCGGAACTGATGGCTGCTAAGGAAAAAGCAAGCCCAAAATGGCTCCAGCCCCTCTGCCATCTGCCTCAAACCCACCTGACCAGTTTTTCTGCTGGCCACATGGCTCCCAACTCCCCCTCTCCCAATATTTGTGTGTCTCTTTTTGTTTGCTTTTGGCTTAGCCTTTACCTTACTCAGTGGACCTGTAGCTATTTTTTTGCATACAATTATAAATTAGTTTGCATGCGCAGAGGAAGTGCCATCTCTTGCCTGGTGGGACTGTCCTGGGACAGACCAGGGCATGAGTAGGGAAAGTCAAGGAGCGCCCCCCCCCATCTTCCTCCCCAGTGTTAGAAATTAGCCAGGCACTTTTGGCAACTGGCACGGGTCCAGTTGCAACCATGGGGAAGTCTCTGGGTGGTTGGCAGATGAACTCTCCATTTACCTGGGCCCTACAGCTTTCTGCAGCAGGTAAACAGAAGAGGTTATGCATTGCAATTACAGTCCACCTTTTTCTCCAAGATGTACATGGTTCACCCCCCTCACTTAACCCCTACAACAACCTTGCGAGGTAGGTTAAGAAGCTACGACCCAAGGTCACCCAGTGAGCTTCATAGCTTAAATGGGGACTTGAACTCTGATCTCCCAGGTCCTAGTCCAACACTTGAACCACTTCTTTATTTTATTTTATTAAATTTGTATATCACCCTGTGCCCACAGGCCTCACACTACACCCCACTGACTTTCTAGAGTACTTCTGCTATAGGGCAGCTCTGTGAATTAAGTAGGTAAATAAATTTGGGGAAAGCAAACTGTCACTTAGAGAAGGAACGGAAATATTCTCCTTGAAGCTTGAATTTATTTTATTCTGGGTTGTTTTATTTTATGTGCCAATGTGTTGTGAACCGCTTTGAGATTTTTATTCTTTAAGCTGTAAAGTGGTGTAGAACTGAAATGCATAATAATAATAATAATAATAATGATGATGATGATGATGATGATGATGATGTTCGTTGCCTAGTTATTCCGTTGTGGCCACCGTAGCCTAGGTTTAAAGGTGCCATTTGGCGATTAGCTTATATGTCTGAGTTTCTAACACCATTCGCATAGTTCCTGCATTCTCCTTCCAGAAGAGGCTTGCATAGGAGGATATCCCAGTGGGTTGTGGCCTAAGGGCTGGATCTGCCCCCCTCCAACTCCAGCACCTTTAATGCCCCCTAAACTGCCCCCCACCTCTGGGTCCCGTCGCCCAAAGCATGAAGCGTTCCAGAGGCTGTTTTCTGCCCTCCCAACCCTATGGCCATTTCCCTGCGTGGACTTCATGGGACAGTCCTGGGAGGAAGTGTGTTTATCCTTTATGATAACACCCTTTGCATGTGTGTATTTTGAGAGGAGGTACTGTAGATCGACAAAGCCAACGTTAGAGAAATGCGTGGAGCAGAGGGCCACCGACGGCGCTGCCCTGCCCTCTGAATACCAGTCGGTGGAAACTGCAGGAAGGCAGAGTTGCTTTTGTCCCCGAACCTTCTTGTGGATTATTTTCCTTTGGGGTGTCTGGTTGGCTACAGTGGGAACCGGAGACAGGGCCAGACAGGACCCCTTTGGCCTGATATTGCATGCTCCTCTTATGATCTTACGTAATTCCGTTACTATTCCTTCCTTCCTTTTCCCCCCCCCCCTTAAAAGGGCCACCCTCCCCGTGTCTTGTGGGTGCTGCTGTTTTTGCAACGCTGCTCGCCTCCGCTTTTCCACCTGGGGCTGGAACTGGGGGGGAAATGCAGGCAGGCAAACGCCTTTCCTTTGCAGTATATTCAATATAGGCTTGGGTTTCTGACTAAGACGTCTGCCTCTTTCTCCCTGGCTGGGGAGGGGGGCGGCGGCGCGGAGGCAGCATTCCTCGGTCAGCAGCGTCTCCTTACATCCTGTCCCATCCTCCTCTGCCAAAAATGTGCAGTGACCTTGCTGGGTGGTTGCCGTGGGGCGCCCCGCTCGCTGACCTGTTGCTCCAGCGGTTGCATTTGCCTTTTGCTCACTGGGGGGGGGGCAGGGAGTGAGGGGCGGAGGGGAGAGGAGAGGAGGCCCCGCCAGCTAGCCAGGGCAAAAAACCCGCTGCTGCCGAGATGCTGCTAACTGGGGCAATTAGCTCTGCCAATTAGTAGGGCAAATGCTTCCCAGCCAGTTCCTCTCCTTCCCACCCCCTGCTCCACCCCAGGGGCTTTTTGGAAGTGGGGGGGGCACATCCCCACTGTTGCCACTGCAGGTTGTGTGTGTGCATGTGTGTGTGTGGAGGAGAGGCACTCTATTTCCCAAAACAAAACGTCCTTGGCTTTTGCAGACAAAGGGTTTGGGAATCCAGGCGGGTCGGCTGAGCAGGGAGGAGACCCTCTGCAAGGTCCTGCTCAGTGTCTGCAGGTTGTCTGGGGAAATCTGAAGTCCAAAGAGATAGCAGAGCAGCGGAAGAATGTGCAAGGGATCCCGGCGGCAGGGATAAGATCTCGCCTCCTCATGACAGCTCTGGCCTTGCTTGCGGGCAGAGAGAGCGTCTGTGGGTCCTCGGTTCCTGCCAAGCCTCCCTCTCGGCTGGGCAGAGGAGACTGTCCTGGGCTCTTGCTCCCTGGGCCTAACTTTCCCCCTGCCCTCCTCTCCAAGCCCGGCCCTAATCGGCTTCAGGTGGATTGGGACGCTGCTGCAGGCTGTCTGCTGTTCCCGCCCCCCCCCCTCCTGGCAGAGGGACGGAGGCACCAGATGGTGCCGTGCTTTTGGAGAGCCGGGGTGGGACAGGCGGCCAGGCCTGCGTCTGGCACTGGAAAACTCCCTGCACGTCAGTTTTCCAGGCGAAGGTCTCTCTCGTGCACCAGACAAAAGGCCTGGCCTGGGCTGCTGGAGGCTTCGCTCTCCCCCCAGCCCCCCAGGGAGGGTGTGGGCTTGGTAACTGGTGCAGAGAGGTCCACGGGAAGCCTCTGGGCCGTCCTGCAAACGCACCAGCCCCTCCCAGCCAGGGCTTGGTGTTGGCTGTGTGGCAAAAGGCCGCCTTCCCTTTCGGCCCCCTGTCCTTCCATTTAATCTTCCGTTGGGGTTCCTGCATTGCAGGCGGGTTGGACTACATGACCCTTGGGGTGCCTGCCCACTTGAGAGTTCTTTGAGTCTATGATTTATTGCAGGCATAGGCAAACTCCGGCCCTCCAGATGTTTGGGGACTATAATACCCATCATCCGTGACCGCTGGTCCTGTTAGCTAGGGATGATGGGAATTGTAGTCCCAAACATCTGGAGGGCCGGAGTTTGCCTATGCCTGATTTAGTGTTCTTAGCTGCTCTGAGTCTGGCTTCGGCTGGGGAGCGGGATATAAATAAATTATTATTATTATTATTATTATTATTATTATTATTACTGCATCTATCTAGCGCCTTTTCCTCCCAGGCAATGGAGGTGGTTCTCATTCAGCCCCCACAACATCCCTGAGAGGTTGGCTGGGCTAGCAGGCAGTGACCAGCAGCCGAGCTCACATGATAAGCTTGAACCCTGGTCTCTTGGGTCGTAGTCTTGACACTGTGCCACACCTAGGTTTTTTTTTGTTAATGGGGTTCTCCGTGCTGTTTGGCTGGATCAATGCTGTATTTCAGCCAGTCGGGTCTCGTCTTCGTCTTGTCATGGTTACAGAACACAGGCCAGCCCAGCGGGAGAGATTCGCATCTCTGGCCGGCTGCGGCACAGACTCTCGGGGTGAGTCAAAGCTGCGCTGCGAGATGGGCCTTGATTTACGACGGGCGTCGTGGACTTCAGGGCTTGCGAGTTCCTGTTGTTTGTTGCTGGCTCTGGTTTTCCTGCCTCCAGAGCTCTCTGTGGACGCCACGGAGGCTCAGGGCTATTGATGGATACTCGCCGGGGTGGCTATGCCCTTTCGTCACAGATGGAGTCAGCAATGCCTCTGCATGCCCGTTGCTGGAAAAGAAGAGGGAGGGAGAAAGGGGTCTTGTGTTCGAATCCTGCTTGGGAGTTTCCCACAATAGGCGTCAGGTTGGACACTGCGAGAACAGGGATGCTGGTTTCCGACTTCCCATTAACATTTCCCCTCTTTATGTGTAAATCAAGTCCTTATATTCACTTTAATAATAATAAATTTTATTTATACCCCGCCCTCCCCAGCCAAGACCAGGCTCAGGGCGGCTAGCAACCAAGAATAAAAACAAGTTGATTGAAATAAAACTTTAAAAACGATTAAAATGCAACATTAAAACACAGCCTCATCACAGGAGGAGAAAGGAAAAAAGAAAGGGGGAGGGAATCAAGTTGATTCCAAGCCAAAGGCCAGGCGGAACAACTCTGTCTTACAGGCTCTGCGGAAAGAAATCAGATCCTGCAGGGCCCTGGTCTCATGAGACAGAGTGTTTCACCAGGCCGGGGCCAGTGTTGAAAAGGCCCTGGCTCTGGTTGAGGCTAATCTAACTTCCTTAGGGACCTCTAGGGTGTTGCCATTTATGGGCCTTAAGGTCCTCCGCGGGGCATACTGGGAGAGGCAGTCCCGTAGGTACGAGGCTCCTAGGCAAAACACTTCAGCTCAAACCTACAAACGTTTTCAAATGTTTACAATTTTCTTTCATATAAAATATAAATTTGCTCCAGTCCTTTCGACACAGTTCGTCCCGTCGATTCCGTAGACGCTAAGAATTTAGTAAAGATGTTTGGAAGTCAGAAAGAGGGAGGGAGGGAAGTCGGTGCAATATTTAAGGTTATTGTTGTATGTAACAAATGTGATCGTGACAATTATGGAAAACTCAATAAAAATCAATTATATATATATATAGAGAGAGAGAGAGAGAAAGAGAACAGAGATGCTGGGCTGGATGGGCCGCCGGCCTGATCCGGAGGGCTCTTCTTGTGTTCAGTGACAGCTGACGGATGCTCACCTGCCATGGATGCTTTAGTTGAGATTCCTGCATCGCAGGGGGTTGGACTAGATGACCCTCAAGGTCCCTTCCAGCTCAATGATTCTAAAGATCCATTTTGGGGGCTGGAGAAAGAGAGACTATAAGTCAGTGGGGAGCTGCAAGAATCCCTAAATTACGCACAGTCTGTGCCTCCAGGCACAGAGGCAGTCTATCTAGCAAAATCTAGGAGGCCCTCCTTCTGTTCTTCTGGGGGCTTAAGCGCTGCTTGCTGCTTTCCCATGGTGGATGCCGGGAGGACAGGGTAGTGGCCTGGTCCAGCAGGGTCATATGGTGTCCTAGCGGAACCTCCAGCGCCAGAGGCAGTCTACCTCCCTTTGCCGGTTCTTAGGCTCAGGTTACATCCCTGGCCCTGTGGGTTAAACCACAGAGCCTAGGACTTGCTGATCAGAAGGTCGGCGGTTCGAATCTCTGCGACGGGGTGAGCTCTCGTCGCTCGGTCCCTGCTCCTGCCAACCTAGCAGTTCAAAAGCACGTCAAAGTGCAAGTAGATAAATAGGTACCGCTCTGGCGGGAGGGTAAACGGCGTTTCCGTGCGCTGCTCTGGTTTGCCAGAAGCGGCTTAGTCCTGCTGGCCACATGACCCGGAAGCTGTACGCCGGCTCCCTCGGCCAATAAAGCGAGATGAGCGCCGCAACCCCAGAGTTGGCCACGACTGGACCTAATGGTCAAGGGTCCCTTTACCTTTACCTACATCCTTAAGAGAGCCTCCAGCGTCAGAGGCAGTCTACCATGCCTTGAAGGTTCTCAGGCTCCTATTGCCATGCTGAACCGTATCAGTGGTTACTTTGCAGTGGGGTGTTCACTGGGGAAAGGATACAAAGTGCGGTGCTCAGGGAGCTGGAATCCTCTCCCACCTGCCCTACAAATTGGACTTTAAAAAAGATGAGCCGCATGCCTCTTTTCAGCAACAGCATTAGCAGCTGAAGGCCCAAGGACAAATCCAGCCCATTGACAAGGATCTGCTGGGGTGGAATACCATATTCCAGTCCACATTAAGGCAAAGCGCAGATTGAGGTTCAGGCGGTGGAGGAGGATGTTATTTTGAGTCTTTTTTTTCCAAAAAAATTTTTTAATTCATTTTATAACCCAAATAAAAAGCACAAACAGAAAAGACAAACAATACAAACAAATTCTTGTCATAGCCTTATTTTTCTAAACATTGTTAAGTGGGCTTCCCCAAGTCCCACCTATCTGATTTTCATTTTACTTCATCTTTAGCAGTTTACATATATTTCTAACCATATTTTCTTTCTTCACACTTACTTTAACCATAAAAAACTTCACATTTTATCACTTATAAAATACACTGTCTTCTAACTCTACCACCTATATCCACTTCCAAAGCTATTCAAAGATTTAAATATTAACATATTTTTTCAAATATTCCTTAACTTCTTCCAATCTTCTTCCACCGTCTCTTCTCTCTGGTCTCGGAGTCTCCCGGTCAGTTCGGCAAGTTCCATATAGTCCATCATCTTCATCTGCCATTCTTTGATAGTTGGTATATCTTGTTTCTTCCAATTCTTTACTAACACTATTCTCGCAGCTGTTGTGGCATACAGAAAAAAAGTATCATCCTTTTTGGGGATTTCACCCCCCACTGTACCAAGTAAAAAGGCCCCTGGTTTTTTAATAAATGTGTTTTTCAACACTTTTTTCAACACTTTTTTCAATTCATTATAAATCCTTTCCTAGAAGTCTTTTACCACATGTGGTAAAAGGTTCCTTCTTTTTTACATTTCCATTGAGTCTTGTGGCTGTGCTGCTGTTTTCCGAAGCCATGCCTCTACTTCCACTGTCCTTGCCGCCCCCATCAAAAAGCACCACAACTGTATTACCCTTTTCATGGAATCGTAGAGTCGTAAGGGCCCCCCAAAGGTCCTGTAGTCCAACCCCCTGCAATTTCTGCAACGAGGTCACAAAAGGCTGTGCTGTCTGGAGCGGATGGGAGATGCACTTCAGAGCACCTGGGGGCAACACCAGGTTGGCAAAGGCGGATTTCGTGGATTAATTGCTCCAAAAATCAATGGAACAGGCTTCTTAGAAGCAATTATAATTGCTTACAATGCGAGTACTTGAAATCCATGGGCGGCAACCACCCTGGTTCTCTCACCCAGGAGAATACCTTTTCTGCTACGAAGCCTTGGAAGCTGCCTGAGAGATGCCAGATGAGCTTTGTCCATCTCGCCCAGCCTTTGCCAACCTGGTGCCCTCCACATTTTGCGCTACAACTGCCAGCAGCTCCAGCCAGCACAGATGGAGGATGCCAAGGTTAAACCTGAGACCTTCTACATGCCAGGCAGATGTTCTCCCATTGAGCAATAGTTCCTCCCCTGACATGTGCGTGCATCTGCTAAGGAACAAAGGAAAGAATGCTTGTTTCTTCCGGAGCCAGTGTATTATTCATATGCAAATATATGTAGATCCAATCAATCCAATTTGTTAAGATAATATTAATTGACCAAGATTTCTTTTCATCTTGTGACCTTCCTAGACTGACTCTCTGTCTTCTGCGTTCTCGTAGTTGTCCTGTAGGGTTTGGCGTCCTAAGAACTTTCCACGTTTTTGAGAGATATCAAGTTCTTAGTCCTCATGGAAGCCAGCCTTTCCCAACCAAGTGCTCTCCAGATTGCTCAATGGCCACACTGGCTAGGACTGATAAGAATTGGGAACTCAGGAGGGTACCAGGTTGCAGGAAGGCTGAACGGAGAGACGCCTTTGAATGTTGGAAGATTGGGGACAGATAAAAGAAAGTTCTCCACGCAGTGCTTTGTTAAACTGTGGAACTCCCTGCCACAGTAATGGCCACCAACCTCGATGGCTTTAAAAGAGCATTAGATCCAGCAGGGTTTTCTTACGTTTGTATGTATTTATGCTGGCTGCGGCTGATGGGAGTTGTAGTCTCATCTGCAATATCACCTCACACCTTATATACCCAGCTGATCATTGCAGTCTGCAGGAAAGGGTATTTTGCAAGAAGTTTTGTAAGGAGAAATATATGAAATATTGCAAAGAAGAGAGATATTAGTTATGAGATTTAAATGTAATAGTGAAAACAAGAAATGTAAATTAAGTAAATAGATGGGGAAATTTGCAGATGTGATTGATGGAAGTAAAAAAAATTTGCGTAAGATGTAAAAGTATGTTTAATTATTGTTGAAAAACTAATAAAAAATTATTAAAAAAAGAAAGAAAGAGGAAATTCTTCCGCCGCAGAGACGGCACCTTTCTAATATTCAAAAGGAGGGGATTCCCAAAAGTAGGGGCCATCACTCTAAAGACCCCGTACCTGTAGAAGGGATCTCCTGACAAAGATGGTATTTGTAGTCCTACTAGCATAGTTGATTACAGTTGCTCTTCAAATAATTCGTATATTTCTTCCAATCTTTTGTAAGTCTCTGGTCCCGCAGGTTTCGAATCCTTCCTGTCATTTTATCCAATTCTGCACAGTCCATTAATTTTGTCTGCCATTCTTCTTTCGTCAGAATTTCTTCTTGCTTCCATTTCTGAGCCAACAATACTCTTGCCACTGTTGTTGCATACAAAAACAATTTTACATCCTGTCTATTAATATCCTCACCTATAATGCCAAGTACGTAAAAATGCTTCTGGTTTTTAAAGAAATGTATATTTCAACATCTTTTTCAACTCATTATACATCATTTCCCAGAAGTTTTTTACTTTAGAAGACTTTCCTCTTTCAACAAGCCGTTAAAGTTGAGGCATTTCCAGGACTGCATCTGCATTGGAATTATTTTTGAGAAGTTTTTAATTCCAATTTTAATTTAAATTATCCCTTGCTTGCCATTCCGAGCTCCTTTGTTGGGGAGGTTTAAACAGAATACAGGAAATAAAATAAATAGCGAGTGGCTCAAAGCGCCTGGAAGCCACAGGGTTGGTGAAGTCTTCCCTGGTGTAAGGGGCAAGAAATAATAATAATAATAATAATAATAATAATTATTATTATTATTATTTATTATTTGTACCCCGCCCATCTGGCTGGGTTTCCCCAGCCACTCTGGGCGGCTTCCAACAAAGATGAAAGATACACTAAAATGTCACATATTAAAAACTTCCCTGAACAGGGCTGCCTTCAGATGTCTTCTGAATGTCAGGTAGATGTTTATCGCTTTGACATCTGATGGGAGGGCATTCCACAGGGCGGGTGCCACCACCGAAAAGGCCCTCTGCCTGGTTCCCTGTAACTTGGCCTCTCGCAGTGAGGGAACCGCCAGAAGGCCCTCGGAGCTGGACCTCAGTGTCCGGGCAGAACGATGGGGGTGGAGACGCTCCTTCAGATATACTGGACCGAGGCCGTTTAGGGCTTTAAAGGTCAGCACCAACACTTTGAATTGTGCTCGGAAACGTACTGGGAGCCAATGCAGATCTCTCAAGACCGGCGTTATATGGTCTCGGCGGCCACTCCCAGTCACCAGTCTAGGTGCCGCATTCTGGATTAATTGCAGTTTCCGGGTCACCTTCAAAGGTAGCCCCACATAGAGCACATTGCAGTTGTCCAAGCGGGAGATAACCAGAGCATGCACCACTCTGGCGAGAAATGGATCTCGCCTTCCATAGAATTGGAAGGGGGACCCCAAGGGTCATCTAGTTCAGCCCCCTCAATGCAGGGATCTTTTGCCCATCTTGGGGCTTGAGCTCACGCTATCAAGAGTCTTGTGCTGTATTGGCTGAGCCATCCCAGTTGGAATAACTCTGGGCGTCATTTGGCTCCCGTCTGCAAAGTGAGGATGATAAACTTTGGCTTACCTTACAAGGTTCCTTTTGGAATGGGAGACCAAAGATGAAGAAGTAAAATCAGTATTTAATTTTATTTTTAGGTTTGATGTTATGCTATTAATAACCTTTTCTGTTGAGAAAGCAGGTGAAAATAGAAACAAAGCAGAAACTTAAGTTGGGGGAAGTCTTGGAGGGGAGGGAGGGAGGAATATATCGTAAACGTTAAGAATTTGAGATGTATGTAATGAATGAAAATGAAAAATGAATTTTTTTTAAAAAAAGGTTCTTGCAAGCATTGCCTAGAACAGGGTTCGGCAACCTTCGGTCCATGGGCCACAAGTGGCCCAAGGGGGTCGTTTAAGCGGCCCCCGAGCCACCCACTCAGCGAGTCCCCGTGCGCTGCGCTAAACAGGTGCAGCGCAGAGCGGGGACTCGCTTCCGTGGCACCGGAAATCGCGTCTGCGCAGAAGCGATCCGGCCCACGGCCGACCCCTGGCCTAGATAATGTGCACGAAGCGGTCTGAGCATTTCAGAGTTCTGTCGAGTGTTTCTTCAGCCTTCTCTCGTGGTTCCTGTGTCTGCCCCGTCCTTCTCTTGAGACAAGAGCCCCGCGTGGAAGGCGAACTCCCACGTGTGTCGGAGAGAGATAGAGAGAGATCTTTGCTGTGCTATTTTTGCAATTAGCTCGGTAGAAGCCACACTGGCAGGGTGGGTGGAATGAAGGAGATAAAATGGCCTTTCCTCGATTATTTGCACCTAAGAGCTGACATGACAGAAGCCTGTGAAATTATGCATGACGTGGGGATAGCATGAGAACTTGTGGACGTCCAGGAAAACTGAACGTTGGAAGATACAGGACAGGTGATATACCGTATTTTTTGCTCTATAAGACTCACTTTTTCCCTCCTAAAAGGTAAGGGGAAATGTGTGTGCGTCTTATGGAGCGAATGTAGGCTGCGCAGCTATCCCAGAAGCCAGAACAGCAAGAGGGATTGCTGCTTTCACTGCATAGCGATCCCTCTTGCTGTTCTGGCTTCTGAGATTCAGAATATTTTTTTTCTTGTTTTCCTCCTCCAAAAACTAGGTGTGTCTTGTGGTCTGGTGCGTCTTATAGAGCGAAAAATACACTGTGTCTTGTGGTCTGGTGCGTCTTATAGAGCGAAAAATACACTGTGTCTTGTGGTCTGGTGCGTCTTATAGAGCGAAAAATACACTACTTTTTCGCGCAGCGCATTGATACGATCCATTTGGGGATGCCAAATTTTGGGTTCTCCATATTGCAAAAGATTACCAAAGTCTGCCCCCGGTGAAAGTGTTGTGTTGTTGCGGGGAGATGGCTGGTGTTAAGGATATGAAATGCCCTTTCCCTGATTATCGGAACATAAGGATTCCTCATGCATGGTCAGACTTAACCGCCAGTCCAAATCTGCAGTAGGGGGAGGTTTACATGCAAGGTTCACATGAAGGTGGAAACTGAGATGCATCCGTTGTTCCTGATCCAAGCGAATGAACATTATTAGGTGATGAGTTTTTAGCTCTTGGGGTTTTCCCACCTCCTTACTGAATATTTCCTTAATAGGTATTCACTTTGAGGTCGTGTTTCCAAATCCTGTAATGTAGGTTAGACTGAAAGGCGGTCACTGGTCGAAGGTCACCCAATGAGCTTCTTGGCTGAGCGGGGATTTGAACTCTGGTCTCCCAGGCCACACAATCCAACACTCCAATCGTTACACCACAGCAGCAAGCCCAATTACTACTGCTACTAATTTTATTATTTATACGCCACCCATCTGGCTGGGTTTCCCCAGCCACTCTGAGTGGCTACAGCACATATAAAAACACAGCAAAATGTCAAGCATTAAAAGCTTCCCTAAACAGGGCTGCCTTTAGATGTCTTCTAAAAGTTGTGTAGTTGTTTATCTCCTTGACATCTGGTGGGAGGGCGTTCCACTGGGAGGGTGCCGCTACCAAGAAGGCCCTCTGCCTGGTTCCCTGTAACCTCACTTCTCACAGTGAGGGAACCTCCAGAAATGCCCTCTGAGCTGGACCTCAGTGTCCGGGCTGAACAACAGGGGTGGAGATGCTCCTTCAGGTATCCTGGCCAAGGCCATTTAGGGCTTTAAAGGTCAGCACCAACACTTTGAATTGTGCTTGGAAATGTACTGGGAGCCAGTGAAGATCCTTCAGGACTGGTGTTATATGGTTCCAGCGGCTGCTCCCAGTCACCAGTCAAGCTGCTGCATTCTGGATTAGTTGTATAAACCTAAGAGTCACCAAGCCATTTGAGATTGATAAACATAAAACCATAGTAAAAAAACAAAGCAAAAAAAAATCATTCCATTATATCTGTATACCGCCCTTCATCCATAGACCTCAGGGCAGTTTGTAACACAGAAGTACAAGATAAAAACACAAAATGCATAATAAAAACTCCAAATTATTTGCACCAGCCTTCTCCCCAACCAGTTGCCCTTCCAGATGTTTTGGAGCATCAGCAGCAGCCAGCATTTATAGTCTGGAGGGGTACCTGGTTGGGGAGTATGAAGATGTGCTTCCTGGCTGTTGCCGTAAACTAAGAACCTGCCTGTCGCTTTGAGCCGACGCGCCCAGGTCTTTGCATCTGTAAAGTGAAATCTCTTTTCCATTTGTTTCCTCTCGCCCATCACGGTTTATTAAAACCTCTCGTCATCTTTCTCCCCAAGAGCCAAGAGTGCCAATTGCGCAGCCATCCTTTGCAGGAAAAGGCTCCTTTCCCCACATTACCCTTGCGCTTGCTGTCTGTTGTGACTCTTTTTGATGTGTGTTGACTAGGAAAGCAGCGCATACCAGATTCTAGAGGCTGATGCACAATAGACTTCTGTCTTGACATCCTAATGATGATTTCAGCCGGAGCACAGCTCAGGTCTCTGCGTGAATCCGGGAGCGGAGAGATCATAAGAGGAGACCCCACCCCAGCGTCTCGTCCTTCCCTTCTCCTTTTTCCTTCTGCTTGAAAAAGAACTGGCTTGGTCGGTTGCTTCAGGCAGCAAAATGTCTGGGGTGGCTCTAAAAGAGGACTTGGGGGGGCTAAGGCAGTAAGCGGTGGCTACTGTCTTCTGCTTTCATGGTGGCAGGCAGAGTTTCTCTCAAGGCCAGTGGCTGGGAATCAGAAGGCAGGAGAATTGCTGCAGCTGCTACACTCATCTCCTGTGTGTGGGCTCCCCACAGGAGTTTATGGTCAGCCACTGTGAGAACAGGATACTGGACGCGATGGGCCGCTATCCTGATTCAGCAGGCACTTGTGTTTTTGGGTTGGCACCAGCTTCCTTGTTCTAAGGCGGCGGAGGAATCTTGCTGCGAACCATCCTGTGGTTTTCAAACCAGTCTAATAAATTGAATTAAATCAATCGATCCCCGCGATGGAGGAGTCGCAGCTAGAGAACCCCAAACAGAATGGCCACACAATCTCTGTTCAGAAACCTCCAACAAAGGAGGGTCCCTTGCCTTCCTTTTCAGTGAAAGTTCTTCCTGACGTTCAGTCTGAATCGCCTTTACTGAACCCAGCTGTTTGGGTCCTGCCCTCCGGAGCAGCAGCAAACAAGCTCTCTCCTTCTCCTCCATCCAGCCCACCTGCCCCAGATTGGACCACTGCTATGCAAACCGCAGCAAAGAAGCCACGATTCTGCCCTAAAACCAAGCCTGCCTGCTCACTGCTTCCTTTGTCTTGCTTCCCTGCGGCCTCCCTCTCTCCTCCACCTCCTCCTCGGATGCTGTGAGCATCGCTCCCTTTGTTGCTTAGATGCCAGGGATGGGCAGCAGTGCCATTCTGCACCCCCCACCCCGATGCTCTGCGGCGAGGCTGCCTTCCCCCCCCCAAGCTTTCCCTTTGTGCAGAAATGCTTTTAAGGCCCTTTTATTCTTTCCACCTCCTCTTCTCCCAAGACCCATGGGACAGCTTCCCTTGCCGGAAGTGCACAGCTTTGCATCGGGGATTTTCGCCAGCCGCCTAGATGAACCATCCTTTGGTCTCCTGGCTCTTTACCTGCACGAGTATTTCTCTGCTCTGGCAGAAGCCCTGGAGCTTGCGGCGGGTATTAAAGGTCAGTGTGGGCTGGGATGCACAGCCCTGTCTCTTAGCAACCGGGTCCTTCCTCCGAGCTGGACACTGAGGAGGTGCATCCTTTAAACACTGCTGCTGCTGCACCAGGAAAAAAAACCACAGTGATGTGCAGAGGAGGCGGGTGGAAGGATCAGGCCAGGATCTCTCCCCCTCCTGCTTTTCAGGCACTTAAGAAAGCTCAGAGCCGTCCTAATCAAAGCTGCCCCTTAATTGCTTCTCTCTCCTGCCTGGGCTGCCTCTTCCAAGGTAAACAGATAGGCCATTGGCTGGCGGCAGCAGGAGGCCTTGTTCCAGATACCTGGAGAGGAGCAACGCTGCATTATTGATTCTCCTCTGGTCCTAGCAGGCAAGGGGTGCTGCTTGCATCTTCCCGGAAAGCGCTTCTTTTGGAGTCCTCCTCTCCCACTCCCTTGCATGCACACACATGCAGCTGCCCCTTTCTGCCTCTTTGCAAGCCCGAAAGCTGTCTCCTCTGCTTGGGGAGCAAGGGTTTGACTCCAGCAAACAAGGTCTTCATTCTGAAACCTTGGACACCTCCAATTCCTCTCCCTGCCCAATCCCTCACTTTGTTCCTCTAATTAATAACTCTGCAATTGGTCCCACAGGAGCCTCGGCTTGTGTTTGCGTCAAAGTGGAACCTGTTGGTTGCCGACTTCCCCCTCCTCGCCCCCGAATTGTGGGTGGGAGGGAGCAGGGCAGATGGCTGAACGTCTCCTCTACCTTTTCACACCGGCCTCTTCCTCCAAACTGCGCGTCTCGCTTTCTTCCAGCAAAGTTTTGCTGCTCAGAAACATTGGTTCAGTTAAATTGTCTACCTGCTGCAAGACCACAAGTAGAGGCAGGTCGTGGTTCACTGGTAGAGCATCTCTTTTGCAAGTTCCCAGGGTCAGTCTTTGGCAACCTTTCCAGGTGGAGTTGCGAGGGACTCTGATCCGTAACACTGGATAGCTGCTGCTGCCGGTTTGTGTTGAAGACAATATTGAACAGCATGGACTCTAGCAACGTCCTGAGTGCCAGGACCTGGTAGTTGAAGAGCTTTTTAATGGCAGCTTGAACTGCAGACTTTGTCAGGTTACCATGATCATTCTGTCTCCGTTTGAAAACATTTAATGTAGAGAAGAACATAAAATAATAATAATAATAATAATAATAATAATAATAATAATAATAATTATTTATACCTTGCCAGAGCAGGGCTCAGGGCGGCTAACACCAATAAAATCACAGTAAAAACATAATAGGGGGGAAAGAGGGGGGTGGGGAGAAAAGGAAAAAACCCCAATTTATAACACAGGTTAAAATGCAATTTAAAATGCAGCCTAATTTTAAAGTAGCTGATAAATCAAGACCATAAGGGGAGGGAAACATAAGGGTCAGACGGAGTCCAAACCAAAGGCCAGGCGGAACAGCTCTGTCTTGCAGGCCCTGCGGAAAGATGCCAAGTCCCGCAGGGCCCTAGGCTCTTGTGACAGAGCGTTCCACCAGATTGGGGCCAGTGCTGAAAAGGCCCTGGCCCTAGTTGAGACCAATCTAACATCCTTGAGGCTTGGGACCTCCAAAGTGCTGTTAGAACCTTCCTGCTGAATTGCATACCCTCCAATCTTTCTCCGATGAAAATAGGGACATCCTATTCAGGGATGAAACTAGGTCTTATTTTACCCTAATCTAAATCCCAGTTTGGCACCCTCCCCATGCACAGTTGCGTTCACACAGGCTGGGAACCTCAATGGTGCCCCCCTGGAGGCTTTACCCCTGGCTAGCACCCCCCCCCCCAGCTACGGCTCTGATCCTATTGGACCATCTAGCTCAGCGTCCTGTTCCCACTGCATGGCCAACCAGGTGCCTCTTTCAGGGTGCCAGGAAGCCAGGGCATGGGCACAGTTCCGCCATATCCCACTCGTGATTCCCCAGCCACTGGGATTCAAAGGTAAGCGCCTTCTGATCCCGGGTTGTAGCAGCATGTAGCCAACCTGACCAGTAGCCATTGACCGAGGTTATTCTCTGCACCATGCATTTGAAGCTATGTCGTACCACTTTTAAACGGCCATGGCTTTCCCCAAAGAATCCCGGGAGCTGTAGTTTGTTTATGAAAAAACATTTCCCCACTGCTATTCAATTCAGTGCTGCTTATAACATAGGTAAAGGGACCCCTGACCGTTAAGTCCAGTCGCGGCCAACTCTGGGGTTGTGGCGCTCGTCTCGCTTTATTGGCCGAGGGAGTCGGCGTACAGCTTCTGGGTCATGTGGCCAGCATGACTAAGCCGCTTCTGGCGAACCAGAGCAGTGCAAGGAAATGCCGTTTACCTTCCTGCCAGAGCAGTACCTATTTATCTACTTGCACTTTGATGTGCTATCGAACTGCTATGTTGGCAGGAGCAGGGACCGAGCAGCGGGAGCTCACCCCGTCGCAGGGATTCAAACCGCCGACCTTCTGACTCAGTGGTTTAGACCACAGCGCTACCCGCGTCCCGCTTATAATATATATTTGTGCAATTAAAACCATGTAAAATTTTAAAATCGGAGATCAACTTATACAGGCAGGTCTTTTCTTAATTGCCTGTGTAAGTTTGGTGGCAGTGGTAGAAACTCAGAATGCCTAGGCACCATTTTTTGCAGTGCGATTAATAATAATAATAATAATAATAATAATAATAATAATAATAATAATTTATTTATACCCTGCCCATCTGGCTGAGTTTACCCAGCCACTCTGGGCGGCTTTATTATTAATAATAATTTTATTTGTATGCTGATTTATATTTTAAAGAAAAAAATCTCAGATTGGCGTATGACACATTAAAACATCAAATAAAACAATCCAGAATAAAATAAATCCAGGCTTCATGGAAAATATTTCAGATCCTTCTTTAAGTGACATATTTACCTACTTAATTTAAATGTCTGTCGCACAGCAGACGTACTCTAGGGAGCCAGGGTGGTGAAGTGGCTCGAGTGTCGGACTAGGACCTGCAAGATCAGGGTTCAAATCCCACAGCAATAAATAAGTTATTCTGCTTACCTGCTTAAGAAGGTTGGAGAGGCCAGCCAGATGGAGATGTCAGTCACCAACTTGGCACCCAGAGATCTCCAGTGGTTGCCATTGGACCTGCGCCAGTTGCAAAACGCGCCTGGCACCTGGCTAATTTCTAACACTGCTTGAAAATAAGTTTTCAGCAGACATCTAAAGGTCAAAGCAGAAGGCGCCTGCTGAATTTCTACCGGCGAAGCATATTCCACAGGGCTGGGTTTCTTGTTGATGTCAGATGAGCCTCACCAACTCAGGGGATGACTAATGGTGCTTCTGCAGATGAGCTCAGAGATCGAGCAGAGATACAAAGGTTCAGGCTGGAGCTGGACCGAATTGGTTCAGAGGTTTGTAGATGAATACAAGGACCTTGAACCTGGCTTGGCCGGAAGTGGGCAGTCAGTGCAGGCGTTATAACCATGACCGCTTCATAAAGATGTTAAATGGCACTGGGGAGGGGTTAGTATCCTGCTGTACCCTGCAGTGCAATTACCAGGGGCTCAAGGAGCATTTACCCAGTGCTTCTGTCTGAACACGGACCTGATGGAAAGAACAGAACAAACACAATATTGTGGTTCTGATGCCAGTCCAACTGAGTCGGTTCCGGAGGACTCAACAGCACAAAAATCTGAGAGATCAAGCAGAAGTAACGGGCACTTTTCCTTCTCTTTTCTCGTCAGGGCGACTTAAGAGTGACTTGGTTCTGAAACTGAGTCTGAACTCAGATTGATGTGGATCTGGATAATTAGTCGCACCCAGGAATACCGGTTCAGGGTCCTGAGTGCTGTTAGGAGACCCCTATACCTCTCTCAGGGGACGCGGGTGGTGCTGTGGGTTAAACCACAGAGCCTAGGACTTGCCAATCAGAAGGTCGGCGGTTTGAATCCCCGCGACGGGGTGAGCTCCCGTTGGTCAGTCCCTGCTCCTGCCAACCTAGCAGTTCGAAAGCACGTCAAAGTGCAAGTAGATAAATAGGTACCACTTCAGCGGGAAGGTAAACGGCGTTTCCGTGCGCTGCTCTGGTTCACCAGAAGCGGCTTAGTCCTGCTGGCCACTTGACCCGGAAGCTGTACGCCGGCTCCCTTGGCCAATAAAGCGAGATGAGCGCCGCAGCCCCAGCGTCGGTCACGACTGGACCTAATAGTCAGGGGTCCCTTTACCTTTACCTTTACCTTTACCTTTACCTTTACCTATACCTATACCTCTCTCGGAGCTTATATTTCCAGAGTGTTTCAATTGCTCTTCCAGGGATCTCTGGGAACTGTAGCTCTGTGAGGGCGCTGGGGTCTCCCAACAGCTCTCAGCGCCCTTGACAAACTACAGTTCCCAGGATTCTTTGGGCTGGGGAAGCCATGGCTGTTTAAAAGAGGTATGATACTGCTTTTAAGTATAGCGCAGGTGAGGTCGGAGTTGAAAGAGAACTACTGAGGAACAGACCTGGTAGGTTTAGGTAGCAGAATTTATGGGCTGGCTCGGCTCATCCTAGAAAGTGGCTTTCATTGGCTTCTGCTAATAGAGCTGTGAGCCAATTAAAGATTTTTCATCAACTAAGTCGCTGGCCTTCAAATGATTAATCGATGAATTTAAAATGTATGCACTGGAAAATAGCGGTGAAGGTTGAGGAAGGATTTTTGCTCTTTTAAGATTCACAGTAGGTCGGTTCCTGGTGTTTTGCTGACAAATGTTGATTCTTGGGGACTTGGCGTGGCCTTTTTCCTTGGTGTGTGATTTTCGCAGCTGCACGGCAAGCAGAAATACAACCGGCGTGGCTTTCTCCGTTGGGGCCCTTCTGGGAGGAGAATCTATACCTGTTGACTTTCTTCCTGCCTTGCACATGTTAAAGGCAGGGAGAAAAGAAAAACGTGGCAACCCCAGACAAAAGCTTCATTTATCTCCATGGGACTAATCAAGGGTAAGTGCTTTTGGGATGGCAGATCTTCCATATCCCTGAGGTTTAATAATAGCTAGCTGCCTCCTGGTGGGTGCAGTGTTGATTAATCAGATAATACCTTGAGCTCAGCCCTGCTCACTCAGGTCAGTTTTTAGCGGACTTTCTCACAGTACTTTGAAAATGCTTTGCACTACGTAAGTTTTAAGACAGCAGGGCTTAAATGTGTGAAAGTGAGCTCTGAAAGGGCCAGAACCATTTGCAAAACCCAATGTGATGCGTACGCCTTCACTGAATTAAAAACTGCACTTAATCTGGTTATTGTTTCTCTTCAGCTGGCTCCCAGATTTAATAATAATAATAATAATAATAATAATAATAATAATAATAAATTTTTTATTTATACCCCACCCTCCCCAGCCAAGACCGGGCTCAGGGCAACTAACAACAGGTATAAAAACAATTGATTAAAATACAACTTAAAAACAAGATTAAAATACAACATTAAAATGCAGCCTCATTTCAGTTGAAACTCAAATCAAAAACTTTTTGGGGATGAAAACGTCAGATCTTCACCAAGACCAACTATCCAGACTGGTCCTGCGTGGGCCAGAAAAAAGCCAGGGAAGTCCCCAAATAGGAGTTCCATCACAGAAGGAGAAAGGAAAAAGGAAAGAGGATCAAGTTGATTCCAAGCCAAAGGCCAGGCAGAACAACTCTGTCTTACAGGTCCTAAAACACACCTTAAATTAAGTTAGTTCTGCATCCAGCAACTTCTCCTCTGCCTTTGAACTAATAATTATATATACCCGTTCTGTTTCCATTTGTTGGTTTGGGATCACACCTTTTGCAGTAGGAACAGCCGCTGCTCATTTGCATTAAAGCCCATTGCTGTCCTTCTCTGCTGAATTGTTTCTGACCTGCCACTGCCTTCATCTAACTGTGATGGGCTGCCGTGGTTATTGATCCAACAGTCCCAAGGAGTGCACGATATAGGGTGGGGGTTTTTTTGGCGGGGGACAGATGGAAGAGACGACAGACATGGGGAGACTCCGCAAGGGTCAAAAGGGATGGAAGGGGGAGGCAAGACAAGGCAGTGAAGCGTCTGGTAGTTTTAATTTCAGCTGGAGAAAAGCACATGAAAAGCCAATGGCCCACCTAATTCAGCATCCTGAACAGTTGTCTGTGGGAAACCAGCAATCAGGATTCGAACACAGGACCCCTCTCCCCTCCTGGGGTTTATTCCTTTCCTTGTCCTGTTAGAAAGATGGGGCGTTGTGAGGTTTAGCACAGGGGCCAGCAAGGTTTATCTTGCCTGGGCCGGATCAGTCCCGTGGAGATCCCTCCACGGTTTTCAGCATCAGTGCATGGTTTAGTGCAGCACATGAGCTCAGTATACTGGATGGCCTCGGTCCAGTATATCTGAAGGAGTGTCTCCACCCCCATCGCTCAGCCTGGACACTGAGGTCCAGCGCCGAGGTCCTTCTGGCGGTTCCCTCGCTGCAAGAAGCCAAGTTACAGGGAACTGGGCAGAGGGCCTTCTCGGTAGTGGCGCCTGCCCTGTGGAACACCCTCCCAGCAGATGTCAAAGCAATAAACAACTGTTTTACTTTTAAAAGACAACTGAAGGCAGCCCTCTTTAGGGAAGCTTTTAACGTTTGATGTATTATGGTATTTTAATATTTTTCAGGAAGCCGCCCAGAGTGGCTGGGGTAGCCTAGCCAGATGGGCGGGGTATAAATAATAAATTATTATTATTATTATTATTATTATTATTATTATTATTATTATTCAGGGGGGGCTCGTGGGCTGGTCAAACGACCTCCGCAGGCCACTTCAAGCCCATGGGCCTTAGTTTGCTGACCCCTGGGTTCAGCAGATTCTGTTGCAAAAGCTGCTTTCACCCTATAGCTCAACACAAGCAGCAGTGAATCTCCATGCAAAAGGCAGTCCAGCTTCCTGAGGATATGGAAGAATTGAGAACTGTTTTTGCTCAAAAGATCTCACCAGAAGTGGCCCTCTTTTCACCTTGACACGGGATGCAGTCCCGAATTCTGCTAGGAGAAAATGTTTTCATTATAGGATAGACTGGCATGGCTCTAATGTGGGTGGTAAGAAGGACGACCTTGCGGGCATCAGGAGGAATTGTGATAACTGCTCTGTCCTTCGGAAAACTGGCCTTAAACTTTTTAATGCTGGCTTACAAATAGAGCTGCTTCATTTTCACTGGTCCTTTGATAAATCACAAGTGGATTCCAGCAATCCAGCACAACTGACAGCACCCCCCAATATCTAACAGCATTTAAATTATTTTATCGATGCTTTTATATTTTTTCTTTTTTTTAAAAAAAATGGTGTGTTTTCTCCATTGCCTAAAGCAATAAGATTAAACTGAAGACGTCCTAAAATAGCAATTAATGAAACACGCTTAAAGGAAATGAGCACAATGAATTTTTTGGCCCTAAATTCGTTCGGCATTTGACACAAATATTTCTGCCTCGCAATACTGGGTTGGTGGAGTAGATATGTGCACGTGTTTACTCAAAAGTAAGACCCACTGACTTTCCATGGGACTTACACTCAAGTAAGTGCTGAGAGGACAGTATAATAATAATAATAATAATAATAATAATAATAATAATAATTATTATTATTATTATTATTATACCCCGCCTATCTGGCTCCCCTGCAGAGTTAACTGTACCTCCATCAGGTATGGGGAAAGTTCAGCTATTTTAGCAGAGAGTTCAATATTTATTTTCTTCTAGGGCAAGCTTGGTGTCATGGGATGGGACGGCAAGCACAAACCAGGCCGTTCCTTTAAGGGCAGGTTTCTTGGGACGTGATTCTGTGCCATTTGATTGAGCCATCTGTTCCTCAGAGCCGGGCTTATGAATGTGTCTTTGTTACCCTTTCTCCATTCCAGTTGCTGAAGGGAATTTTCACACATCTTCCCCGCCAGCCCTAAAATGCACCAGCAACCAGATTAAATATTATGGCGGAAAACCCAAAATGTGGATTTTGTGAAGCAATTGAAGGTGTTTACACCCACATACACACACTTCTTGAGGGGTCAGTTGGCATCGTTTTTGCTGTGTGTGTTACCATTCTTTCGTTTATTGATAAAGGGGGTCTGAAATTTGCTAGGTCAATGCACTGATTGCTTTTAAAAGTGACTGCCACACGTGAGATATATATGATAAATCAGACCTTTTTTTTACATAGTAAATTGTTCGGGATGACAACTGCTCAGTGGGGGAAAGCTCTGGTCCTCATATACCTTGATAAACAGGTATTAGTGCTTACTACAAATTTGGCAGCCCTCAAATGCCTGAATGGTGCTGATAGACACTGATCATCTCTTGCAAAACCCTATACTCCTGGGTGGCAGTTAAGTGGCGGAGTAATGAGGTGTGAATTTGGTGTGTTCACAAGAGCACATAGGCAAGAGCTCTGGTGCTTCAAAAATTGGGCATTCCAAATGGCTGTAACCATTATATTAAAAAGGATAGTAAGAAACAGCAGGGGTAGCTTTCTCATAGTGCTGGTTGATAAAAAATGAGGCCGGATGTTGTAGTCATAAGGTCAGAATGGAAATTTGGCTCCAAGATGGAGACTGCAGGGCAAATAAGTTGTTGTTGTTGTTGTTTACCTGCTCTTCACCAACAGGTCCCAGGGCAGGTTGTTGTTGTTGTTTAGTCGTTTAGTCGTGTCCGACTCTTCGTGACCCCCTGGACCAGAGCACGCCAGGCCCTCAGAATGGAGAGGTTGGATCTTCTTGCAGTCCATGGGACTCTCAAGAGTCTCCTCCAGCACCAGAATTCAAAAGCATCCATTCTTTGGCTATCAGCCTTCTTTATGGTCCAGGGCAGGTTACAATGATTTAAAATTCATTGCTACAGGCATCAAATTCACACCTGGGATTCTTGGAGGGTGCAGCAGTGGTTGAGCCCCCCATTTCTGATAAGGTGAAGTCTGGCTTGCAACCCACATCTTCCCCAGGCCTTAAATGAAGCACAAAGTTTTCTAGGCAGGCCAAAAGCAGAAGAGAAAATAAGGCAGTCTTTGGGTTACTTCCAGTGCCACAGCTCTATGAGCCTAATTATAAATACCAGTAACAGTTAAAATTTATGTCCTACCTTATGGCCTCAGCAGGAACCTCAGGTAGACACAAACACATAAGATTTCGGTCCTCAGTGATAATACCACCATGGGTTTCTGAGATTCAGAATTTTTTTGTATTATTTCGGTTACAGAAAGGTAGCCGTGTTGGTCTGCCATAGTCAAAACAAAAAAAATTTTTTGCCTTCCAGTAGCACCTTAAAGACCAACTAAGTTAGTTCTTGGTATGAGCTTTCGTGTGCATGCACACTTCTTCAGATACCTTCTGTATCTGAAGAAGTGTGCATGCACACGAAAGCTCATACCAAGAACTAACTTAGTTGGTCTTTAAGGTGCTACTGGAAGGAAATTTTTTGTTTTTGTATTATGGTGATGACCAAAGTATCCAGCTGTGTAGGCCATTGTTTCTTGATCTGTGCTAGGCTGCTGGTGTCTGCTGCATTTGCTCCTTGCCCCGGACACTGCCACCCCTTGATTCTGTTGTGGGACGGTGCTATCTGAAGGGCTTCTGGCCACTTTCCTTGTAGGCACTGACAGCCCATAAATGTGAAAATGTGTTCTCTGTGCTGTTGTGTAGCGTGGATTTTGTCAGCATTTAAGAATGGCTCGGAAACAGGCAGGTCACCAGATCTGCTTGATCACTGCTGTGTTTCGAACGCAGAACGTGCAGGCCGTGTTCAAGCCCCCCCGTCAAACGCCGGAAGCTGCGTAGAGATCATAAGGAGTGCCTCTGAGGATGCGCAGAGAGTGGCTTCCCCTTACCCCAGAGAAATCCATGCACCAGAAAGGTAGATTGGAAATTGAGGTTTTGTGGGTCAGAGATTGGCTGTGCAATGTCCCCTGCTTACTCTGCACCTAGCGGAACATAGGAATGTCAGGAGCTGCCATGTACTGAGTCAGACCATTGCTCCATCTAGTTCAGTGTTGTCTGCACTGACTGGCAACAGCTCTGCCCCAGCGTTACCTGGAGATGCCAGTGATTTAATAATAATAATAATAATAATAATAATAATAATGTATTATTTATACCCCGCACATCTGGCTGGGTTTCTCCAGCCACTCTGGGTGGCTTCCAACAGAATATTAAAATACAATAACCTATTAAACATTAAAAGCTTCCCTGAACAGGGCTGCCTTCGATGTCTTCTAAAAGTCTGGTAGTTGTTTTTCTCTTTGACATCTGGTGGGAGGGCGTTCCACAGGGTGGGCGCCACTACTGAGAAGGCCCTCTGCCTGGTTCCATGTAACCTGGCTTCTCGCAGTGAGGGAACCACCAGAAGGCCCTCGGCGCTGGACCTCAGTGTCCGGGCAGAATGATGGGGGTGGAGACGCTCCTTTAGATATACTGGACCAAGGCCGTTTAGGGCTTTAAAGGTCAGCCCCAACACTTTGAATTGTGCTCGGAAATGTACTGGGAGCCAGTGTAGGTCTTTCAAGACTGGTGTTATATGGTCTCGGCGGCTGCTCCCAGTCACCAGTCTAGCTGCTGCATTCTGGATTAGTTGTAGTTTCCGAGTCACCTTCAAAGGTAGCCCCACGTAGAGCGCGTTGCAGTAGTCCAAGTGAGAGATAACTAGAGCATGCACTACTCTGGCAAGACAGTCTGCGGGCAGGGAGGGTCTCAGCCTGAGACTGCAGGCAAAGTAGAGGCTGTAACCTCTGGAGCACATGTGATGTTAGCCACAACCCCTACCTGTCTTCTTGTTTCTGAAGAAATGCTGCGTTTTGATGCATTTCCCTGCAAACCAGCTTTGGTGTGCATTGAGAAGGGGAGCAACTTTGCTGCATTTTAAGCTCCTCATGGGTGCACACAGCCTCTGCGGCTTCTTCCAGGCATGTTTGAGCATCTTCACCTTTTGTTGCGAAGACCCACAGCTGTGAGACTGAGGAGGAGCGAACGCCTTTGCCCCCTGCTCCTGTGATGGGAGCCTTTGCAGAGGGGGAGAGGCCAGTTATGTGGAACAGCCAGGCATGCTTCTAGGGCAGCCGGCTGGGTCTGCCGAGCTGCTCCCTCCCCGGCAGAATGATGGGCGTTTGAAATGTGGTCAGAAAACAAGGGCGCCCGTTCACTGCCAGGAAGCCTTTTTGCACCGGCAGGAAGTGGAATCCAGCTGGCATCAGCCCCTCCTCGCCCGAGGGCCAGAAAGCGCTCTATCTGGAGTCCTGCAGAGCGGAGGCCAGGATTGGGAGAGCTGCAAGCCCCTTCCCCCCCTGTGCCTTAACCCGTGCCCTGGCCCTGCTAAGCCTCTTAGGGCAGACCTCTTCTCTTCCCAGCCCTCTCTAAGTGGGCTGGAGCTGGCTGAGGGCTCCCCTCCTCGCTCCCTAGGGAGAGTTGCCATCTGTGCCCCAAGAAACACCGTTTGCAGTGTGCCTGCCCGCCCTGGGCAGTGGGGCAGGAGCCCCTCCAAGACATGGTGCGTGCTTGTGGCTCCAGTTCTACTGCTTGTTGTCCCTCCAAAAAAGAATGCAAATAATGCAGATTTGATTGATTGGCATCTGGTGTGGAAAGGTGGGGTCTTTGGCCCATAGGTTACTCGGTGACGCAAAGGTTGCCTCTGCACACCACATTTCTCGCTTTCGGGAGATGCTCTGGGCTTGGGGAATTGAAAGGGGGGGTGTCTTGTTATGCCTGAAAATGAGGATGAGGTGCGGGGCTGTAATCTGTGTAGGGTCAGGGTAGAGGTTACTGGCAGACCAGCACTGTGCAGATCAGATGGCAGTTGCCGGCACATTTTGGAGGAAAGCATGCTCTCATTTCCCAGCATCTAAGGCCATGTTCACATAAACAAAAGCACCAGTTGCTCCTGCAAGAGCTGGTTCAGGAGGTGGTGTGTGCCTGGCTGCTGTGTTGTGCTCTTATTACATAAAATTCCCACAAGGAGGAGCATGTTCGACAAAACACAGGCAGTTGTTCTTCAGGGCTTTTGCTTTCCAGACAGTAGCTGGTTCTTCTCCCTGTGGTGGCCAGGGAGATCTCAGGAAGAGGAGATGGTCCTATATACAAGCAGTTCAGGAGCCCAGGCTGCTTTGCTCTTTGAAAGAGGAACCTGTAATTTTGTTACGCCCCTCTCAGGGGATATCCAGAACCCTTTCTTATTTTGCAGCTTCTGTGAGGGAAGGATGCTGAAAAAAGAACCTCTCCCCAATGCAGTTAAAGGAAGAGGTCAGGATTCTGTGCAGATGACAGTCACCAATGGGAACCTGAGTTGGGAGAGTCTTCTGCTCCTCCCGACTCTGTTGGGCTCTGGGTAGCTCGTGCCCATTTCCAAAGGCACATCACTTTGTGGTTCCCAGTGGAAGTCTGCAAAATGCGTATTTTCATCAATGCACTCATGTTTGCAAAGTGGGAGTGACTAAAGGAACATTAAAAGGGCAGAAGTATATTGCTGTTGCCGAGATAGTTTTAAAAGCGGAGCAGTGATTCGGATTAACACCTTGAACTTGGCCTGGTACCAGATTGACAGCTGGTGCAGATCTCTTTTAAAATTTCTGCCCCTCATGCAAAAAGGCACAGGAGCCTTGTCAGAAGAAACACTGGCAGCCTTAGAAATCAGTGGTGAGGGGAAAGGCACCCTACACATCCTCAGATAACCACCACATGTTCATTCATTTAGTACATTCGTATCATGCTTTTGTTCTGTCATGGATCTGAAGGTGATGCGCAGGGGTGGATTACAGAGCTGCGCATACATTTCCCACAGATTCATTACGAGGCCGTGGGCCATTTCATACATTATATTTGTAGGTGTATTCCTAAAGGGACACGGGTGGCGCTGTGGGTTAAACCACAGAGCCTAGGGCTTGCCGATCAGAAGGTTGGCGGTTCGAATCTCCGTGACGGGGTGAGCTCCTGTTGCTCGGTCCCTGCTCCTGCCAACCTAGCAGTTCGAAAGCACGTCAAAGTGCAAGTAGATAAATAGGTACCACTCCGGCGGGAAGGTAAACGGCATTTCCGTGCGCTGCTCTGGTTCACCAGAAGCGGCTTAGTCATGCTGGCCACATGACGCGGAAGCTGTATGCCGACTCCCTCGGCCAGTAAAGTGAGATGAGCGCCGCAACCCCAGAGTTGGCCACGACTGGACCTAATGGTCAGGGCTCCCTTTACCTTTACCTAAAGGCCACAAAATATATAGGGACCTTCAGAGAAATCTCATCCTCACACTTTAAAAGCTTAATATCTCACCCCTTATTGGGCTTGGTGCACACCCATAAAGAGCACAGTGAATATACTTCAGGGAGGAAATCTGCACAGGGACCTTTCCCAGGCAGACCAAACGCACAGCTGGTGGGGAAGGAGGCCAGTGTACCTGACAGGGGTGCTGGCGGCGCACATAGGTGCTATGCGCTCTCCCAACACGTGAGGGGAGTTTTTGTCAACAGCACCGCAGCTAGGTAATTTTAGACTCTGGACGTAATAGTCTTGCAGAGCAACACCTGCACTCCCCAGACATGTGCATTTAATGACCGCAATTTAAGGTGGGCCGTGCACAAGAGCCTACAGGCTCTAAGGCCCCCTCCAAACCCAGAAATCTTATTAACTTGCCATAAATTAAGTTGTTGTAATATTCTAATGTAGCTTTGTCAGGCCAATTAATATGACACATAAAGATGCTTCTGTAATTGGTGCGCATTCTGAGTTTATGCACTTCGTATTTACCTAAAGTTATTCTCTATAATGTTTCCTCTCTGATCGGAAGGTGTGTAATTGGATACTATCAAATTAAATGGGGAGGGCCTCCTACAGAATGTGTTTTCTACAAGGGCCAACAAGGAAGTATGGTTGCGTCTCTGCGCATTCTTTTAAGTTGTGAAGCACACAACCGACATTACTTTCCTACTGCCTTGCATTACATGCTTTCCATCTGTGTCTATTTTTGTGCTTTGTTACAGAAACAAAGAACAAAAAAATAGTTTGGCAGGAAAAATAACAATAAAAAAGAAATACTCTGAGCATGTGCAGTTTTGCCATTCGAAAGCTCACTTTAAATCATAGCGCCATCATGGCGACAGGACTGAAATGTGGTTTGTTTCTGCTGCCTGATCCTAAATCGCATTTGCTCTGAAATTATTTATTTACTTATAAAAATATTTGTATACCGCTCTCTCTGTAGGTTTACAGAAAGTGGAAACAAAAAACCATACGATAAAGCTATTAAAAGTTTTTTAAAAAACATCAATAAACCATCATGGAAGGATCTATTCTTAGGCATCATTTGGGTGTGTGTGTGTGTTAAAAAATACAATAAAATTTTAAGATAAAAATAATAGAATGGGCATTTGTAACCATGTACATGCCAGGGGGTATGTGGCTGAACTAGGACATGTTTTTGTTTTGGTTTGATTAAGGAGAGAGAAAGGGGGCTACATCTGTCCCACTGGGTGAAGGCATTCCCAGGACAGAGGCAGCAGTGCTTCTGAATGCCAGTTGTGGGAAACTGCAGGAAGGGAGAGGGCTGCTCTTGTGCTCGTATCCTGCTTGCTGGCTTCTCACAGGCTGCTCCGGCTGGTCCCTGTGAGAACAGGATGCTGGACTAGATGGACCTATGTTTTTATGGTTCAGGTGCTGAGGTTGTGCCTGTTTGCTGCTGCCCCCACCACCTAATAATAATAATAATAATAATAATAATAATAATAATAATTTATTATTTATTCCCCAGCCACTTTGGGTGGCTTCCAACAAAATATGAAAATACAGTAAAACATCAAACATTAAAAACTTCCCTAAACAGGGCTGCCTTCAGATGTCTTCTAAACATCAGATAGTTGTTTATTTCCTTGACATACGATGGGAGGGTGTTCCACAGGGCGGGTGCCACCACTGTAAAGGCCCTCTGCCTGGTTCCCTGTAACCTCGCTTCTTGCAGGGAGGGAACCGCCAGAAGGCCCTCGGCGCTGGACCTCAGTGTCCAGGTAGAACGATGGACGTGGAGATGCTCCTTCAGGTATACTGGGCCTTTGAGGCCGTTTAGGGCTTTCAAGGTCAGCACCAACACTTTGAATGGTGCTCGGAAACGTACTGGGAGCCAATGTAGGTCTTTCAAGACCGGTGTTATGTGGTCCTGGCGGCTGCTCCCAGTCACCAGTCTAGCTGCCGCATTCTGGATTAGTTGTAGTTTCCGGGTCACCTTCAAAGGAAGCCCCACATAGAGCGCATTACAGTAGTCCACCCAATCCCTGGGTGCTCATTTGGTGGTGACGGTAGCATGCAGGTCTCTGGCTTCTGGTCTGGCCCAAGCTGCCCCCCTGTTTGCATGCGAGCGTGGCAAACCAGGCATTTGAAAACCTGCCTCCTCTAGAGATCGAGGATCATTGGCGGCAACTCCTTGAAGGTCCCCTGCCAGCCAAACCCGAGTTTGTTGCCTGGTAACGTGTGAAGCGCCCCTTTCTTTTGTTCCTGCACAACAATATTCCCAATCCCACTTGGGCCGCTTGGAGGATAATTGGTAAGGGGGGGTATGGCGCGTTGATGCAGGTGGAGGGGACTTGTTGGCTCTGATGAAACGCACCCACAGGAGCCCCATTAAGGAGGAGGGGGAAGCGCCACCCGAGCCGAGGCTGCGTGCGTTCGAGAGCAGAGCACAACAAAGGGCAGGTGGCTGGCGCGGCAGGTGCGCCTGGGCAGGCGGGTGCGTAATTGGAGACGCCACGGAGGGGGCCCACCTCGCTCCCAGTCACGCGGGGCGGGGGAGGAGCGGAGGGGCTCTATCCCGCCGCGAGAGGCCTCTCCGCAGCTGCCTGCCCTCCCCTCCCCACGCCCTGGCCTGCCTTGCTCTGCCCTGCCCTGCCCTGGCGCTGCCAGCTGGCGAGTGCCTCCTTCCTGCGCGCAAAGGAGGGGCAGCCCAGGACGGCCGCCGGCTTGCCTGCCTGCCTGCCTGCCCCAGGCGAGGGCAGCCCGGGGAGGGATCGCTGTGCCAGATCCCTTCTCCTCTCTCCTTCCCACTCTCCCCCCCCCCGGTTCCCATGGTTACCTTCAGTACCTGCTTGGCAAAGGCCTTGGGGTGGCGCTGCCCAAGCGGTCCCGCGGGGCTTTTGCGCGGGGGGTTGGCAGCGGGAAGCTCGCCTCGCCTTGCAGCCAATGGGGCCGGCAGCGGCGGCTCGCTTTCCCTCCCCGGCCAGGCTCGGGCGCCGCGCCTGGCCTGCCCAGCTGCAGGGCGCTGCGCTTGCACCTGAGCCCTGTTTGGGACGCTCCGGCGCCGCTCGGCCTTGCGCTTCGGGAGCTGGCTAGAAGGAAGGGTGCCCTGAGCAGCCCTCCAGGCAGAGGGCCTGTGCCCCCACCCCGCGGAGCTGGGGCGGGGAGCGTTGCAGGGGGCTCGAAGAACCAGGGCATCTCTTGAGATGGCGAATGTGCATCTGGCCAGATGTGCATGGCGAGCGTAGCTGCACAGGAACACTGACCCTGAACCCCGAGGCTTAGGGGCTGGTTGTGTTCACTCAGTGGCAAGCCCCATAGAATCGTAGGGTTGGAAGGGTCCCCAAGAGTCATCTAGTCCACCCCCCAATGCAGGAATCTCCGCCATTCTGCAAGTGCCTAGACCCAGGAACATTAGAGCAGCGCTTCCCAAATGGTGGTTCGCGGACCATTGGTGGTGCACGAGTTTCATTCAGCTTGCCTACAGCACGTCCACATTAGATATTCATTTTGCTCTTTAATTGTAGTTTTACTGCTTTTGTCCTTTATTATATTGTACTTTAAGTATTGTATTGCAAGTTGAATTCTGTGGAATGCGAATTATGTTGCAATATAAGAAAGGTGGAAAGCAATAAAAATACAATTTAAAATCACACAGCGTCTAGCACTACATTTTCCAATTGCCACAAGAAGCAGAAAAAAATCATTAAGTGGTCTGCCAGGAAGGACCCTTTGCAATTGGACCATTGGGGAAAATGTTTGGGAGCCCTTGCATTAAAGGAAGGGAAGATGTTGAGTTATGTGTGTCAGCAGCAGTATTCCTATCTGCCCCTGTTCTCTGTTCTATTTGTAGCTTGATCCTGATTTTTAGGAGAACGAAAGTATCACTTGTTGTTGTTGTTTAGTCGTTTAGTCGCGTTTAGTCATGTCCAACTCTTCGTGACCCCATGAACCAGAGCATGCCAGGCCCTCCTGTCTTCCACTGCCGCCTGCAGTTTGGTCAAACTCATGCTGGTAGCTTCGAGAACACTGTCCCACCATCTCGTCCTCTGTCGTCCCCTTCTCCTTGTGCCCTCCATCTTTCCCAACATCAGGGTCTTTTCCAGGGAGTCTTCTCTTCTCATGAGGTGACCAAAGTCTTGGAGCCTCAGCTTCAGGATCTGTCCTTCCAGTGAGCACTCAGGGCTGATTTCCTTCAGAATGGAGAGGTTTGATCTTCTTGCAGTCCATGGGACTCTCAAGAGTCTCCTCCAGCACCATAATTCAACTCCATGGACAAAGGCAACAGGCATATAAAAGTATCACTACTAACTCTGATATATCTTAGGCCCAAGGGCTGCAGATAACTGCAACCTTCATTCAGCTTTCCCCAACCTGGTGCTCTCCAGAGGTTTTGGACTGCAACTCCCATCAGCCCCAGCTAGTGCAGCCACACTGGCGGGAGCTGATGAGAGTTGTAGTCCAGAACATCTGGAGATCACCACGGTGGCAAAGGCTGCCTTGGCAGGTCTAGGACTCCAGAGGAGCAGCCATGACTTTCCTGCCCATAGGTTTCCCCCAAAGCCTCTAGCATACAGTGGAAAATTTTGAAGCAGGGTTGGTGGGGCTTTGGGGCAGGAAACCCAAAGAGATGGAGAGGGGTTTAAGTTCTGCACCAGCCATATTTGGGGCTGGAGGCTCCTGGTCTTCTCTGTTACTACAGTGAGTGTTCTGTGACTGAATCCTTGTTCAGGTTAAGCCCAGGTAGTAGCCCTCTTTAGACCTGTGGGGTTAGCTCCAAGTGAAGCATGTGGTCCAATGGGAAAGAGGAAGTATGCTTGACCCCCATCTCCCCCCCCCATCCTGCACCGCACACCCTCTTCTCTCCAGAGGGACAGCAGGCTTCTTAATCTGTTGCTCTCGTTGCACCTTAAAGTATTTTGGCACAAGCCTTCATGGACCAGAGCCTGCTTCGTCAGATGCCCAAAGCGTTATTCTCAGTCGGCAGATGGGTACAGAGAACATGTTCCGCCTGCTAGACACCGGGGCCCAAAGCCATGATCTGCAAGTCTTCTTTTTTTAATGCAGAGCCGAAATGTACACAGACAGGAACAGAGCGGTCTGTTCACAGCAGCAGCCATTGGTGATAATACTGCCTTTCTAGCTGCAGCATGCTAGTTTAACACCTGGAAGGGAAGAAATGGGATTTTCCTGCTATAAGGGGGGAAACCAACAATGGAGGGCACTGTTGTTGCTCTGGAGGGCGGGCCAGGGGGAGCATATACCCTGGATGATGGGTGGGGAATTAGCAATGTGTGTGCTGGGATAGGGAAAAGGAGAAGGGTTTGTGAGTACCACCCACTTTGGAACAGGAAATAGGACACTGAGGGGAGGAGAGTGCTTTTTTGTTGGAGGCCCTGGTGACTCAAGAGGAAGGGAAAAACAAGGCACTGGAATAACTGGTAATGCAGGAGAATGGGGAACTGGTACCACATGTGTGTAAGATTGTCACATTTGTCTGCAGACATTATCTGACCCTAGGCCGGCCTTCTCAGTGTTGCGCCCTCTAGGTTGTACTGGTTTGGGGCTGATGGTATTTGTAGCCCAAAATATCCAGAGAAAACCAAGTCAGGGAAGGCTGTTGTCGTCTGAGCGCGTGCAGAGTTCTCTCCCCTCACATACCAAGGAGAACGGTGGTGGTGGGGAACCCATCAGGGCAAAGAAACAGTAGACTGTTTCAGACTCGGCTTGTCCTTTGCCTAAAGAACATGGGTCCGAGAGGTTTTCTGTTTGCCTCGCTGATTTTCCTGGGGAAATTCAGCAGTAAAGATTGGGTTTCCCTGGGGGAAGTGGTGGGACGAGTGTGGACGAGCCCTTGGGCGGGGGAAACCTGGATTCAGTTCCCCATTCACCCATGAAATTTACTGGGGGACATTTTTTACCAGTTTAACTTATCTCACAAGGTGGCTCTGAGCATAAACATGGGAAAGTGAAAGTATAGTTAAAGCTATGATTTTCCCAGTAGTGATGTATGGAAGTGAGAGCTGGACCATAAAGAAGGCTGATGGCCGAAGAATTGATGCTTTTGAATTATGGTGCTGGAGGAGACTCTTGAGATAACACATATACACTAGGACAACAAGTGGGGTGAACACTTTTTGGGGTTTAATCCTCCCACACTTATGGTGAAGAGACAAGAAGGCAAATGTACGGTTGCATCTGTAACATTGGGGCCAGGTGGCAGCTCCCTACAAGGGAGAGAACAGTGGCTAACTCGTGATATGGTGTCAAGTTGCAGAAAGGTGGCATGGGGGGGGCAGTCAGTCGGAGAAAAGCAGCCAGTTTAGGCAAGGGAAGTTGAAAGAAGTTGAAAGAAGAGCATTTGTTTTGTTTTTAAAAAAATTTTATTAGGAATTTCGAAATAACTATCAAAAATACATCATCCCCATTTCCCCCCCCCCCATTTTTCCCTCCACAAAAAGAGAAAAGTCCTCCCTCCCACCCACCCCCAGACTTCCCTCAGCTCCTCTCTCTGGTTTTTCAACACATGTTATTCTCTGCATGTTGTAAAGATCCTTAATTTATCTATATATTACCAATAAAAAGTTTGTGTATGTTTATTCAAAACCTGCCAAGGAGTCCAATTCAGAGGAGCATTTGTTTTGAGGGATGCAGAGCTGAGCATCAGTCTGGGGTCTGTTAAAGGCCATGGCAAACAGGACCTGCAACAAAATGTTGCAGCGTGAAGCGATCCTGCCAGCCAGCCAGCCAGCTGTGCCTTCCTCCGGGACAATACTCCATTACATCCTGCCTCCCCAATGCATGAGAGCGGCATTAGGAGGAAGGGAATGGGAGGGGGAAAGCGAGACTCTTGGGGAAACGTGAAATGGTGAAATGGTATGATACAAGATAAGAGGGAGAGAGAAGGCTGCCTGGGAGGAAAGGATAAGGGGAAGAAGAGACTTTGGGGCCTGAGCAGGGGAGATGGCTGGAGGTTGCGGGAAGAGGACGGAAAAGGCCGCGGTGCCGTAATGCTGCAGTGCTGCACTCGCAAGATGGTACCTGCTTGTTGCATTGCATGCTGCTTTAAACAAGCAAGTGCTTAAAACAAGAAAAGTGGCTGTGGACAACATGAAACACTAAATAAGTAAAAATTCATTAAAACGTAATAAACGGGTCATGAATAATATTTTGTTTTACGTTGGTCCTGCGGAGCAACTGTCGTTCCCTCACGTTTTTGTGCTCAGCAAAGGCTGAGCGAGCCCCTCCTTGGCCCATAAATATAAGGAAAAATATCAGTCAATTAATTGCTTTTTCAGTTACCGTAGCAGTTCGTGCAATGGAGCAGTTTAATAATAATAATAATAATAATAATAATAATAATAATAATAATAATTTTAAAATTATTTATTAAGCCTGTTATCTTTAAAAAATTGAACTAAATTCACTAAAGTGAATTGTTTTGGGAATGCACCCCCCACAATGGCATGTTATAATCCGAGGTGAATATTGCCCCCTCCAATTTTCAGCTTCGGAAGGGGGAACAAAATGGGGCATTGCCCATCGTCTGGCAAGGGGGCTGGTTGCGTGTGTCAGGAAAATGGCCGCTCTTGCGCCACAGTTTGGCTAGGCCTTGAAGGAGGCCCACCATGGTAGTTTTTTTGGCTGCTTCCTCAGAGTGCGCACCGCTCATTCTTCCTCAAGAATGGCGGGGCGTGAGGTAAAGGCAGCTTCTCATTTTCCCAGATGACTTTCTGGGAAGCGTGGTCTCACCACCATTGCTGCCATTTTTTATTTAAAAAAAGAAGAGCCCCTTTTGAAGAACATGGCTGCCGGGTCCCTATCTCCGATGCGCAGCCATTTGCCTCCCCTCTCCTGGGCCTGCAATAGAAAGCAGCCTGAGTTTTGCAAGGTGTCGCAGAAGAGGCAGACATTTCCAGAAACGCCAAGAGACGCTAGCATTTTCTGTTGCATTCTACCTCAGCGTCAAGTTTATTTTAGTTAATTTATGACTGTAGCGTAATAGCGTACGTTACTTATGGAGCGCACAAAAATTAAAACAATAAAATACAGTGTTTAAAAAGTGAAAAAACCCAATGAAGTACTTTTAAACTGACAAGGTTTCCTACAGGTTCTGGATTTTTCCATGTGGTACAGCACTCAGTCACTGAAGTGGTACAGGCCTGATACCAGTTTTGCGCCTCAGTGGTGACTGAGAATAATACTAATTATAATTATAATTATAATGCCAGGCTGCTAGATCAGCCCATCTTTGTAAACCACTTTGAGTTGTTGTTTTAAACAATCAAGTAGTGTATAAATTCTATGAAATCATGAAATACATGTGGGGCCTGTCTTTGCAAACTGTTTTGAGATGATTGGGCTTTTTTCCTTGTTAGTTAGTTTGTTTTTGACAATCGAGCATTGCATAAATCTTACAAGATTATAAAATAAACCTAGCCCAGCAACTTGTTCTCACACGCTGCCTGAGTGACTCCCTGTCAGGGAAAAAGGCAGGGTATAAATAAATATATAATAAGAAGTCCAAAATTGAACGGTGCGCCGCCCCCCAAAGAAAAACCCCACCCACAATGGCTGCCACAGTCTGCATGTAGCAGTGAAACCACTGTCGCCATTCAAGATGCCTCTCCTTTTCTGTCGTATTTTAATTTATCTTTATCTTTATTGGGAGCCTGCATGCATTTCAGCCTATTTTCTTCCTCGCACCAACTCCATCCCTTGGGTTTCCTGCCTAGGCAGGGACTGGGATGTGGGTTTGCCAGATTCCTCCATTCAATGTGCACCGTCTGCGGCCCAAGCCATGCTGGTTCCTTCACAACGAAATGGAGTCTGGGTACAAATGGCTGTCAGCCTAGATTTAGCTGAGATTCCTGCATTGCAGGGGGTTGGACTGCATGACCCCTGGGGTCCCTTTCCCACTCTTAAGATTCTCTGATTGGAGGGGAAATGTGGGGAGACGTAGGGTGTTGAAGCAAAGAGAGGGACGGAGGTGACTGGGGAATCCCTCCAGGGCATGTAGAGGTGCAGGAAACTCCAGCCATTTCAGCTACCAGATATGTCCTGGAGCCTAAAGACTTAGAATAGCAAGTGAGGGAGGCTAGGCTTGTTTATTCAGAAGTGAGCCCGGTGGGGCAGACTCTCAGGGGAGTGTGTATGTCCTAAGTGCATTTCCTATTCCCTTGAACTTGGGGATTTACTTATGAGTAGACACGCTTGGGTGGGTGGCGGGGTCACATTTATAACTGAAATGCCATTCCCTCACCATATATATATATATATATATATATGGCGGCACTGCAGGTGGTGACAAGCAGCCACGAAATTAAGAGACGCCTGCTTCTTGGGAAAAAAGCAATGGCAAACCTAGACAGCATCTTAAAAAGCAGAGACATCACCTTGCCAACAAAGGTCCGTATGGTTCAAGCTATGGTTTTCCCAGTAGTGATGTATGGAAGTGAGAGCTGGACCATAAAGAAGGCTGATCGCCAAAGAATTGATGCTTTTGAATTATCGTAGAACTGGAGGAGACTCTTGAGAGTCCCATGGACTGCAAGAAGATCAAACCAATCCATTCTGAAGGAAATCAGCCCTGAGCGCTCACTGGAAGGACAGATCCTGAAGCTGAGGCTCCAAGACTTTGGCCCCCTCATGAGAAGAGAAGACTCCCTGGAAAAGACCCTGATGTTGGGAAAGATGGAGGGCACAAGGAGAAGGGGACGACAGAGGACGAGATGGTGGGACAGTGTTCTTGAAGCTACCAGCATGAGTTTGACCAAACTGCGGGAGGCAGTGGAAGACAGGAGGGCCTGGCGTGCTCTGGTCCAGGGGGTCACAAAGAGGCGGACATGACTAAACAACTAAACAGCAGCAACAACAACAACATATATATAGCGAGTGCCCATTGTTCCCCAGAGGCAGGGGTATCCAGGAAGCCACAGTTGGGTTTTTTTCCCTTTTTTGGAGGGGGGGGGAGGGAGATGGAGATAACTGGGGGACCAGAGATCAACAGGAACACCCAACGATGTAGACCACTAGATCATGATCTACCTCTTGAACATGCCTGCCCAGAGGGAAGCCACGGATGTGAAAGTGGTTGAATGCTAGTTTAGGTTTGGCGATTATATATAATATGTACATTTGTGTGTGTGTGGAGCCTGTGGGTGGTGGAAAGAAGAAGCGTGTTCTGTGTTGGCAGTGGAGGGGCTGCAACAGAAAGAAACAGCCAGATGGAAAGATGCGAAAGGCAGTGTAGATGAAAGGGAAAGAATACGAGAGCTGGAGGCAGGCGCTTCTAGGCAGCTGCTGTTTTCGGGTGGGATTCCATCATAAACCGGCAAATTGAGGTTGCACAATTATAGTTGGTTGGGAGGTCTTGTGCTTATTGGATTTTTTGCTGTAAGGGAAGTGATGGGGAAATGGGTTCCAAGCATCGCATGCTCTTGCACCCCCTTTCGGAGTAGCAGTCCTTAAGCCTGTTTGGCTTTGGGCAGCTCAGCCCTAATAATCTGTGACAGAGTTCCCCCATTTCCACTCTCTTAGTGTTTTCACTCCCCATAGGGTTCTACAAGAACCAAGCAGCCCACAATTTGCCCACATGAGCTGAGAGGGAAGGAAGCCCCCCAGCCTCCCCCTCCAATATATTCCCATTTCGGGAATGCAAGTGAAAAATATGTCCATACGTTTCATCCATAAATAAACAAAATGGATAGATGCTGTTGGTATGGAGCCTATTGATACTGCTGCTACATGGGGAGGGGGACTCAAATCCACTCCGCCCCCCATCAGGGAAATGACAGTGCTATTCCTGAGAACACCCTTCCTACAGCCACCCAGCACACAGGCTTTTGCTTGAGGCTTGCTGGCCATCCCAGGATCAGCTGTGGTGATGTGCTGCCCAAAACTACCAGTGTTAATGCCAGTCATGGGGATGTCTGAATTCTTATGTATTTTCGTATAATGCAAAAGGTCTCACACTTGCACATTGAGCTGCAGATGCATCTGGCAATGTTGGGAGCTGGAGAGGGTGGGGCAAGAGGAGGCTGGACTAATTTTGGTGCTGGGCAGTTCCTTTATAGATTACATTTTAGAAAGTGTCTGGGCAAGGGTTGGCAGTTCTCCACTGTTTGGTATGTGGGAGGCCTCAGCGGAGATATCTGTTGATTTTTGCTAGAAAACCAAAGTAGAGTGTGTGTTCAGCTTACAGCCAAAAGAGAGACATGTTAGGGGTTTTTTTTTAGAATGTGAAAGGCAGCGGTGAAGAAGAGAGAGAACGACAGATTGCAAGGGTCTGTTGAAGGAAAGTTTAATGGGTTCCAATAGTAGCCAGGGGAGATACCTTACCAAATAGAAACCACCCCAAAACTGCCCCTGAGCCTTTGACGGTAGCCTGACATAGAAATTGAACAAGTGTTCTTACCACTTCTTTCCAAGCCAGGGAAAATTGAGCTTGTTAAATTTCTGGATGTCAGGCTCTGTTAAAGGCAGAGAAGCAGGGCCAGGGAGACTGCATTTAACCCTGACTGTAGCAAATTAACAGCCTCCTACACTCAGAAGTAAGTTGCATTGAGATCAATGGGTCTTACTCCCAGCTGAGGATTGCAGCCTAAGTTGGAAATAGGGACACATAGCTGGGCTTCCATGGAACAGGCTTAGCTAGTTGTGGAATCTTCTGGAGTCCTTTAAGGAGAGACAATAAATATCTCTTGCAAGGTACGATTTATGTGTAGGGTGTCCAGAAGCCTCGGGGAGGTTGGGCTAGAGAAATGTCTTTAAGGTCCGAGGCAAGAGTGAAGCCTGAGTGACCGCTATTCTTACCCACCAATTTTCTAAGCAGGAGTGGTCACTTGTGGGAGGGGAAGGATCCTGACAAGTGAACAGCATCTGATCTGATAATTTACAGAGGGACTTGGGCAAAAAAGAAGAAGTTGGGTTCCTGCCCCCAAGATCTTAAAAGTCAGTTACGTTTTCAGGGAGGAAACACTAAGAGAGCGTGTGTCCATCTGTTTTCATTTTGTGACACTTTGTCATTCCTCTTAGACTGAAATTGCTAATGAGGGGCAGAAAATAAGCCCAAGAATGAAGAAGCAGACGTTGAAGAGGCAGGCAGATAGAGGAGGTGCAGATGCTGGAAGCTCTATTGCCACCTCCAAGGATTCAGAAAAGGTAACAGGTTCAAGCAGCGGCCTGTAAAACTGTCAGCATATTTGTCTGTCCCCCTAACCCTGCCTCACCAACCAGAAGTAGTACTGAATAGTATCTAAGAACCCAGAAAGTTCCCTGTTCAGACCTCTTCTCTGCCCACACCTGCACAAAGGGCTTGATAATATTACTAGCAAGACGCTATCGTCATCGTCATCATTCCCCCATCCTCTTAGTGCATGGTATGGGCTTGCCTGAGAGATAACCTAGTGAAATGGCAGGGAGCTTAGGATTCTCTGTACCTTTAAAGGTAAAGGGACCCCTGACCATTAGGTCCAGTCGTGACCGACTCTGGGGTTACTTTACTGGCCGAGGGAGCCGGCGTACAGCTTCTGGGTCATGTGGCCAGCATGACTAAGCCGCTTCTGGCGAACCAGAGCAGCGCACAGAAACGCCGTTTACCTTCCCGCCGGAGTGGTACCTATTTATCTACTTGCACTTTGCTGTGCTTTCGAACTGCTAGGTTGGCAGGAGCAGGGACTGAGCAACGGGAGCTCACCCCGTCATTGCGGGGAGCAGGGACTGAGCAACGGGAGCTCACCCCGTCATTGCGGGGATTCGAACCGCCGACCTTCTGATCGGCAAGTCCTAGGCTCTGTGGTTTAACCCACAGCGCCACCCGCATCCCACTCTGTACCTCTATTCAACAACAAATTAATAAAATAATATTTAAAACAGTATAATAAATTTAAAATTGGCAGCATTTTTACTAGTCCTACTTCTTTTAGAAGTATTCATATATCTTTTGTGCAAGTTTCTCGGTTGCACAGAGAATGTAAATACAGCTAAGTAGTCAATGCTGTTAAGGGTTAGGTGTGCTGAAGTCTGTTGAGGTCACCGGATTTGAGGTCACTCTGCATAAGACTAGCCTGCAAATCTTCCTTAGAGTGCTGAGAAAGAGAATGTCCAGAAGCTCCCATTTGAAAACATGAGGTGGGATTAGTTTTGCCCTCATCTATGACACAATTTGCTTCACATTATACTGAAATGAAAGATTTCTTGCATTAAGCACTGATCTTAAAAAGAAATCTCTCAAGGGTCTGGTTACAGCAGGGGTTTGTTAAGTACATAAGGAGGAACGTAGAAGCTCCTTTTTAGTGTGTTGGGCCGATGACATCCTTCATGCAGTATTGTCTACGTTGATTGACAGTGGTTCTTTAGAGTTTCAGATCGGGCTCTTTCCCTATGAAAGTACAAAGGCTTGTTAGAAGGGTAATTAAATATGTAGTTGTGTATGCAGTTGCATGACTGCATGAGAGCCCTTGTGGATTAGGCTAAATACAAGCCTTTGAGAAGTGCAAAAACGGTATAAATGCAGCAGCCTACCCTTGCTGTGGTCTCCAGTGTCTGGTATTCGGAGGTATACTGACTCTGAATATGGAGGTTCTATTTAGATATCATGACTAATAGTTATTGATTGACACCCTCCATCAATTAGTTCAACCTTTGTTTTTAAAGCCATTGTAAGCCAGTCGCCATCACCACATCTCAGCAGTGAATTCTGTGTAATTTTTGTGAATGAGTGGTTTCTGTGAATGCAGACAACAGCACACTCACATGTGTGCACAAACTCTGAGCCAGCTGTAGTTGACAGCCAGTGACACCTTAATTGCATATTTTCTATGAGCTCCTCAGCACCCTTATCTGGCGTGTTGAAAAATCCACACTGTAACAGCATGATTTCCAATCTTTAGACAAAGTATGCTTGCCTCATTCCTTCAAGATCTCGTTTTCCACCAGCTTTCGTGGCTCACGAGCTGTGGGTGTGGCACAAATAACTAGCTAGGGAACAAGGTATGCCTCCTTTCCCTTGGCAAGTCTTGCCAGGATGAACCAGCGCCCTTTATGTCAGACAGATAAGATGCTCAGTGGCATTCGCCTCTTCTGTCCTGCTGCCACGTGGCGGGTTTAGAGCATCCTATACTTGCACTCCAAGCTTAGCTGCACTGCTACTGTTTGGCTGTATGTCAGAGAGAGAAAGAAAATGAATGTGAAATCTGGGAAAGGTCAGAGGCGGGGAGGAGGGTGACTCAGTCCTGTTCCTCCAGGGATCCTGGCCTCAAGGTGAAAAAGGTGCCCTGCTTATTGGTCTAGACGGCATGTGTGTGTGCACATGTGTGTTGATGGACGCACCTGTCTAGCCTGCTCCCTGCCCTAGCTCTCCTTCTGCAAGCTGAAACATCCTTCTATACTAGAGCAATGCTTGGCATGCTCATTCAGCACACTGGACATTTGCAGTACAATGGGGAATGTGTGACACTTAGCACTCTAAATGGCAGGCCAGGCAAGGAGTCAGGTCAGTAGTGTAGTAATGAGAAGGACACCCAGGTACCTTTCTCGAAATTGCAGCTTTCTTTTCTTTTTTTGCCATAAAACAAGTTTCTAGCCCTTATGTTTACAAGGAACAACATGTGGAGAATGTTCTGCCCCATCAACCAGCTTTCAAGATTTGTCCAATGAGTGCTAAGACTTCAGAACAAAGTTGTGGACAGTTGGCTTACATGTATACTTTTTTTGTATTGATTTACGAGGCCCTTTATTTCTCTCCTTCCCAGGCACTACAGAATTTCTCGCTGGGCAGGGTTCATGCTGGTGGCACATTGTTAAAGGAGGGGGTTGAGAGTTCAAAACACTTAGCAAATAGATTTAGAGTTGATAGGTTAATCACCAAAAGTTTTCATTGATTTCGTGAACTGAATCCAATATGAATTTGTAAGGGCAAAATGTTAATTGTGCAACTATTTTTTTTAAGACAGGGTTGGGGAACCACTGTGGACAATCACATAACATTATTGGAGATCAGGTGGATGCGTCCCTGCTAGGAAGCAGCGGGACTTGCATTTGGCACTGCATTTAAGCAGGGTGGGACGCAAGCTCCCTTTGCAAGGGAACAATTGGGAGTGAACTCTTTAAGCCAATGGTCCCTTGCAAAGGTCCTTGCATTTGGCGCTATGTAAAATCAGCACCAAGTACAAATCCTGCTGTTTCCTTCAGGAATAGGATCCCTCCAGGAGCTCTTGTTTTAAGGGCATCTGTCAAGTTTTGTGAGTATGGGGTGTGTGTGCGTGCTGGTGGAGAGGCTCTGGTATGCTACCGTATTAAAGAATGAAAAAAACCTTAATAAATATGTCACCTATCTTCTAAGCTCGAGTGGTAGATGCTTACGTAATAAATCCTACATAATTTTACGTTTCTTTCAATATATCAGGAAGTTGCTTCTCTTGATAATGTGCAACTTTGTTGAAATTGCTCGATTAAAAGGCAGGTGTTTAACAACTAGCAGTTCTTTCACTGATTGATAGCCAGCATTGTGTAGCCAGCAGGGGGTCGATGGAGGTGGCCCAGACAAAAAACAACAACCCCAGTCTGTTGATGAGATTGCTATAAATAAGAAGAGGGGGATTTCTTCATGGGTTCTCCTGCTTTCACCTCTCCCATTTTGGCTTTGGTCTCTGGTGGCGGCAGCAGCAGCAGCAGCAAATATCACACTCTCCTTGCCCTGATAGGAACCTCCTCAGACACCCCTTCTCCTTACACGTTCAGACCTTGGCAGGAGTGGGTTTCTGTGCTTCTCCCTTTCCCTCCCTCTGCTCATATTATCCTGCAGCCCTTTTCTTCACCTCTGTCACCCATTCCTGAGACTAACTTGACTTGCCTGTGCTGTTGTAGGGGGCAGATGGTCTGTCGGAGCCCGAGGGCATCGCTCTCAAGCGCGTCGCTGTGGTGGAAGATTTCTTTGACATCATCTACTCGATGCATGTGGAGAGCTCGGCGGAGCCAGGCAAAGCACCCAAACATGCCGGGCAGAAGAAGACCTACCGGGCGGTGAGATTCCTGTCTTTGTACTACTGACAGAGGCCACATCCCACTATGCCCCCCTTTTCACACACCCAGAGGGGGGCTGACTAGGGAACAGGCTCCCGCATGTGAGAAGGACTGGCTAAGAGGGATCAGAGTGGGCATCAGTGGAAGAAGGGTGGGGGGGAGAGGAGATGGCCATGGCAGATGTGCTTAGAGAAGGGAGGGGCCAGGCAGGAGCACCAAGGAAGGCAGTGACCAGCCATGCAGGATGAAAAGGAAATGCTCCTTAAACAAAGGAAGGACTCCGCCACTCAGCCTATGGAACGTCTTGCCACAGCTTAGCAATACTTAAGATATATATAATGTTTCCTGAGCGCTCAAAGGTGTTTCACAGGCATTGTCTTGTGTCCTTACAACAGCCCTATGATGTAGATCATCATCACCAGTAGTATTAAAGCAATACAGCGAATGGAATTGGGTAGGAGGCCAAAGCTGGAAAGATGGTAGATTGCCTAAGACCGCCTCATGCATTTATGGTGGTCTTTTGCAGCTCATACACTGCTCTGGCTCTGCTGTAATGGATTTTGTGATAGGTTATTAGCATAAACGGCTTTAAAAAGAATTAGGACAAATGCTAAAGAGGCCTAGTAGCTCTTGGGCTACTGTGATAACCGTACATGCAAACTTCATATTCTGAAACAGGGAGGGTATTTTGAGACAGGCCAAGTATGTTTTTTCTGCCTCACATTTGGTGTTGGCTGTAGAACTCAGCATGCCGGTTGCTGGTTTGTTTGTTTTTTAAAAAGCAGGTGTCTAGTCCTCAGTGCTGCAGACCTAGCTTCAATCTGATTGTGTGATCATGGTATCTTCTCAGAAGCTCAGAAGTTGAGCACACATCTGGAACGCAGAAGGTTCCAGTCTTCTTAAGACAGAAATCAGAAGGCAGGACGTCAAAAACTCTTAGCTAACTTTTTGTCCTTCCCCTTCATAAGCAGAAGATGATAGCATCCCCAGAATAAGCAAATGCATATAGATTGGCTTGAGGTTTTAAAAGTTATTTTTATTAAATGCAAAATTAAGCATAAACAGAATCACCTCAGGTTAGAAATATTGAAACAGAGACAAAAAGGGGGCCAAAGACATCAGTAATATATTCCAGACTTTTGGTATAATGGAAATAATAACAAGTCTATAGAACTAAAAACACCACTAACATGGGAATAGATTGGCTTAATTGACATTTTTATTCAAGATGCAGAATTCAGTTTTCCTTGGCCCAGACTGTTAGTTTTCCTAGGACATACAGTCCTCCGTATTGCTATCTCCTACTGCTTGCAGAATCTCCCAGAGGTTCCAGTAGGATGCCGACTAGAGGGACAGGTGGCCCCGTTGTGCACATTAAAATTATACGCCAAGCAAATTTGGACAACAGATTGGGAGAATCCAGCAGTTGTCATGCCCGTACTCCTGAAATGAATGTTTCATTTAAATTTTGATGTAACATTTTATGCTTGCTTCTCAGCTTTCATTGCTAAATGCTCCTGTATGGTGGGCTATACATTTATGTTATTCATTGAAGTATTTATCAAATTGAGTGACTGTTATGCAATTGAATGAATGTTATTTATTCAGTTGTTATCATTAGTAACAACACATGCTTCCCTGTCCCTTCCCATGTAACATGCTCAATCTCTTTCCATATATCCCTATTTCAGTCACATTAGCTAGACTGGAGATGAATTGGCCCCCAGGGTCTTGCTAGTAGGAGAACATCGGGGCAGCTTCTGCCTTTCCCTTCTCTTTCTTTACTTGGGGCCTACAATCTCTTGCCTAATTCTTTGCTGCTCTGTTTATTCCTGGGGCACCGAGCAACTGAATGCAGCAAGCGAGGCGTTCCGAGGGCTGCACAGCTTGCAGCTTTTGCACTGTGGTTTCCTGTGACATTTGGATTTCTGCTTGAAAAATTGCAAGGCGGCCATGGCCCCCCTACCTCTGCCAGCAATTTGGTTGCTGCTGGAGATCCAGGGGGCTAAATGTGCAGCTGAAGACTCAGCTCCTCCCTCCCTCCCTCCCTCCCTCTCTCTCTCTCTCTCTCTCTCTCTCTCTCTCTCTCTGTAACCTCTTCACTAGAGCCCATCCTCCACGGGGCACATGGCTGCCTGACTTCCTGCAATGCAGGCCTGTCCCTCCCTTCTCCAGCTGGGCTCTGTTTGCCTCTGGCATATTTCCCAGGGAGCAAAGAGCTCCTGTTCATATTCCCTGTCCCCTAACAGCGGCTGCAGGTTGGGCAACCTGGAGGCTGCCCCTGCCGTTGCCTCTGCACGCAGCTAGCAAAGCTATTGTCTGTGCCGATTTTCTCTGCCTATCGGCGGATGACCTCTCCATAATGGAAGAGGGCAAGGCCACCAGTACAACTACAATTCAGGAAACTTTCTGCTTGTTTCGACAGTAGACAGCTCTGGCCCTCCCCCAATTCCTTCAATTTGGCTCCGGGGAGTGCTAATCTATGCCTTTCAGAGCCTCAGGGGAGCAGGCTGGATCTGCCTGCTTTTCTCAGGCCAGCAAAGCCGCAGCTCTGCTGTGCTCCACCCCTCTGCTTGAGCTGATCTCATCACATTAGCAGGCCTGTATCCCCTCCTGACCTGGGAGGGCTCTGAGCCATCTTCCCTTTCTGGTGCCCCCATCGGGGATGCCGCACTGGACCAGAATTAATATTGAGATGCCAGATTCAGGGGTGAACCCTGTCTCGGTGGTGCTTGCCCGCCCCAGCACTGTGTCTCTGGGTTGAACCACTTCAGAATGCAGGTGAGGGGTCTGCGTGATAAAATGAGCCCCCATACCAAAATGGTAAAATTAAATTCAAAAGTACCCTGAACATAAAAAAGCTAGGGAAGATTTAAAAAAAGGCCTAGCCTTCTATGCAATAGGCTGCATTTGTGCATGTAGGGATTTTCTTGGCAGAGGGAGCGTTTGGTGTGAGTTCCTACCTGCAGTCTGAAGTGGCACACCCCAAGACGCAGGTTTACTACCTCTGTGAGAACTAGGCCAGATTCAGCAGAGAGTTCGTCTTTGTCTTCCACTTCCAGAGAGCAGCCAATCAGGTTGATAATTTGGAGCTGGAGGTAATTCTCTGCTTGCTTAGGTAGGCTATCAGAAATAAATTAGCTGACTGTTTGCAAGAAAGGGCCCCATGGGGACTGACAGAGTGCTGCAGTCTGGTGTCCCTAATATGGGGAAGTGCAAGAAAGGTACTTCTTCAAAAGAAATTAAAGAGGTGGCAGAGAAATCATTGTACTACATAGCTACCTGCCTCAGGAGTGGGCTTTGTGATAAACTACATAAACACAGTGAACTTAACCCCTCATCAGGCATTCGCGCTGCCTCCTGCATATGATGACACTTAACTCTGTTCTTAGTTTCTGAAAGGGTCCTGGGACTCAACAGAGTGGCCACTTATGCCCCATCACAGATTTGCATAAATTAGCATATATAGCAGTTTACTAACGTATTTGCTAATTTATACGTAAAGGTGCATTATGTACTGCTTGGGTTCTATCCAAAGTAGTGCTGAGTAATGCATCCCATCGGGAAATGATTTCTGCTTGTGCAATGTTGGGGCTTTCCTACTCTCCTCCCCTCCCCACCCTCAAATTTGTTCGAGGGGTTCAGTCTGTTCCCGAGTTTTCAAAATATTCACAGTGCAGGGGACTCTCTGCCTTCTAATCCATGCAAGGAATCTTAAGGCCTGGCAGAAATCTCAAATTAGTGCAGATTTGCACACATGGTGGGGGTGGGGTGGGGGGTTGTACAAATGGAAATCCTTGCACTGACAGAACACCTTAGTTGGATACCAACTTGTGGAATAATAGCTGATGGCTAGAAATACAGTGCATCTCACTGCAGTGGGGAAAACATGACCTGCAATCCTGCTTAGTCGGCTGTCCAGGTATTAACTGATGACCAGCAATTTCAAGCCTCCCATTCTTATGGTTGTTTATCTTTAAACTGCCTTGGACTAGACAGCCTTTCAAGCAGAGGACTCCTTGAAACAGACTGCCCACTGTAAGGTAGTATACATGGCCATCCTAGGACTCAGAAGACCACCTAGAGCCATGCTCTCCAGTCTGGAAGCCCCTTCCCTTAATTCCAGCAAGCATTCTGCACATGCTCAAAAGCAGCAAGTAGTTCTGCACCTGTTTCTAGGACTCAGCCCTGGAGCTGAAAATCGTTTGGGGCCTAAGCCATTTTTAGATCTGTCTGTCCCCATACCTGAGCAGGTATTTCAGGACAGCGGCATTCTCACCATAAACAGCTCTTAGTCCACACTAAGGAACTAACTTCCTAAATGAGATCACAACATGGAAGTGGCAGAGTTTGTAGTACTCCTTCAGAACCACCAGGGGTAACTTCCCACCTGCTTTCCAGATATGGCCATGTTGTGGACAGGTAGCAGCGGAGGAAGAGTTATTAATATGGCAGCTAGAGGAGCTAGCAGTTATCAGTTGCCTCTTCACCAGTTCACTGAGTTTACCAAGACTGAGTTGGGACACATTAAAGAAAGACCATTGCTGTCATTCCCTGCTTCAGGTGGTTGAGGTTCCTGTGGAAACCCTGTGGGATTTCATCAGGCCAGGGGCATGAGGTGTGTGAAGCGGTGGACTTGAACCTGAGGGTTCTGGTTTCAAATCTCACCCCCCTCCAGGCATGAGGCTCAGTGTGAATGAATCTGGACTGCACTTTCTCTCAGCCAAACCTACATCACAGGGTTGTCGGGAGGCTAAGAATAGGGTGTATCCTTATCTACTAACCCAGGCCGCTTGGAAGAAGGGGGTATATAAACATGCTGAAGTAATTAATAGCAGATTCGGTAGGTTGAGCTTCATGCCAAGGGTGTAAGGGTCATTCATACACCAACTCTACTTGCTCTCTTTTCCTAGCACGTGAGTGGCTGACTCCCAGCAAGAAAAGTGTGCTAATGAGCTGGAAATTGGAGAGTTTCAGCCAAAGCAACTATTGTGGTCTGTTGTCGTTATTATTTTTTCTGATAATGGAAGCTGCTACAGGCTACCGCCCAAGTAAGCCAAATCCCAGCTGCTACCACATCGCTCTCAAGAGCAGGTTGCTCCTGCAAGGGGGGAAAGCGAAGATGCAAGTGGCAGAAAGCAGCGTGTGAATTTGCTCAGATCTCCACATTTGGGATCAGAAGAGTTCGGGGTTGTTGTTTTTCTCCTCCTCCAGATCAGGATGGCTTCCCCAACGGCTCATGAAACTCACTGCTGCTTTTGCCACACTTTCAACTAAAAAAATGGAAGGAGCAAGATGAGGCACAGCTGGGATGCAGTTTTCAGCTCATTCTCCGATTAGCCAAGCAGCATCCCTTCTTGGGGCAGCTCCTGAAAGGGGAATTGCTGGCAAATGACTCGTGGGGTCCTTGAGAGAAGAAGGTGAGGCAGGGTGGCCACTCAGCCAAAAGGGGCTCTAGGAGGCCTTGGCAAGTGCTTAGGGAACAACCCTCTTGGCATCTCCAAAGCAGTGTGCGACCAGGTCGCCCCCCCCCTGCTCTTTGCCCTGCTGCTTCCTAGCCTGCCAGCAAAAATTGGGTTGTGCTGCCACTTAGTGGAGATAGGTATCTTTATTATTATTTTTTAAAGAAAAAAACAGGGTGCCCTGTTTCTTTGAAAAAAATCACTCTTTTAAAATCACTGGGTGGTTTTTTTTTAGTTCTTCTCTCTTTTCTAGAAAGGTTCAGGTCTCCTTTCCTTCTCTGTTTTGATTTTTAAGAGTGATCTCATGTGATATGTGTCCTAAAGTTCTTTTCATATTTTTTTTTTAAAAAAACATACAGTGGTACCTCGGGTTACATACGCTTCAGGTTACAGACTCCGCTAACCCATAAATAGTACCTCGGGTTAAGAACTTTGCTTCAGGATGGGAACAGAAATTGTGCTCCGGCGGCGCAGCAGCAGTAGGAGGCCCCATTAGCTGAAGTGGTGCTTCAGGTTAAGAACAGTTTCAGGTTAAGAACAGACCTCCGGAACGAATTAAGTACTTAACCCGAGGTACCACCGTACACATATATGTTTTTCTAAGCGCACAAACTGAAAAGGGTTAATTGGAACAGGAAACAAAGGGTGTTTTCTGAAGTGTTGCTAATAATGTTTAGTCTCTAATATGACTTTCTCCCTACTCCTCCTCTCCATCCCACCTTTTCTTTTTAACTTAGCAATATGGTTAATGCCACAGCTATTTATTAATTTGAATAACATCCCTTCCTATAATGTAGCTATTTAATCTGAATGATCTGGCAGAGGACCTTCATATTTTTTTGGATCCTAAGAAGAGACACAAACTTAAAGATACACATTATCATGTGCTCTTGCCCATTTTTGCCACAGAGAAACAGGCCATTATTTGAGCTCTCCTGCCGGAGGCATGGTTCTCCTACTATGAAAAAATGAGGCCCGTTGTGTGTGATTTTGTAAGGCTGCAGTTCAGATCATATAAATCTGCTTTACAGTGAGACAAAGAGTGAGACCAGTGCTCTCTCATTTGCCTGACAGCAGCTCTTCAGGTTTTCCTTTATACCTAAGAACCTTTTCGCTGAAGGTGCCAGAACCTGTAGCCCCTTCCTAAAGTAAAATCTGTCTTTCTTCCCTATTACATGGCTTGAAAAATAGAAGCATACTTGAATATGATTTTTGAAGCTGCCTTGACAGATTGGAGAACTGGGCCAAAACATACAAGATGAATTTTAACAGGGAGAAATGTAAAGTATTGCACTTGGGCAAAAAAAAATGAGAGGCACAAATACAAGATGGGTGACACCTGGCTTGAGAGCAGTACATGTGAAAAGGATCTAGGAGTCTTGGTTGACCACAAACTTGACATGAGCCAACAGTGTGACGCGGCAGCTAAAAAAGCCAATGCAATTCTGGGCTAAAACAATAGGAGTATATCATCTAGATCAAGGGAAGTAATAGTGCCACTGTATTCTGCTCTGGTCAGACCTCACCTGGAGTACTGTGTCCAGTTCTGGGCGCCACAGTTCAAGAAGGACACTGACAAACTGGAACGTGTCCAGAGGAGGGCAACCAAAATGGTCAAAGGCCTGGAAACGATGCCTTATGAGAAACGGCTAAGGGAGCTGGGCATGTTTAGCCTGGAGAAGAGGAGGTTAAGGGGTGATATGATAGCCATGTTCAAATATATAAAAGGATGTCACATAGAGGAGGGAGAAAGGTTGTTTTCTGCTGCTCCAGAGAAGCGGACATGGAGCAATGGATCCAAACTGCAGGAAAGAAGATTCCACCTAAACATTAGGAAGAACTTCCTGACAGTAAGAGCTGTTTGACAGTGGAATTTGCTGCCAAGGAGTGTGGTGGAGTCTCCTTCTTTGGAGGTCTTTAAGCAGAGGCTTGACAACCATATGTCAGGAGTGCTCTGATGGTGTTTCCTGCTTGGCAGGGGGTTGGACTCAATGGCCCTTGTGGTCTCTTCCAACTCTATGATTCTATGATTCTATGTGAAGCATACTTATTTATTTACATTGTTTGTATGCTGTACAATTAGCAATGTCTCCTGGGCGGCAAACGGTAAACGTAAAAAACAAACATAACAACAATCAGCAAGCCGAGTAATATAGTTAGAACCAGGGGGTGAGAGTACGACAATGTTCGGGCCAACTTTACATTTTACATCATTATTTGTGTTGATATTTTAAAATTGCAAACCACCTTGGGTGCCTTGTCAGAAAGGTATATAAGTGCAATAAATAAATTATGTCAACATGCCTAATGCATGATGTTGTTGTGCAGAAACAGGGAGTACTGGCATAGGGCAGGATTCGCTTAACCAGCCCTGTCAGTGGAAATGGAAGCTCAGCGACTTGTGCAACAGGGCTCCTCCCCCCCATGTGCCCCTTGAAATTGGCTTGGGGGGCGGCAGTCATGAGAACCCACAGAACAGTTTACAGGGGGAAGAGAGGAGGGGCCGTTCTGCCTGGCAGGCTGCAGTGCTTGCGCAGATGAAACGACTGGAAGAGTGTGATGTTGAATTCCACTCCTGGACTTAAGCCTCTTTTAAGCAACAATGGATGGAAATTGATTGGCAGTAAGTTCAGGACTGGCACACCACAGATGTGGAATTGATTACACTCAGAGGTGGAAGTGGCCTCTGTCTGAGGTGGCTTCTAAGACAAATTGGTGGAGTGGCAAGGGTGGTAAATTACCATTAGTTGTGAGGGCTAAATGAAGCCTCCATGATCAGAGGCAGTGTATACCTGACTATCAGATGCCGAGGGCAGGCAAGAAGGGGGTGACTATTTCTGTTTTGCTCTGCCCTTATGTTTCATGGGGCATCTGGTGGTCTATTCCATTTCTGGAGCTAGTCCTGGACTAAAGGGATCCTCGGCCTGATCTCTTACGCTTTTGTTTGTGAAATCAGACAAAGAGACACTTCTTCCAAGGCTTTGTTCTTGACATTGCTGATCTCTTTTCCAGAACGTGATCTCAGACAGTTCATGCGGTTCTGTGTTTTCAAATGTGCTAAAACCTTGGTTTGCTGCTGAGACACGAAATGCCCCACGCTTCTGTCATGGGACTCGCTGGCATTCGCAGCAGCACAATGAGGCCACTTTGGCAGGGAATCAGGAGGGGGAAACTGAAAAGGCTTTTCTAACCCCACAATGAGTGTGCCTGGGAAGGGCCGGAGCTCAGTCTTGTAGAGCATATGCCTTGAGCATCCAGGGTCCCAAGTTCAGACTCTGTAGGTTGAAAAGAGCTCAGGTAGTGGGATTGGGAAATGCCACCTTGTTTGAAGCACTGGAGAACTGCTGCCGGTGAGTCAGAGGAGACAATATTGGGCTCCACAGAGGCGGTATAAGACAGCTTCCTCCATGGCCCCGGTTCAGTTCAGTCATGACTTTGCTTAATGGCCTTGGGTGCAAGTTGCTGCCCATTTGGTCACTCTTCTTTACCTGTAAAAAGGGGATAGATGGAAGCATCAGGAATCTTACATGATTCCTGTGAGCACTGGAAGAGTTGTGAATTACTTACTGATGATAAATATATTCTATAACAATAGCAACAGAAGTAGAAGATGTCTGTTTTCAGGGCTTTGTGCTGGCACTGGAGGTTAGACTAAGCCTGGCACTCTTGCCACAACCATAGTTAATCAGTTTTGGAAATATTACAAGGGACCAAATGCAGAAAGAACAGGAATGACACAGAACAGCCTCTGGCCAATCGAGCAGCTTCCGCGAGGCTACTCTGTGCAGTCAAGACTTTGAGCATGGTAAGAGTATCACAAAGTAGTTGGGTGTAGGTCCTGGGAATGACTGGTGCTGCCATTTTTAAAATCAGCATGTTCAAACTGTTGCTGATGTGATGCTTGTTCTTGTATAGTTCTTCAGACATTTAACTGCACAAAACCTAGAATAGATTTGGGCCCTGGAAATGTCAGCCTTATCTATCTATCTATCTATCATCTGTCTATCTATCTTATCTGTCTATCTATATCTATCTATCAATCATCTATCTCTATCTCTATCTATCTATCATCTATCTATCTATCTATCTATCTGTCTATCATCTATCTATCTATCATCTATCTATCATCTATCTCATCTATCTATCATCTATCTATCAAGTTTATTTACATCTTGATTTTTTAAAAAGCCCTCTAAGTGGTTTACAAAAATACAAAATAAAGCGTTAACATTCTTCAGATGCCATCACAGAAATAATGGAAGCCAGCCAGATTTTTCAGAATTTCATATTCTAACTATCACGTTGGCAGAGGGGCAATTGAAAATATGTCAATTTTATTTTGAGCATGGACTTTTTTGCTTCTTTCTCACAAAATTAGGATTTCCTTATTGAGGTTTGTTTGTGGTGGCTTTTTTGGGGGGGGGGTGGAGTGCAAACAACCCTGCCTGTTGTTAATATTTGTTAAAGTGTTATCAGTTCCCTGCAGAAACCATGCTGTCATTGTTAGCCATAACCTTGGTAGGGAGAATAATGGATTGTTCTTGGAAGGGTGAGTAGGTTGAAATGATGAGAGAAATAAATAAATTTGAACTGGTTCCCCTGTTCTGAGGCTTTCTAAGCAGTTGCAGAAATTGTGCCTGAAGAAGTGCTGGGTATTTGGGAAGTGACAATTGGAGACCTGTACCCTGAAGGGGATCTTACAAAAGCATTGTTTGCAAAAGTGGCTAAAGAACAGAGAGCCACTGGGTCTCGGTACAACCTCTTGCTGTCACAGCTGCTGTGACTTCCACACTTACCATTTACAGGCAGTGTTGTACCTGGTGTTGCTTGAGAATTCTAAGAACCTCCCACAATAAGAGCAGATTTGAAACCAGTTGGTTAAAGTAAGTGCCGTTTTGCATCTTGATTCAAAATGATAACCAACTGTAACCAAACATAGATGAAAACCTGGTCCTTGATCTCAGGAATCATCATGCGAAATTTGATCATGTTAAGAGGTGGTCAAATGTACAGTGAACAAGCAACTTTCCAAAACATAAGTACAGATTATATTATATTGTGCATTTCTACAGAAACTGTACTCAAGGCAGCTAATGACAGAATTACAAATAAAGCAGTATATTATTCAAACAGTAACAATGAAAATGTAAATAGAGTTTGTCTAAAAGCACGCTGGAAATTTGTGGGCAGTGACACTGCCCCGTCCTGCCAGAGGCTGTTCCAAAGTCTGGGGGCTGCAGCTGAGAAGGTCCTCACCACACCCCAGAGGGAAAGTAGCCATGGAAGAGGGCCTTTGGAGTGGAATGGGGTTCTCAGGCAGGATCATACTGGGGGAGGCGGTTCTGCAGATACCTTGATCTAAGGCCATTCGGCGCTTTAAAGGCTGAAGCCAGCATCTTGCTTTTATATCACACCAGCAGTGTGCATGGTGCTGTACAGCTGGGCACTGAAGCGAAGGAGATTTCTGTTTTCTCCATCAGTGAAGGCCAGGCTCTGGAATATGGCTGGGTTTTGCTGGAGGGACCAGAGAAACCCACAGTTGCAGTGGGGGACACCCGTAGCAGCAGTGGGGCTGCCCATGGCAAAGGAGGCAGCGGTGAGTGCGTGCCTGCGACAGTGCCGTGGCTTGCTCACGGAGGCAGGGACATGGCAGGGATAAGTGGTGTCCTCTCCAGGTCCAGATCTACTGCCTAAGGCGACTGTCTCACCTCATCTCATGGGCCTGGGAGGGACCAGGAATGAAATAATATTAGTTCTGGAAGGACACTCAGCATCATCAAGCCTATTTCCTGCACCTACCTAAAATGTCTTTGTTAGGTAAAGCTGGGAATGTTCATTTTCCTCCCCAGTGACAGACCTCCCTGGGAACAGCCTTAGGAAATAGATCAGTGACTGCTTCTTCTCTTTAGCCTGGAGAAGAGAGGATTGAGGGGGTGACATGATAGCTGTCTTCAAATATTTGAAGGGCTGTCATGCAGAAGAAGGAGCAGACTTGTTCTCTGTTGCTCTCGGGGGGCAGGAGTAGAACTAACAGAAAGCAATGTCAGGGAAGCAGAATTTGGTAAACTTTAAGGGGAACTATCTAACCAGGGATGGGGAACCCTTTCCAGCTCAAGGGCCACTTTCCCTTCCACTTTCCCTTCCAGGTAACCTTCTGGAGGCCACCTCCCAGAGGTGGGTGGGGCCAGATGCAAAAAAGGGGGGGGGACAAGTGTAATTTTTACCTTTGTACAGTTGGCTAGTTTCTACATGTTTTACTCCTCCCTGCAAGTCGCTCTGAGACATATAGTGAAAAGCAGAATATACATTTCTTAAATATCGTATTTTTCGCTCTATAGGACGCGCCCGACCATAGGACACACCTTGTTTTAGAGGGGGAGAACAAGAAAAAAAACGACTCCCCCTCTCTGCTCAGCGCCCCTTCAGCGAAGCGGCAGGAGAAACGGAGCCCCTTCCATTTCTCCTCCCGCTTCACTGAAGGGGCGCCGCGCAGCTCTCCCTCTCTGCTGAAACCGGGAGAGTCTTGCTCTCCCAGCTTCAGCAAAAGGAACCCGAAGCCTTTGGAGTGCAGCGCGAGGTCCCGCTGCGCTCCAGAGGCTTCAGGCGGCCATCCCTGAAGCCTGGAGAGCGAAAGGGGTCGGTGTGCACCCACCCCTCTCGCTCTCTAGGCTTCAGCGAAAGCAACGCGTAGCCTCTGGAGCGCGGAGGGAGCGCTCCTTCTACGCTTTGGAGGCTTCGCGTTGCTATCGCTGAAGCCAAGGAACCTGTATTCGCTCCATAGGACGCACACACATTTCCCCTTAATTTTTGGAGGGGAAAAGGTGCGTCCTATAGAGCGAAAAATACGGTAAATAACAAATAAATCGACATTTTCTGTACATTGAACCTGCACTAAAACAGCAAAGCAAAATATGCTCATGTGGGGCTGACTTACTCATCCAGGATGTGGACCGATGTCATCTTCTTGTTTCTTCCCCAGATTGCTGAAACTTACGCCTTCCTTCCAAGAGAAGCTGTGACCAGGTTCCTGATGAGCTGCACTGAGTGCCAGAAAAGGATGCATTTCAATTCCAATGGGGTGGAGCCCAAAGGTAGGACTGGTAAGGTTCCCTCCTTGAAACCCTGTAGAGCTGCTGCTAGTCAGTATTGCTGGAAGCCACCCAGAGTAGCTGGGGCAACCCAGCCAGATGGGTGCCATATAAAGAAAAAAAATTATCATTATTATTATTGACAGTACTGGGTTAGATGAACCACTGGTTCATCAATAGTCTGACTTGATCCAAAACAGCTACAGGCTGCATACCAGTGATTTCCAAACTTCTTAGTCGATGGACCATTTGAAAATCGCTGATGGTCTTGGTGGATCACTTCATGATTTGTTTGCCTCTTGAAGCAGTAGTAATGCACTGTTCTAGATTATGTGTTATTTTTTATTGTATTCTTATTGCTTCTTTTCTTTCTTACATTGTGTTTTATTGTATTACGATTTGCGTTCCATAGAATTCAAATTGTTCTACAATAAAATGCAATATAAGAAAGAAAAGAAGCAATAAAAATACAATTAAAAAATCAGTATGAGTATTTAATGCCACGGACCACCTAAATGAAGCTTGCAGACCACTGGAAGTGCATGGGCCACAGCCTGGGAATCCCTGCTCTATGCATTGGGGTATACCATCTGTTGGTTTCACTTTTCCAATCCTTTAGTGTGGAATATATCTCCTAAGACCTTTTCTGCATGCTTCTGTGTTTGTAATCACCCAGAGACCTTACCCATAGCAGCTTAATTGGGCAACACTGGCCAAGGAAGACTAAGTGGCCTTCTGTTCACTGCCCATTGTCTTCATGAAGGTGGCTGAATATTTCTTACAGAGCAATCCTAAACATGGGAAGCTGGTATAGCTTACACCAGCGTAAGTGACCCCCTATTCTACACTCTGTTGAGGAGCCACTGGGAGGGGCTACTGTCATCTAATCTGGAAGGGGTGGGGCTTGAGTTTTGAGGATCGGGCACTTGGTCACATGACTGGAGCAGGTGACTCTCCTTGCCTTCCCCCCACAATACCCCAAACTCAGGAACTTACGCAGGTGTAAGTTTCTTTGGCTGTGCCCCTGCTTGAACCAGGGTGAGGGACTGAGCTTTGGCTCAGATCGGAAAGCCCAAGATCCACCAGATCCAAACTCGCTCATCCCTGGTGGGTCTTGGGTTTAGATTGCACTGTGAGCCTCACTCTCTTCTTAGCTTAGCAACGATCTTGCAGTCCTATACCCAGGTGGTGGCACGTGTCTGCTGCAATTCCGCAGGAGGGCAGGGAAAACGTCCTGTACAGTATTAGGCACAGAATTCAGCTAGCAGAGAACTTCGACTCTCAGGGTAGGGGGAAAGGAGGAGGCTCTGAGCCGTGGTGCCTGTGAACAGATGCTTGGAATTGTGTGGGCTGAAACCTCAGAAGCCAGGGCCATGGGGGGGGGAGAGGTGGGGGGAGGGGCACAGGTACCTTACAGAACTCCCGGTGGCCTCTCCCTGAGGCTAGCTAAACCAGAATGGAAAATATGAAGATAGTAAAAGCTGCAGAATAAAAGCGTGCAGAAACTCAGTTTGCATAATTTGTACACAAGTTGCAATATCCTGTTTGGGTATCCTAGGCATAGAACTTAAAACTTTTTTAGCACAGAGTATACAAAGGCCTACCCATAAAAAATGTGTAGCATGAGGGTTGATCAGAGCTACTTTTGTGGAGGCTGCTATCGGAAATATTGGTAATCTCTGCTTCCTAGCCAGGCACAATTAAAACTATAATCTAGAGGCAAGTTTGAACATTTGATTCTCCCTCCCATAAAACCCATAATAATCAGAAGGTCAGTTGAAAACACACCTAAATGCATTATTTATTTTAATTTTAATTTTCAAGAGTTAGAAAGCTCAGGTTCAACGTTAGCATGGGTTCACACAGTCATCTTGGGCACGTTACAACTTCTCAACCTCAGTTTCCTACCTGTGAAATAGGAGTAGTTATTTTTGTTTGTTTGTTATATTTTAAACTCATCCTTGGTTCCATAGGATCACAGGATGGTTTTCAGCACCACATAAAATGTGTCATAGATAAAGGGACCCTTGACTACTAGGTCCAGTCGTGGCTGACTCTGGGGTTGTGGCACTCATCTCGCTTTATTGGCCGAGGGAGCTGGTGTACAGCTTCCGGGTCATGTGGCCAGCATGACTAAGCCGCTTCTGGCGAACCAGAGCAACGCGCGGAAACACCGTTTACCTTCCCGCCAGAGCGGTACCTATTTATCTACTTGCACTTTGACGTGCTTTCGAACTGCTAGGTTGGCAGGAGCAGGGACCAAGCAATGGGAGCTCACCCCGTCATGGGGATTTGAACCGCCGACCTTCTGATCGGCAAGTCCTAGGCTCTGTGGTTTAACCCACAGCGCCACCCGCGTCCCTTAAAATGTGTCATAAGTACATGTAAACCAATAAGTAAAATGATAAAACCAATCAGCCGCTGCTCCTTAGCTATGCATATGCTCCCCAAAGTGCCTGCCTAAAGTTGTGTGTCTTCAGCTGTTGGCAAATGTAATCGATAAAGAGGACAGCCGTTTTGCCACAGGGAGAGAGTTCCATATTGGGGTCCTCTGTGGATCATCATGTAATGAAGCATAGTAATTGTTGGAACAATGAAAGGGGCCTTCTGCGCAGATCATAAGGCTCAGGCTGTCAGATATGGAGGCAATACTACTCCAAGTATTTGGGGCGTAGGGTGTTTATGAATGCCAGAGTCAATTTATTTAATTGGGTCCAGTGGCAATTAAATATCCAGCATACTGATGATACCATGCCTCAGATCCCTAGGTGAAATGCTTCCAGCAGCATCTTCAGGAGGGAATCCTGTGGCACTTTGTGCCTTAAAACCCAAGGGGCTTAGCAAAAGTTGCCTACTGCTAACAGACCTGACACTAGGAGTGGAAGGAATCCTCATAATACCATGCCTCTGACTCCCAGCCTACAGAGCTGATCCAGAAGGATCCTGTGGACATGGATCTCTAAAGCCACCAGGAGAGCCATAAAAACTACATGGCACAGGGGTGCTGCAAAACAAAAGCAAATAAATCTTGTAAAGGCTTTTGGAAACTGAAAGTGCTATAGAAAGTGTTCATGGCTAATAATATTGAAGTCTTAGATATCAGGATTTTCTGAGGCCCTGGTCAGTAGCCAATTTTCCTTAAGAGCCATTGTGAAAGCAAAAGTGGCCTTGACAACAAGCTCTCTTAGTTTTTCCTCTGCATCTTTTTTCATTCCCAAGTTGGCCCAAGTATTAACGCCTATTGGAAGGGCTGGCTCAGATGCTAAGATTTTGAAGGCTGCAAATTCTGAAGAAGAATACTTGTGCTGAATGCTCACCTGCCAACAGCAGTCTGGCATTTGCCAGGTTCATGAAAACAATTTGCAGTTGATTTTGAAACGTGTCCCTTGTTAATCTGCTAAATAACAATGGCCTTCTGCCTTGTGATATATTTTTTCCAATGTGCTCCTTGGCTCTGAGCAAGCATTGCGTCCTTGCTCTGCTTCCTCCCTGCTTTGCACTGAGAATTTGGCTGCAGAGGTTACGGCCAGATGGGGGCTACATGGATTGTATCCTGCACAGTATGAATGAAGGTCCTTGTCAATAGCGCCTGTTCCACAATATCCAGAAGGGTAACCATGTTAGCCTGTTGCAGCAAAAACATCGAAGAGCCTAGGTGCCAGAAGACTCTTCTGTTGTCCCTTCACAATAGGTGCCCTTAAAAATAATCTACACAAGCCAAACTTTTTTCTTTTTTCTTTAATCCTTCATATGCAAGCCTTTTGCCACTTTGCCAGGAGGGGCAGGGAAAACAAATGGCCCTTTTGTTCCAAAGCTTCATTCTCTCTGTGCAGGGAGAGGGTGGTGATGGAGGCAGCCTCGTCACCTATGAAGGAGAGATGGATTAGATTATACTTGATCAACTTTCACAAAGGACACGGGCCAACTCTAGTTACATGAATCTATTGAAAAAAACCCCCATGGAATTGCAGGTAGACGCAAAACTTAACCCTCTCCGTTGGGAATGGGTAGCCTTTGGCCCTCCAGGTGTTGCTGAACTACAACTCCCATCAGACCCAGAAGGCATAGTACAAGGGAGGAGGATCAGACTCCTGTTGTCTATAATGAGCCTGGCCAATCCAGAAGCTTCATACTGCCTACCAGTCAGAGATGCTGGTATTGCACAGCTGAGCCCACTTCTGCTCCCAAAGTCCACTCTTGATTCCTGAGCATATACTCTCTACAGTTACTCATTAGGCTTGGAAGCATTCAGCTCCCCTTGTGCACCTTTCATTGCAACAAATAGACCTAATCACCCCACTCCCATTCTTTTTATATAGGAGCAGGAAATGCGTGCACTCACTGGGTCTTGTTTGGGCCTTAGTTTGGGGAAAAGGTGGACAGGTGTTGTTTGGCCTTCTAACTTCCAAATGACTCCCCTCCTCCTTTCTATTTATTTACAGAAAATGAACCTCCTTCCTCTCTGGTCTCTGGCATCATTGACTACAACATGCCTCTCACCTCCACCTACCTGAAGCAGATGAAGCTGCGTGTCATGAATTCCCAGGAGCAGGTGAGCGTCTTTCTTCATAATTTATCAAATCAGTCTTAATCTAGCAGGCGTACAGCGCAAAGCGTACAGTGGTTTTTAAATGCTGCCTTTGTCAGGACCAAACTCTGTTTCACAAAGCAGTGCATCATCTTTTTGAATGACACAAAACTCTCTTTCAGGCTGGATATAGTGAATAAATAAAACCAGGGAGGAGACTGGTGAGGGGTCTGGGTGAAGGCATTCTGTTTTAAGCCTAGCCTTAAATTGGTAAATGGAGGACACTCTTGCCAGCTAAACAGGTCAGAACTGTGCTTTGTGCAAAAGATCTTGGGCTCCACCAAGAAGAGAAGCAAACGGAGGTTGTTGTTTTTTACTTTGGCAACAGGAAAGTGAGCAGGAATCTGAATCTCTCTCTAGTGGAATTCATGCATGTAAGGCTGAGCACAGAAATAAGGAAAGACGTATGGTGGTCCAACAAAGCTGAAAAATAATTTTAGAAAATGTTTTAGGTTAGCAGACTGAAGCTGAATTAGTTGGCAGTTGGAGGGCTGAATGTTGTTCTTCTGCGGACCAATACTGCAACCCACTTGCCTGGAAGAAAGCCCTATTGAGCACAATAGCCTCCGAGTTGTCATTTATAGGATCGTACTGTTAGTCCCATCTCTCTGTGGAGTAGAAAGTCTGGATAACATACGTGTCTTGACTATTTTGTCTATTTTCTCAGCTCTGCTATAGCTGCTAAGTGTTTAGACCTAGTCTAAAGCTAAGTATGAAAGTGCTAAAGTGCTAAAGTGAGGGGTGCAGCTTTGGCTGAGGAACAGAACAAATTTTAGCTATGTTACCTGAGAAGAAGAAAGGGAAGGGAAGGTTTTAAACTGAAGTGTAATTTAGTCAAGTTTGAAGCAGGCCAGGGCCAAAACTGCCAAGTGATGAGCGGTTCTCTGATTTGGAGCAGAGGACCAATGGAGGGGAAGAGCTCCAAACCTTTTCTTTTTCTGTGATTTGTCTACCCAGCTGCTCTTCTCCCCATAGAGAGAAAATAGTTCTGTTCATTGCAAGGGATCTGCAGAATCTTGCAGTGCCTTAAAGACTAACAAATTTATGATTTGGGTGTGTTGGATTATATGTATGTGTGTGTGTGTTTGAAGGGGATGAGAAAGGGGTTGTTTCCTTTAAGTAGAATTTGTTGTATCTGAAAACATGCTGTAGAACAGGAGAGGACTTGCATGTCCCAGTTTTTTAATTTGATGGATCTGACCGCAGTGACTGAAAGCAAACAGGATATGGGCAAGCCTTTGGTTTTTTGCCTGATCGGGACTGGCAAGGATGTTAAGTGTAGGTTTTTGAAGGAATCTGGTTCTTCACTTTCCATGAGGCTTCATATTTGCTTGTAGGAAGAGAGAGGACATTCACCTTATTTTTGAAACACAGAGCAAGCCAAGCCAGGCAAAGAAAGGATCATTTTGTTTAGGATGAAGAGAGCAGGAAGTGTCAGGGGGGTAATCTGTTAAAATGGACTAATCCCTCGCAATCGCTTTGACCTGAGATTCAACCAAATGTTTGTAGTGTTTTCGTTTCTCGTAATCTGCAATTGGTAACCTGTCCAAGTGGTGTTGTGTCTCTGAAACTTGTGGCTTCTGCCTGAGGGGCTGCTGTGCCTGAGACATTTTCTAAAGATTCCAATTCTGCAGCTGTGTCCTGATCATCAGATCCTCTTTGCAGCGTCTTTTTCCTTCCCCCAGGAGCGAAGTGGGGCAAACCTTCCCGTCTCCTAATGACTGTTGTGCTCAAGACAGAGTGGGACAAAAAATGGGGAGGGTACCATGACCTTCCTACTCTGATGTGGGCTTCCCAGAGATAGCTGACTGCCACTGTTGAAAAACGAATACAGTACTAGAGGGACCTGAAGAGTCATATATTCCTACAACTGCACAAGCATAAACAAAGAATAATATTTATTAGGTTCATGCTCAGTGTCCGACTGAAATATTGCACCTGTGGTGTTGAAGGTATTGTCCTGCCAAGCCAGTCTCTTGCGATACGCACCTTGGTTTCTTTGCCTGAGACATTTAATCTTAATTTCCCTTTACCCCAGAAAATCCAACACATAAAAATACCCCATTATACATCTTCAGTCACTGATGGGGTGTGGTGGGAAGTTTGTCACATGGTGTGGTGATGTTTCACTGGGTGGTCTCTATTGCAACACCTCTGTTTCTGTTTGCTCCATACCTGAGCACCACCTAGCTGCTTTCTTTGTGTTAGCCCCCAAATACCCATTTTCATTTATCACTGCATGCTGAATGCATGCCTAGTTTGGAACAGTTCTCTGAAGATCCCCATACACTCAGTTGGGGGCGATTTTGCTGGAGACTGTAATTGTGGTGCATATGTTGGACTTTTCTCTTTTAATTTTTAGTACAGATGTCTTGTGCAAGACCTTGCTGCTGAATTTTTTTAGGTGGTGGTGTGGAATGCATGGTTGAAGTTTTAACTCTTATGGTGGCCTGTGGAGCATTCCTAAATATTTGGGATATTGCCACCACCCCTGATCTTGCAAAGAGTAGTTTGCTATAGCTGAATATTACTCTTGTGCAGGACATCCATGCTAAGAACAAAGCAAAACAAAATCAGGTTGAAATTGATACCTACCTGTCTTGCAAAGGGCACATATTTTCATTATGCTTTTGCATACTACCTTGGGGGAAAATTCACGTGCACAGGTATCAAAATAGCTTTGTGCATGCCCAAAGTAGCTCTCAACAAAGAGACAGGGATGCATTTCAAGCAAACACTACAAAAACTATTTCATTATAACATAGCAAAACAAAAATACAATAATATACAAAACCCATATTTCAATACTATATACAACAAGATTATTAAACAACATATCCAGGTCCAAAAAAAGGGAATGCGTGGACAGTTGTGGACACAGCAAAATCAGATCTGAACTACCTGTTTGTGATATAAAGCCCCCAGCCTTGTTTTGGTGTGGGGTCCGGCAACCAAAGTTAAAGGGAGTACTGGAACATTTTTTAAACCTTCCTGGGCAGCAGCCCAAGAGGAGGTCATTTTGTCAGCGTAGAACACGGCGGTAGCTGCCATTGGAACTCAGATACCACATGTCCCTGTTAGTCTTCGTGCTGGTTGCTATGGATTTGCAAGACCCATTAGAGCTATTTTAAGAGACAGAGTTGCCATGGCAGGACCCAGCCCTTCCTCTCTTGCATATCCCAAACTCTCCCCTGACTTCCCTTGGAATTTGAGGTGTGTTAGGAATGGAGCAGGCGGCCACACCTGGTGCAGGCGCCAAATTTAGAGAATATATTCAAGAGGCATTTTTCTTTAGACCAAGGCATGAGGGCAGGGTGGTGGGAGTAGCAAGACTGGATATTATAGAAAGCTAGTGAAGTGAGTGGGAGCTGAACATTGCTTTGTGCTGGGGAGGATTCGTGCCCTGTGCTCATCTCTCCTCTTCCCATTCCTGAAAGGCTAAAGGTAGTTGGGTGGCCTGCAGGTCTTGAATCTGCTATTCGTGCTAAACATTTCCTGGTCCCTTCTGTGTGTTGGGGCTGCAGAGAACACAGATGAAAACAGTCGTCATTGCTGGGACATAAAACATGAACTCCCATTCCCCCTATCATGATCTTCCTACAATAAGGGATTTTTTTAAAAGTACTGTTTATTTGATTCACATCCTGCCTTTCACATATGGAAGCCCCCTTCAAGACACCTGAAGACACATTAAAAATTAAACTATTAATTTAAATAACAAAAGTAAACAACAATAAGGCCATTTAGCGACAGCTAAATTCCAGAACGGGACGCGGGTGGCGCTGTGGGTAAAACCTCAGCGCCTAGGACTTGCCGATCGCATGGTCGGCGGTTCGAATCCCCGCGGCGGGGTGCGCTCCCGTTGCTCGGTCCCAGCGCCTGCCAACCTAGCAGTTCGAAAGCACCTCCGATTGCAAGTAGATAAATAGGGACCGCTTTATAGCGGGAAGGTAAACGGCGTTCCGTGTGCTGCTCTGGTGCCAGTTCGCCGGAGCAGCTTCGTCACGCTGGCCACGTGACCCGGAAGTGTCTGCGGACAGCGCTGGCTCCCGGCCCCTAGAGTGAGATGAGTGCACAACCCTAGAGTCTGTCAAGACTGGCCCGTACGGGCAGGGGTACCTTTACCTTTACCTAAATTCCAGAACAATGAATCAGCATCCAGTTTTCCACCCAGAGGCTTGAGGAAAATAAGCATGTTATGTCTTAGTTGACTGTTTGGTAGTGCAGTCCTATACATGCCTACTCAGAAGTAAGCCCCAAGTAAATGAGTATAGGATTGCAGCCTAAATCTCCATGAATATGCAAATGAGACCTCAGGTTGTGCGAATGGACAACATTGGGAATGGCAATCCTTGCGGTAATGACTCGAAACCATCCAGGGCTTTGTATGTCAGAACCAAAACCTTAAATTGTGCTCAGTAGCAAGTAGGCAGCCAATCCAAATGTCTGAGAATAGATGTTATGTAATTTCAGGTCCATCGTGTCCACCAAGACACGGTGTCTGCTGTGTTATGCACTAGCTGCAATCTCTGAACCATCTTCAAGAGTGTAGATGGTACTCTAGTACTCAGCAGTATCTTTTTAGAAGAGGGACTCCCCCTTTTCTCGCATAGGAGAACATAACTCTTCTGCAATGGAAACTGTCATCCAGATCATTGCATTAAAATGGTTTTTTAAAAGTTAACATTTGTCGCCCAGTTAATGGGGGACACTTCTTAGTCTATCAGAATATTTTAATCAGTATAGCTAACTAGTTGACTAGGCGTTGCAGTTTTTATCAGTCTTTTGTAGGAGTCTGGGTGGGCTTCCCTAGGTAGCAAATTTCACAAGGGGGGGGGGCATTGGGAAGGCCTTGCTTCTCTTAGCCGCTTTTTAAACCTCAGTTAGTAGTCCAAGGTATCTGAAGCAGAACCTTTTTCTTTAAGCAGGGCCACTTTTGAAGACAAAAATGTAGGAGGAAGTTTGCATGTGAAAAGGCATTCCCTAAAACACGGGTGTCAAACACAAGGCCCGCGGGCCGAATCCGGCCCGCCAGACCTCGTCATGTGGCCCATGTAGCCGCCGCCGGCCACCAGCCTTCACCTTTTATTCTCACTTCTTTTTTTTTTTTTTGACACAAGAAAGCCGCCTCTTCAGCGCATGCGCGGCAGCCTACAAGCCAGAGAACATCTGCCCTCTAGCGGCGCCGGCCGTTCTACACAGGAAACCTCCACTTTACATGCATTCAGGAAACCTCCACTTGCTTTTATATTGAGCGCATATTGAGTCCTATAGATACAACCGGCCCTTTGAGGGTGACCAAACTGCTGATGCGGCCCCCGATGAATTTGAGTTTGACACCCCTGCCCTAAAATATGGGATATGTTTTCCCCTCCTAACTGGTCTTATGCAAGGCTTATATTTCTAAAAAAGGGGCATGGGTGGCGCTGTGGGTAAAACCACAGTGCCTAGGGCTTGCCGATCGCATGGTCGGCGGTTCGAATCCCCACGGCGGGGTGAGCTCCCGTCTTTCGGTCCCAGCTCCTGCCCACCTAGCAGTTCGAAAGCACCCTTAAAGTGCAAGTAGATAAATAGGTACCGCTTTATAGCGGGAAGGTAAACGGCGTTCCGTGTGCTGTGCTGGTGCAGGCTCGCCAGAGCAGCGATGTCACACTGGCCACGTGACCCGGAAGTGTCTGCGGACGGCGCCGGCTCCCGGCCTCTAGAATGAGATGAGCGCACAACCCTAGAGTCTGACAAGACTGGCCCGTACGGGCAGGGGTACCTTTACCTTTACCTTTTATATTTCTAAAGTTCGTTACTTAGGACAGCTGGTTGACAATGTGAAGCCTAACATATTCCGCTATGTATCTATTAACTTTTTTCCAGAGGCACAAGGACATCAAGTGACTAGCACAGACTCATTTTGTGAGTCAGTCGCTCTCTTGGGAACCCAAGATCTCTTGTAATGACCACCAGGGCCTCCCTTAATCATGTTTGCAAAAGGAAGCTAATATATAATTGTTTGTATTTTTGTTTTTTTCTCCACTGCCCTTTGCTCTTGATTAACTTTTGCAGAACCTTGGCACTGCAGAAATTGGAAAAATCGGGCTGAACAAATGTTATTACAAAACATATTCTATCTAGATCTGCATCTGGATAGGCACAGATATATACACATACCGTACACAGTTAGTGGAACTGAGAGTAGGAGCTTTGTAGCAGTTCACCATCAAGGGGGAAGATACGGTGTCAGCACCTGTGATGGCGTGTTGTGACTCTTTGCATTGAGTAGAAGTATTATGTGTAACTGCAAGGTTCTTGTTCTAGGTTGATCACTGGAGACCTTCTGCTTGCTTGCATTGACAATGGAAAAGTTGCAATGGGAGAGCCTGGCAGGGGGGTAGACATTAGGTCTACTTAGCAGATCAACTCAATCATGGTCATAGTTATGTCCTCCCTTAAAACAGTAGTTCAAGTGTGAGTTCTGCAACAACTTCTATAGGGAAGACTGACATGGAATTTATGTGCCACTTTTTAGCAGTGTTCTACGAAAACACTGTACAGTTAAAACAGCTGCATAAAACAGCCCCTCTCCCAATACCATAAACAACCAAAATCAATGTGAAAGCACCAGAAAAATTAGGATGTAAAACAGAGAATTATTTTTTAAAATGGCATAAATAGGCTGACTGAAGAATTCATTTGATGATCTTTAAAATCTCCCCACCCACTTCCACTCCTTTGTCATTGAATGGTTTCCTGCTACAGATATATTCAAATTGTTATACTGTTTTTTATAGATCTATGTAATACATATAATATATTTTAGAAATTTGGCCTTCTGCTTCTTTTTGCGCTTGGCTTACTGTTAGGTGAAGGAAGCTCAGCCATTATTCATTTTGTTTTCCTCATTTGGGCAAGACTTCTGCTTTTTAAAGGAAGCCTTCTTGGATTTTACAGCTTCCTTGTCTGTGCTATATAACCACACTGGCATCCTTGTTGGCTTGTTTGTAGCCTTTCTAACCTGTGTTATATATTTTATTTATTCAACTAGGTTCATTTAACCTCCAAGCTTCCTGAAAGGATAGAACAGGTCTGATTTTTCTTTTCAAGTTACTTTTAACTAATCCTCTCATATTTTTTTTAGAAATCTCCTCTTCCAAATTTAAATGTAACTGTGTTGGACTTTTTATGCCTGGCATCAGTTCATGCAACTGAGCAACAAACAAAAAAGTCCTCCAGGATCCCATTACCACAGGGCAATGAGTCTCAAAAGAGTAAGGCTTTTGGTCCCATAAACTGCACGGATCAAATAAGGGGTATAATTGTGGGTACTGGCAACTGCCTGGCCTTCCTTGCGTAGATGGGGGTAAGCATCCATGCAAGACGGCAGCAGGGTGCTTGTAAAAACCTGTGCTGAGATTTGTCAGGAAATGACAGGTCAGTGAATGCATGGCAGGGAGATGTGTATCCAATTCCTCAAATAAACCCATCTCCCCCTCCCCACTGCTTTGCTCATGCCACCTCCTCCCCATGTCCTTTCTCAAGAGCTCACTTCCCATCAGCCGCCTTGCCTCCAATTCTTTTTCCTATCTCTCTGTCTTTCCCCAACATTGGCACTCTTGCTGTCTGTTCATCAGGCTGCTTTACCTTTACTCACTTTCTCCTTTAAGACCCAGGTTTTTTGGGGAGGAATTTCCTCTTAGGTCACACCAAGCAGGGCTCTGTTGTTTTGCAGATGAGTAATTTGGTGGATTGGACTTTGAATTCTTGCCTCGGCAGTAGTTTTTATGTCTCTGAGTGACAGTGTAGGGGGTCACTTTGCTGGGGGGTCAGCACAGGAACCACAAAGACAAGTGGCCACAGAGAAAGGTTGGTTAATTTTTTTTTAAAAAGTGTCAATAGGACAGTTGATGGAATGACTTACCGCTTCTGCAGTGGCAGCTGAAATGTGTTCCCCCACTTTTGGGAGACGTGCCAGTACCCCTGCTCTGCCAGTATTTTATGAAGGATTACTTGATAAATAATTCCAGTTACAGAAAGCTAGCCGTGTTGGTCTGCCATAGTCAAAACAAAAATTTTTTTTTCTTTCCAGTAGCACCTTAAAGACCAACTAAGTTAGTTCTTGGTATGAGCTTTCGTGTGCATGCACACTTCTTCAGATACACTGAAACAGAAGTTGCCAGATCCCTCTATATGGTGATCCCTCTATATCCCTCTATATAGTGATCCCTCTATATATTTAACCAAACTTAAAATCATGGAGAGACCTGGTCTGAACAAAGACATTGGATTCTTATCTCATTATACATGACAAAGCCATTTTTCACCTTCTCACCCTTTGCTTTTTCCTGTAAGACCTATTGCAGTCGTTAAGAGTGGTCTACAGGCTCATCACAGCTATGTGCCAATCACCCATTCCCACCACCCTTCTGAGTAATACCCCTCCCCACCTTCTCACTATATAGAGGGATCTGGCAACTTCTGTTTCAGTGTATCTGAAGAAGTGTGCATGCACAGGAAAGCTCATACCAAGAACTAACTTAGTTGGTCTTTAAGGTGCTCCTGGAAAGAATTATTTTTTTTTGTTTTGATAAATAATGCTTTGTCTCCCTTGACTGTTTGTCCTCCTTCCTTCGAATGTATGTGGTTGCTAGTTCTCATGGTCCTCCTCCCACCCATGGCTATTATTTTCTTGAACCACCTTAGCCTCATTTGACCCACTTATCCACTGCAACTAGACTCTCCCTAATCCCAGCGCCGCCACCCAGAGGCAGCTTCTCCAGTCTTTTCTCGACACATGTCCTCTAAGACCCACGCTCTCAACCCTCACCCCCCCGAACCCTTTCTCTTTCAGTCCAGCACAACTCGCTATGATCCTTTTGGGTCCTAATGTGGAAACAAGGTCATACACACCTTGAGAGGTTTAGGGGCAGTGTGGCAGGCAATGTTTAACTTTCTTGGGATGAGAGAACGCCACATATGTATGAATCACTGTAATGCATTTTATTTACAAATGTATTTGCAGAACACAGTATGGGCTTAGTGACCACTGCAGCAGGTGGCAAAAGTGCTGCCTCTGCTTCATATTCCCAAAGCAACATTGTGGACAACTGAAGCCTGGTTCCTTCTACTTCAGCTAAGCTTGCAGCTTGTAATTGTCTGTCTCCCCTTCTTCCATGCATGTATGGCCTTGCAGAGAACTCATTCCCCCAAGTCAATTGCTCATTTTTAAGTTGTTGATAAGGTCTAAAACTTTGTCTCTTGTTACTGCTGTTTGCCTTAGTTCTTATATCTACTGCTATGAGAACAGATGCAAATAATTCATTCAGCTGCAATCTCCTTTTCCTCCTTTAGCACACCTTTGCCATCTAAAGCTCCAATGGCCTCTCTAGCTAATGTTCTGTTTGAATATATTTAAAGATTTTTTTGGTACGGTAGTTGGTCTTCATGTTTTTAGCAATGTGCTCCTTGACTACTTTTATTTTCATCTCTTGAATTTATTTAATCAAAGCTTGTGTTCCTGCTCGTTCTCATTGGAACAAGACTTCCATTTTCTGAAGTGAACTTCATAAGAATGGAAGAACATTAGAAGAGCCTGTTGGATCAGGCCCAATGGATCAGGCCCAATCTAGTCTAGCATCCTGTTCTCACAGTGGCCAACCAGATTTCAATGGGAAGCCCAAAAACAAGACCTAAGCACAACAGCACTCTTCTCATTTGTGATTCCCAACAACTGGTATTTAGAGGCTACTGTCACTGATAGTAGAGGGAAAACATAGCCATTGTGTCTAGTAGCCCTATTAATATCCTCCAATTGCTTCCTTGACTCTGATCAGCATCCTGTTATTTTTTTTTGCTTGTACGCTGCTTACATACAAAAATGGCTTCTAAGTAGTTTACAAGTATAAAATCAATTATAAACCCATACATCATTAAGACACACAATAAAACAATTCCCTCAAAGCATTAAAAACACCCATAATTAAGATATACATTAAATAAGCCAGTTAAAAAGAATGCAGCTGAACAACAATTAAAACAATTTGTTCAGGAAGTTCAGGTTCAGGGGAATGCTTGCCTCAGGTGGAGTATCTTCAACAGCTGATAGAATGCCATTATGGATGGGACCTTTTGAATTTCTGCGCCACCAATGAAAAAGTTTGTCCAAAACACCAGTACCATTAGAGAAAAAGCTCTTGGCTCTAAGTGGTACCGTTCCTTATTTATGTAATATAGTCCTGTTGTAATCTTACTATCTGTGGTTTTAAGCATTCCCAAGCATTCTGGGGAGATTTAACCCTATACACTTTCCCCTTCAACATCTTTTTAACCAGCTCCTTCATTTTGGGGAAATTTCCTCTTTGGACTTTCTTGGCAATTGTCCAGTTATATGTTGGTTTGCATATATGTTGAATTGGATAGCACCGTGCTCACAGTTCCAAATCTGTTCAACAACAGTTGTATCCCACCTTAGGTACTGGATGCCACTTAAGTTCATGCTTGGTGCCCCTCTGGTCAGTTCCGGAGGGGCACCAAGCATGAACTTAACATGGAACTGCATGTTAAGAGTTCACCTCCATTAACATTTGCTTCCAGTACAATCCGAAACAGGTTTGCATCTTTCCTCATGTCTGTGGCATCTGGATACATTCAGCAACCAAACTGGTTTTCCTGCTGGTTCAAAGGGCTCGTCCGTGCTTTGCGTGTCCCCTGCCTAGAAAGCAGGGGTCCAAGAGGTTTTCAGTTTGCCTTGTTGCTTTCCACCCAATTGACATTCAGCAGTAAAATTTGATTCAGCAGTAAAAAGTGGATTTTCCCAGGGGAAATTGGCGGGAGAAGCAGAGCCCAAACATTTTCTTCTAGACCCCCCCCCCAAACAAAAAGTTGTTGGGAGGCATGGAAACCAAACAACAACTTTACAGTTTAATGTAGATTTTGAATTCAAACTGCTCCAGTTTCAAATTTCTTTACAAAGAAGGGGCTTCATCCCTCTGATTGGAGGCAAGCTGCAAGTCCTATTGAATAATATTAAAGTAATTTATTTGAAACAAATAGCGTTGAGTTTAAGCCAGGAGAGGCCAGGGGTCATGCCCTTCAGTGGCTTCCCCTAGCTTAGGTATTTAAATATCTATGCAGTTATCGGCAGCCTTAAGCAAACAACTACCACACATCCTAACATGTCATATCAGAGAAACACCTTCAACACACATGTGGCAAAAGGTTTGGTCCCATGGAACACAATTCATTGGAAGCTCTCGCTGAAATAATGAGAGCTGTCATTCTCTGCTTTGCATGGTGGATTGTGTCCCCTTGTTGAGTAAAGCCATTTGGATTTCCTGCCGCCGGCACCAAACCATCTTGTTGTGGCCTATGAAAACCAGTGAGACTTGCTCCCAAGTAGAGTGGTACCTCGGGTTACAGATTCTTCAGGTTACAGACTCCGCTAACCCGCAAATAGTACCTCGGGTTAAGAACTTTGCTTCAGGATGAGAACAGAAATTGTGCTCTGGCGGCAGCGGGAGGCCCCATTAGCAAAAGCGGTACCTCAGGTTAAGTTTCAGGTTAAGAACTGACCTCCAGAACGAATTAAGTTCTTAACCCGAGATACCACTGTAAGTAAGAACTTGAAGGTGGGTAGTCCCCCGAAAAGTGCCACGGACTTGTGTGTGTCTGATCGAGCGCCCCTTGTGAATAACCTGCCGGGAGCGCCCCTCTACCTTGCAGGGCACATCCAGCCCTGCCCTTCCCGCAGGATGCCTCGTACCTGCCTTCCATCATCCTTCCCGGCAAGGAGTCCAGGCCGCTCTTTAGAAAATGGACGGGCTCCTCTCCCTCCCTCCCTCTCTGCCTCCTCCTCTCCTCGTGCGTTTCCCCCCGTTTCTTTCTCTCCACCCTCCGGCGACACAACACAGCGTCTCCCTCTGGCTTTCGCCTCCTTGCGCGCACGGTGTGTGCGCCTATGTGTCTCCGACAGGGCGTGCGCCGCCTCCTCCGCCTCCTGGTCTCCCCCCCCCCCGGGATGCATGTAGGAGGCTCAGGCTGCCTGTGTCCCCCCTCCCCCAGCCCTCTCTTCCCCGTCTCTCTCTCTCTCGCTCCCCCCTCCCCCCGATCCGGGAGTGACGCGCTCCGCAGTGCCAGCCCTCCTCTCTCCTCTCCGCTCCCCTCCCGGCGGGGCGCTCCTCCTCGGGCAGCAGCTGGCTGTCAGCCTTCCCCGGAGCGCCCCCTTCTCTCTCGGCCAGGGCTGGCGCAGGCCGGCGGCGGGCCCCAGGCGCCGCAGCGGCCCCGCAGCAGGTAGGCGATGGCTGGGGCCGGGCAGGAGACGGGCCGCCCCGGCCACAGGGGACGGGAGGAGAGAGAGAGAGGGCCGTGCGTCCCCGGACGCGCCGCGCTCCGTGCGCCCTGCTACCAGCAAAAGCAGCGGGTCTTGGCGGGGCGGGGGGGGGGCAACTTGTGGGTCTTGGGGCCAGCCAACCATTCCCCCACCCCGGGAGGGGGTGGTGGTCGAGTTGAACCCGGGCTAGCCTGGCACTGGGGGCGCGCAGAGAGAGGAAGGTGTGCGTACCCAAGGAGGAGCGTCCGGAAAGCCCTGGCGACCCCGGGGTGTGCGCCGGCGAATTGGGCGTGCGGGTGGGAGACCCCCGAGAGGTGGCCGCTTGGGGAGGGATGGGGGGCGGCGGCGACGGGGCTGCCCTCGCCGCGCTCGCTCTCTTGTTTCACTTTCCGGCAGCCAAAGCGCTTTACACTCCCGGGCGCCTTTTTCAGGGGGCGGCCACGCGTGGGGGTGGGGAGGGGGCGTGTGGGCACGGAAGGGGCGGAGGCAAGTTTATTGGAAGGGAGCGCCGAGCAGCCTGCGACTGGAGGGGCGCGTCCTTGATCGGAGGGGGTGCGCTTTTGTTTGCTTGCCACTATAGGAATTCCTCGGGATCCTCGGATGGGGGAGTGGAGGAGGAAGAGCCGCGGCTGCGGGGTGGGGACGCGGAGAGAGGAGCGCGCTCAAGGAACGGGGAGGGGGGGTGTCCGTTTGGAGTTAGCCAACGGGCCGCATACACTCTGCGCTTGGAATGCACGGGGGGGGGGAGAATCCGTGGGGGGGGGGTCAACGGCAAGAGGTGGAAGAAGAGTGTTCAGCGATGCCTGGCAGGGCGGGGGGGAGGGATGGGAGGCGCGTGGAGGCGGAAGGGGACAGGGGGCGTGTGAATGCCGGACTGAACTCGTGAAGGAGCAGCCGCGCGCCCTGCGATTGTTGACAGGTTGCTCGGGCTCTGTGTGTACACGGAGGAGGGCAGGGGAGGAGGACCTGGTGGTGGGCGGCTGCTCCGTGTACTACGGGTAGATACAATGGAGGACGGCCTGGGGCCCGTCTCCAGGAAGGAAGTTGCGAGGACTTTACAGGGTGGGAGTGAGGGGTGTGTGCATGTGTGGATGCACACCCGGGAACTTATCCGACGAGTGTTACAACAGTTGCTGGAGAGTTCCTTTTGCAGACGCACTCCTGTGACCTGTCCCACTGGAACGTGGGCAGCTGCGAAGTGAATGAGTTTGTAGTAACGCCGCATTTCTCCTTCTTGTGCGCGCAAGAGCAGGGCGCTGGGTTTGTGCGCGCGCGTGTGAAAAGTAGTTACAAAGTGCTGCGTGTCGGGCAGGGATCGCCTGACAGTTTGCTGGCGTTTTGGCCGGGGTGAGGGGAGCGGGTGGGTGGGTGGCCTCGCGCGGAATCTGCGCGCAGCCAGCCGGGGAGTCAGACGCGGCGCCCGGAGTTGGGAGGCTGGTAATGCGTGGATCGGGGCCGGCGAGCCGGGGTCCCGTTGGCTCGAGGGAGGAGGGGCGGAATCTCGCCGTTTTTGAAAACTCCCTCGTGCGTTCTGATTCCAGACTGGCCCCCACGACTCCTCTACCTACCGACCCTCCTTCCCAGACAGCTACCCGAACCGAACCGCCTCGGCCTCGTCTTCCCCTCTTCAGCACCTAGAGACAACTCCCCCCCCCCGCCGCCGCCCTCCGAGCGGCCTCTCATTAGCGTCTCTAATGAGCCCGATGCCTGGAGAAAGGTTAAGGTTAGCGCGTCCTTCCCTTCTCCTCCTTTCCCTTCCCTCGCCAGCATCTTCCCCTCCCCGGAAGAGCACAAAAGCGCAGAAAGAAGAAAGTGGGGAGAGGCGGCGGCGAAGGCAGATCAATGGGGAGCTCCAGACCCATCAATTCGCCCAGGGAGCTGCTTCTCCTTCTCTCCAGCATCGATTTTCCCTTTCCCACCCTAGGCGCAGGGAGAGACACCCCCCTTCCCTTCCCTAGCCTTCCCTCCATCATCTCCTTTCCACCTGGAGAGTAGGAGGGGCGGGGGTCTCTCTCTCTCTCTCTCTCTCTCTCTCTCTCTCTCTCTCTCTCTCTCTCTCTCTGCCATGGCGCTCCTCCTCCTCCAGCTCTTCCTCCCCTTTTGGGTGGGGGTGGGTGGATTGGACTGGAAATAGATTTCTCCCCGGAGGTAAAGCTGGGCTTTATGGGTCAATCCCTGCTTCAGGCAGCAACCTCCGGGCACCAGCTCGTTGCAAACACTCCGTCAAGATTTGCCTGCCTGAGCTTGGGGTGGGGGGTGGGTGGGAGAGAAGGGTTGGTGCAGAAAAGGAAGGCGAAAAGTCCCCAGGAATGAGTGTATCTGTGGGTAAGGTGAAGGCTTTTCAAAAGCAAGCCTTGATGCTGAGTTGGGAAGAGTACTTTTCTTAATGGGAAATATTTCTGGCTCTGTTTTTGCAAACCCTTTCTCAGGTCTGCTATTTACTTCCTGTGTTTTTTCTCCCCAGCTGGGTGGAGGAACAATGGAACAGGCGTCACATGCTAATAGTTTCTTGGCAGTAATGTCACTTCCCTTAATATTTGGTGGAACAGACAGTGAAGTGTTGGCAGGGTATAGGTTGGGCAAAGGGGAGAGTTTGGATGGGATGGTAGGGAACATTTCCATTAAGGTAGGGTAGGTGGTAACTGTCAAATGCCTATTTTCCTCTTCTGCTTTAAATGAATCTTGGTATCCTTTCCTCTGTAATATTGAATCCAGTGCCTGTTTGAGTTCAACAAGTCCCTCATCTACAGTGCCAAATACTGTTCATGTTTTATCGCTCAGATATTCACCAGCAAAGTGTGCAAAGTTTTCCCTAGCAAAGTGTGCAAAGTTTTCTTATTCACTTGTTTACTCCAGAACATGTCATTTCAAGTTAGAAGACTTTTTTTTAGTGCCCACATTGAGATTTCATATTCTTTGCCAGGGCCGAAACTAAGCGTTATTTTACCTGGGTCAAAGATGCCGTTTGGCACCCCCCACCGCCTCAATGGCGCCCCTTATGGGGTTCACCTGGGGCAAAAAAAAAAAGTGAGCCCCACCCCCAAAGCTACAACTCTCATTGTGCTCCCATTTTTCTGTTGAGATTGATACTGTTGAGCCCATGGCAGAGCAGGAACTTGAGCCTTGGCTAGTCCTAGACCTAGATGGATTTTCATGGCACCTGGGTGTGTAACTCCGAGGATTTTATTGATAACCTCACAATTTTTTAGACCTCCCCCAAATACTCACTTGATTATTTCCTCTCGGGAACCAAGTTTGTGCAGGAAGACGTATAAAGAGGTATTTTGAGTCGCTTCCTGCTATCTGTGGGATTTCCTTCCCCATGTGGCATGTCAAAACATGAGCCACTTTGGGTTGTATTGTGCCATCTTTTCGTTTAATACTGAAGAGTGTGGATAATTTGCCTGCTTTTCAACCATTTTTAAATGTTTCAATCTGTCCTGAGCTTGAGGGGTGTGAACAGGTTAGCAATTCAAATAAAATGAATCCATATTTCTTGGCTCTAATGGACTTTGGAACTGGGTGCCAGTTCTGCTGAAGGCTAAGCAAAGCCTTCGAGCTTCAGGAAGGGCAGTTTTGAAAGCCTGTCTGACAGCAGTTTCCCCTGGCGTGGCTTGCAGCCCTGTTCCCTCCCCCCCCCCAACAGTGTTTTAAATATGCCTGGAGGCAGAAATTTGGAAACCTTTTTTCTGTAGAGTTTGCTCCTTTTTTGCTTCGAGCAGTGACATATGGAATACTTTTCATGTTTAAATATCTGTCTCTTTCTGATCTGGAAAAGGACAGGAATTGAGGATGATAGGGAATCTAGCAAATATCAAGTATGCCCATATGAAATCTATATATTTGGATTCCTGTATATACTTACCCGGGAGTAAGTCTCATTGAACTTAATGGGAATTACTCCTGAGTAGACATGTATAGCATTGCCCTGTAAGTACAATTTGGAAATAAGTTGAATTGCAATGAATATGTCTTTTTCTCAAGTAAAAGTGTTCAGGATCAAGAGGTGTTAGTCAAATTTCCTTATAATGTTTTTAAGTAATTAATCAACCGTTAATGTTAAGCTGATTACAACAATTACCTCTGTCTCAATGTAGGTGGTATTTTGAGCATATTGTTCAATGAAAGTGATTATTCCTTTACAATAAATAAAAGGCATATCATGTATTGTTTTCAAAATCCTTTTAATGCATGGCTTGTATGCTCCCCCCAAAAGAGACTATCAGCACTGAACATTCTTTCAGGGCTGACAGCTCTGATTAAAATACATCTGCAGCTAATGTATTATAATTGATTAATCAAGTAATGCTTCCAGCTCCATTTCTTATATTTTAATGTCTTAGCTGGTACAGTGTTCCTGAGCAGATTCTCCTCTGTTACACCCAAGAGGGGTACAGTTTCATGCAATGGATAATGATGAGAGTAGGGCTTGCTGTGAAGAGCAGCACACATTAGCCAACCTGTCAGAAAGGCTTTTGCTGCATGTGATTTGTATAGTGTAAAAGCAGGTAGCATTCTTTGTCCTTTTGTGTGGTCTTTGGGTATGGCCACTGGGCTTCATTGGTGATGCCATCAGGCTTCTAGGCTTCCAGGTGCAATATCGGCTGGCTGGTGTAACAGCCCCCAGTGCTTGGAGTCAAAAGAATTTCCCTTTCTATCGAATGCACTTTTCTGTGGACTGAAGTAGTTATGCCATGGTTAAATGTGGCTCAGTATCTTCTAGACATGCTCACAAGACTGTGTTTAATGCTTGATAACTTGGAGAAGAGGTGGTTGTTACTGCTTAGATGAAATATTCCTTCTGTCTGCTCACTGTCCCTCTGTTTAGTGCTACTTTGTGCTGTTCTGTCCTTGTTAATTTGTGTTTTAAAACAACAACAACAATAAAATGAGTACCTTACAGAAGAGGTTGGAATATATTATCACAACATTATTGGACTCACATCCCACCCCTCATCTCTCATGTGGTTTTAGAATAGTTTTCTAAATAATCAGATCTTACGCATGGCTGCTGAGTCACCAATTTTCACAGTTTCCCCATCCCTTTTTCTTAAAAAATTGGACCGCTGTCAGGGGCACGAGTAACTTAGTTTTAAAGTTTTCAACACTATGTGTTGCTTTGGCCTATTTTTAGGGAAAGTGACTAATACGTTTTATAAATGAAATGGATACACAAGAGAGCTGAGTAGCGTAATGGTTAAGAGACTCAGCTGTGGACCAGGACATTCCTGGTTCAAATATTGCCTCTGACACAAACTTCCTAAGACCTAGCACCCCTTTCCTCACCTGGACCAGTGCAATGGAGGGGAGGGTTAAATCTTCCTTCCACATGAAAATCTCATCACATCTGCTATTATTATTATTATTATTATTAATTTTAAAAACCAGTAAGTGACACAGTTACAGCACAAACCTATGCATGTACACTCAGAATTAATTCCCATTAGATACCGTGGGGCTCATTCCCAAGTGAAGGTGGGTACAGGATTACAGCCTTAGTTTCGCATCCAATTTGGACCTCGCAGTGTCAACCCACTATATGTAAAACACTAATGATACCTGCTCACCTCAGAGATGAAGTAAACATTGCTGGATAATGCATGTGAGCAGCTTTGGAAACTGGAAAACACCATATAAATGCTCAGTATCATCATCATATAAATAAAATCCACTACCCAACATTCCAGGGTGACCAAGAAACAGAACTCAGGGGTACTCAGAGGTCCTGTTTGGCCACAAGGCCATTTCCCCCAAACCACATCCACCTGACCAACACTGGGTTGCTTCAGTAGGGTGCAGTCCTGCTGGGTCTTACTTCACCAGCTCTTTTCTTGTGGGAAATGCTAGTGAAGTAGACCCAGCAGGATTGAACCTTCCTCTCATCAGCTAGTGAGTGGAGACTTTAATCCTGCTGGTAGCTGCTTCACCCACCCTGTGGGGTCAACCTTGACAGGCGGTTGGGACTGCTTACCTGCCAGTCACCTGATGTCATGATGTCAGATGATTGACAGGTGGGTAGCCCCACCCACCTGTCAGTGTTGGCTCATGGGGTATGGAGGCCGTTCTCCACCCCTGGTTGAAGAGGTGAGGCTGTCCAGTGAAAGGGCAGGATTGCTTCCCAATGGCTGGGGTGCAGGCTTAGTCCCCTTCTCAAGTACACTCCTTATTTATAAATTTTATATCATCCTGCCCTTCACCATGGATGATATCAAGGTGGAGCACAACCACATAGGTCACAGGTAACACTGATGCACTCGTTTTGCTAGTTAAACTCTGGATAGAGGAATGGCTGCTGTTCATTCCTGTGGGGGGAAATAAAAGCACAGCCTCTCTGCTGTAGTGGGGCCAGATTCTCCCCACACCTGCTTTTGACAACAGGGAGCCTTGGAGAGGGAGCAGACATCTCTCCTTTTTTTTTTTTTTTCTGAAGGCATGTTGTGAGGAAGGGGAAGTTTTCTGCTTGGTTCACCCACCAAGCCCCAGGGGTCAGCGGCAAGAAGTGGGAGAGGGATCACCGTCCCTGGGGTGTGAGGATTCCTCTCCTGCTCCTCTGGGCTCAGAGGCCATGTTTGAAGGAGAGTGGGGGCAGCAGGAGCAGGTCTTGAAGAACAAGTCCCGGCACTCTGCTTCCCTCTGCGCATGCCAGTGTCCTTTCCATCTCGAATGCATGGACACAGCCTGACACACTTGGTGGGCCTTTTGCTGGCTACAACCACAGCAAACTGTTCCAGTGGGGGGGGGGGTGACACTCGGGCTCTCTGTACATAAAGGACAATATATATCCTGCAAAGCAAAGGGGTACGTATTTAAAAACAGGACCACGCTTCCCTTGAAAAGCATCTCTCCCCGCAGACCCCTCCCTCCTTTCCCACTCAAAGGAAGCATTTTGCATCTCTGATCTTGTTCAGAGCAAAAAACTCGAAATCCCACAGAGCGTGTCAAAGCTCTTGGCTGTACCTAAAGCAGCTCTTTGGATCTTTGCGCGAATACTTTTCGAGTGGAGGTGCAGCAGTGCGGAGAAAGTCTGAGCCCAGCTTCACTGGTGCTGCCACCCTCGCCAGTCCTGCTGACCTGTGTGGGTGTAGAGGACTCTGGCAAGGCTCTACTAATGGGAAGCTCTTAGTGTGGCACACCTCTTTCGCCTGGCAGTCTCTATAGTTTGGGAGGACTATTGCGTTGATGGCAAAATGGGCAATAAATGGGTTGTTTGCATCCAAAAAGAGAGTAGAGTGTTGTGAGGAATATTGGGGTGTGAAGGAGGAGGTGGACCGGGTGTTCCTGAGTTTGGGATCACGCATAACATAAGCCCAGCCCAGGAAAATTGACCCTGGCTGTAAAAGAACCAGGTTATTGATAGCACTCGCTTCTTATGTTTACCAGGCAGGGTTACATGGTGAGCTCTGGAACAAAATTGTGTCACTGAAGGTGGTTTCTGTGGGGTGTCTGTATTCCAGAGAAAAATGGAAGAGGTTCCAGTTGGAGGCTAGAAAGAAAGAAAAAGTAGAATGGAAGAATGTGCTCCTTCTCACTGCCAGTATCCCCTCCCCTCCCTGTTTTTTTGTGCCATCAGGGAAGCTGGAAGACTTAACAGATGTTTACAAAGCTCTTTTCCATGCTGAGGGGCCAGGTTGGTGGCCGGGTGTCAACAGAAATGCAATGTATTGCAGACCGGTGCCTTTTTTCTTTTATCCAGGTGGGACATGATGGGGATATCAGTCTAGTGTGAATAGTGGAGCAGGTGGAAGGTATGTGCGTGCGCCTGTCTTTGGACTCCACTCCTTTCTCTGGGTGTTGCCTTATGAACGTACCTGGCAGGGGTTTGGTTGCTCTTTCGGTAAAGGAGCTGAGTCAATATTCCGTGACCCTAATCGGTGGAACTTTACTGCAGGGTGCTCCTGTGAGCTGGAAGTGTTGGGCGGGGGAATGGGGTGGGGAGGGAGCCAGAGGAGAGGGGAGGGTGAGGAAGGTTAGGCCAGGAGAGGCCAGGCAAAGATTGTGCTGGCTGATTAGGGCAGCTGCTGTCGCTTTCACCGGTGTCACCCCTGGCATGGCATGGTTGGCTGCTGAGGAGCCCAGCCCGGAGAGGGACCGTGGTAATGGATTTGTGCTCTTTTTCATAATGAAAGTTTCATTTGTAGTTTGTTTACAAGAAAGAAGAGATTAGCAGAGAGAAAGCTCCTGAGAACTCAGGGAGGAAAGGAAAAGAGCTCTCAGGCTGAAAGGAAGTGGAGGGGGTGCCGGTTGGATTGAGTGGAATTTGTGACTGGGCAGCTAGGTAGAATGGACTGGTGCACATGACAGAAAGCAACTGCCCTCCAAAACACCCCCCAAAACGCCTCTCCTGGCCTCATGTTGTGGAAAACCAGATGGAATTTGTTCTTGTGAAGGAGCCCAAAACATTGGATTCTTGGGTCACCCTGTAGTTTCAAGGGCCACAGTGACTGCGCAAAAGAAGAGTGGAACGTGGTGCACTGGGAAGGTTGGTCTTGTGAACTGATGAAGGTGGAATTCTCAGAACCGAAAGGGAAATCCAGCTGCTCATTTGTTTTTGGGGTGGTGGTGGGCATTTGCAGGGAATTTTCAGTTATTCAGAAGGCTATAAGATTTCTGATTGGGGTGGAGAAGAGAATGTGGCTCATGTTCACTTATCTGCTGTGGATGAGAGAAGGAGCAAAGGTTTTAAACAAGGTAGTGAAAAGCTTTATGTCTGGCTACCCGGGATGAGCAAGAGTGGCTCTAGACAATCAGGAAGGGAAAATTCTGTTTGTGGCAAGAGATCTGGTCTTTTTTATTTATTTGAAGACGATGACATGCTACAAATGTCTAATGCAGGCATGTTTGGGCAAGTGGCTAGTAAATAAAAATAATGCGAGCTGGAAACTTTTGTGGGCTTAATTCCAAGTCTTTAAATAAAAGCCTGCAGGGAGGTTGAATCTGGCAACCTATTAGGAAGCACCTTCTAAACTGCAAGAGCCATTCCATTGGAATGTGCATCTGAGAGGCTGGGAAATATCAATAGAATGTTGGTCCCTGGATCTGCCAAGGAAGGTTAAATGAAGGATGTCCTTTCTTGGGATTTGGGGGGTGAGAGGACTGTTCTGGATAATCTGCCGAGCTCCTTCTAAGTATACTGCTTCCTACACTTATATATTTTCTGATTTTTTCAGCTTAATGCTTCGGTACAGAGGATGCTGTTTGTATGTTTCTCTGTACAGGCAAGGTAAAGCTATACTTCTCTATGTGGGAGATTCAAAGGGCCGCGGATGTATATAGCTGATGTTCTTTCAACCCCGAAATCTGCATGCGCTCCTGGCTTTATCTCACATGGGTCTCCCTGTTCATACCACACAGGCTTCTGTGATTTTGAGTCCAGCGCAGGCCACATTATATGCATGGTGGGAGCAGAATTACAAGCCTTGAAAAGGGGGGACATGCATTGCTCACCTTGTGCTTGGTTTAGTAGCAAGTCAGCAATGCAGGGAGTTGCTGTTTGGCTGTGCCATCATTAACAAAAAGCTGCCAGGAGATGCTGCTGACATTGGGACCTGTCTGGCAGGACCTCTTATCACAGGAATCCATGTGGCATAAAGAGGACAGAGATGGCAATTGTGGCTGGCACAGAAAGGGCTTTGCAAGGAATCCTCCCAGTGTGGGCTCTTACTGGTTATGACAAGGCACCCTGGTGAGATTCTTGGCAAATGCAGAGCTTAGCTGGTAATGACAGGCTGCTTGCAAAAACCACCAAGAAGAGTTGGTTCTGGTGGCTCGTTTCTCAGCTGTGCAACATTTCCTGGGAGCTTTGGATGCCTTCGCTGCTTGGGCTGGCTGTCAGTAGTTTGGCTAAAATGAATTGTGGGGTGGGTCTAGCCAAGGATGCATATTAGACTTGTATTCCATTACACTTTTCCCGCTTGAGTTATGCCTTTACCCAGTACAAGCCCTCAGTTTGGGTAGACTAAAAATGTGGCATGAATGAATAAAAAATAAGTGTTTGCAGATATACCAAAGTTGAATGGGCGGAAATGAATATTTGAAATGTCTTATATTGAAGCAGGCTACTGCTGCATCTAGCCCTGTGCTGCTTACTCTGAGTGGTAGCTCCTCGCCAGAGTCACCAGTAGGGTCCGCTCCCATCACCTGCCACCTGAGCCTTCTAGCTAGAGTTGTGTGGGGATTGGACCTCCATGTAAAGTGAGCCCTGCCGTTGAGCTATGGCCCCTTCTGAAATGTTTTGACTCCCAGGTTCCAGCATTAAGTATTTGCAACAGAGGGCACCAAATCTAGAGAGAAGGCAAGTCTCAGCAAATTGCAAATGCGGGCTGAACAGAGGAAGGAGCAGGACAACTCTGGTGTCTCGTAAACTTAAGCGAGAGGGAAAGTACTTTACTGCAGGCTAGGCTACCTGATTTGTGCAAACTAGGTTGTCTGTATGTCAGGAAGGGCCACAGAAACGGTTGATGAAAAGTTAGTGAGTCAGCACAGTGATGCTGCTGGCAAGGAAGCCACCTCTGAACTGAGTTACTTTAAGAAATAAGAAAGGAAGCAGGCACGGGAGGAAGTGCGTGTTCTCTAGCCTAGTCAGCATGCGTGCAGCCTTACTGTGCTGAACCTGGATCACTCCACTTATCAAGAAGGGCAAGGGAGGGGCAGGCAATAATCCAAAGCAGAGCAAGAGAAACCATTGGAAGCACTGAGACTAGATTGGGGGTGGGGCGAACACACATGCAGCAGGTGGTAATGGGTTCACTTAGCTTGGAAATGACTGCAGCCTGTTCCCATAATACTTTCTGCATGGGATATGCAGGCCTTTAGCTGCGCCGCCACATACTGAGCTATTCCTATGGATGCCAAAAATACAACTTGAAGTGGGCAAAAGTTGTTAGGATCCCATTGCCACCTGGGTTAAGTTCATGGCCTCAGAATTTTATATGACAAGATTTGTGTGCATGGTAGCAAGGCTGAAGGGGCTCAACGTAGCCAAAGGATGCAGTTGCCGTGTGCAGAAAGGGTTGTGAGAATAGGGTCCAGTGTGCGGAGGGGATGTCACTGAGGATAAACATGTGATTGTTCTCCTTTTCTCCTGTGGATAAGATGAGAACTCTTTGGCAGAAACTGCAAGGGAAAATATTTAATCTGTATGTTAGGAAAACTCTGTAGCTGCCAGATTGGTGGTTGCCTTGAGGCACAGTGGTGTGTCTCTCTCACTTGGAGGCCTCTAAGAGCAGGTTGCATAAGTTCAAGTCCCTGGGACAGGGCTCTGTTTCTGTGATGTTATTGAGGAGACAGGGTGACCAAGCTGTGACATATGTTCCTCGACAGACTGAGAGGCAGTGCACAGGCCCCTGGGATTCTTCCAGTTGGTGAAGTTTAACCCTCCACCTGGAATTTTAGCATGTCTTTGCATAGTTGAGAAGACCTGGAATTCCCAGGACACACCTGCACCCAATCTTTATTTGCACTTATGAGGCACATCTTATGAGCCTGTGGTCCACACTCTGGACAAACTACACAACTTGAGCCCAGGCTAGTCTCTGCCCATCTGCTTGTCCACAAGTGCAGACTGTACACTCTTCCTGGTGGAGTAATTGCCCGGGGATGTCTTGTAAGATACTACTCTTCCTTTTTGGGGAGACTGATACAGGGACCAAGTTGGGGAATTGCGACGTCTCCTGTTCAAACATACTTGAAAGATTCTTTTTCTCAGCCTGAGCCCTCTGCATATTCAGTATGGGGATAAGAACTGACGTCCCATTTAGAATCACTATAAGGATTAAAACAAGGCAGTATATTTGAAGTGTGCAGAGCACTCAAAAGTGCTATATAAATGTCATGTAGTGATTTGAGCGTTCCCGTGCTTGTGGAGCTACAGCCCCATGCACAAGAGAGAGAGGTATCAGCAGACATTGTGTCAAAACAACAAGAATGAATTATAGAAAACAGTTAGCAGAGAACATTTATCATAATCTGACAAATGCCTGGGGAAGAGAGATTTTTACTTGGTGTTGAAAAGTTGTTAATAATGACTCCCCCAGCAAGGTGGACCTTGCTGGGGGAGCATTCCGCAAGCAGAGAGCCACAACTGAAAAGGCCCCTTCCCTCATCACTACCTTCTGAACCTCCCTCAGAACAGGCAAGCCTGCAATGTTGTCTAGAGGTACAGTGGTACCTCGGGTTACATACGCTTCAGGTTACAGACTCCGCTAATCCAGAAATAGTGCTTCTGGTTAAGAACTTTGCTTCAGGATAAGAACAAAAATCGTGCTTCGGTGGCGCGGCGGCAGCAGCAGCAGGAGGCCCCATTAGCTAAAGTGGTGCTTCAGGTTAAGAACAGTTTCAGGTTAAGAACAGTTTCAGGTTAAGAACGGACCTCCGGAACGAATTAAGTACTTAACCCGAGGTACCACTGTATTTCACCCCTGTTGCAGGTTGAGGTTAGACTGAAGCAGAGAGTAGCATACAAAAACCCTGCTGTGCAGTTTGTTGTTTTTATCCCCGTATTATGGGCTGAGAGAGTCATGTATAACAACTCTAATATATATACTTTCCAGGGAGGTGGGAAGAGTCCTTAAAATGTGAAAGGAAAGAAACCCAGACAAAACACCTTGAATGGAAGAGCAATTAGTGCCGTAAAGTTCACTGTTATACCCCTATTGCAGCTTGGAAGGCTGTGCAGAGAGGCAGGGAGGGAGAGTAGCTTACAAGAGCAATATTGTTAATATTGCAGGGTAAAGGAGGACTGCTTGAACTGCTTCCTCCCAGGCCAGAGCAAATACTGAATTGCTTGGAGAAGCCATTTACTTGCATGCAGTCTGCACTTCTTAAATGTTAAAATTTGAAAAAATAATTACCTAAAAGTTGTTTGTGAAGCTAGATCTGTCAGAGTGGAGATGCTTTTCTTTGATGCTAAGGCCCAGGTAACACTCCCCCTCCCCCCAAGATACACTGTAACATTTTCCTGCAGGAAAATCTCTCTCTCTCTCTCTCTCTCTCTCTCTCTCTCTCTCTCTCTCTCTCTCTCTCTGTGTGTGTGTGTGTGTGTAAATTTCTTCAAACACAGAAGTGCTGTCCAAATGCTTTATGATTGACTGTGATCAGTAGGAACTCCTGTGCAGTCAGAGCCATAGGAGAAACTTTTGGATGAATCTGCTTTCCACACACTCCCTAACTTGGACAATCTGGAGTGACTTGGTAGATAAGAACAGCTAAGGGCACCCCATGACCTCGGGGTGCGTGGCCTTTTGCTAATGGCCTTTAGCTCCCCACCTGAGGTACATCAGCAGTGGGGAACCTGTGGCCTCCCACAGCCACTGTAGCCAGAGAATGATTATTCTGGCTGGCATCCATTTGTCTCGGGAGACAATGGAGAACTGCACCTTTGGGGATGAAGTCAAACTGTTGGAAGGTTGCAGGGCCTTCTGTGGTAGAGACCAATAGGAGATAGACATGTTTGGTTGCAGCTGGGGTAGATGAAGGAGTCTGGTTGTGTTGCTGTAGATGCACCATGGTGCTGCTTCTCTGCGTCCCTCCCAGTGGTCATTCTTCCTCTGGTCACTGCTGTGGATACATGACCTGAGTATCTGTCTCCAGGCACTCCAGTTGTCTGCAAGGAATTCTCACACAGCGAGGTTGGTGTTGCCAGCCTCCACAACTCATTTGCAGACATCTTTGTAACACAGAGTTTGTCTGCCAACAGGCCTGGTGCCTGAAGCCGGCTCCCCATAGAGCATGTCCTTGGGTATCCTTCAATCTTCCGTTCTGTGGCCGTGATCAAACCAGTGTAGACATCGCTGAAACAGGAGTGTGAACATACTTGGATTGTGGTCATGGGAGAGCATGTCTTTGTTTGAGACTCTGTCCCGCCATGCAATGCCCAAAATCTTCCTGAGGCAGCACAAGTGGAAGGCATTGAGGCATTGCTCCTTGTGGCTGTAGGTTGCCCACGACTCACTTCCATAAAGCAGCACACTTAACACGCATACCTGGTAGACCTTAATCTTTGTATTGGTCATTAGCATCCCATTTTCCAATACCCTTCTGGAGAGGTGAGCCATTGCTGCCTTGCCAATACACTTGTGCAGCTCAGCACAGATGGAGAGGTTGCTGGTCATGGTAGAACCCAGATGGTCAAAACTCTCCCATCTCAAGTGTGTGGTCCCCAGTGCTGATGTGTGGCATGCTGGTGATGTTGTCCAACAAGTCCCGGAGGGCCACAGGTTCCTCGTTCCAAGGATACAGAGGGTGTCTCCATCTGTCTCATGGTTCTGCCCACACCACACAAATTCAGCTTTGAAAAGGGAACTAGAAGTGAGAGCTCTGTGTTACTTTAGACATTTCTAATCTATGTGTAAGAAGAATCCCATGGAAAATGAGTTCCCTCTTCTCTCCCAACCTGGACACATAAGAGTGAGTGCGGAAAGTCAACTGTTTGTGCCCCATGGTGGAAGGTGCTGTAGGGATCTATGCTGACTGACGTTATTTTTATTTGTGGCTGTATGCTGCATGTTTATTCCAACCTTCCTCTTGGGAGCTATGGGTAGCTTATATGCTTCCCACTTGCCTCCATGAATTGATCTACTGTGAGCTGCTTTGGGGGGCCATCTTTGGCCAAAAGGCTATCCAAAATTAAAATTGTTGTGCTTGTGACAATCCTATGAGGTAGGTTAGGCAGAAAGATTATGATTGGCCAGGGTGTCACTCTGAGGATTTTGAGAGTGTTGATTTTGGGATTGCTGTAAGAGCTGCTCACTTAGGACCACACTACACATTAACAGCTGCATGTACTATATGTCAGAATGCGGATTGTGCTGAATTCTTAGAGAACAGTAGTGAATCAGTGAGGCACTCTAAAGTGTGGCACAGGTGGGGTGGTTGTGTGTGTCAAATGCCTCCCCACCCCCCACACTTAACTACCAAAGTCACATTCCCCCTGATATTTTTGCCTTGGTGAGAATTGCCTGATGCCTCAGAGACCTACCAGGAGAAACATGGTGGGTGTGGAGTGAGAGATGTGGGAGAAATATTCTGCACATCTCTCCCACCCTCTTGCTTTTCTAGCTGACTCGTTTCCCACTAGGAATTCAGTGGTAACTGGTTTCTGACACATGGGCTTGCCACCCTCACGTCTAGTTTGGCAGTTCTGTAAATAGAGCTACCTGGGCAAGTCCCAGATACTGCAGCGATGGGCACAGTGTAAATGGTTACAGTAATTCAAGCTCCTGAGGTTTGTGGTGTTGGTAGTGAAAGAGGTGGAGAAAATATGCTGGTCTGCCCCCTGTGTGCATTTTAAATGTGATTATTTTATAGAGACTAGAATAGGTAGCAAGTAGGGTGCAGAAGCCTTGTTTTCTTCCTTATTTTGGATTTCTGTTGCATATTCAACATGGAGAATCCTCTGCCATCCTTAAATCTTTTCATGCCCGCAATACACGCATCACTATTATCAGAACGGTGTGCGTTCCACTTAAAAAAGAAAGGTGGAATTCTGCAGCCTGTATAAACTTATGTAAATTGGACCTGTTGGTATAAATTCTCCTGTTCTGCCTAATTTATTCTGCTTCTGTGACTCATGGGGGAAGGAGCCCTGCAAGGCATGGAAACTCCATCCCTGACCACAGGAAATCTTGTCCAGCTCCCAAACCTGACCCCTTGAGTTTCCATCATGCACTAGCCACACAGTTCCAAACCTATTTTCACATCCATAAGGGGTAGAAACTTGAATTTTAAACTGAGATTCTCTGGAAGCTGAATTTTGTGCTTGCATTGAACTGCTGCGTAAACATAGCCCTGACCTTCCCCAGTTTTTTTACAGGCAAGCAACTGAGGCTGTGGCACTTTTTCTTTTGAGCAGGGATTTGAACCGGGACCTCCTGGCCACACAGTACTAAGGCAGGCTGCTGACATCTCCCCTTGCATGTCTCCATATTGTTGTACGTCCCCTTTTGTACATTTGCCAAAGGAGAATGGGGTGCACACTTAAGACGAGCAGGGTCTGCTGGGTGCTTCCTGTTCTTTGTGACAGACCCCACGTGGTACATCTCAGCGTGTGGATCATCCTGTGGCTTGTGCAAATCTGAATTTCAAGGGGGTTCTCTAGGCCGTTTTGTCCTGCAACCCGTTTTATAAGCCAGGCAGGCTTGAGGCTGTGCAGAAGCCATAAATTCCAGGAAACTCCCTGCAAGGCGCATCTCAGTGGGGATTTGGGGGGTTGGGGGAGGAGGCAGGATGAAGCCACACTTCCTGCCTTGTGTGAGCAGATCTGTCTGCAGCCAGCAGGACAGGAAGAGGAAGAGGGAGCACTCAGGCCTGTTCTGAAGATGTTTGTCCTCAAGAAAAATAAGGAGGGAGGGAAAGGAGGGAGGGGGTAGAGCAGCTTTCCAGGGGCCTGTGGGAGGAAGGGAGGCCAGGGTCCAGACCCTCATAACTTTTTGGCTTCAGGCTGGTACACTGAAAATGAAGGGATTGCTGGGGAATGGATGGAAATGAGGAATAAGCCTGCTAGGGTGCATCTCCATTTTAAAATGGTATGTGTAGTTTGTTGTTGCTCCCAAGCAGACAAGAAGACTCATAAAAAATAGAATAGAATAGAATAGAATAGAATAGAATAGAATAGAATAGAATAGAATAGAATAGAATCATAGAGTTGGAAAAGGGCAACTAAAATGTCCAGGTCGGAATGGGTGGGTTGCACTTTTCCTTATGAAGAACAGTTTGACACCATTCAGTCTTTGCAGGATAAAAGATGAATGAAACAATGAATGTGTTATGTTAGCCACGTTTATAAAGTCATAAGTAGGGAGAAAATGCTTCCCTACGAGTTGCAGTTCCTTTGGGTGCTCTTCAGAAATTGATAAGCAGCAGGTGGATGCCAAGCAGGAGAGAGCATCTTTTCCCCGTATATGAATGACTTATGTCAACAAGAGAGGAGTCAGCTTTCTAAGGGAGGCAGCAGCAGATACTTAGGCATTAGCTTTCCAGTAGTCTGAAAAAAAATGTTTGAGAAGTTCTAAGACCAACCTTTTTTTAAAAAAAGGTGTCCAAGCAACATCTTTTTCTGCCTTGCCTATAGAACTCATTGCCACAGGATGTTGAGAGAGCCAGTAACTGCTTTTAAAAACAGGTTAGATATATGAGTGAAGTATAGATTTGTTTGTCAGAAGCGCAGCCTTTCTCTGCAGAGGCTGTATACCCCTGGCTGCCAGATGCTAAAAGCTGAAAAGAGATAAGGGGGTTCCGCTCCCACGCCCTCCCCAAAATCCTCACTGGATTATCTGGTCTGAGGCTCATTTGCAGAGGTAGGCGGCCCAGCGATGGTCTGAGCTGCCTTTGAAAAGCTGTTCAAAGAACAAGGCTAAGCAGAGCAAAAAACAACAGCTCTGTGTTCATATGCCCAGTGGCTCTAGCCCATTACTAGGGATGTGGTCTGCCTATCATTTCAGGAGGAAAAAGGCAGACAGAAAACCCATTAAAGCAAATGCCTTGGAACAGGGGCTCGCATCGAGTCCTGCTCTGTCAGCCCTTGCCGCAGGGGTCTTTCAGGGAGGGGTCCCTCTGCTTTTCCGTTCATGCAGGCTCTTAACTGCCTTTATGGTGACGCTGATGATTTTGAAATCTTGTGGCTGACCTTTCCGGCTCTGGAAGCCATCCAAGGCCTGTGCCTTAAAGCACAGTGAAGGTTAGGAAGGAGGGAGGGAGAGGAGAGGAGAGAAAGAGGGTGCACACATGAGAATGTCCTCTTGACCGCGGGAGTGGGAGACAGGAATGCAATCAATTCCATAGGAAGTGCCGTGGAGATGCCAGGCAAAGTTTTTTGCGACCTTTGAGAGGGTGTGTTTGTTCCCCTTCCAGCAAATAAGAACCCTTAGACAGAGTAGTATTATTCAGCTGGCAGGCCAGCAGGAGCACCCTCAAACGGCCACCTGCCACCTGTGGCACCAGGAGATAAGAGGATAAAAGGCACGATTTGCCAGAAACACCCCCTGCACAAAGTCTGTTGGCCTATGCAGGAAGCAAGCAAGGATGTACCTCCTGTTCACTTCAGAGGAGTCTCTGCAGTGGGATTCCCCGCCATATCAGTTTGTACTTGGCAAGACAAACCATCTCTCAACTTTTGGGTGGGATGAACTGCTGCCTTTGCTTTTGTTCAACTCCAGAGTTGAACAAGTCTCTGGATTTGTGGGAGCAGTGCAGTGTGAATGACAAGTGTGCATCCTTAAATACTCATGTATAGGCACCTGGGAGCCTCACAGATGCTCACCATTACGCATAGAGAGAGGTGCATTTTTGTTAAGTTTGTTTGATGCTTTTCATGCTGTGGCAACCAACTTAACTTTCCAAAGTGTGGACCACTTTTGCTACTGGGCCGTTATGGTGAGGATCACTTTCCAGTATTCAGCACCAACATCTGATTCTTGGAAGTTTGCTGCTTCTGAAGAAGCAAGCTTCTGGATAGAAATAAACTGTGTTTGTTCAAACAGCAAGTTCCTGTGGCGCCTTAGTATGGCACTTGCCTAGAGGCTCATTGCACGACGAATTGATAAATATAACAAATGAATATAAATATTTATTTATTGCAGCAGAAACTCTCATGGACTAGAGCCCACATGATCAAGTGCCTGGAGTGGGAGAATGAATTAGGGAGGCTCCTTAGGCGAACTGTCTTCTCTCTCTCCCCCCCCCCCCTTCCCACCAGCATTGGGGTAATAATGCCAGCCTGTCTTATGGAGCTGTTGTAAGATCATTGTGATAATGTATGTGAAGTGCTTGGAGCAGTTGGAAATAGCATTAAATATTAGTATAACCATCAGTAAAAATAATTTGTTAAATAGGACTTTAATAGCATTTTAATGGGGGCATTTTATATGCATTTTCTAATTTTACTTTGCTGCTCTTCTCTCCACATTTCCTGTTAATATCATTTCTGTGTTGGGCTCCTCTCGGCCAAGGCTGGCGAACCTCTGGCCCTCTAAATGTTATCGGGCTTCAACTTCCACAATAATTGGCTATGTGAGCATGCAGCTTTCAGGTGGGGCTTGTGGCACAATTGCCTATTATTTCTTTATGGCCCCATCTTCTACCACACCTGTCTCTGGGCCTGTGGTCAGGCTACTTTTCTCTCTGTGGTCGTTTGCCTGAGAGACTCACTTCTCTAGACCACTGTTTAAGGTGAGCAGATGGAAATTACTCTCCACCCGGTTTCAGGCCATATGTGATTTTCTCCCCACGGGAAGATCTTCATTGCCAGCCAACATGTTGGCTCTACACTCTTGAGTAACTATTGTCACAAACAATAAAAAACAGGGGTTGCCATATGTCCTCTTTTTCCAGGACATGTCCTCTTTTTCCTGGGTAGAGCTGTCATAGTGATCCGTAGTTAAAAGCAGAAGTTGGCAAACGCATCCTCTTTTTTGATCTTCGAAATATGGCAACCCTATCAGGCAGGCATGCCAAAGGCACACATCTCTTTGCTAATTAAGAAAAAGTGGTCCAGGAGTGGGGAGTGGGAGAATGCAGGTAGGTTGTATTGCTTTTATATTTTGATAGAAAAAACTTGAACACAAAAAACATGCAGAATAAAAGCATACCGTATTCAGAACTAAAAAAATTCAGTTTCCCCTTGCTAGCATCCACTGACCCTCCCTTCCCCAGAGAGCTTAATGTCCTCAGCACAACCAAAGCATATTCATAGTACTTGCTTACTGCAGGATCAGAGATAGGAAAGGCAGAGGGAGTCAGTGCAAACATGTACCGGTATCAGGCCTAAAAGTGCCAAACAGATTTGTATTGGATTAGAACCAAGCTGTTGCCACCTTATGCATTTACATATTCAGTAAAGGAGTACTTTATCCCACAAACGGATCTCACTTTCTTGAGCTGCTTATGTATTCTCATTTTGCAGGTGAGGTTTTATAATAAAGGCACTCCCCAAACCCTTTGCTACCAGTAATCCAAAATAAAAAATTTAAAGTTCTTCTAGAATTTGGCTATGGTGGGTCAGGTATCTGTATTGTGTTTTTAAGCACTGGTATAGTTAGTTCCAGAGGGCAATTCATGTTAGTCTCTTGTAGCAAGCATTCAGATTTTTGTGGCCGCTTGTTGTTGTTTAGTCATTTAGTCGTGTCCGACTCTTCGTGACCCCATGGACCAGAGCACGCCAGGCCGCTTAAGGACTAGTAAATATATGATGTGGCCACTTAAGGACTAGTAAATATATGATGATACAAGCTTTTGTGGATTCACAGCCTTGTATCTGACTAAGTGGGCTTGTGTCTGTGAAAGTTTTTGCCAAAATAAATTTGTCAGTGTTTAAGGTGTCACATGATTCTTTTGATAGCCTTTGCTACAATTACTGAGGTGTGTTTTACCAAAAAAAATACTGCAAAAGCTCTTAATATGTACTGGATTTTGTGATCTTCAAGTAGTTTTTTCTTGCTTACTGAGGGTCTTCCTTAAGCCCCCTCCCCCCGGCACAAATTTGAAATGCCACTACTGCTGATTCTTTGGCTAGGACTTTTTTGAATTTTCCCCTTAAAAAGCATCTCCTTCACCTATCGGTCCTTGATCATCTTGCCCATCTTTGCTTCATTTATTCTATTTTATTCTTCAGCTTCTTTGTTTTTGCTGCTGTTCTGTCCCAAACAGCTACGTCCATCTCTTGTATATTTTCAAAAACACCTAGGCAGAGACCGCATCACATCCATAGTCTGTGCAACACCTGGCACCCGGATGGCACTAGAAAAATGTAAAAGAGCAGCATCGTATTGGTTGCATAGTTGCATTCAGATGTGGGAGATCCCAGGGTCAAATCCTCACATAGCCAAGAAGCTCCCCAGATGACCTTGTGAGGGTCACACTTTCTTAATCTACCTCCTGGGATTGTTGGAAGGATAAACAAGATAAGACTTAGACATGAATGTTGTGTCCCCTGACGGGGGCGATGGCAGGGAGATGCTGCCGAGGGGACTATGAATAATATCCAGGATACAGGATCTCCTGGTTCTGGTATGTATAATAGGCTCCAACCACAGCAGCTTGTTTTTCCATGCCAAGTTCCTACAAGCGTTCCATTGTCTGCTACCTGCTTCTAGCAGCTAACCTGCCAGTATGCGCAAGCTTTGCCCCATCTGCATGGCTCGTATAGCCAGGCTGGTGCAGGCAGCTCTCTGCCACGGGGAGGCTGGATGTCAGGCAGGGCAAAAGCAATCTGTCCCTGGAAGCAGGCCTTGCCTAATTGCCCTTAATTAGGCTCTCTGTCATTCGTCATCTTCACATCTTCAAACAGGAAGCCTCAGTGGGAAATGGGCTGTGCTGGGAAAGTCGGGGGGGGGCAGGATTTAGGGGTGGGGAGAGAAGGGTGGGTGGGTGAGGGCTGGTAGAAAGGCGGAATCACCCTCACCCCTCCCTTTGGTTTATCTTTTAACCCTTTCTTGCTCCTCTCTAGGATGAGACATCGGTGAGCAGTGAGGACTTTGATATGAGTGACTCCACATGGATGTCAGCTGACCAGCATCTTAACTCCAGTTTGAGTCCTAGCCAGGAGGAAGGGATGCGCAGCCCGCAGAACATCCACAGCCAGGAGGATGGTGAGTGCCCATTAATGCCATCTGGGGTGAGGGGTATTTTTCAAAACTTTTTTTATAATGTACCCCACACACAGTGCATATAATTTATTATGCTCTTTGGCCCTTTGGTATCCTCCTGTCAAAAGTACTAATTATGCATCTCTTGATGTAATTAATGCTCTTTGCCATGTGCCGGTTGTAAAGAACTCCAGGCCAGTGATGGAGGCCATGCTTGCAGTCTCTCTCTGGTGGCAGCTCAGCAACTCTTGTCTTGCGGTGCCTTGAGAGAGAGGCAGGCATCCCAGTGATATGTGCCCTCCCCACTGTTTCTTTCTGAATTAAAACTTGGTCCACATGTGCAATAGAATGAGGTGGCGATGAGAGTGGACTGTGCGAGCTCAGGATTCAAACATGGGGTGGGTGTGTTTGTGCGCGCCATTTCTTAATGCTTTCCCCACATTTAAAAATCCCTCTGCAAGTAGAAAACCAACATGCAGCAGAAATAACATTATATGCGGGAGAGCATTAGAAACAAGATTTCTCCCACCTGCAGCCTGAAATGGTACCCTAACCCGCCACCTCAGGGCTACTTTGTTTTTCTCCTCATGTACATAGTCTAAAGTCATTGCGTAAACCTGGAATAGCAGCTAGGTGAGGCCCTGAAAGTGTTCATAACTTCTTTCATTTGTTAAGAAAGCAAAATTACGAACCAACGTGTGGATTTGTTGCATTGTGCTGTCTCCAGCAAAAGATTACTGCTGACTTTGACTGGTCAGGGAATCATTCAGGAAGCACATTTGACCCTTGGCTCCTCCTCTGTTTGGTGACTTCATGCTGTCCAAGTGCATATTCCTTTACTCCAAAGTGATGCCATCTTACAGGATCCAGCTGACTGTGGGGTGGGGAGCGGGGGGTGGGAGAGGTGTCCCGCCCCCCGATTGTCCATACCTCCAAATTTGCCTGGAGAATAGAACCAGCCCACACAATGGCCATCCCTGTTGTGGTTGTGGACAGTTCTGGGATTGTTATGCCTGGTGACTGGAACCGGCACTTCTTGAGAGAAAGTGGAATGCAGTGATTCCACATTTAAGTGGTACCCATAGCTCAAGGGTAGAGCACATGACTTGCATGCAAAGTCCCTGTCATCTCTAGTTACAGAACCTCACATAGCATAGCTAGGAAAGATCCTGGAGAGCTACTTCCCATCAGGGTTGGCAGAAAAAGGCTTGGTGGACTAATGGCCTGACTCGGTATAAAGCAGTTCCTTTTGGTTAATGAGCCTGTGGGAGAATGATGCTGCAATCGAGCCTTTGGAAAGCCTCTTAAGGATCTACTGAGAAGGTGTTCTCCCTGCAAGGAGTTCTCCCTTTAAGGGTGGTGTTAGACAACAGTCTGTTGTGTGCCATGGTGCAGTGCATAGTGTGTGGATGACAGGAAACACCTTGTGACGGGCGGTATATTTGCCAGATTTAGAGAGAGAGGGAGGGAGACGTAGAAGCTAGATTGGGAGAGTGGCTTGCAGGAAAGGGGATTCAATCCTTCTGCTACACCGTTTTACCAACAAAAATGTCCTACTCCCAAAGGTCCCACTTACTGCAATGACACTTTCTGGGTCAAATAGGCACACACCCACACAGGTGAAGGGGCTCATCCATCCCAGTGACCTCTCAATCCTTAGTTCCCCATGACTGCTGTTTCTAACAGACAGCTGCATGGAAAAAATATCATCTGGTTCCAAATTGCAAAACTCTTCTAGATAGAATAGTGGCCTGGCAGAGGACTAGAAAAATCTGATGGTGTTCAACATATTGTAGGGATTGGGTTAATAAGTAACAAGCCTTAAGATCTAAAAAACATATATGAGAATTTTAAAAATTTCTGTTCAGAGCATAGAGAACATATTCTACAATGATGTTTCTTTCATTGTTGCAAGGTCTTAAAAACTACTGCTCCCCTGCCCTGTTGTCAGTTCAGTTGCTTGGCTAAATAAGAAAACGTCTTAGAAGAAACCATCCTGCGAGGTCCTCTCCATCTTCAACTTGTTGTAAGCCCAGGTGGGAGGCATGTCTGGCATTTTCCCCGCAGGTGGAATCTTGTGGGTGCTTCTGCCTTTCCCACCTTTGTAACTTCCCAGCCATCCTGGCAACAGTCAGGGCTGAACAATACAGTGGACACTCGGGTTGTGAACGTGATCTGTGCGGGATTCACATTTGCAACCCGCAGCATCTACAACCTGCAGTGGCGCATCTGCACATGTGCAGGTTGCAATTCGGTGCGTCTGCGCATGCCCAAAGCGTGATTTAGCACTTCTGCGCGTGCATGACCGCTGAAACCCAGAAGTAGCCCGTTCCAGTACTTTCGGGTTTCGGCAGTCTGCAACCCGAAAAAACACAACCTGGAGCGTCTGTAACCCGAGGTATGACTGTACTTGCAGGATCTTGAACATGACTAGCTCTGCTGCAGAACGTTCCTCTAACTTGAATAGGTGCTGAAGTCGAGGGCCGTGTAGAGAGATCTCGTGCCATGCAGGGCTTGCAGCTGGTTGTGGCTTGAATGGGAGGAAAGCGTGTGAGTGGAAGTGGAGGATAATCTCCCTGGGGAGGGGAGCGCAGGTAATTAAGAAGGGTCAACGTTGAGCTGTGTGGGATGCATGGGAGGAGGCTATCTGGGAAGGGGAGGTGTTGTGTTAACTCTGCAGAACTTGTTAGCTTTTGAGAGTAAATAAGGGGGTGGAAGTCGAGGAGTTTGGGTCAAAGTTCATCTCCATGGCATTTGGATTGACTCTTGTTCTGGTTTCTTGGAGAGCTTGAATCCTTCATTGTCCCCAGAGGCCTCTGCACAGAGGCAGCTGGAGGAGCCCGACAGGAATTGCCTGGTCCCAGAGAGCACCCAGAGCTGCCTTGTGCTGCTCTGAGACAGGGGTGGGGTAGGAAGAAAAACCTCCCTATGTTTAAAGCAAGAAAGGGCCATTGTCCTAGCACACTCCCTAGCAGGGCCCATGGGAGCAGGGCATTGGGGCCTTGTTCCTTTCTGCCTCTATGCACACGGAGAGCTTGTTGCAAAGTCTCCACCTTTGACGAAAGGCTGGTAGGGGTCCTTAAGGTCTCATAATACCTTGGGAAACTTTCGAGGAGAATTTGCTTCTTTTGGGGGCGTCATCCAGAGAATTGCTGTTGTTTGGAAACTGATCAAACTAACTAACTAACAAGCCGCTGGGCGCTGTCAGGATAAGCCTGCACAGTTTGTGAACAACCCTACCCAACAGTAGGGTGCTTGACAGCCTCTCCCGTTTGTGTAGCCACAAGTAGCAACAAAATCTGGAGGCTTACTGGGCTCAGTGGGTCCTGGCTCAGAACAAAGATAATTGATCCAGTGAGTCAGAAATCTGCCTGCCACCATGGCAAGCATCCCATTGCCCTTTGGTGAAGGTGTCTCTCCTCTCCAGCCTGGAGGTGAGGAGGATGCAGGAACCATCCTCCACAGCTGGGCTGGGCTTCAGACTGCACAGTACAGCTGATGGGAGCTGGAGAGGAAGGCTAGTGCTTTCCTTTTTTGGTGCTCTTTGGTTGAATGACACTCAGAGTGTCCCTGCTGCTTAGTGCCACCCTTCCCACTCAGTTCTTTGGAAGCTTTCTCTGCTGGATCTGGGCCTTTCTGCACCAGCCTAGAGCTGCAGCAGTAACTAGTTGAGACTTTCCACCACCCCACACATACTTTCCATCCTTGCTAGCATGCACTCCCCAGCTGCAGTTAGGCTTGCTCTCTTAACTGAGATGTATCAGGAGAACCTCACTTTGCAGTGGCAAAAAAGCAAGTGGGTAAAAGATTTGGCAGGCCCAGCAGAAACAAATACAGTGTTACCTTGGTTTGCAACCACAATCCATTCTTGGTGCTTGTTGGCTGGGCTGGTAGATGGAGAATTGGTGTTGGTACTGGGGGAGTAGAGCTTGAGCCTCACTTCCGCTATCATGTGGGATTGTATGAGCTCAAGGATCTGCCTCAGTTCTCTATCTGCCAGAGGGGCACAGTAGCAACATCTCTCATTCTCAGGGGGTTGTGTGGGTAAACCTACTAGAAGTAAGTCAATGGTTAGGTGTCAAGGAGTGCAAGAAAAGTTTGTACAGTAAAACGTATTGGGAATTAAAACAGCTTTGGATTTTATTGGTGGCAATTATAATGAAATATAGAATTAATGTGAGCTACTTTGTTTTTTTTTTATAATATTTTTATTAAACAATTTTGATATTCATACAAACAAAACATACATAAACAAACAAAAAACAAAAACAGAACAAGAAACAAGTACCATTTCATGTCCTAATTTCTTAAACCTTTCTTCTTCGACTTCCTCATGCCTCCCATTTCTGTATTCCAAATTCTAATCAATTGCTCAGCAAATCTTCCCTTATTTTACTGTAAATTTAAGCTAATCATCCTTATTCTCCTTGTCTTAACCATTACTAATAGTAACCATTTACTTTAGTCCAACATCATTCTAACTGTCATTAATTTTATAGTATTTCTTTAAATAGTCCTTAAACTTTTTCCATTCTTCTTCCGCCGCTTCTCTTCCCTGGTTTCGGATTCTGCTCGTCATTTCTGCCAAGCCCATATAGTCCATCACCTTCATCTGCCATTCTTCCAGTGTGGGTAGATCCTGTGTCTTCCAGTACTTCGCAATGAGTATTCTAGCTGCTGTTGTAGCATACATAAAAAAAGTTATATCTGTCTTTAACACCCCTTGGCCGACAATGCCAAATGTGAGCTACTTTGAAAGTCCAATGAGAATTAGTAAGCAGGATCAAAATCTTAGAACAGTGGCATAGAACCTCAGTCTCAGGAGCAAAATGTGGCCCACGAGTGTCTGTCCTCTTGACTCTCCGAAGGCCACAGGATGCTCTGCATCCTCCATTGCTTTTGTCTGGTTGGAATGTGGCTCTGAACTGCGTTGAGGCCCCTTTCTGCATGGATGGATGGAGAGAGGGAGCAACATTGGACTTTTGCATAGGTGTACGAACTCACTCCCATTGCCCTGCCCACTTTTGCCTCTGACCCTGCTCCACAGATATGTGCGACCCCCGACCAAGATTGCCCACAACAGAACACACTCCACTCCTGTCTTAGGAGAAATAAACATCAGTAGTTAATTGCAGGGAACTCAAATTGCAGGGAAATGGCTTCAAAATGTTCTGAAGGGCTGTTGCCATCACTGCCCTTGAAACACATAGCACCCCTGTTTTTCTCCTAAGAGAGAGTTAGCTAAAAAAGAGTTAGCTCCTAAGAGAGAGCGGCAGCTAAAAAAGCCAATGCAATTCTGGGCTGCATCAATAGGAGTATAGCGTCTAGATCAAGGGAAGTAATAGTGCCACTGTATTCTGCTCTGGTCAGACCTCACCTGGAGTACTGTGTCCAGTTCTGGGCACCACAGTTCAAGAAGGACACTGACAAACTGGAACGTGTCCAGAGGAGGGCAACCAAAATGGTCAAAGGCCTGGAAACGATGCCTTATGAGGAACGGCTAAGGGAGCTGGGCATGTTTAGCTGGAGAAGAGGAGGTTAAGGGGTGATATGATAGCCATGTTCAAATATATAAAAGGATGTCACATAGAGGAGGGAGAAAGGTTGTTTTCTGCTGCTCCAGAGAAGCGGACACGGAGCAATGGATCCAAACTACAAGAAAGAAGATTCCACCTAAACATTAGGAAGAACTTCCTGACAGTAAGAGCTGTTTGACAGTGGAATTTGCTGCCAAGGAGTGTGGTGCAGTCTCCTTCTTTGGAGGTCTTTAAGCAAAGGCTTGACAACCATATGTCAGGAGTGCTCTGATGGTGTTTCCTGCTTGGCAGGGGGTTGGACTCGATGGCCCTTGTGGTCTCTTCCAACTCTATGATTCTATGATTCTATGATTAGATCTAGGGTGGATTAGATCTAGTAGGGCATCCTTCTAATTGTGGCAGGGCACGAAGGCAACAGCCCTCCCCTGTGCTTTGTCCTCGGCCCCTTGAAACCAGAGGGGGCATGCTCCTGCAGAGGTGGAGGTCCCATGCTTGAAGTGCCAGAGTACCTTGCAAAACCAGAGGAAGAAAATGAAGAAAAAGCTGTGAGCTACAGGTATTGGCAGCCCGTCAGTACAGCCATAAGAGTTGTATCCACTAAGTTATGCTCAGAGTTGACCCAGTGATGGGCCTTAGATAGTCATGCCTTTTAATTTCAGCGGGTCTTACTCTTGAGTAAGGCTAACGTTGGCTACAACACAGTTTTTATGCAGCCTTTGAGAACAATAGACGACCCAAACCAAGCAAAAGGTGGCTCAAACCTCTCCCCACCCCTCTTTTGCTGTTTCTGCCTGGAAGTCTTTGGCTGGGTGTCATCCTGCTGCAAGATACTTATAAACCTCCAGAATGGCAGAAGGGAGCCAATTAGTGCTAATGGATTTGGCACAGAAGGGTTAGCTAAAAGGCATTGGGAAAAAGACTTTGTCATCAACAGAGCAGGTAGAGTTCATGTCAGGTGATGCAAGGATTGGGACAATGTGTGTAGATCAGCATCCAGCACTCCTGACCTCTGGAAGGCAATGTCACTTCACGCAGTGGTCCTTGTGGCCTCTGCTTCCCAAGGGAGAATGATGCACTCACCAAGTCCTCTGCCAAGGAACAGAGCCTTGGGAACACCAGCACTGAGGAGCAGCATTTAGCTAAGCTGTGGAACTGGCTCCCAAATTCATGGAGGACCCAGCCATCAGTGGCTACCAGCCACAATGTCTATGTCCTAACTCCGCTTTTGGAGGTGTTAAGCCTCTGAATACCAGTTGCTGGAAGTCACAAGTGGGCAGAGTGCTGTTGCACTCATGCGCTGCTTGCAGGCTTCCCATAGGCATTTGGTATGTGAGCACAGGATGCAGGACATAATGGGTCATTGGCCTGATCCTGCAGGTTATTCTTATGAAGATCTTTTTGTGCCCAGTTGCCAGGTGCGTTCTTGGGGTGATGCCCTTTGCCCTGGGTAGCACCCTAGTTTTAAAGAATTTATATCCTGCTGTTTACAGAAGTTTCAAGGTAGCTGACAAAAATAGTACAATAACAATAAAAGCAACAAAGTGTTAAAATCAGTAAAAAACAACAAGCCAATAACGAATCAACTATCAGATTCGTTATTTGTAGACAGTAATTAAAAACACATAAAATAGAAGCCAGCTTATTAAAAAAGGAGAGGCCACTTAGCATAAAAGCCTGTTGGACTTTTGGAAGCCTAGGTGAGCAGAATGGACTTCACCTGACCCCTAAAAGGTGTCACCATGGAAACAGCTCCTCTCCCTTAGGCAATCTCTGAAGATGGAGGAGCTTCTGAAGATCTTAGCTGACAAGCAAATGCGTTTGGAGGGTCCTTCACTGTCAGAGGCTCAGGAGCAGAAGAGCAGGGGAGAGAGCAAATAGAGAGCGGAGGAGAGGAATCAGAGGGGAGCGTAGGGGAATATGACAGTGACCCGAGAGATTCCATGAGCTTCTCCAGCGAATCAGAAGATTCCCAGAAGGGGGCGCCTATGGTAAGGGCGAGGGGGGTCCCAGGGGGGACGCTCCATAAACAAGGGACCAGAGGGGACTCCCAAGGGAGCAGCGGAGGATCAGGACCAGTTCCCCCACCAGAGCACAGTGGGGGGGAAGAGTCACATGAGTCAGGACCAGCTTCTCCTCCAGCGGGGAGAGAAGATGAGTCAGGGGTAACCACGCCCCCATCGGGAAGTGGGGAAACGGAGGGAAGGCCAGGTCCAGCTAGCCTCCCCGAAAGAGGGAGCAGTGACACAAGTGTAACGGTCAGAAGGAAAGTGGGAGGCTGCGCGCGCGCGCCAAGTTCAAATGTGGAGGAGCGCGGGACAGCAGAAAACCCGGATTGGGAGCCAGGTCCTAAAGCCCGAAGGAGGGAGGGGGAAGAGTCAGGGGACTCAGCGTCAGAGGAGTCTAGGAGGGCTGAGACTCCGACTAGCAGGGGGGCCCAGAGAAGGAAGGAACAGAGGAAGAGGTGGAGTAAGGCTAGAATCTTAAACTGGTGTCAGGGGGGAGGAGATTCAGATGGAACTTCGATGGTCTAAGGTATAGACGTAGCGTTGCGCGCTGCGCGTCTGGAAATGAAACTGAACTTCAATAAAGACTTTTTTACTTGAGGAAGAAGCAGCGTTGGTCTTGTGTGAGCTGGGACCTTGGGCAGCGCTGACATTCACATATCCTGGTCCCATGGCTCTTGGGGCTTGAAAGCTGAAGTCTAGTGCCTTCAGTTGAGCATGCAAAATAGCTGGTGTCCAGTTGAGATCTTTCAGCATGGTATGATATATTCGCAAGAGTCGAGCCCAGCCTGGCAACCTAGTTGCTGTATTTTGTACCAGTTGTGGTTTACAGATGCTTTGAAGAGCACCACCCATATACAGTATTGATCAGCACATTTTTTTTCTTGAAAGAGAGGTGCCGGAACTACCATGAACACCTCCCTGGTTCTCTTATAATGGCAATGGCATCCACCTAAGAAGGAGAAACGTTTGGATTTGATATCCCGCTTTATCACTACCCGAAGGAGTCTCAAAGCGGCTCACAATCTCCTTTCCCTTCCTCCCCCACAACAAACACTTTGTGAGGTGAGTGGGGCTGAGAGACTTCAGAGAAGTGTGACTGGCCCAAGGTCACCCAGCAGCTGCATGTGGAGGAGCAGGGAAGCGAACCCGGTTCACCAGATTACAAGTCCACCGCTCTTAACCACCACACCACACTGGCTCTCCAGTGCCGGAACTGAGTTCCAGGGAGTCCCAGCTGAAAAAAAGCCCTGGTGTTGATCTAGCCTGACTGTTGCGAGGGCATGGGTAATTGTGCCAAAGCCATCTCTCTCCAAGAAGGATGCTCTGGAGTACCTCCTGCCTCCTGTCAGTTGACTTGCTGTTTCCTGGCCCAGCACACCGTCTCGTTCCTCCTCCTCTTAAACTGCACCCCCCCAACCTGTGGCATTTCATACTGCTGCTTAACTTTGACCATTTCATGTCAAGTGTTGCATGCAACACTTGGTGCATGTGCAGAGTGGCAAATGACACTTGAGGGGTTTTTACTTAAAAAGTAAAAAAGGACAAACTTTTTCGGGGAAGAAAAATTAAGGGAATGTAAAAATGCACAAAAGAGCAACAGAAACGGCGTAATACCTCTTAAGGCAGGTTCTTTGGGGACAAACAGTGGGGACGATCCGTTGCCCCCAAAGGTGGTCTGTGGTGGTGGGTAGGGGGCAGGAACAATGACTGATCTAGGGGAAGGAAGCGCCACATAAATGGCCGGGTTCTTTAACTACTGTAGATGCCAGTGTTGGGTATCCAAACATGGATTCATCCCAGCGAGTCCCAGACTGAAATTCTTTGAGGTCCTGAAATACCATCTGCACAGTTCCATGCTGCAGTTGCAGGTCTGTCTTTCCCCAGAGAGCATGAGTGTTCAATCCCCCCCCCCAACAAATGAAAAGGCAAAGTTGAACCTCCCAAGGCCTGGAAGGGGCTGGGGCTGGGAGGGGGCCTCCCGCACCACTTCCTGCTATCTCTGGAGAAGCAGCAGTTGCTGTTCCTCTTGGGCTGAGTCAAGACCTCCCCTCTGCTCCTGATAATTGTGGTGGGAAACTTACTCTTAATACAAGAAGCAGGCAACATGCATATTCAGCGCTCAGGTGATTCTAAATTCAGCATAAATGATGTAAATGGAGCACATTTACTCGGAAAGTTTCCTGATGGATGGAAGCAAAGTAAATTACACAATGGATTGCAATTTTGGGGGGGTCACAGATGAGGATGAAGAGGGAATGAATGGCGCAGAGATCACGCTGAGTGCTGTCGCTGAATGAAAAATAATTTAAGTCCTTTGACTTAACATAGGTTGGATACAGGTAATAGTTCTTATGAGAGCTGAAAGTGATAGGAAGGAGCCATAATTGTTTGTGATGTGCCTGGTCATTTATTTTACCCCACTTTCCCCATCTCCAAGTGAAGCTGTTTTGGAAAGTCTACAAGACCTTCCTCGCTGTGTGTGGGTGGGTGGGGGGCAACAATGGGGGGGAATTGTCTTCAGCCTAATTAAGTTGCAGCAATAGTGTGCAGGGTCCCATACAGAATATAGACCCCACCTGCCCCCCACAAGGGTTTGTTGGTCACAATCCACAGGAGTCTCTGCTCTGTTTCTACATGGAAGATACTTGAGCTTCGGTTCGACCCTCAAGCTTCCTCCAGGGCAGGTATCAGCCTTGGAATGCGGAAAGTAAGAAGATGGGTGAGAGTGTGCTTGGGCATGTGCAGAGCTTACTTCTTCACCACATAGTGAAACAACTGAAATGCATTGGCATCTCTGAAATCAGGGGGATGAGATTCCAGGTCAAATGGATGGGCTTTCCAAGTTAGGTTGGGTTTCAGTACCTCCCATCTTAAAGAATTATTATACTCAAGCTCCAGTACGGGGTAGACTGTATATATGTTTGGGGGAGCCATGCTATGCAGGAGCCCTACTGGGACTGGTGTTCTTGCATCAGGGCGCTGGGTGCCTTAGGCAAATGAGAAAGTGCTTCTTCCACTGGTCCCCGCACCTGCCACTCAGCCTTGGTGGGTCCAGCGGGGGCAGCAAGAGAAGAAGGGAAGCGCTGGGAGTCGGCCGGTACAAGGAGACACCTTTTTTCATACGCAGAGGGCAGCTCCCAGGACAGTGCTTCTTTGTCCTTTCGTTCTCCCCACCCAGACTCAGCTGCGGTCATATTGGGGGAATAGCTAGAAGCTCACTGTTTTGCTTTTGGTACTGCAAAGCGTCCCAAGGGCACCAGGTTGCAGGAGACTGGCTTAGACATTCACAGGAAGAAAGAGCTGAGATCGCCTCCTCCTCTTCCTCCTCCTCCTCCTCCTTCTCCTCCTCCTCCTCCTCCTCCTCCTTCCCTCCATCCATAGATCTCAGGATGGTTCACAACATAAAGATAAGGACTTCCGGGTTAGCGCCATCGGCTAATGGCGGATTCCCTCCGAGCTCCGGAGGGAATTGGCTCCGCAGGATCCGGGTCTTGCCGCTGCGGCGACGCGGGGACCCTCAGAAATCACAAGCGCTGAAGCCTGTGAACTTGGTGACTCGGCGGGCACCATTTGCGCCCCCCCGACCCGCGAAGGAGCCTTTTTAAAGGCTTCGGAACGGGGGACGGGGTGAGCGGCGCGGTGCTGAGAGTCGACTGCTTCTCCTGCGGAGTGAAGCCGCATGCCATGGTCGGAGAGCGCTGACTTCTTCTTGTGAACAATTGGACTCTAAAAGCAACAACCCGTGAGTAATACGGAAATTGGATTTGTAAAGAAAAAAATTTTTTTTAATTAGGCACGATCGGGGAAGGTGCAAACAGAAAGTCCGTCTCCCCGTCTTATAAATAATCTAAAGCAAGGACTAGCTAACTAAGGTCGAGAGAATTTCTTCTTCTTTATTGGGTAAAAGACATTAATTTCACGATTTGGCAGTACAAGTAATTTCACTGGAGGATAAGAGCTAATTTTGAGAGCTGAAGTGCCACCCCCCGGACCCGGGAGTGATCCGCGAGAGAGCCTGTTGAGGAGATATAGAAGAGTTTGACAGCTGTCAAATTAGCTGTCAAAAAGGAAAAAGAGAACTTTGTTTCTGCTATCTCTGCTGGATATATTTGCTACAATTTGGTTATATTTTGTTGAAAACAAGGAAGAACTGATACAAACTAACTTGATTTTTGGATTTGAACTGGAAGGAAGATAAAGTAACCAAAATCCCTCTAGAGGGGATTTTGGGACATTACAAGAATGGCTGAAGGAGGAAAAATTCAAGCTAAATTGGACAGAGTGTTTCTTCTCTTGGGCAAGTTACAAGGCCAAATTGATGTTTTGGCTACAAATGTTGCAACTCTGGACTTAACAAGCTGGTCCTTGAGGTATTGTGGTCCTGAGCTGTTTAACGCTTTAGTCAGAGCAGGCATTTGTAGGGGGCGGGTGTCCCCTCTGTGCTTCTGATTTAAAGCTAGTGACCCCCGACTTGGCTTTGACTATGCTCAGGGTCCAAATCCAGAGATGTAGTGTGGTGGGGGCAGGGGGGCAGTGGCCTTGGGCGCACAGTTTTGGGGGGCGTGAGCCAAGTGCTCCCACACAGGGATCCCCGCCCTGCCTGCTGCCGGGGGTCTCTGGGCCGCAGAGCCTGGCCTCGCTGCTGTGTCTCCGACTCCTTGCGGAATGGCTGCTCACTTGCTCCTTGCTCAGACAGTGAGTGGGCGCAGAGGGAGAGAGGCGAGAACGGGGAACCCCAGTGTGGCCTGGCCCAGTTCTCATCCCAGCAGGCATTGGGGGGGGATTTGCCTACCAAGGGCTGTGTTGGCCGGCCAGACTCCCCCCTGCACAGGTGGGCAGGCAGTGCAGTGCAGCCCTGTTTGGCTCTGGTGGCAAGGGCTGGCGAGGTGGGCTCCATTCACCCTCTGTGCCCTGCTCCTGTTTGGTGTGTCTGCATGCGCCCCGGGTGCCGGCAAACGCTGCTACACCACTGCCCAAATCTGTCCTCAGCCTGCTTTCGTTTCCACCTGCCCTCCTCCCTGCTCTCCCCCCTCTTGTCAGTGAATAATTGATGGCCCTTTACGTCTCACTGGCTGTTGTTACAGCGAAATGCCTGTGGGATGCTTTGGAAGCTCCTGACGGTCTGGTTTCTAGCCAGACCCAAGTTCAAAACCATGCGGAGGGAAGGACGTTTCTCTCCATGGAAACCGAGGCTTCTGTTTTCTCCAGGAGGTTGACAGAGCAGCTCCCAGGGATTCTTGAGCGGCTAAGGGAGACTCCTCCGCCACCAGGGTTGCCTGCCTGCCTGCCTGCCTTCCCAGACAGTGCCAAGCCCAGGGTCCTCCAGGGGTGCCTGGGGTGGGGGAGGAGATATATTCAGGAAGAACCCCCCACTTCAGAAGCCTGAATGCTGGTTGGTGGATTATTCTGGGAGCCCTTGAGATCCTTGGGTGGTGATTGGTGGGGCTGCCTCCGAGGGAGGGCCCATTGTCCTGCCATAGGATTTTTCTGTGGGCTGCTGGCGCTTGTATAAGCTCATTGTTCCTCAGAGTCAAAAGAGGTTTTTGTCTCCCTGCTGGTGATGGGGTAGGAGGAGGAACGACTTGCCCCACACCCACATAGATAATTCCACTTTCCGCTTTAGATGGCCGTGTGCTTCCCTCCTCATCCGCCCACCCCACACCCTTTCATTCAAGCAAGACCCCTAAAGTGGGCCACTTCCCCACTGCCCTGGCTGTCAGGGAGCAGGTGCTGGAGATCATGTCACACACACCCCAATCCATCCCTACTGATCTCTGCAAATCCTGCACTGCAGCAACGAGGATAAGCCAGCTGCCTCCTCCTCCAAAGGCAAAACCCGCTCCCAAATTAGTCTGCAAAACAAGCGGCTGGTGTCCTTCTGCCCTCTGCCCCAAGAGCCATTTTGCTCTGTCCCCTTGACATTTTCTGCCTTGCAGAGACAGGGCAACAAGACTGCAGTGGGGGGGGGCAGCACTAGCTGCCTCCCCCCCCCCGCCCCGCATTAAGTCAGGTTGGATTTTTATAGCTGACATGAGCCATGGGCTTGAATCATAGAATTGTTGAGTTCAAAGGGACCCCAAGGGTCATCTAGTCTAACAGCCTGCAATTCAGGAATCTCAACTACATCAGACATGACAGATGGCCACCCAACGTCTGCTTAAAAACCTCCAAGCAAGGAGAGTCCACCACTTCTAGTGGGAGTCCGTTCCACTGTTGGACAGCTCTTCCTGACACTTAGTTTGAATCTCCTTTCTTTACACTTGAAGCCATTGGTTCAGGTCTTAGCCTCTACGTGACATCCTCCAAGTGCCAACCCTTGAGATATTTGACGATGAGTGTCATATCGCCGCTCGGTCTCCTCTTTTCCAGGCTAATGCCCAATTCCCTCAACCGTTCCTCATAAGGCTTGGTTTCCAGACCCCTCATCCTGCGTTAAGGCTGTGCAGGTGTCTCTGGTGTTAAAGGCAGCACTCCCAGCACAAGGGTGGTCTCTCTTCTCCTGTCCTTCTGTCTGTCTCTTCCCCACTCGCCAAATCGCTGTCCCTTAGAAGATGCATTCATTCCCCAAGTGGCAGCAGCCTGTCAGGGCTTGGAGCCTGTGGCGAAACTGAAAGGAAGACCTGGCCTGTCTGTGGTTTTAGCAGCACCCCAAAGTTGGATTTTTGCACATGGGTGTACAGCCCACAGAGCTGTGGGTTGCTCTTACGGTTGTCAGTGCAGATGGCCAGCATGGTGCCATTCCGCTCCTGACCACATGTGGAACAGGCTTGTTGCTTCTTCCTTGTAGGCTTGTGGTGCTCCTTAGCCCATCCTGAGTCTGGCTTCGATTCCTCTTCCCCACACTCCTGTGCTGTTCTTTGCCCAGGATCACATCACCTGTTGCCCTCCCTCCCTTCCTCTGCGCAGGTGTGGGTGAACAGTGGTAACTCCATCATGTAGACAGTTGATAAGCCAGTTTCCAGTCTTTGTCTGGCAAGCAGTGATGGGGAGAATTCATACTGCACCAGAAAAGGGGGCCAAAGAGGTGGAATACTAAGGGAGGGGGGATTAATTCCCCTCCCCACTTGTCAGTGCAGGTGAACAGCTGAGCCAGGTGGCTGCATGCAGACTGTGGGAGGTCCACTGGAGATGCCAGTCGCTGAGTCTGTGGAAAATCAGGGTTGCCCTCACTGTAATTTTAATATTTTTATTAAAGTTTATTAAATGTTACCAAAAAAAATGAAAAGAAATAAAGAAATAAAAACAATACATAACCATACATAAAACATTTATCTACACAATTTTCCAAAATGCAGACTAGAAAAGAAGAAAAATGAAAGATAAAAGAAAGAAACAAGAAAAAGAATGAAGAGAAAAAATACTTTTTGTAATTGATTATTCCAAATTAATACTTCAAACATTACGATATATAAATATCTAATTCACCTTTACATCTGTTCTTCAGTCACTTCCGTTCCTTAAATTCTTTCATAGTCCGTCTAATCTTTGTATTCTCTGTATTCTTCACAAGGTTAGGGCTGCCCTCCCTGTTGCTTCTGAGGAGTCGTAGCTGTTGTACGGGGCCCTGTGATTTGGGCTTGGTAGGGATTAATGCTGGAGGAGACCTAAGGGAAGGACAAGGAGTCTGGCCTGAGCACATGTTCCAAGAGGATGCATGTCATGGGAGTCCCAGTGGTTGCTTCTGAATGAAAGAAAAAGCCACTTGCGGGTGGGGGAGAGGATTCTGCCCTTGACCTTCCCTCCTCCCAGTTGCCACTCCCACCCCTTGCTGGGCCAAAATGCTTGCACGAGGAGGGGCTTTACAGTGGTGGGGGTGGGGATCTGGACTGCCACTCTGGTTTAAAATGCCCCTCCCCCACCATGCTATGTCTCCTCTTTATAAAAGGCCACTAGATGCTCCCACTTTAATACAAGTACTTGGGACCTCTTGCAGTTCAGAGCAGACTGACGCGACACAAATTTAATTCATGGAGTAAAATGCCACGTGGTGAAGCGATGGCTGTTAGCATTGGCGGCTCTTAAAAAGTATTAGTCAGATTCTCTCAGGATCGCTCTATTGAGAGCTCCCAGGCTTGGCAGCCAATATTTTGAGGCACTCCTCCTCTATTTGACTGCTGGATACTGGGGGCATACAGCATGGGAAGGCTGATCATGCTCTGCTGATGAGCTTTCCAGAGGCATCTGGCTAGCAGCTGTTTGGAACAGGAAGCTGGTTTTGGTGGGACACACCTTGGCCTGATCCAGCAGACAGACCCTCCTTATAATCTCGGCCCTTTGTAGTTGCTGCAGTTGAACATAGGAAGCGACCCAGTATGATTGGTTAATGGGATTTGCACAGGATATGGGACCCTTTTCAGTTCTGAGGCTGGATATGTGAGGGAGATGGGGGCAGTTCAGACCCCAGCAATCCAGAATAATTAAGGCAGTCTTTAGAGTTCTTTGTGTTCACCATGGTTGGAGAAGGACTCAGTGCCTAATTCTTGAAGATGAATAACTTATGCCAATTAGCAAACATTCCTTATTTGGGGTAAGTTATTTAGGTTCGCTTGACCTGGTGGGCGGGAGTGACGTGTGCTTGGGTGCGCATATTGAAACGTTGCATTTTAAACCTGCACAGTTTCAGATGAGAAAGCCCAGATTCTGGCTTGGAACATAAGAGGGGTCCCACTGGATTTGGCCACTAGCCCATCTACTCCAGTCCTTACCAGATGCCAATGGAGAGCCCATATGCAAGGCCTTAGTGCAGCAGCACTCCCACAACTTGTGATTCCCAGCAACTAGCGTTCAGGGGAGTGCTGCCTCTGATGGTGTCGGTAAAATACCCCAGTTGTGGCCAGTAGCCATTGGAAGCCTTATCTTCTGTGAATTTGACTAACTGCCTTTTAAAGCCATCCAAGTTGGTGGCCCCCATCACATCTTGTGGGAGTGAGTTCCATAGTTCAGCTGTGTGCCGCGTGAAGCACTTTGTTTTGTCCGCCCAGCATCTTTCAACATTTACCTTCTTTGGATGCCCCCCTTAGGTTCTAGTGCTTTTGGGGATGGGGGGAGAAATGTCTCTTTACCTACACCATTCATATTCTTACACACTTCTATCAGACTTTGCTCGCCTTTCTTCTAAACTACAAAGCCTCGAATGTCGCAACCATTTCCCCCAAGAGAGCTGCTTCCGTCCCTTGACCCCGTCGCTTGCCCTTTTCCAGCTCTGCTACATCCTTTTTGAGGTGAGGCAGCCATTACTGTATGGGATATTCCAAGTGTGGTCTCACCACAGATTTGCATAACAGTGCTATAATCCTGACAGGTCCATCTTCAATCCTTTTCCTAATCATCCCCAACATGCAATTTGCCTTTTTCACACCTGCCACAGTAATAAATGTGAAAACTTCATTAAATGTTTTGGGGGCTAGTGGGAGGACTGTGGATCTCATTTACCCCTTAGTATCTGTTTCCTTCCCCCTCTTTCTCTCTGTCTCTCTCACCCTCAACCCCCACTTCAAAGTATAGGTTTAGATTGTACGCTCCCCAAGGCAGGGCCTTGTCTTTTGCTTGTTGCTCTGCATAAAAAAAAAAAGGTAAAGGTACCCCTGCCCGTACGGGCCAGTCTTGCCAGACTCCGGGGTTGTGCGCTCATCTCACTCTATAGGCCGGGAGCCAGCGCTGTCCGCAGACACTTCCGGGTCACGTGGCCAGCGTGACAAGCTGCATCTGGCGAGCCAGCGCAGCACACGGAACGCCATTTACCTTCACGCTAGTAAGTGGTCCCTATTTATCTACTTGCACCCAGGGGTGCTTTCGAACTGCTAGGTTGGCAGGCGCTGGGACCGAACGACGGGAGCGTACCCCGCCGCGGGGATTCGAACCGCCGACCATGCGATCGGCAAGTCCTAGGCGCTGAGGTTTTACCCACAGCGCCACCCGCGTCCCTGTTGCTCTGCATATAACCCTATATAAACGAATCATCCATATGCATTACTAGTGATACAGAAATAACAGCAGTGTATGGATGGAGTAAAGAGGCTGGTGTATGGGGCAGGGGGCAGGATCCTGCACAGGGATCTTTCAGTTCATTATCATTAATCTAGAAAAGCTCCTCTGCTCTTCTCCCCCAGCCAGCCATGCCCTGGAAGGCTTGGAAGGTAAGGCATCCTTTTCATGGACCCATAGCTGGAAGGGACACTGAGGATCATCTAGTCCAGCCCCCTGCAATGCAGGAATGTGCACTTGTCCCATATGGGGATCGAACCTTCAACCTTGGCGTTATCAGCAGCACGCTTTAACCGGCTGAGTCTGACTTCAAGGGCAATTGGGGATGAGATCCTGCTCATTCCTTGAGCGGGAAAAAAAAATCCAGCAAGTTCAATCCTTGGGTTTTTTCTTTATCCTTTTCTGTGATCCTTGCCATTAGAAACAAGCCATCTCTGCTTCCTCTGCTGTCAGTGGAGAAAGCCAGCTCTGCAGGGAAAGGGGCCCATTGCAACTTCTCTCTCCTGCCGGCCTGTGCTGCAGAGAGTGGATGGGACTAGATCAGCCTTTCACTGCCATGTGCTGTTGGCGCTCCAGCGGCAGCTCAGGGGCTGCTGCTAATCCAGGGAGAAGCCAAGGAGCAGGCAGCAAGGATGGTCCCGAGGCAGCGCACACTTTCTCCCATTGGCCTTTGGGGAGGCCTGCCATTGGCCAGGCACAGAAGGAGAGGCTCTGTTGCTGTGGCAATGCCTGCCTGGGCTCACTGCACAGCAGCCTGGTGCGCAGCTCGTGCCTCCATGGCCAGGAATAATTCTCCTTAATCCTTCAGAGAGGCATCATTGGATAAAGCTGGGAGCCTCCCTCCGGGAAGGAGCTGAGAACAGGGGGAGGGAAAGCCTCTCAAACTGCTAGGCTGGCTATTCCCCTCCCTCCTGCCCTCCTTCTCCTCTCCATTCACTGGCAGAGATCTGCCCCCATTACAGGAACTATGCTGGCGGGAGCGGGGAGATCCCCCATGCCCAATGGATCTAGGCAGGCACCAGGCACAAAATGGAAACGTGTGACAAAGCGGGTAGCAATTCACACCATGCAAGAACTGGCAGAGAGGTGGAGAGACTAGGCAGAGAACTGGCAAGGTGTATTCCACCCATCTGACTCGCGTATGCCTGCCTGCAAGGCACATTGTGCACTGATGTTCCTGGCTAAGAAGGGATCTGACACTGGATTTTTCATAAGCAAGTGGGACTCTTCTCATACCGATTCTCTTTCTAACCAGCTGTATCTTACAATGCGCAAATCAAAACATGAAAATGTAAAAATGTACAGCCAATAGTCCTCTTGTGTTCAGGATTTCTAAGAGGCTCTAGGGAGAAGGTGCCTCTCTCCGGGAGCAGCTTAGAGGTACAAGCAGGCCATTGCAGTTATTTGGGACAGTGAAGGTGCTGAACACTGCACCCCTGGATCTCCGGCAATATCTCTGGCAATGCCAGGGTGCTGATCGGATGCTTATGCCCTCACTCAGTACTTTGAGTATCTGGCATACCCAGCTGCAGAAACTGTGGTAGCGGCCACTTGCTCTACCGAGAAAGTTGGAGAAGCCCAAATTCCCCCTGCAAAGAAAGCAGTGAAGGACCAGGGTCTAATGTGGCAGTATTGCTTCCATCTTGGTCAGTAGCAGCTCTTAACTGATAACAAAAGTTCAGGCTGTGTGGGACTCTAGTTCAGCTTTCCACAACCTAGTGCCTTCCAGATGTTTTGGACTACAACTCCCATCTGTCTCAGCACGGCCACTCAAAACATGTTGAGGGAGCCAGACTGGGGAAGACTGGTCCAGTCTTTTTCTGCTTCTGCAATCTCCAGGCATGCAGTGTCTCTTCCGACCAGGCCTCCGTACCCTCAACGAATGCCGAAATGGTAGATATGCCTGCGAGGCAGCTTCCTGTGTTCCTGGGCATAATCAGATTGCCCTCCCTCTGCCCCTCCTTGCAGCCAGAGGTGGAAGGCGTGAGAGGTGGAGTCATCACCCAGAGCACATACTCAGAATTGCTTAGCCTAGTTTAGCTTGAGTACTCTTAAACTCATGGTCCAAGGGCTTTCAGTGACCAACGGATGGCATAGGAATTCTCTCCCCTGTCAGAAAGGACTCTGGATAGAATACAAGGGCTTATGGTTGTAGCACCTGCGCAGAACAGGAGAACTGGGCAGAGATGCCAGGGGTGAGAAGTGTGTTCATGGGGGGGGGGCCAGCAGCAGCAGGGAGAAGTGGCTCCTGTTTGCCGCTTGCAGCGAGATCTTGATCACAGGGTGGTGCCACGGAGTGTTGTTTGTTGCGAAGGACGGAAGGGCCTTGGCGAGGGAAGCCATTCCGCAGCTTCCTTGTAGATTGCAGGGGAGGGCGGGCAGGCAGAAAGAAGGAGAGCAGCCACACCTCCCTGCTCCTGCCCCCCCCCCCCCGCAGCTCCCCGTCTGTCACAAGGATGCGGGGCTTTCTCCACCAGCAGCCGCCTGACCCTGATTGTCCTGCCACCTGGGTGAGGAAGCCAGCAAGAGGAAGTTGGGGGCTGCCATCTGCAGCTCCTTTGTTCAGCACCCAGTGCTCGGCCTGTGCAGGAAGCAGATTTCTGCGAGGCCTTTGCCCTTTCCCCGCCTTGCAGCACCTCGTGAATCCAAGGATCTGCTGTGGTGGCAGGCGGCATGGGCGGGCCGGCCAGGAGGCTTTGGTGGGGAAGGGTGCGTGTAGCAATGTGCCCCACAAGAGGCTGTGCCCTGAAACACAGCAGGTGGCTGCGCGTGTGTAAAAAGAGACTGCCCACTGGCCCCTGATTTGGATCGTGGAGAAAGCAAGCACAGGATGAATGAGTGCATGACGTGTTTGCACCTTCTTCAGAGCTGCGCGTGAGGGCAAGAGGTTGGGATGTCATCTCCCAGTTAAGCTGCTGTGGATGGAGGTGGTGAAGGCCATGCCCTTCTCTGGTGCCCAAAGTCACAGCCGTGGTTTGGGAAGAGGCAGCACAGTGCCATTGCTGAGGGGCTGCTGGGTGCCTAAGTGTGTAAGGAGGCAGAGCCTGCTGCTGCGTGCGAAATGCTGCCTGGCCCCTGCGCTTGTGCAGGCAGGGAGACCTTCTCTCTATGATGGATGCCAGGGCTGGAACAAATGTGTCTGAGGGGGGAAGGCAAGGCAAGGCACGTAGGCGATCTCCATGGGAACCAGGGGAGCAGCAGAGCCTGGCAACGGTGGGAGGGGGGGAGGAGCGCGAGGTGGTACATCCGCAGGCTGGGTGGGATGGGGTGGGATGGGAAAGATGGGAGATGGCAGGCGCCGTTTGCCTTGCCCTCGTTCTGCAGGTGGGGGATTGAGGCCGAGAGAGCGCTTTGCCCAGGGCCACGCGTTGGCAGGCTGGCTTTGTGACCACAGTTGCAATGGCAGCCAAGTCCATTGGCTCCCCTCTGCTGGACCAGAGGAGCTCCTCCAGCATCAGGCGCAGACACACATGCTCAGGCATCCTGTGGTCCTTGCTAAGTGGCAAGAGGCATTGTCGTTGCCTCTGCACCCTCAACACAAGGCGCCTGGATTCCCCTTTATTTTCAGCCCAGAGATGTGTTGAGGAAGGCAAGGGACGGGGTGGGCTTGCAGAGAAATGAAGGGCCACCCTCTGAATCTCTGCCCCCATAGCTAGCGCTGGGGACAATCCTTTTTAAGAGTTCTGAAAGCGACTGGAGTGAGGCTTCCTATCCCACTGCGGGGGGGGGGGGGCAGGAGGACACACACATTCACTCCAGCACCTCTGGTCAAGCAGGTTTTCCAGGTTCTTGAAACAATAGAATAAACCTGCCAAACGGGTTTACTGAAGGCCAAAGAGGGCTGAGTGTACACACTGCAAGCAGCCATCCTTCTTCCTCTCTCTCTCGGCTTAAGTATCTTCTCACCAGTGTGTACAAAAGGCATCCTTTCAAAGCTGCCCACAGGAAGAGCTCTGACGTTTGGCTCTCACCTTTTCCCCCTCCTGAGCTTTCACCCTCAGTCGGTTGGCATCTGTCTTTCTCAGAAGACAACAGAAGAGTGTGCCTCTGAGGGTGAAGTCGAACTGTTGGAGAGTTACAGCGCCTGCTGTGGCTGTAGACACTGATACAGGAGAGACATGTTTTGTTGCAGGTGGAGGCGCCTGGTTTTGCTGCTACAGGTGCACTATGTGTTTCTTCTCTCTGTGCTCCTCCCAGTGGTCCTTCTTCCTCTGGTCCCTGCTGTGGATATGCAGCCTGGCTGTCCCCAGGCACTCTGGTCATTTGCAAGGGGTTAATGTTGCCGGCTTCCATGTCATCCTCAGTAGTCCTTTGGGAAATGGAAGTTCCTGAAAAAGAATTGCCCAGACTCCTTTGTGAGCTGCCGGTGTGATGATGCCCTCTAGATGCTGTGGGCTGCAACTCCCATCATCCCTGGCCACTGGCCGTGCTGCCTGGGGCTGATGGGAGTTGTCATCTAAAGTATCTAGGGAGCCCCGCGCTGGCTGCCTCTGCGCTACTTCATGATATTTCGTATAAAAAGGGAGCCTTGGGAGCCTGAAGGCAGGTGTACAAGACCGGGGTGTGGGGGGGTGGGACTGAGTCTCAGTGGCAGGGAACTAACTGGCATGTAATTCTAAAGGACTATGGACATGCTATCTCACTAATATTTGCCTGGTAAATGCCAGTATTATCTCCACATTTGTTCATTTTGATATTTCTGCACCACCCTTCACCATACAGTCATAGGGCAGTTTGCAACATCTTAAAACATGCAAATACGTATACATGTTGTTGTTGTTTAGTCGTTTAGTCGTGTCTGACTCTTTAGTCGTTTAGTCGTGTCGTGACCCCATGGACCAGAGCACGCCAGCCACTCCTGCCTCCTGCAGTTTGGTCAAACTCATGCTGGTAGCTTTGAGAACACTGTCCCACCATCTTGTCCTCTGTCGTCCCCTTCTCCTTGTGCCCTCCATCTTTCCCAACATCAGGGTCTTTTCCAGGGAGTCTTCTCTTCTCATGAGGTGGCCAAAGTCTTGGAGCCTCAGCTTCAGGATCTGTCCTTCCAGTGAGCACTCAGGGCTGATTTCCTTAAGAATGGACAGGTTTGATCTTCTTGCAGTCCATGGGACTCTCAAGAGTCTCCTCCAGCACCAGAATTCAAAAGCATCCATTCTTCGGCGATCAGCCTTCTTTATGGTCCAGCTCTCACTTCCATACATCACTACTGGGAAAACCATAGCTTTAACTATATGGACCTTTGTTGGCAAGGTGATATGTATATGTACATATACATATACATATCTCTGGTGAAAACATCTGCACAAAGTAAATGCAACATAAATGGAAGTAACATAAAATAGCAATGGGTAAAATAGCAACAAATCATGCACACCCTCACCCTCAGAAGAAGGTGGGCGAAAGAGGTTTGCTTTCCCCTTCTAAAGTTTGGGAGCTACCACTGAGAAAGCCCTGCCCTGGGCCTCAGGGTGGCATTGTTGGGGTTTTGTTGGGGGGGGGCCTGATGTTGATAAGGGAAGAGTGAGATTGTGCCTTGGGTGACAATATTGCAGGAGCTGTTGCTGCCCCTTCCCCGCTGCGGGCTGCCGGTTTGGGGCCGCAACAGTAGCAGCATCTTGGGGTCTGTGGTCTTTCTGGTAACGGGGCCCCTTCGCTTCTCTTTGCAGACGATTCCTCCTCGGAGAGCTGCAGCGGGAACGGCTCCTCAACCCTGAACCCGTCCACCTCCAGCAGCACTCAGGGGGATGCCGCTTACCCAGAGATGAACGGGAATGGAGCTGCCGTTCCCATGGATTTCAGTGCCTCCTCTGAGGACCAGCCCATCAACCTGTGCGACAAGCTGGCACCTGCCCACGTCACCCCCTCCTACCAGTCGGACAGTTGCAGCGCCGATGGCCTGCGGAGCCGTGCGAAATATGGAGCCAAAAGCACAGCCGAGGTGTGTGTGTGTGTGGGAGAGAGAGGTGTGTGTGTGTGTGTGTGTGTGTGGAAAGTGACTGTAGCAGCCAGTGGCATGGGGAAAGCCCCTGACATGGGGGCAGGGGAAGGGTCCCTCCACCTAACATCCAATGGCAGTAGTGGAGTTTCCCCCTGGCTACAGGCACGGTGGCAGAGTCAAAAGAAGACCATGTGGAGGCTGAAGCGAGAGCAGATGACCCATCTAGGTAATAGGAGAAGATCAGTCACCCTGATAAGGAGGCCCTGTGGCCTAGCCTTGCGTTAAATTTAGAGCACTCCACGTTTTGTGTTCCTTCGCCACCGTAGTCCACCGACCAACTACACTCAGACCAGTGCCAGCAAATTTTCCTAAGCCAAGGGCCTTGTTCCTAGTCCTATCTCGGCCAGAAACATTTCCTTTTAGGACAGAAAGGAAGCAGAGTCACCGGCCTTTGGGGGTCCTGGCCCAGTGGCCCTTCTTTTGTGCGGTTGGAGCTTTTCGCAGAAATAAACGATGGTTGCCCATTGGGAGCCAAAACAGCAGTGGAGCCCTATGGCGTCTGTAGAGAATGGCCAGATGACCAGAGCATGGTGAGATGAATGCACCATCTGCTTTATGGACCTCACAGAAAGGGGATTTCCATGGGCAAGAGCTCTCGCCAAGGTTCTGGGGGATTCGCAGTTGCTGGCTGGTCCTCATGGTGGCTGAACCTTTCTGTGACTGCTTGGAACAAACAGCTGGGGGGGGGGCTCAATTTCCTGCTTTCCCTTGTGTGCTTCCTAGCTTTGATAACAGAATGCTAGGCCTAATCCAGCACGGCTGTCCTCAACTCCCCAAGGTGGAAAGAAGAGGACACTTCAGACTGACCCATATTTTGGGGTATTAGAGGTTACCGCCCACAAACTTCTGCTGCACTTTCCTGCTTGTGTGGTGGCACCTCAGTAAAGCCTCATCTCACTGTTTATAGCAGAGTTTCCCCCCCCCCGGAGGCAGAGGACAAGAACAGTAGTCATAGTCAAATTCCTCAGTCAAGAGCTTCTTTATTTCTTGACTGGTTGCACAAGTGTTTCAGTTCCTAATATATACAAACTATTTACAGTGGTACCTTGGTTCTCAAACTTAATCCGTTCCAGAAGTCCGTTCCAAAACCAAGGCACGCTTTTCCATAGAAAGTAATGCAAAATGGACTAATCTGTTCCAGACTTTTAAAAACAACCCCCAAAACAGCAATTTAACATGAATTTTCCTATCTAACGAGACCATTGATCCATAAAATGAAAGGAATAAACAATGTACTGCAGTCACACAATCAATCAGTAGCTGAACTGGGTCCCACACAGTCACACACCAAAAAAAAAAAAAAAAAGCCACAAAAATGCAAAATAAATAGCAAAAGCAGACAGACCTCAGCGTAACACTCCAAACGGAAGTGTGGCACTCCAAACAGAAGCGTAACACTCCAAACAGAGCACATGTGACTTCCGAAAAAAGTTTGCAAACCGGAACACTTCCAGGTTTGCAGTTTTTGGGTTCCAAGTTGTTTGAGAACCAAGACGTTTGAGAACCAAGGAACCCGGTACATTCTTTCTATATCCAGCACGGTATAAACTTTGTGTGTGTGTGTGTGTGTGTGTGTGTGTGCTTTCCTTGTGCAGAAATTGCAGCCTGCAACTTCCTCCCTTTATTTGCACCTGCAGCTGACACCAATCAAGCCAAGAGTGCCACTCCTACACACTAAAAAAAATTCTGGAACCCTCTTTAAAGTTTAAAGGAAGTTTTATCTGTTTCTTGAAGAATGTTTTCCTAACAGGGGGTGTGGACTTGGATCTTCCCAAGCGTTCGCTGTAGGAGTGATGTGGTTGTGCCCCAGTCCGTCCCATTTTAGCCCTCTGCCTCCTCTCTCCGCTCCACCCCCACAAATTTAGACAGTGTAGAAACCAAGGCTGAGCCCTCCCAAAGTTAGAGATCTGTGAGCCGCCAGAAGGCTAAGCAGGACAGTGTAGCCAGGGGGGCGGTTCAAAGTGCTGATTCTTTCTCTCCTCCCTCAGTCGCCTCCGTACAGCTCTGGCAGTTACGATTCCGTCAAGACCGAGGTCAGCGGCTGCCCTGAAGACCTGACTGTGGGCAGAGCTCCAGCCGCTGACGATGATGACGACGAGCACGATGACCATGAGGACAACGACAAGATGAACGATTCGGAAGGAATGGACCCAGAGCGGCTAAAGGCCTTCAATGTATGGGCAGCTCTATGTATGATCAGCCCTATGGGGGGGAGACAGGGTTCAGTAGCATGGCTGCACCTTTCCTTTCCCCTGTGAGAGGGGAGGGACTACAGCTCAACGGCCAATCCCATGCTTTGCGCACAGATTTGTCCCCTGCTTTAGCCCATCTCTGGTAACTGGTGATGAAGACACTGCCCGAGAGTTTCTGCTGCTGCCAGTCAGAGTAGACCACCCTTCCCCCAACCTAGTGCCCTCGCCCGCCGGACTGGAGCAGACAATTGTGAACCAGGCAGGCTAACGATCCATTCAGGTGTGAGGCAGCTCCCCATGTTCCCTGTTGTTTCTGCAGATGTTTGTACGCCTTTTTGTGGATGAGAATCTGGACCGCATGGTTCCCATCTCCAAACAGCCCAAAGAGAAGATCCAGGCCATCATTGAATCCTGCAGCAGGCAGTTTCCTGAGTTCCAGGAGCGAGCTCGCAAGCGCATCCGCACTTACCTCAAATCCTGCCGCCGCATGAAGAAGAATGGCATGGAGATGGTGAGGGTTTTTTAAAATTATTATTATTATTATTATTATTATTATTATTATTATTATTATCCCCAATTCCTTCTGCATCTCCTCTCCTAAGATAGTTGAGAACCATCCCAACCCCTGTTGCTTCCATTCCTCATTCATATGAGCCTCACTGGACCCAGTCTATGTACCGTATTTTTCGCTCTATAACACGCACCTGACCATAACACGCACATCGTTTTTAGAGGAGGAAAACAAGGGAAAAAACATTCTGAATGAAACAGTGGATGTATCATCTTTGTGCTTCATGCTGTGGCCACAGACATGTGATCTGATGGTGAATTTGGGGTGACCCAATGCAAAAATCCTGAGAATCCCTGTGGATCCATGCTTTGTAACCACGTTTTTGCACCATTGCAGCCCCAGGCAACAGTGGGTGTGTGATTTTTGGGGGGCAGGCTGTAGCCATGGACATGCTATGTGCTCTGATGGTGAATTTGGGGTGACCCAATGCAAAGATCCTGAGGATCCATGTGGACCCATGCTTTTTAACCACGTTTTTGCACCATTGCAGCCCCAGGCAACAGTGGGTGCGTGATTTTTGGGGGGGCAGGCTATAGCCATGGACATGCTATGTGATCTGATGGTGAATTTGGGGTGACCCAATGCAAAGATCCTGAGGATCCATGTGGATCCATGCTTTGTAACCACGTTTTTGCACCATTGCAGCCCCAGGCAACAGTGGGTGTGTGATTTTTGGGGGGCAGGCTATAGCCATGGACATGCTATGTGCTCTGATGGTGAATTTGGGGTGACCCAATGCAAAGATCCTGAGGATCCATGTGGATCCATGCTTTTTAACCACATTTTAAGTGGGGAGGGAAGGAAAAACACAGAAGGGACAAGGAGCACGAGAGGGGTGTGCAAAGAAGCAGCTGGCTAAGAATGCAGAAGAGGGGTATAACGGGAGGGAGGAAAGGAAGGCAAAAGTTTTCCCTCACCTACCCACCCAAGCCAGCCAGCTCTCTCTCTCTCTCTCTCTCTCTCTCTCTCTCTCTCTCTCTCTCTCTCCCTCCCTCCTGCATGTTTTCAGCAGCACCGGAGCACAGAGACGACACTCTGCTTTCCCCTGTGCTTGCCTGGAGGGGAGGGGCTTTCCCTGCTCTTTGTTCCGTTTGAGCAAACACAGCAAGGAAACAGAGGAGGGTGGGCAGTAAGACCCTGAGGCAGAATGCAAGAAAGCAGCCGCTTCCTCTTTTCAGGTTTCCCTTCTCCGAGACGTGCGATTTGATTTTTGCCTGATTTTTTTTGCCTCCACTCGTGCCATTTGGCTCCAGGGACCACACATTCGCTCAATAACACGCACAGACATTTCCCCTTCCTTTTTAGGAGAAAAAAATCTGCGTGTTATAGAGGGGAAAATACGGTAATTGCCCTGTGGGATGGCATCTCCATGCTTTTGCCATGATAAGGAAGACTTGGCCACTTAGGGATGCCTGTCCAACTCTCTCTCTCCCCTGTGCATCGTCCATTCTCTGACCCTTCCCACTGACCTTGCTGAGTCACCTGGGTGGGATGGGGCGGGGGTGTGTGTGCAGGGAGACTGCTGTTAGGTCCTGTGGGCTTTGGTCATGGGGTCCCATAGCAGTTGATAATTTCCACCACTATGTGAAACTTCTGGGAGAGCTTGTCTGGAGAATTAGAGTGTGGTCTCAATCAAATGCTGGCAACAGTCTTCTGTTTTGCATCTTATTTTGGGAATGCTTGGAGATCTTGAATTGGTGCTTGAGTCCAGTAATGGATTGGATGTTTGTAGGAAGCTGAGACCATCTAGTCAAGACAAAGTTGCTGTTAGGATCAGATTCACTGAGAGTTCTCTTGACCTGGTTTCTGGGTCACTTACATGACAGTCATCAGCTGTGACTTGGTCTGCCTCTAACCAGTGGCAGAGCAAGCCGATTGGGTGCCTGGGGCGGCACACGTGCCCTGCGCCTGGGGGCGGGACCAGCCACCCACAGGGGTGAGGAGTCTGCCTGCTTCCCTACAGCTGAGGGGGAGAGAATGGGCAGACTGTTTGGGGCAGCGCAGAGCCTGAGGGGGCTCCAGCCACTGCGTCACTCCCAGGAGAGATGCGTGGCTTGGGCGTGCTGCACGCCCCACAGTGAGTGCCACCCACCATTTTGTCACCCCCCTCAGCGAGGAGACACGGCGTGGGCTGCACCTACCGCACCCGCTTTGCTACACTCCTGCTTCTAGCAAACTGTATTTCATATCTAAGTTTTCTAGCATTGCCTAAGTTCAGAAGAGAGGTTTTGTTGGCATGTTTTAACATTTTATCCTCTAAGATCCTAGATGGCAGATTTGCCATAGTTTCCTACCATGTTAGGTGCTGTCCTTTCAAACTTAGAATTTGAAACAGTCTCTCCTACATACCTTTGCTGTATATTTTATCAAGGGGTTAGAGAAAGCATAATTTATCTCTTTTATGAAGCGGCTTCCTGGAAGATCCTCGGGGGATCTTTTGAGCGTTTTCCTTGATGGATCTAATAAATGTTTAACCAAACAGGTGACAATATATATGTGAACATTCTAATGTATCCTTGACCCTCTACAATGGTTTGTTTCCAACTTGTCACCTGGGAATAATTCATTGATTCTACGGAGGCTTTGATTTTTGTACTTCTTCATATGTTCTACTTTGTTAATGGTTGGTAAACATTTGATTGATCTGCCTTTGGTCCTGGATAGCCACACGGTAGCAGCTGTGGCTAGGAATGCTTTGGCACAGCACCTTTTCCTGGAAATCATAGATGTTGCCACTGTTTCATGTGCCCAGGTCACATCACAACAAGGTTAGGTTGCTACGGCACATTTTACACTGCCTTTGAAAACTTAGAAATGTCAGTTTCTGAAAATACAGCAGGCAAGGCTGTGGCTGTGGATACTGCACATGTTGTTTTATCTGGTGTTTGTTGATCTTTGTTGGCTTCTGGTTTGCTTGTGGGTACAACGTAAAGTATCCTTAAAGCCAGAAAAGGTTTTGTTTTTGTTTTAAAGTGGGGGGAGCCCTAAATGGTTTGGGACCAAGCATGTCATCAGGAGTTTGGAGGGGTTCCAGGACAGGACTTCTTTTTTTATCATGGCACCCAGATTGTGGAACTCCCTCCCTTGCAATGCCTGATGGGCTTTTCAGCACATTGTTAGCATTCCTTTTGTTTTGTTGTGCCCTGCTTTGGAGTTGCTTCGGTTTTTCTTCCCTGTTACGTGGCTTGGCATTTTGAACGAGCACCCTTAGATTTTACTTCTTGGTTTTTAATTGGTTGGTTTTTAACTGGTTGTTCTTAACTGATGTGTTCTAAGCATCCTTGGAGGCCAAAAGGAGGGATATAAGCATGTAAATACAGAACCATTCATTTCCCCCTGAGCTGGTGGTTCTTCTCCTTTGACTGTCTGGTCTGCCTGCCCACCCACTGACCCTCTTATCCGACGGCTGACATTCCCGGCTCTATGTGTCCCCAGACCAGGCCCACCCCGCCCCACCTGACCTCAGCCATGGCCGAGAACATCCTGGCAGCAGCTTGCGAGAGTGAGACGCGGAAAGCAGCCAAAAGAATGCGGCTGGAGATCTACCAAACGTCACAGGTACGGGCCCTGGAGCTGACCTCTGGTTTGGCGCTGGACGCAGGGTTCTGTGCCCTGGGGGTGCTGTGCCTCCGCTGCTGTGCCTGTGCTCGCCCCATCGCCACCTGTTCACAAGCTGTGCAGACTGCATGTTGCCCTTGTGGCTTTGAGAGCAGGCAATGGGTGTGGCGCTATGTGCAGTGAGGGGGGGGGAGAGGAAAGAACAGGCCTCTGGGTATTTGGCTCAAAGGGCTCCTCGTCTCCCTCAGCCCCTGCCTGGCTGGAGGGGCCTGAGGCGAGGCACGCTCCTCCCCCCGACTGGTGCACCCCTTGCTTAAAGACCCATGTTGGGAAAGAACCTCCTTCATTGCAGGAGGCTGGGCTAGATGACTCTTGTGGTCCCTTCGAGTTCTGCAACTCTATGATTCCTCCCCTGTAGGATGAGCCGGTTGCCCTGGACAAGCAGCACTCCCGGGACTCGGCCGCCATCACTCATTCGTCCTACACACTGCCAGCCTCTTCTTTCTCCCAAGATCCCGTCTATATCAACGGGAGCCTGAACTACAGTTACCGGAGCTACGGAAGCCTTGGAGGCAGCCTGCAACCTGCCTCCTCACTCCAGACAGGGAATCACAGTAATGGTAAGCAGAGGGTGGTGGTGGGGTTGGGGGGAGAAGCTCTGGCTCAACACCCCCCCCCGCCACGAATTATGCTTTTAGAAAGCTTTCACTGGTGCCACAGGGAGCTTTTAAAAAGCCTAATTGCTGTGGGGAAACGAGGCAGTTGAGGAGGGGAGGGGTGCGAGAAGGGAAAAGAGAGAAAGGGGCCAGGAAGAGAATGAAGTCAATGAATGTTTCATGTGCATGTGAGAAAAAGAGGAAGTGTGGGGTGACTCTGCCCCCCCCCTTGTGTCTGTGTGCACTCACTACTGGCATGTGGCTTGTGGAAGGTCCCCTACAAGGGCATGCAGCCCTCAGGCTGGAGAATGCCCTGCTGTGCCCTCAGGTGTTGCCCTCAAAGGGTGAGTCCAGGCCAGAGTCTCATGAGCAAACACAGCAGCCCCTCGCCCTGTGCACCTGTCATTCGTTGTGCCTTTGGCCTCAGGAATGGGAGACTCTGGGGCTCCTTTGACAAAACGTGGAAGTGTGAACCTCCCACCATCTTGCCCGGTTGGTTTTTGGGAACGGGGGGAGGATCCTCTGAGTGCCTGTCGTGAGGTGTGCCTCAGTGGCCTCTGGCCTCCTCTCACTCACCGCTTGCCCTCGCTGGAAGGATGTGATTTCTGGAGCCGCAAAAGATGCCTCTCTGGGATTAACGCTTCTCATCCCTTCCTAATGCCTCTTAACTCTCAAGCAAGATCCCACCCTGGGCTCCAGCCACTGAAGCCTAATCCCCTTGAGGGAGATGCGTTTTGCTCCCTGAAGATTGCGGGTCCTTGAGTGCACTCTCCTCGGGGGGCATTGGCCCTTCCTCTGCTGGAGAGCCCTGGGGCCTCAGGCCTTCTTCTGCTTGGCACTTTCCCAGCTTGCTTGCTTTCTCTCTGTTCAGGGCTCCTTGTCCCATCTCAAACCTGGTATCTCCGGCGCCCTGCTTAGGGCAAATGGTTGGCCTGTCAAGCTTGCCCAAAGCTCCCTCCTTGGCTGTCTACACCTCCCTGGGCTGCCCTGCCTTGCTATCCTTCTGGAGGCAGCCGCAGACAGTGTTTGGGGAGCAATGTGGTCTCAGAGCCCAAACAGCCATCGCTTGCTAACACTGATGTATTGCGGGTACTCCTCCGTTTCTTTAAACGTGTGCCCCGCTTTGCCCCTTGGCTCATAGTGGCTTACGACAGTCACACTAAAGCCAAAACAGCCACCCAAATCGCACGGGTTGTGTTCTTCCCAGAGGCTGATGAGCAGCACGCATCCCTATGACGGGAAATCTCTCTTCTGGGGCAGGGCTTTTGGGGAGGAGGACAGGCTCCCCTGTGACCCGCCTGCTAGCAGCATCCTTTGTGCTTCCTGACCACCCCTCTCCTGCTCTTTGCCCGCAGGCCCCACCGACCTCAGCATGAAAAGTGGGGCGCCCAGTACCCCCACCCCTGCCACCACCAACAGCACGAACAGGGGGGTGCCAGCCGCCCAGCTCAGCCCCACGGAGATCAGTGCGGTGCGGCAGCTGATCGCCGGCTACCGGGAGTCCGCAGCCTTCCTCCTCCGCTCTGCAGATGAACTGGAAAACCTCATTTTACAGCAGAACTGACTGCTGGCCTCCCTTTGGCTCCTGTGCCAGAAGACACTGTCCTTTGCTTGCAGAGGGGCTCCCTTTGATAATCTGCTCAGGACTGGCCATTGCTCTGCCTACCAACCACCTCCAAGCTGGCACAGGTTCTGACTATTTTTTATAAGGTGGGATCCAAAAAGATCTGTTTCTTCTTGGAGCAGGAGCCCAGGGCCTGAGGACCTGCCTTTTGAACCTGCCTGCGCCAGTGCACTCCAACACCGACCCAAAGGAGCCGGCCTGCAGCCTGGAGAGACGTAGGACTATTTGGGGGGGGAGGAAGACGTTGGGGTGGGGAGAGCTGGGGGGGGGATGGAGCTACAGGCACAGTCAGAATTTACTTTTGTAGAGCCCCCTTTCCAGCACCTGCCCCCCCCATCCTGCCTCTTCCATGTCTTAGAAATTCCATATTTATTGAGAAACGGGCCCTTCCTCGCCAGGATTTCTCCTCCCCTTCTCCCTCTCTCCCCCCCACCCCCTAATTTATTTTTCTTTCTTTTTTGAAAATGAATTTTTGAGTTTGTACAGATTTGCCACTTTTGTGTCTGTCAGATGAGGAGGAGGTTTAATCCTGCACAGTCACACATTCCGTCCCGTGTTCCCGGGGGGCTGGAGGGTGAGGATGAGGAGACCAGCCGCCCAGCCAGCTGCAGACCCTCTGCTTCTCCTCCCCCTTTTCCACCAGGCAGCCCTATGGCAGAAGCCGCGGGGCTCAGAGGCCAGCCCTGTCCCCCAGCCACTTCCAGTTAGCAGGACTTGCTCTGGTCACTTTAAAGGAAAAGCCCCTGGGGCCCAGAAGAGAAGCAGCTGCCCAGCCTTCTTCCTCCACACTCTACCTCACTCTGCGTTGTGGGTTTTTTCCAGACTCGGGGAGAGTCCAGTCGTCAACCCTCAGGGGCATTTGAGCCAGCAGACCAGGCCTCTTCCTCGCTGCCCTTCCTAACTTTGTTTTTTGGAGAGGGGCTTGCTCAAGGCAAGGTTGCATTAGCTACATGAAGGGGAAAGGGAAGGGACGAAATGCAGCTTCCTGTTCACGTCATTCCTGGAGGGGTTTTGTTTTTTATATGAAGGCTTTTTTGCAGCCAACTAGGCAAAGGACTCTTGCAAGAAGCCCAGTTTCTGATGCATGGAACTGGGCTTGAGCCACTACTTTCTCCCCTCCAGTTCTCCTTCCCACAGCCCCCGCCCATGCCTCTCCACCCACGAAATGCACTTGCTTTTTTGCTCAGTGCAATATTTTTTCACTGCTGCTAAAATCAGGAATGGAGGAGCTGAGGCAGCAGAGCCAGGCTGTGGGAACTGCTCAGAGCCAGCAGAAGACACCAGAAAGCCCAAGGCCTCGGAGGTGGGGTGAATTTGCTACACCTCCCCTCTGCTCCCAGCTGGGTAACTTTGACTGCCCCCAAGCTTCCCCATGATGCCACAGCTTGCTAGGGAAAGTACCTACAGAGTACCAGCCCTTGCAAAGTTTAGGAGAAATTTGCAGCAGCAGCACTCCTAAGTTCCTTACTGGAAGCTCTCCCCTTTAGGGCCCATAGGCCAGGAATACTGGGCCATTTTCCTATCGGAAGTGAGCTTCTTTTGTTCAGTTTTTATTTGCCTTGTTTCATGAGGTGAAAGAAATACAACACTCCATTCCTACGCCCAGTTTGTACGGAAACGACTTTTGCTTGTTTGAGAGGAACTTTCTTCCCCGTGTATTTGCTTGGGATCAGACTTAAGTTTTAAGCCACATTTTGTACCCAAGAAGTTCTCAGGAACAAACTACTGCAGACCCTTGGCAATGGCGGCTGTTCGTGGCTCAGTTGCATTGTTTCTCCGTGAGCGTGGCTTTGTTGCACATGAGAATTCCTGATCCTAGTTCACATCCCCAGAGTTTCTCTATTTTGAGTCTGCCGAGTGACACCCCAGGGGTTCCAGGGAAGGCCCTCCTTCCAGCCCCACTTCTCTCTTGATTTCCTCTTCAGCAGAGAACACCCAGGTGTGCGTGACCTGCTGCTTCTCCCTCTCAACTTTGATTTTCTGTAAATATTTATTATTGTGAAAGGCCCAGGAAAGAATCAGCCCTTACCACACCGCTTCTGTGCAACCCTGAGCGTTGAAAGTGTGGCAGAGACAATCGCTGTCCGTAATAAAATCCTGGTGTTTGGTTTTGTCATGTGCGGCCTTCGCATTGCTGGAGGCGCCACCAGGAGCCATAGCCATGAGGCGCGGGGGGGGGGCTGTTTACCCAAGAGAACAGGCTGCTTAGGTAAAGGTCTCCCCAACCCCACCCCACCCCGGGTGTAACTTTTTAGAGTCCTCTTCACTAGATCACTTTGGAACTTGGCTTCGTGTGCGTATGTTGCTGCTTTCGTTTTTTAAACCACTGGTCAGAATGTTTTGAGACTGATCTGATAAGGCTCATGGAAAGAGATCAACGGGAAAGCCAACCGGGGCTCACAACCAACATCAGGGTTGGGTGGAGTTCAGGTAAGTATAGCATCTGTGGTCACATTCGGGCCACGGAAGCCATCTTTTTTGTGTGTGTTTATAGCTCTAATTGTCTTAGGACATCTCTGTGGTCTTCAGCCGATGATCCCTATTGAGTAGGGACCCCGATTCCTGCAGAAGGCCCAGCCCACCTGTTCTTAAAAACAGGACGAGAGCCCACAGAACTGCATGGGCCGGCAGGTCTTTTTACAAAAACCGAGGAGAAATCTCCACCCACGAGTCCCTTCCCCATAGCAGCATTTTGGGCCAGGGAAAGGCATTCGCAGGACTCCAAGTAGAAACCCCCCCCCCAAACATTCTCCCAACACTGGAAGGCCCTCCCCTCTCTCATAGACAGCTGTAACGTTTAGTACCAGTTCATTTACGAGAAATGCTGCTTTGAACTCAGAGGGTTAAATAAGATTTTGATTTGTAATTTTTTGTAAAACTTTTTACAAGGTAGCCTAGTGATTTCACCAACTACAATCTGTCCATGGTCTGATTTTTATATAATTTAGTGGTGCTTTAGAGAAAGTTCGGTTTGGTTGTTGTTTCAGAGCTGTACAGCTCAGTTCTTCGCCTGTATCTACCTAAGACCAATGTGAACCTTTGTACTTTTTGCTCCTGACTTTGGACTCAGTGAAAGTGTACTGTTTACATGTACAGAACTCCCAGCACATCCCGTGTTCTGCAAGACCTGCTCTTGGTGAGACACCCCCTCACCCTTGTTCATCTGCTTAGCAGAGCCACAGACTCTCTCATCGGCACCCTGCCCATCTCTGTGCAGAAGCGCGCATGCCCGCCCCACTCCTGGGATGTGCTGCTGCAACCCAAAGGGTTTGTACACAAGCCATTCCGTGTTCTCCAGCGACCAGTTCAGCTATCGGGATCTTTAATGCGGTAGGACTAAGGTGAAAGCTAATAGCTAGAATCTCCCTCGCTAGTCAGTCCACAGGATGGCACTACTTAATTCTGTCTTCTGCTCCCTGAGCACCAAGGCACACGAAACGGGGGCTGTGGGGCACGTGTGACCCAGGAACGAGACCTCCAGCAGCTATTGACAAAGCCCAAGCGGCACCCCTACTTCCCTAGAGGAAGGAAATGGCACTTAAAACCAGCTTGAGAAGGTGACACTTTATGGCTTAAATCTCTTGAATTCTTAAAAAAAAAAAAAGACCTTCCCTGACAGACACCTATGCAACTTCATGTGGCTCTTCTAAGCAGATGGGCACTTCCTCCTCTATGTGCTATGGAAATACTTTTTGTGTTATATACAGTGGATCTTTTTCCAGTAAATGTGGCTTAATATTTTAATTCTTAGAACGTGTGTTTGTTCTATGTAATGCAACTTAATTCTGTTCTGTTTGTGAAATGAGTAGCACAGGCCAACCTCCTTGTCCCATTCACTTAAAAAGACCAACGAACTGTTTAAATCGAGCGGTTCTTTCCATCCATGGTATTACTTGCTAAATGCACTGATTTCATAAGTATGTGGAATTTTTTTGAGTCTGTATATCATATTATAAGACTGAATCTACTTAATAAACACTGTATAACAAACAGAACGCATCTTCTAGTTTCCAGTATGGCTCCCAAGCAGCTGTAGACTTCTCCCATCTGTAGGCCTACGCAGAGCAGTGTTCTGGTCCAATCTGTTATTATTTTACTTAATTAATTAAGCGTCCTCCCTTCACCCTAAGGTCCCAGGATGAGTTACATTAAAACTGGATGTCAGAGGCTCAGGAGCAGAAGAGCAGGGGAGAGAGCGAATAGAGAGCGGAGGAGAGGAATCAGAGGGGAGCGTAGGGGAATATGACAGTGGACCGAGAGATTCCATGAGCTTCTCCAGCGAATCAGAAGATTCCCAGAAGGGGGCGCCTATGGTAAGGGCGAGGGGGGTCCCAGGGGGGACGCTCCATAAACAAGGGACCAGAGGGGACTCCCAAGGGAGCAGCGGAGGATCAGGACCAGTTCCCCCACCAGAGCACAGTGGGGGGGAAGAGTCACATGAGTCAGGACCAGCTTCTCCATCGGGGAGTGGGGAGACGGAGGGAAGGCCAGGTCCAGCTAGCCTCCCCGAAAGGGGGAGCAGTGACACAAGTGTAACGGTCAGAAGGAAAGTGGGAGGCTGCGCGCGCGCGCCAAGTTCAAATGTGGAGGAGCGCGGGACAGCAGAAAACCCGGATTGGGAGCCAGGTCCTAAAGCCCGAAAGAGGGGGGGGGAGGAGTCGGGAGAATCAGCGTCAGAAGAATCTCGGAGGGCTGAGACTCCGACTAGCAGAAGGACCCAGAGAAAGAAGGAACAGAGGAAGAGGTGGAGTAAGGCTAGAATCTTAAACTGGTGTCAGGGGGGAGGAGATTCAGATGGGACTTCTACGGTCTGATGGATAGATGTAGCGTTGCGCGCTGCGCGTCTGGAAATGAGACTGAACTTCAATAAAGACTTTTTAACTTGAGCAAGAAGCAGCGTTGGTCTTGTGTGAGCTGGGACCTTGGGCAGCGCTGACACCAGCTTAAAATAACTTAAGGAAAAAATAAATATATGCACCTCATGCCAAAGGCCAGGATAAACAGGCACCTGTAGTCAGCATTTGATGTCAGCTTTATAAGAAAGTTGCTAGGTGCACCTCTGGGTGCGGGGAGGGAGTTCCATAGGTTAAAGGCCACCACAGAGGCCATCTCTCTGTCCACCACCTTCCAGGCCTCTTAAGGACAAAGGAACTACCACTAGGAGGCCTCATCTACCAATCTCAGCACCTGAGGTGGTCTTTTGTGTATTTGGCGCCGGAGTCATTGAGGGCTTTAAACACCAATGTGGGCACCTTGAATTGGGCCCAAAACTAAACTGGCAACCAGTGCAGCTGTTTTAACACACAGGTTAAAGGTAACTGTTAAGGGTCCTTTTAAGTCCAATCACGAATGACTCTGGGGTTGCGGTGCTCATCTCGCTTTACTGGCCAAGTGAGCCGATGTTTGTCTGCAGTTTTTCCGGGTCGTGTGGCCAGCATGACTAAGCCGCTTCTGGTAAAACCAGAGCAGCGCATGGAAACGCCGTTGACCTTCCCACTGGAGTGGTACCTATTTATCTACTTGCACTTTGACATGCTTTCGAACTGCTAGGTTGGCAGGAGCAGGGACGAAGCAACGGGAGCTCACCCCGTCATTGCTGGGATTTGAACCGCCAACCTTCCGATCGGCAAGCCCTACCTAGGCTCAGTGGTTTAGACCACAGCGCCACCCGCATCCTTTAACACACGTTAAATAGACCCCTAGCCAGTAAGGTAGCCACTGCATTTTTGCACCAACCAAAGTTTCCGAGGAGTCTTCAAGGGCAGCCCCACATTCAGTGCACTGCAACAATCCAATATGGCAGTTACCAGAGCATGGAGTATGGTGGCCAAGTCATCTCCCTTCAGCAGCGGTTGGAGTCAGTGAACTAGCCAGAGCTGAAAAGGGCAATCCTAGCCACCAAGACCACCCAAACCTCACGACAGCATTGAATACAGGAGCACGCCTCCCATCTGCAAATCTCCTAGGGGAGTGCAGCCCCACCCAGGGCAACTTCAGTGTGGGATACTTTCCAGCAGGGAGCTGTGTTAGTGCATTGCATGAGAAGCAAGACTCAAGAACATCCCTCCTTGCTAATTCCCCTGCACGGAACTGGTGAAATATCAGAAGGAAGATTAAAACCACAAGTTTGCTTTTTCAAAATGTTTATTTTTTTTCCAATACCACAAGGGACATACAACACCAGGGGTCATCAGAGAGGACTCCCCCTCCCCACCAGACCAGCATCAGTCTGTACACTACAGTGGCCCCGAGGGGGTGCAGAGTGAGGGGCCCCAACTCTGCCCCCCCCATCTTTGGTAAGCAGGTTTTAGACCATCAGCTTAGTTGCCTTTAATACCGCAATTCTTTTAACCTCTCTCATCTCCGTGTTTCCAACTAAAAAGCTGCTACATTGATTTAAGAGTAAACCTTTCTGGAAAACGAGGTCCAGGTTTTACACTTCTATAGCTTTTGAGCGGGGAGGGCTACAATTAATGAAAATGAGGAGTCCGGTCAAGGAAGAGGTAGGTAGGAGCTAAAGGAGAAGAGGAAGATGACTGACCTTCGCTATCCATTTGCTCTAATGAAAATGGAGTCTTTGCTTCCTCCCTCGCCCCTCAAGAGGGAAGCCCACTGCAGCCAACGCAGGGCACCCCAAGGCGCGCTGGCTTGCCTGCTCCCACCGGCTAAACGTGCCACCTGAGCGCTTGCCTCCAGCTCCCTCTAGAGTTGCAAGAGGGGCAGTGAGAAGCACAACTTCGGAGCCAGAGCAGCTGAGCGAGACCTGAAACAAACGCTGCACCTCTCGCTCAAAGAGCAGGAGAGGCCCTTGCAGGCTTGAGGCAGGACAGAACACAGCAGCTCCGATTATGGACAGCAATTAGTAACTGACACCACTTTAATGCAATACTGCTGCAGCCTGAAAAATAAATGAATTTTAAAAAACCCTTTTATGTACATAACATCAATTTACAGAATTGCCCAGTACTGTGTACAACATATAAATACATGATCCAACAGATGCATAGAGGGTACATATAGGAGCCAAACATTTCACTTTTTACACCCAAGAACAAAAAGTTTGAAAATTTCTGCTTAGAAAATAAAAAGGTCACACCCAGCCCCACTGCCCCTTGGTGGTTACAATTCCTCTGGCGCAGAGGCTGCCTGCGACAGAAGACAATGACAGCCAAAGCCTCTGCCCTGACACAGCTGCGCATAGCCAGGCCCCTCCAATACGGAAGATGACGCCACACTCGCCATCTCGGTGGTGACCCTCGTCCTGCAGTCCAGCCCTGAAGCCCACAACCATTTATTTCCTGCTCTCTCTAAGTGGAAGGATCTAGAAAAACAACCACCTCTCTCCCCCAACCCAAGCCAAGGAGATTGCAGGAAGGGAGAATGGAAGACTGAATTCTGCTCCCCCTGCCAAGAGGGGTCTGCTTAACCCAGTCGCTAAAAAAGAAAGAAAAAAGGATGGTGCTGGCTCCAGTTCCCATGGAGCAAACCCTCCCTCCTCAAAGGGCTCAAGGAACACAAATCACTAGTGCCAAGGAAGGCATTAAGCAAGCAGAATGTTCAGCAATTCTTGTGGGTGGGGGCAGGGAACCCCTCAGAAATGGGATGGTCCAATCCTAGCAGGAAAATCAAATATACAGTGCTAACATTGCCTCTATTATGACCAGAATATTTTGTGTACAGGTTCCAGAATCCTCGTTATCAAAACAGACACATGAAATATACAGCTCCCCACCCCCCCAAAATCCCTTTTCCAGGGCCGTAATTCATCATCTTACCACAAGGCACAACACACAAAGCTTGGAGGGGCCAATGCAGTCGTCATGACAAAACGCCCCACAGCCTTTGCACATGATCATGGCTTTAAGGCTGCATGAACACTTGAGTGAAATCTCTTCCATGCTGCCGCTATCGGCAAACATCTGTGCAGAGAGGGACATGCCACGGGACGCGGCAAAGTTCGCTTTGTGGCTTAGCTGCATCATGCTTCCTGCAAGGCTCCTGGGGAAGCCTGGCACGCTGGAGGCGTAATTAAAGCCGGCGGAATTCAGCTGCAGCTTTGAAAGCTTCCCGTAAAACGCTTGCTTGATGTTGAGCTGGGAAGGGATGGAGGAAGGCTCCAGTGGTTGGGCAAGTCCCTTCCCCAGTTCCCTTGGCCACTTGAAAAAGGGCAAGTTCCCAACAAGAGGACTGCTTTGCAGGTGCTCCATCAGCTCCACAGGGCTTGGAGGGGCCTCCTTCCTCTTCTCCACGTTCCTCTTGGCTGGGCCAGAGCACGGCAGGACCTTCTTGTTCTCCACTCCTCTGCCGCCGCCGCCTCCAACGTGCGCACGCTGCTTCGGAGGCCAGTCTTCCCTTGTGACTTGCACGCCATGTCCAGGCGCGGCACTCTTGGGGGGTGGCAGTAGCTTACTGTGTGAAAGCATGCCCAGGATGGGAGAGGGTTCCAGGACTCTGGGGTGCTGGGCTCTGGCAGCTGCACTGCAGGGGAAGCCAGAGCCAAAGACCTTCTTCCCAAGAGCTCCTCCTCTCGCTTGATCCGGACCCAGAGAGGTTGTGCCGGTTGCTTTCAGCTTCTCTTCTGGGCTCCCAGGGGCAAGAGATTCTGCAGGGACAGCAGCAGAGGGATCTTTTCGATTGTTGTAAGTGCAGGAAGAAAACGTTGCTCCTCCCAGGCCCAGCTTATCAGGTTTCTGGGAAGTACCCACTGCTCGATCTGGAGAGTCTGAGCTTTTCTCTGGTTCCTTCTCTACCCTCTCCACAGGCAAAGGTGTTGGGCCAGAAGTGCACTGCCTCTTGGGGAAGTCCCTCAGAAACCTTGGTGCACAGTATCCATTGCCAACTTCACCACTTGTGTCCAACCCCTCACCCCTAGAGGGCTTTTGGGAAAGGGAACTCTTGCACTTGCTCTCCATTGGGAAAGAACAAACTTTGTTCAGAGAGGAGGCTGCAGCTACTATGTTAGGGCTGCTATGGGCCCCTGGAAGAACTGCTTTGAGAGGCAGTCTTCCCTTGAGCAACTGAACCACCAGAGGGTTGCTTGCTTCTATAGACAGAGGCTTGGGGGTCTCCGCCACCAGAGGTCTTTCCTGGCCTTCTGCATCAACATGGAGGGAAGATTCACAAGTTTCCTGCAGACGAGATGCCTGCGGTTGACAGGTGTTGGTGGCCCCTGCTTCTAACAGCAAGCCCTCCCTGCACAAGGAAGTGTCAGTTCTAACCAAACTTTCTAATTTGATCCTGTTACATTCCTCCTGGTGGCCCCTGTCAGGATCAGCTCCTTTCTCGGTAGCTTTGCTGTAGTCCTGCCCCAACTCTGCACTCTCATCCGTCAGCTCAGCTTCCAAGTCGGATGCCGTCTCCGTTGTCTCGCTCAGAATGCTCCTGGTTTCCTCGTCACTGGAGGGGCTGGTGCTTGGCTTGGCCTTCGCCTGCTGTCCGTCTGTCTCCACTCCTGTCCTCAGCAACACCTCCCACGGGGGAAGGCCTTCAGACAGCAGCAATGGCTTTGACAGAGAAACTTCATCCTTGCTGGTGTTGTGTAGCCCGCCTGGCGTTTCTCTTTCGTGCCGCTGTGGGGCCAGCTGGCTTGGGGACATGTGGAACTGTGAGGAGAGTTCCTCTGTCCCGACAATGCTGGAGGTCTCTGGATTGGGGATATGCTCCTCTACGTTTGGGCCAGATGTCATTTCTGGCCCCTTTTCTAGTTTGCTCTCCAGACCAATGGTACGGCTAGAAGTACCAGAGGTGGTTTCTTTCAGAATAGAGGCACAATTCGGAGGGGAACAGTGGCCATACTCATGCCCTTCCGTTCTACTTGCACCTTTGAAGAGAGCCACTGGAGAACGGCTTTGTTTGCTGCTTGGAGAAAATTCACTTCCCTCCTTCCTACCACGTCCCTCTTGGGAAGCAGCGCCTGGAGACGCTTCACTACTTATATCACTTGGGAGCTGCCCAGAGCTGCCCACTGGCGTCTCCGTGGCTAGGTGACCAAGGGACGGCTCGGCCACAGCGCCTCCCGAGCAGCTGCCCCCGGAAGCTTCTGCAAGCTGGGTAGCACCTTCAGACCGAAGTGAAGTCAGGCTGGAGGCCTGCCCAAACGCAAAATCTCCCTCAGCCTGCGGGGAAGAGGCCTTTTGCACGCAAGAGTCCGCTTTGGCCAGCTCAAAGCCGGTCTCCTCTTCTAGGTGTGAAAACGACAGTAGCTGTGCTCGCTGTAAATCTGACCTGCACTTCCCACGAGTTCTCTTCGATCGCCAGTATTTGGGGCGGTGACCGGGCTGCCGGATCCTGCAGCCGCTGCTGCCGCCGCCGCCACCACCACCACCGCCTTCATCCGTGTTCCTTCGACCTCCTCCCGGCCCACCCCCACCTCCAATGGCGGTGGCAGGAGAAGCAGCCTCTCGCTGGATCCTGCCTTGCACAGCACAGGCCTTAAAGTCAGCAGAGGCTGAGTCCCCGTTTCTGCCCTGGCTGGAGGGTTCTGTATTGGGGATAATCCTAGGACATATCTGGTAGGCTGGCTGACCTTTAACCACCCAGGGGGGTTTGATGCGGGAAAGTTGAATCTGTAAAGCAAGCAGACAAGAACAACAACAGTTTTACACAATGCGCTGGTGCTTGGCTATGTGTGCTTTAGAATTACTGCACAGTAACCCTCAATGGGGCTCCAGAAAACTTGCAAGCACATCATTTCAACTGTTATTCTGAAAAGATTTCTGGGAATGCAGTCAGGTAAAGGCATTCATTACCAGAGCCCTAGGAAGGAGGAGTATCTGATAAGCTAGTTGGGTTTTTGTTGTACTGTCTTTTCATGCTTTTCATTGTTTTTGCAGGAACCTTGAGCTCTGGGCAGGCAGCAAATAAAACACTTCTATAAAAAATCTGTATGCCCAGGAAAAACCTTCCAACTCAGACCTTTTCTCACCCAGAAGGTGCAAGCTGAAGCTCTGCTAAGAGTGAAGCTCTAGGAACTGACCCAAATGGGACTGGGGCGGAGGGTATGGGAGAGGCTCTCCAAAGTTGTCCAAGCAGGACCAAGTTAAGAGGGGGGACAGTGCCCACAGCTGTTAATGGCGTGGGTGCATTTAAGCTATACTGAACCAAGCAAAAGGCTTTCTTGGAAGTAACTACAAGAGGAACCCCTCCATTTACAGACGAGCAAACAGAAGAGAGAATAAGCTTTCTTTCTGAGGGAGGGAAGGCGTTTCCAAGATCATCCACCTGCTTGCTTGCCTGCCTTCCCCACCCATGCCCAGAGGGAGAGAGAAAAGGAGGGAGACGTATCGAACACAGGCTGCTCCAGGCCGCTCTAGCCCTGGTCCCCAAAGGCCTGTACGACCTGGTATGAGGCTGTTACCTACCCGGATGGGTGGGACTTTGGGTTCCTCTTTGGTGGGCTGTGGCTTTTCTGGGTGAACACTTTCAATTGTGTTACGAAAGGACTGACGATCTTCAAGCCGGGGCTTCTTCTCGGGGAAGGAGGCAGAGGCAGCCTGCTCAAAGCACTTCCTCTTCTGCTCCTTGGACTCCTGGTCTTGGGGCTCCTGGGGCAGGCTGGGAATTCTGCCCAACGCGGCGGCCGCCGGCATCACATCTTCTACCTTGCTCTGGATCCTGGTGGCCTCAGGTGAAATCTCCGGTTTCGGAGACACCCGGCTCTTTTCGCACAAGTCCACTTCCGGCTTGGCGTCCCTCTGACTGGGGGACTTCGGCTCCGGGGACGGTGCCTCTTTGGCTGCCGCCTCCACGTGCTCTGCCTCGCAGCGTTTGCTCAGGCTCTCCCGGGTTCTGCACCGGAGGGCACGCTTCTTCAAGTGTCCGTCTCGCTGCCGGGTGACAGGGCCACGCTGCACCCTTGGAGGTTCCTCTTGGGCGGCTGAGGCAGCCCTGGTCTCTCTGTTGACTGGAGCTGCTTTTTCTTGCTGAGGCACCTCAATAGTCAAGCCCAGCCTGTAGGTCAGGGACACAAGGCAGGAAGTGAAAGGAACCCCAAATTAGTTAATGGTATTACTGCTGATTCTACTGGAACTTCGACACCTTGCCTGAGCCAGTAGCCAAGATCAACTGGGGCACCTCAGGATAAACTTAGGTTGTTGTACATTATAAAGCAATTCTGCGTTAAATTTCTACAGCATTTTTAAAAAGTGCAAATTCTTGCTAGGTCAACCCATTGCCTTCATATACATTTGCCGGAACTTTAATTGCCCTTGCAAATTAAAAGACCTAGGGTGATAGCCAGCATTAGTAACTTCGGTCAATTAAATTAGATTAGTCTATTCCAAGTATGACTTGGCTGGATATCACCTGTAAAAATTCATTTTAAAAATTAAAGGTTGGAGGTAGAGATGGTGAACTGTGGCCTCCCACAGGTAGAGATGGTGAACTGAGAGAGTCAAACCTCTGCAGGTCCCCTTGCAACACTACACCCCCCCACCACCACCACAAGTGATGGCACAGAAACAGGTGAAGTTAGCTTGTGGTTTTGCTTTTTAAAGGTATTCAATAAAAACACCCACTTACTTTTGCCCATAGTAGTCCTCAAAAAACCTCTCCTTCCACTGCTCTGTTTTCTTTTCCTTCTCCATTTCTTGTCTTATGCGAACCTGCATTTCATGAGTGAACTCCCCTGCAAAAAAGCCAACAATGAGAAGCTGGAAGCAGCAGGTGCTAGTATCCCAACTCAACAAAAGTCGCATCAGGAAAGTGCATGGCAGGGTTAAGTCCAGGGCAGAAGAGACTATACTTCTGTGCTCTTGTCAGGTGAGCTGTAATGATCTCAGAGGGACACTGCCTTGGTGCCAAAGGGACAGCATTAATTGGGGCAAAATCATTTTAAAAAACCGATCAACGTGGGGAAACTTTGCTGAACGCTTTACATGTTCTTTGAAATCTTACGTTAATTACATATGAACAACTTTTTCTTTAACTGACAGAGTTCTACTAACTGTCTTAAAGGTGGAAGCACAATGCTGCCATTCTGCTTTCGCAAGAGATCTCCCCTTTCCTCTCCCCTGCAGTCCCTCATGCACCTTCAAGATCTGCTCCAGAGGGCGCATGAGAAAAGGAGAGCAAGGGGAATAAGCCCGGTTGGATGCAACTGAATGCTTCAGAGCAATAGGGGAGCCATGATCTGGGGAACCTTGGAGTTTTCCCCAGCGTTTCAGGGGTTCCTCAATGAGGAAACAAGTATGGTGAACAAGGTTCCCCCCAAACGCAGCTTGCTCACCACACAACTAATTGTCTCCAGCAATGTATAGCTAGAGGGCAGCCTGGGCAAGATCCGAAGCACCTACTTAGTTTGCATGAGGACAATGTCAATGCCAAAGAAGGTGCCCTAGGTTAGAACAAAGCCCAGAATCGTTTGCAACAAAGTGGCTCCATGGCAGACACTCACAGGTTTCTTAGAATCCAAGTTGGTGCCAAAAGCTGTTATCTTTGAAAGGGAGATGAAAGGAAACCTAAAAGTATTTTGGCTGCCTTCCTCTTTAGTGATTTCTCCCTCCAGGGATTCAGCAAGATGAGGATCTTTAATCTTTTAATACAGACTCACAGCTGAAAGGATCGTATATACCCTGCCTTTTCACTAAAAGTATACAGTGATCAAGTTGGCTAAAAATAAATTCATAAAAACAATTACACGAGTCTCTGATTTTAGACTGGCTTTCTGGCCTAGGAAGTTAAAGTACAGCGGTACCCCGGTTTCTGAACGTAATTTCCAGAAGACCATTCCGACTTCCGAAACATTTGAAAATCCGAGGCGCAAAGGGCGGTCAGCAAATTCAATAGAGAAAATTGGGGGAGAACTTCAGCAGAAGCCGTTTGGCTTCCGAGGCGTGTTCGAAAATGGATACTTCCGGGTTTTCAGTGTTCGAAAACTGAAACGTTTGACTTCCGAGACATTCAAAAACTGAGGTACTCCTGTACTTCTGAGCCATGCACATCATTCAAAATACTTAAGAGCCAAATTGATGATCTGCCCTGAAAATACAGAGGTATCACCACCGATGCCTCATAATCCACCAGACGCTTCCTACAGATTTTTTTTTCCAAGTCAGCTTCCACAACTGAGCAGAGCAGGAGGAACCTGAGGCCTTGCACTCCAACAGGCTTTCTTGCTAAAGCAGACAGAATTAGATTTTACTGAATCTGTCTGCAAGGTGGGAGGTCAGCGAAGAAGATGGATGCTGACACTGGGAAAAAGCCGCCAATGTTTCTGTTAAGGTTGTTTGGAGCCTGTGCTCCTGCCACCTCATAAATCAAAAGAGGCGGCCAGAGGGGCAGAGTGACTTGCACCACCACAAAGCAGGATCCGGGGAGTTCGACTTTAAGTGTATTCTGTACTTAAGTCGCCTCTACCAAAGTAGCCACTCCACCCCAGGCACCTACCATCAGCCAGTCTCTCTCTCCAGCTCTGGGCAGCGTGGGTGAAGAACTCGTTATTCAGAGCGCTCCCACTAAGCCGCATCAGCCCATCCGTCCCGGCCTAAAAGGAAACAAGCCACAGCAGATGAGAAGCGTGCACAAGTGTCGCAGAACAGAGGGGCAAGACGTGGCTGGTGGGGATCCGTACCTGCCTGTCCACTTCAGGGAGAAGGAGAAGCAGCTGCTGCTGGAAGTGCAGGGGCAAAACATTGAAGGTCCTGGAATTTATCAGCGCTCGCAGGTTTGTGTTGACGAGAATGGAGCCAGGCGTCTCAAAGTCTATATCATCGCCTCGGTTCCTCTTCATTTGTCCTGCAGTTTCCAAAGAGTCTCATAAAACCAGGAATATTTACACAGTCTACACGCAAGAGGCCCTGCCCGCAACCCGGTAGCTGTAGCCCTCCAAAACACAGAAGGCGCTTCCAGGCAGGTTTCCACAAATCAACACAGAAAGCAGCAGAGGCCGATACAGGCAGCTTGAACAATTAGGTCTTTCAAAAGACCTTGGCATCACCTGAATGCCAAGCACAATGGAGCCACTTCGAAACCACTGAGGCTTTCTGCTCCAGGAGGAAAACAGCTGGAGCATGTCTGGACAGATGTGTGGATGAATGAGTGTAGCAACTACCCCCCCCCAAGCAAAGTGACAGGCCCCCAAAGGAGAGAGAACTGGCCCTGGGCTGCTTGCTTCGGGCAGTGAACACCTCCCCAGCCCTAGACTTCAGGAGCCAACAGGAGTATCCACCCCCAGCCATTTAAAAAACCACCACAGGAAAACACCATCAGCTCATGCGGTGGTGGTAGAAGAGACACAAAACAAGCATGCTTTACGAATGATTTTAATTGTCTGGACAAAGAAAAGTGAACAGCCTATCATTTTATCCCCAGTCAGAACATTTAAGATTCTATCAGAAACTTTAAATATAGTCCTGCACAAGTACAGTAACTGATTCTCTTCGTTCCTGCTCCTTGAGGATTTGTATGGAGTTTGTTTACTCACAGGAGTATAGAGGAAGGTTAAAATTATGCAGTGCTCTATATTGTTCTGCCCACAGGGCAATGCAATGAACACCAAAAGCCACCTTTATCATCAATCACAAAAATATAAATTCAGCACATTGCCATCTAAAGACAGCAAATTCCAAAAATCAGTTGAATGTACCAGCAAAACTACACATTAAAAGCCTGTAGAAATAAAGGTGCTGGTCTAAGGTGATGGTACAAAAATCAGGCCTTCCAAGGCAGACCTGAATGCCTGGACTTGCCTATAAAAGCCCCGGACTCCTTCTGTTTGAAGCAAGAAATCTAGATACAGACAACAGACTGCACCTACCACTTGTGGGTTTCCGGAATCCTCGGATCAGCTGTGGAGGGTCCCTGCTGATTTCTGTCCTGCTGCGTATAGCAGTGTTGCCACTCAGGGCAGAGGAACCGCTGCTGCTGCTGCTGCTCTCGCCACCAACTTGTCTCCCTGTGAACCCTGAAACCAGTGAGCAAGGAGCACCCCACGAGACAACGTTAAACACTCCCCACATTCCTCACTGGACCTTATTATTATTAAACACAACCTCCACCAAGGTATGTAGCTGTGGCTCAGATAGATAAGGGTATGGTCAGGTGAGCAAATGCCACGCTACAGAAATCCAAATCTTGACATTACAGTACTCAGTTTGCACAATTTATTCCAGCTCCCATTATCTTGGTTTTTTGGGGCGGTGGAGGCAGGAAGTGAGAATAAGCACAGAAAGGGCTAGGCAGCTGAACAGGAAAGGAGCAGCCCCACCCAGTCCCCTCTGGTTTCAAAGCCCCCTTTGCTCCTGTCATTATGCTTGGCAACAATTACTTCCCTTCCTGTCTGTCTTCAGCCTCTAAGCCTGCTGAGAGAGCTGCTCATTCTTTTCTTTTTATATAGTGTCTAGATATAAGCACCACGTAAATGATTAGGATGGTTTGATGATGGTAATATTGATGGTTTTTACACTGCAAATCACTCCAGTGATCCTTGGATGAAGGGTAGTATATAAATTTAATAAATAAAAAATATAATTATTTTAGAGTAGAAATGTCTCTAATTTATCCTTGCAACAATGCTATGAGGCGGATGAAGGTACAAGATTTTAATCTGCTAACAACTTTTTTGCCATCTCATTTTTGTGGATTTTTTGTATTTCGATATTCTTGCAAATTTAATAAAAATGATCTACTAAAAAACAACAACCCAAGAATGTTCCACGAACAAGGATCTGAACAAAGGCCACCCATGCTGAGCCCCTACAAGTATCTACAACTGCAGAGGCCGGGTGGTGGCTGCTGCAGGTATTGCTTTCTTCTCTTCTGTTAAAATAATAGTGTTAAATGAAGTCAGGGATGGAACTCAAAGCCTAGGAGACACTTTAAACCAATTTCCCAGTGAGCTGTATTCGGAACAAGGTACAATGTGTAGCAAAGAGCCCTAAAGGTAAAGGTACCCCTGACCGTATGGGCCAGTCGTGTCCGACTCTAGGGTTGTGTGCTCATCTCGCTCAAGAGGCCGTGAGCCGGCACCGTCAGAAGACACTTCTGGGTCACGTGGCCAGCGTGACGAAGCTGCTCTGCCGAGCCAGCACCAGCGCAGCACACAGAAACGCCGTTTACCTTCCCGCTAGAAAGCGGTACCTATTTATCTACTTGCACTTAAGGGTGCTTTCGAACTGCTAGGTGGGCAGGAGCTGGGACCGAACAACGGGAGCTCACCCCGCCGTGGGGATTCGAACCGCCGACAATGCGATCAGCAAGTCCTAGGCACTGAGGTTTTACCCACAGCGCCACCTGCAAAGAGCCCTTAGCAGACCTAAAAAGTGCCAAAGAATCTCTGTTGTGCATGGCACTCGGAAGCTCTTGTGAGAGGTGCCAGATAGGGGTTTGGTACTGGAGGGCAGTACGGGACACGGGTGGTGCTGTGGGTAAAAGCCTCAGCGCCTAGGGCTTGCCGATCGAAAGGTCGGCAGTTCGAATCCCCGTGGCGGGGTGCGCTCCCGCTGCTCGGTCCCAGCGCCTGCCAACCTAGCAGTTCGAAAGCACCTCCAAGTGCAAGTAGATAAATAGGGACCGCTTACTGGCGGGAAGGTAAACGGCGTTTCCGTGTGCGGCTCTGGCTCGCCAGATGCAGCTTTGTCACGCTGGCCACGTGACCCGGAAGTGTCTCCGGACAGCGCTGGCCCCCGGCCTCTTGAGTGAGATGGGCGCACAACCCCAGAGTCTGTCAAGACTGGCCCGTACGGGCAGGGGCACCTTTACCTTTACCTTACTGGAGGGCTCATGTAGATGTGCAAAGTCAAAGGGGGTGGGGAGTTGGCTCACCTGAAGAAGTTTCCATATGAGCACCATTTACTTTCAGAGGAGTCAAAACTACACGGGGAAGCATCACTCCTGTCTTTTTCTTCTGTTTGCTTGCCTGTATTCCAGAAAAGACCAAAAGAAACACAGTGCTGGTGAGGAAGCATCAATTTAGGCTAAAGCAACAGGCTTGGCAATGACACCTCTCCTTTCCTTACTGGAGGTCCCCACCTCTTGGGGCTTCTCTAGCTCCAGAGTTCCTGCACTGAGCCGGGAAACGATCAGTCCATGTGGCCAGCAATGTCTCCCTTCAACTCTTAAGATTCTAAGGCATATTCATAGCACAAATATCTGCAATATTCACTGAGGACAAGGCAAATGGCAAATTTATGTATTTAGAAAGGCAGGTTTATATTAAAGCCCTAAGGTAGTGTACCGGGGTAAACTAACTCAAAGTTGAATTCCCCAATCACAGTGACTCTGCTTCAATCCAAGACACACCTACATGGTTAATTGGTTAGTCCTCGAGCACATAAGCAGACAGATGAACATTCTGAAGAAGAAGTCACAGTGCAGACCGTACACAAACTGTGAACTTCCTATTGTGTTTCATTCCTAAAGAGGCAAGTGGCACTCCTTTTTGAAATATTACGGCCAAGTCAGTCAGCGGTGGGAGGGGAGGGATATACTTGGACGAATTGCCAAATCTACATAATTGGATTCCTTCAGCAAAAATCTGAACAGGTACCTACCTGGAGTAGGTGATTTTTGTGGCCCTTCTATGCAGCAATTCTAGTCTGCCTGCCCAATCTTGCAAGGGCACTCTCCCTCCTTGTGAATCCCAACAACTGGTGCTCAGAAGCACTCTGCCTCCAATTGTGGAGGCAGAACTCAGCCATCGGGGATAGCAGCCACTGAAGGAGAGACTTTTGCTGAAGAACTGCCACGGCGGGTCAACCTGTGCAGCTGCAGGTTTCTTCTTCTACTCCACCAGAGCTCTGTTGAGCCCTTCTTTTGTTTTTACTTCTTCTTTTACTTAAAAGGTTTATATGCATTGCTATCCTTCCTGATGCAGTCTGCTTTGCCCCACTGCCCACAAGCCCCCAGTCAAATGCCCCCATTCTACCTGTGAGGCTGCTCTATGGCTCTCCCGAACAGCAGGCACATTCTTGCTCTGAGGCTCAGTGGAACAAGAGGCGCTTGAGGAGGTTTCATCTAGAGATACTGAAAAGGAAAAAAAAATCATCCCATCAACACTGGTGGAAGAAACAAGCAGCTCAGGGCCGGCCAATTGTCTGCCCTCGACAGGGCTGCACTTCCTCTGAAGAAGCAGGTAAGCAGTTCTGGATCCAGCTTCATCACTGGAGACTCAGGTAATCTCGGTGGCAAGGAGTGCCTTTCGCCAGATGAAGCTGGTACAGCAACACTGGACATTCCTGGACGGAGACAGCTTGACCATGGTAATCCAGGTATTAGTGAATCCAGGCCTGGATTACAGCAAGGTGGGGCTCCCCTTGTGCAACTTGTGCAGAATGCTGCAGTGTGATTGCTCACAGGAGTGAAACCCATGTCAGCATATTACTGTCAGTTTGCATTTTTTGGTACAGAAAGTATTGATCTGATGTGTAGAGATCTTTCCTATTCTAATTAATCCAAGTGGGTTCTGGAAGCTTCTCTGTGTGAAAGAAGCAAGCAGAAGGTTCATGATGTTTGGGTTTTTCCTTCAGAGAAGCTGAGTAAAGCTGACTTAAACTGGTTTTGTTACCTCTGACTATAATAATAAGGCCAGGAGGAGCCTGGGTTTCACTCTTTTCTACCTCTTTTTCCTTCTGGTGTGGTGTTCTGTATATAGTGTTAAGGTTTTAGTCTTCTTATAAGTTATTGTAAACTTAAGTTAAGTCTGCTGCAACTGGATTTCTTTATGGACAGGGCCAGTCCTGAATGTATTCTATTTGTGACCATTGTGCTCATTTGCCGTCAGTAGCAGTAAAGCTCTGCTGAATTAAATACTAATTGCCTCTGATCTATTTTTTTGTGAATTCTGCAACGTGTTTAAGTTTTTACTCTGCTAACTATACACTGGAGTTCTGCTCTGGATCAATATAAGTAGAATTAATGACAATTACACCTCTGCTTAAAAGATCTGCACTGGCTGCCAATCTGTATGTGGAACAATTCAAGATGTTACTATTGGTATATAAAACCCATAACAACTTGGGACTCGTTTACTTGAAGGTTCACCTTACCTCACATATGCCCACTCAACCACCTTGATCTGTAGAACTGACTTTTTACAAGTGCCACTCAGTCTCCACTTGAAAGGAATTATATTTCAAACATGGCAGCAACTACAGTCTGGAACTTCCTGCCTACTGAAACCAGGCAAGCTCCCTGAGTTGGTGAGGTTTATTTGACAACAGTGGAAAAACAGCCTTTAGTGTCATCGGCCCAGTCCTGTGGAACACTTTGCTTATATTCTGTTGTTGCCTTCTGGTTTGTTTGTTTTTTTGAAAATAATTTTTATTAACAGGCCAATCACATCACATTGTTCAAATCACATTAGTTCCAAATTATACAGCCAAATTTTAATTTTTTTTTGAGGGTACCCATACATCAAGCTCGGCACGAGTCCAAAGTTCCGGATAACTCCAGGCATCACTTATTTTACTGCTTTAATTAGACAGTTCAATCCAGTTCAATCCGAATAGTCCTTTATTACTTTCTTCTTCATCTTGTTGTTATCATCATATATTCCTTTCTTTGCGATCTCTGATGATTCTCACAAGCAGACTGAAAACTGACGTTTCTGTGTGGGTTTTGTACTCTTCAAAAGCCAGGGACAGCCTCTGTTCAGTTCTTCCATAAACAAAATTAAATTTCGGTCTGTCCTTTGTTTTTTCTCCGGCTTGCCAAATAAATCAGATAGATCAGGGGGCTCTGTCAGGTCCAACTTACATTCCAGTACTCCTTCTCTTTCAAACAGTCCTGATTCTCCTCCCCCTGTCCTTCTTTCTCCGGCAAGCCTGTCTTGGTGAGACGCCATTTTTTAACTGCGTCATAGAAATTTCCTCTTTCTCACCGTTACCATTCTTCTCTCCTGTTGTAATCCATTCCCACACAGTTCTTAAAGTCCTGCTTATGATAATAAAAACGCGATGATCTTATTTATTTCTGGGGTGAGGGGTTATTTTATCACATTATACAAAAAGGAAAAAAGGGTCTTTTCCTCCACCCCCCCCTTCGTTCCAAATATACAGTCTCCTAGTGTTAATTCATCAGAAGATTTACTTATCCATCCGTCACTCCCGGTCACAGAGATCCATTAATCAGCAGCCTTATCGTCGAGCTTTACTTGATGTATGTGCTTCAGCCTTATTTCCAATCATAAATCTTCCAAATATAAATCCGAGCTGAAGCAACCAGCACGTGCTAATTGGAATCGGCGTCAGGAAGAGCTGACTTCACCGAGGGCTTGTGCCAAGTGTTCGGCACCCCCATCTCTCGGATCAGGGGGTGCATTGTGAACACCGCTGGCAAGACAGGGCGTCCCCATTATCCTGGGGTCGGGGGAAGGCTGCATACTTCCCATAGCAGCCCCTTAATCACCTCGATGGGTCAGAGAGATGTTATTGTCGGCCATCTTCCAACGTGCCACCTGGTGGCCCCGTTGTTGCCTTCTGTTGCCAACTTTTAAACGCTTGCTGAAAACTTTTCTCTTCTGCCAGGCCTAGGCAGCCAATTAAGAGTCATCTTCTCTGGCGATCCCGCGTAGCTAGGCAAGATTGTCTTCCATGAATACAGTCTTAACAGCGAGTCCGTAAGTGACTCTGGAGGCCAATTCTGGATCCACACATCCTTCCAGTGGGGACATAGGTTTCCAGGCAGGAGTTGATCACGGTGAGGGTTTGCCGAAGGTGCCTTCCTCTTAGCATGTTTCTCCCTTTCGTCCTGAGTTTGAGAGTCTTCAAAGTCCATGACACCTTTGGTAAAGGCTGTTCTCCAATTGGGGCACTCGCAGGCCAGTGTTTCCAAATTGTCAGTGTTTACACTACATTTTTAAAGATTTGCCTTGAGAGAGACTTTTAACCTCTTTTGTTGACCACCAGCATTATGGTTTCCATTTTTAAGTTCAGAATAGTTGCTTTGGAAGACGATAATCAGGCATCTGAACATGACCAGTCCAACGAAGCTGACATTGAAGAATCGTTGCTTTGACACTGGTAATCTTTGCTTCTTCCAGTACACTGACATTAGTTCGCCTGTCTTCCCAAGTAATATGTAAAATTTTGGGGAAACACCGTTGATAGAAACTTTTGGGGAGTTGGAGATGGTGTTTATAAGCAGTCCATGTTTCACAATGTTCAGTAAGGTTGGTAGTACAATAGCTTTGTAAACAAGCTTTTTGGTTTCCCTGTGAATGTCTCGGTCCTCAAACACCCTGCACTTCAATTGGGAGAAAGCCACATTCACAGAACTCAGGCAATGCTGGATTTCAGAATCCATGTTGGCCCTTGTGGAAAAATAACTGGCCAGGTAGGAAAAGTGATCAACATTTTCCAATATGTCATCAACATATTGAAGGTCTATGACGGAAGTTATGGTAACCTTACTCTTTACACCCCCCAACAATGGTGTGTTGATATGTTTGTTTTTTATTTCTTTTTGCTTTTAACCTTTCATGATGTTATTGTCTGGTTTTATGATTTTATATTGTTGTAAACTGCTGTGATATACTTTTATGATGCAGCAGTATATGAATATTATTTAATAAATAAATCATTAATGATAATGTTTTTGGCACCTGCCCCAAACCTCTTCACTTAGGCAAGCTCACTCAGACTAGGTAACTCTCAGGGTCCCTTCCTACTCTACAATTCAATCTGAAGCACACATCATTTTAGTTTATATTTCAACTTGTGATGATTGTTTATATTTTGACATTTTGGGGTAAATGTTTTTAGCTTCTGATTTTTATCAGTAATTTTTTTGTAAGCTGTTGAGAGGGTTATACAGATTCTGTTAACTAAATAAAAACTCGGCCAGGCAGGCGCTTACTGTCATTATCGCCGCTGACAGTGCTGGCTTCGTTGGAGCCACTGCTTTCGGCATCAGCAGCATCATCCAGCTCTTCTCCTTCGGGGGCAGACAGGTTCCGGGACCACTGCACAGCATCTTTCTAGAAAGACCAATCAAAGCTCTGGTGAATTTCCCCTTACGAATCAAAGTGGAAAAATCACTGGGATAATACTGAACCCAAGGGAACCCTGATGTCCAATACCTGGTTGATGGGTTAGCAAACACACTAATCTCGATCCATCCACCTTGATTAAAAGTGCTGCTTTAAGCACTGGCTTTAGAAAAAAAACAATATGCTGTGTGTCAGGTTAGTAGGTCTTATGGCACTAATGCTCAAATGTTTAAAAATCTTATGAGTGCTATGCAAACTGAATAGCAGGTTAGAATATGTAAGCAGATTAGAATATGTAAGCTGAATAGCAGGTTAGCTTTGACTGTGAGCCCAGCTTGCAAGAAAGTCTAGATATCATATTCTATCATGTGTCAGGTGTTCATTCAATCTTTGCCAGCTAGATAAACCTTTGCCAAATCTCTGGTGTGGAGGAAGAGCAATCTGGTCTTACCTTGAGGGTGAAAAGGCTGATGCGCCCAGGGAGTTTGTAGAAAAGCCCCTCACAGCTCCTTGAATTGGAGTGGAGCATGGCATTCAGGCAGGCCAGCGGGGATGTGCCACTGAAGGAAGGAAGGAGGGAAAAATGCATCATTGGATATGGCAGCTCAGACACACATTGGTTTATAATTAACAGGAAAGTTATTATGGGAACTCTGCTACTTCAGCCACCCCAACCCAGCACAGCAAGGCAAGACACCCCAGTGTTGAAAAGACACTTTCAGCCTGTCTGCACGGCATAAAGAACATATTGTTTTCATCAAACTCCCTGATCAGAATAATCACTACCAAACCAAACACATCAGTACTTGCACAGAGTTACTGTTTTTTATTTTGTGAAACATAAAGGTGTGCAATGCAATCTCAAGTTAAATTCTGGCCAAATAATTTTATATTGTCCAGTCAAGAACAATTTTACAATAAGCATTCTAAAATCTTGTTTTAAACAGGAGATGGTGAAGGGCAGAAATATTTTTCCGACTCACTCCTCCCCAGCATATTTCCCTGGCTGCTGTTGGAAACAAGAGAGATCCTTCAGTTTCCAGTGGGAGAAGCATCCAAACTTTGCAACTGCGTGGTTTAGGCTTCTCCTTGAAGCAGCCACTGGCTATGCCTACATGCTGGGCTCCTAACTGAAAAGCCCAAGGCACACCTTCTATTCCACATGCTTTCGCATCACTGCAAACACAGTTGCATGTGGAGACAAGAAGAATCTAAACTGCCTTGAGTACCATCAGGGGAAAAGGTGGCGTATAAATAAATAACTGAACTAAACTTACCTAAACTAAATTAAACCATACTGTGTTATAACATGATCTTTTATTTCAGAATGCCAAAGGCAAGAAGGAGGTGCAAATATGTGTTTGCCTCTTTAGGAATATCAAATGTTGGGAAAGAATGATAAGACATAATGATGTTTAGCGATGCTGGATCCCAACACAAAACTGCCTTGGCTTCGTGAACATGGTAACAATGGATGAAATGTTCTTCTTTGGGGCCCCTTTTACAGATAAGCATTCACAGAAAATACAAAACATAGAAAGCAGAGCTCTTTAGGTGAAAAATTTTTTTTTTTAAAAAAAGATGTTACACCATCATCACTGTGCCCCACTCCCTTAAAGTGCTCTGTCAGATGCAGCTAATTTGAAAAGATGTCACACCTACAAAATAAAGAGCCAGTAAGATTATTTAAGCTGATAAAAAAGCACAACTTGTTATCATTTCTAATGAATTAGCAGCAAAGTTAGTTGTGATCTGTACCAGGGTGGCAAATAAATTGAAATGAAATGAAATCCAGGAGGAAACATTTTAAATTCCTGAGGACAATTTTTTGCAGAAGCCCCATCCTTATTTAGAAAGTAATTTACCTTCTGTAGACATGCAGTGATTCCATAGGAATGCCGGTGACATGTGGAGAGGAAATGACGTATCAAAAGAAAACAGAATGAAATTAACACAAAATATTCAAACTCCAGGTGGGAGATAAGCTATTTCAGACAAAAAAACAGTGACAGGGTATAGTCAGCTTGGGGCACTTTACTTCTGAAGGGCAAATAAAATTATTTATCCCATCTGCAAATAACTCTATACCTTATTAAATGCAGCTGGAGACTATAGGTATATCTAATTAAGTCTACACTTTCATTCCTGCATTTAGGCTCCTGTCTCAGTTAAAGGTGTTGCAAAATGAAAGATTGTACATTTTCTGAAATGTCTTATAACTGAATCTCAGACCAAAACACAGCGTCAGAGTGTACCAAACATACTACGGGCCAGATTCAATAAATCAGATGCACTAGCAGAAGCCAGTGAAACAAGTTCTGCTACTGAAATGGGACTCTCCACCCTGCCCTCCCACAAGATGAAAAGCTTGTGCTGACTGAACAACTGTAATAGCAGTGTGTTGAATTTCTCCCTCTGTCTGTAGTATATAAGTAGCTTTAACTCAACAATAAAATGCACATGGATAAATGTAGGGGCTCAGATCTCTACCTGAACCACCATGAGATCTTTTGATGAAGGGAAGTATATAAATGATAATAATAATGATAATGATAATGATAATGATGATGATTAATAATAGTAATAATAATAATAACAAGCTTGTTTGCTCTTGCCTTGGTAACACACTTTATACTCAGGAGGGAGGGGAGATTAATTAATTTATTTACATATTTAGAATCCATATTTTTACAGAACTATTTCAAGGCATAGTACAACATTTATTGATGAAAATCAATAAATACTGATTAACAAAGAAAACTCATGTTACAAAAGCCTGTCCAAACGATCTAGTTTTCAAATGATGTCTGAATGAAGAGGTGTCTGAATGAAGAGGTGGTTCCTAACGAACCTCTAATGGCAGAGAGTTCCACAAGGTGGGGCCTGGTCTCTAGTGACGGCCAGCCAAACCCCAGGGGCCATGTGGGGAGCCATCAGAAGTGTCCCATCAGAGGATCTCAGTGATCAAGGTGGAACGTAAGAAATCAGACGGTCTGTAACATACTTCAGGCCCAAGTTATTTAGGGCTTTGTGAATTAACACAAGTACCTTGAACCTGGTCTGGTATCAAACCAGCAACCAGTGCAGCTCTTCCAGCAGCAGAGTAATGAGGCTGTTCCACAATCCCTTGGAAAAAGACTCACATGGTGAAAAACAGCAATGAGTGGGATTCCAGTGGTGTCCAAACTTTTTTCAAAGAGGGCCAGGCCGATCAAAGTTGTTGGCCTTCTTTTTAGGACTGAAGTTGTAGAGGTTTTTTTAGGGGTCGGATTAGGCTCCCAAAACAGACTTTGGACATGCCTGGATTATGCAGGGCTATTGGGTTATTGTTTTTGGTTTGAGTTTATATGTGGTCTTGTTTGTGAACCGCCCTGAGACTTCTGGGTATAGGGCGGTGTATAAATTGAAAAAATAATAATAAAATAATTCTTGAACAGATCCAGGAAATCCACCTATTGAACCTAAAGTATGACATGGAACATTTTCAGACCAAATGCAGGTTTTTAAAGGCAAGGAAGAGGTGCACTAGAGGAAATAAAGAAGTCAACTTCATCCTACACCATACTTTTAACTTAAACACGAAGAACACTACCAACCTCATTTCCTTTAGGCCTTCTGTTTCTATGACCTGCAAAATCTGTTTTGGGGTCATGGGTCCATCAGAGTAGTTTTCCAGCACCTGAAAAGATAAACAGTTCAAGCTTAGCATGTAAACCCCAAGCCTAAGGCATTCAAACTGAAGATAAAGGGTTAGAGAATCTGGCCTAGCCTTTCTACAAAGCTATTGAACATGGATTTTTCAGGCCATAACAGTCCCAATGCAAGCCCATGCCGACTCAAAATGAAATGAGTCGCTTGGCAAGATTTCATCCAGTGCCGAAGGGCCAAGCTCGATGAGACAGGATTGCACCTGTGGACCTATTTTAAAAGCAGTCACTGGTGTACCATATTTTTCCATGTATAAGACGCCCCCTATTTTTTGGGACTACAAATTAAGAAAATGGGGAAAGGATTGCCCAGAGTTGTTGAGGTTTTTTTTTTAGAGGGATTGACGAAAATCCCCAAAAGACAAACACAGACAATATCACGTGTCGCCGAAGCCACCAATCATCTGCCCAGTCACCAACAGCACCCACCAATAGCCCGCCCAATTGCTGCAGTGGCAGCAAATCAACAACAGCCATTGCCACGACCATCAGACACACACCCAAGCGCAGGTGGCAATCTGCTGCTCGTGGCAGAAACCAATTGCCCATCCCCATACTGCACTATCAGTGTATAAGACAACCCCCAATTTTTAACATAATTTTTAAATGTAAATTCCTCGTCTTGTACACAGAAAAATATGGTATTTATTTAAGCAATTTACACACTGCTTAACTACAATAGTCTTTACAGTACAAAAATAGATTTTTTTTTAAATTATAAAACAAACTATAAAACAAAACATCAATTAAATGCCTGCCAGAATAAAAAAGTATTCAGTAGGCAGTGGAAGCTATTCTTATTAAATATATATATAATTCATTACGCAATGTTCACCTTAAGGTCCCAGGGCAGGTTAAAGGTAAAGGTACCTCTGCCCGTATGGGCCAGTCCTGCCAGACTCTGGGGTTGTGCGCCCACCTCACTCAAGAGGCCGGGGACCAGCGCTGTCCGCAGACACTTCCGGGTCACGTGGCGAGTGTGACAAGCTGCATCTGGTGAGCCAGCGCAGCACACGGAAACGCCGTTTACCTTCCCACTAGTAAGCGGTCCCTATTTATCTACTTGCACCCGAAGGTGCTTTCGAACTGCTAGGTTGGCAGGCGCTGGGACCGAGCAATGGGAGCGCACCCCGCCACGGGGATTCGAACCGCCGACCTTTCGATCGGCAAGCCCTAGGCGCTGAGGCTTTTACCCACAGCGCCACCCGTGTCCCAGGGCAGGTTACACATTATTAAAAACAGTTTAAAGCAACTTGCAATTACAGAAATAAGGTGCATCCTTAAAATATAAACCTCAAGTGTCAAAACCAGAGTAAAGAGGCGTGTCTTCAGCATTTGCTGGAAGCCATATACTGAAGGTCCCGCACTCTTTGGGGAGGGAGTTCTTCAACTTAAGCAGGGCCAAGGTGTTTGGAGGGGGTTGTTTATAACCCCCCCCCCCGCTTCTTTTCCCAATATAAATTGCTTTCCTTCAAGATACTATTTGCCCTCCTGGACAGATAATCAACTCTGGCCCTAAAAATCACAGAGTTGCTAGTAGTATACCTCTCAGACTATGAAACTGTCAATGTCTCCTGGTGAAACAATTGACTCACCAACAGGCAACCACAGACTGGACCATGACCATGAAAGGTTGCACTTTTATTTCAGTGCCCTTTTTCAAAAAATGTATACAGTGTAAGAAGGCATATCATAGCTACAAGATACTGTGAAGGCAAGATTTTCAAAAGTACACGGGATAATATTTTGACAGCAGCCATGATAAGAAGCCTCCAGCTCTGGCTTAAAAGATATAAGCTCTTCAGTTCAAGTTAGAAGTCGACTTCTCAAGCTTTTCTTGAGACACATTTGGAATTTCTCAGCATCTCCTTTCAAAGACGCTGAAACAAACCTGTGCTGAGAAGAGGACCCCCTACTTTTGATCAAACACACTCTTCTTCCTGATAAAAGCATCATGTCAAATTATACAAACATGGTAATGGAAAAAGAGGTGACCTCATGGATGTTCCATAGGCTACTTCACATGTTATTGAAATAAATTCCATTGTGTAACCTAAAGCTCTTATTTCGGCCTATTGGTACTCTCAAAAATAGAGAGTGCTGAAATAAAGAGTTTTAGGCCCACAATTTTCACTTACAGTCTCACTAAAAGGACAAGTTGGTAACACTAATTGTTGTGTGCATGTGAGAACATAAAGAATGGAGTTCCTGCAAAGCTGTGCCAAGGGAGTAGCAGCTGCAGGCCATTTGAAGAGGTGAAACAGCATCAATGGGGCATCTCTGTTGGAAAGGAATGCAGGTCAGTAACCACCAGTGAATCTCCACCTCCACAAAGAGAAAGATCAACCTGAACCACACATCCTGCTGTCACGCAACCGAGAATCTGCCAACATGTCCTAGGAAAGGTAAAAGCAAATTATATCCATAGCCCTCAGCCCTGCATTTCTCAGTATGTGATACTCCAAGAGCTGCGAATTATAAAGTTATTTGGCAGGAGACCAGGAAATGGAAACTGTGAAACACACACCTAAAGTTAATAGAAGCTCCCAGGGAATCTAAACAAGTGATCTAAAAGAAGGTGCTAAGCCACAAGGCACTGAGGAAAGCCATTCTAATTCTGAACAAAGACAACTACTAACACAGACTTAAGTGATCCAGCCTCCTTAAAGGATAAAGAGTGACTCCAGGACACTTTTAAGAAAGAGGCAGCCTTCATCAGTGAAAAAAGGAAGTAAGATCCTGGTGGAAGGGTTAAGCTCTGACATGGTAAGACACTTGGACACCTTTGACACAAATCACACATAGAACATTAACCCAGAAAGAAATGTAGCTTGCAGCTGCACATCAATGGATCACATGAACCCGTTCTCTAACAGTTACATGTGAGATTAAGTAGAACTTGAGAATTCAAATTAAATATAAAGCATGTCATGCTACAGGGCAAAAACAAAGCATGAACAAAACCACCAAGCTATAGAAAGATGTTCCTAAGGGGCACAATTTCGCTAGAAATTGAAATGACTGCTAGCTACCTTCACCAGTATTACAAGTAGTGCACACAATACCTATGAGTATGTGAATAAGTCTACTGGAAGTCATAAAAATCACAGGAAACCAGCCACAACTCTCTTGTGGATGCCTCAATGAAAATGAATGCTCAGCAAAAGGGCTTGGTAGATTGATCTCTAAAGTTTACTATAGCACACATCACATCTGAAAGGGTAAAACACTACAAAGGAAGAAAGCAGTTGCTTAACAAATCACAAGAGTCTGAGATTTCTATGAGATTTCTTCTCTTGATATCAGATTTTTTTATTATTATTTATTGAATGCGTACACTGCCCTTCATCCGAAAATCGCAGGGCAGTTCACAACATAAAAATACAAAATGAGAACACAAAATGCATAAAAACAAAACAAAACGTGCACCCCTTATCCCATAAACAAATGGCATATAAATATGAAACTAGCCCCCCTGTTGGCTTTTCAGACCACATGTTATCTTCACAAAGAACATTCTGAAGCAGTTCTTTGATCGCTGTGCAAGGGAAATAACTCAAAAACAGGGCAGAGCCGGAAGTACTGCCTGAAAATATTTTCAGTTTATGATGACCCAAACACCAGGGGATCCTGGGCTGCAGCTCCTCCAGATAGTTTGCTACCAAGATTAGCAGTTTGACTTTGGCATGTGTTGAGTATCATTCCAACTGTGTGTATTTAAAATACTTTTCTCAGAAGCTGCGTGGACAGAATGTATAAGGCACCCAGGGGAAACGAAGAACTACGAGGAGGTATGTACAAAACATAGGTCTTATACAAAGATCTGTTTTGAATGGGTTTGCAGTCGGCTTGAAAGCAACCCACAAACCAGGTGTGGGGCAGAAAGCCTTTAAGCAGATAATCTAACCTGAGGTTGAGCCAGCAACAAACCAGAAATAGAAAGGTAATGATGCTCCATACATATTAAGAAGACTCCAGACAAAAGGGGGCAAAAGCAATACTGGTCTGATAAGCAAGTTCACTCGCAGAGCAAGGGAAAGCAAAGTCTTCTCACAAGAAGATTGCTGCTGTGACATTAAGAGGACTGTGATCACCAATAGTCAGCATGGATTTCTGAAAAATAAGTCATGCCACAGGGTTCTGTCTTGGGCCCGGTCTTATTCAACATCTTTATCAACGACTTGGATGATGGACTCAAGGGCATCCTGATCAAATTTGCAGATGACACCAAACTGGGAGGGGTGGCTAACACCCCAGAGGACAGGATCACACTTCAAAACGACCTTGACAGATTGGAGAACTGGGCCAAAACAAACAAGATGAATTTTAACAGGGAGAAATGTAAAGTATTGCACTTGGGCAAAAAAAATGAGAGGCACAAATACAAGATGGGTGACACCTGGCTTGAGAGCAGTACATGTGAAAAGGATCTAGGAGTCTTGGTTGACCACAAACTTGACATGAGCCAACAGTGTGACGCGGCAGCTAAAAAAGCCAATGCAATTCTGGGCTGCATCAATAGGAATATAGCATCTAGATCAAGGGAAGTAATAGTGCCACTGTATTCTGCTCTGGTCAGACCTCACCTGGAGTACTGTGTCCAGTTCTGGGCGCCACAGTTCAAGAAGGACACTGACAAACTGGAACGTGTCCAGAGGAGGGCAACCAAAATGGTCAAAGGCCTGGAAACGATGCCTTATGAGGAACGGCTAAGGGAGCTGGGCATGTTTAGCCTGGAGAAGAGGAGGTTAAGGGGTGATATGGTAGCCATGTTCAAATATATAAAAGGATGTCACATAGAGGAGGGAGAAAGGTTGTTTTCTGCTGCTCCAGAGAAGCGGACACGGAGCAATGGATCCAAACTGCAGGAAAGAAGATTCCACCTAAACATTAGGAAGAACTTCCTGACAGTAAGAGCTGTTTGACAGTGGAATTTGCTGCCAAGGAGTGTGTTGGAGTCTCCTTCTTTGGAGGTCTTTAAGCAGAGGCTTGACAACCATATGTCAGGAGTGCTCTGATGGTGTTTCCTGCTTGGCAGGGGGTTGGACTCGATGGCCCTTGTGGTCTCTTCCAACTCTATGATTCTATGATTCTATGACTACAAGGCATGGGCAAGATGAGCAATGGGGCTGAGGTGCACATAGGGACTTATCATCCATTCAATCTCAGCATTTTCAAGGTCAAGACGGGTGACTATATTCCCGGCAACCTTGCCCCTGTCCTCTTGGTGTCACCTGGTAGCTTTATTTGCATGCTGCTGGCATTAGATAGTGGTTAAGCAGCAACATATGCCAGGTGTCCAAGCAAAGTGTTTGACCCACAAAGATGAGAATCAGTGTATAAAATACAGATGGAAGCGTCTAAGCAAAGCTGCCTTGATGCTCAGTATCACTCTGCACCTGAAGAGAATGACAAACAGTAAGGAACTCTACCCGCTCGAACTCTAGAAGCCTGACAGAGTTTCTGAATTTCCTAGTCCTATCAATAACTCAGTCAAATACAACCACCAGCATGAGTTTGACCAAACTGCGGGAGGCAGCGGAAGACAGGAGTGCCTGGCGTGCTCTGGTCCAGGGGGTCACGAAGAATCGGACACGACTAAACAACTAAACAACAGCAACAAGCAATTTTCATTTACTTCTAAGAATTTTTATGTATATGGGGGGGGGGGCATATACCATCACTTGGTAGCCAAGCCCAAAAGCAAAAGTCTCATTTGGATGCATTTTGACTTGCCTACTGCTGACAATCACCATGAGGTAACTGATCAAAGTATCATTTATCAGTTTTAGACCCTTAAGTAGTAGCAGTTGCCAGGACATGCTGCGTTCGCCTCTGCGTAGCTCCTTCGTTATTTCAGCTATCGTGATATACAGTGGTACCTCAGGTTAAGAACTTAATTCGTTCCGGAGATCCATTCTTAACCTGAAACTGTTCTTAACCTGAAGCACCACTTTAGATAATGGGGCCTCCCGCTGCTGCACGATTTCTGTTCTCATCCTGAAGCAAAGTTCTTAACCCGACGTACTATTTCTGGGTTAGTGGAGTCTGTAACCTGAAGTGTCTGTAACCCAAGGTACCACTGTAATTTTCAACTCTTTTTCTAACGATCCCTAGCATAGAATTTGCCCTTTCTGCAGTTACCACACACTGGGTTAACATCTTCATCAAGCTGAACAATTACCAGCTATATGCTGTGGATGCTAAACTATTTTAGGAAGTGAAGTACAGAACTAAGAAACAGTAGCTGTTCTAGAATAAGAGTTGGGCGCCCAGTGGAAAGTTGAACCCAGGCCTCCCCAGTGCAAATTCTATGGACTCTCCACTACATCAAGATGGTTATCATGGTTGGTAGTAGTAAAAAGAACTCACTGAAGATCTTCAGTGGCAGGCATATATATTCTTATAAGAAAAGCGTAAGTCTAAAAACTTTAGCAGAGTTTCAGAGCTGGACAAAAATTTTGGTTGCCATCATCACTGTGTGTCTCCCCCCTCCCTCCAAGCGCTCTGTGAGATGCAGCTCATTTGTCCAAAGCATCATGAGAGTCTCCAGCTAATGCCTGGAATTGCCTAATGCAAGGACTAAAGCAAGAGGTACTCACAAGCATGGGGGAAGGTCAGTAATACTCCCACTGCTTTTCCTGCAAAAACTGGCATGAAGTAAGGGGCAAAAGCACTCTGTCCCACCCCTCAAGTTCTTCCACATGCCATAAGATGTTGGAAGGGGACCACAATCTCTTGTGCTTGATACAAAAGGAGACAAGATCTCACTTTATACTGGGCATCCATGGAAGCATCAGGTAGCAGTTTCCAGAATTAAGTGCATGGCTGCCACTGGCATTTTTGTGGCCCCTGTGGACAGAATAAGTATCACTGTATGAATGCTCTTGCACTAAATACAGTGGAACCTCGGATTAAGAGCTTAATTCGTTCTGGAGATCCATTCTTAACATGAAACTGTTATTAACCTGAGGTACCACTTTAGCTAATGGGGCCTCCCGCTGCTGCTGCAGCCGCGCAATTTCTGTTCTCATCCTGAAGCAAAGTTCTTAACCCGAGGTACTCTTTCTGGGTTAGCGGAGTCTGTAACCTGAAGCGTCTGTAACCTGAGGTACCACTGTACTAAACTTGAACACAGCTAAACAAGTACAGTACTACCTTGGAAGTCGAATGGAATCCGTTCCAGAAGTCCATTCGACTTCCAAAATGTTCCGAAACCAAAGCATGGCTTCTGATTGGTTACAGGAAGCTCCTGCAGCCAATCAGAAGCTGTGGAAGCCCCGTCAGATGTTCAGCTTCCAAAAATACGTTTGCAAACCGGAACAGTCACTTCCGGGTTTGTGGCATTCAGGAGCCAAAACGTTCGAGAACTAAGCTGTTTGAAAACCAAGGTACGACTGTACACACTTCTGTACTAGACAGTCGAGCAGGGGATGAATACTGTCCAAGAAAGGAAACCACCAACTAAAATTGAAAAGTTTCATCCTCAGTCAATAATATAGAAGACAGATCATCCAGACTACAGCCACATACAACTTGCCCTACTCAACGTAATTTTTTTTTAAGTAGAAGGGAAGCATTACTTCCTGAACCCAGTCTCTGAAAACAGCACAGTAAAAGCAGATAACTGCATGATCCAGCCTGCAAATAACTGAGCATGGTGTATGACAGGGGTCGGCAACCTAAGGCCCATGGGGGTCATTTAACTGGCCAACGAGCTGCCCCCCAAACCAAGCCACCCGCTCAGCGAGTCCCCGCGCGCTGAACTAAACTGGTGCAGCGCGGCACAGGACTTGCTTCCACGGTGCCGGAAATCGCGTCTGTGCATGCACTGATGCCGAAAAACACATCTGCGCAGATGATGATGATGGAAATCGCGGGCAGACGCACTCACACTCGCGTGTGATCCAGGCCCACGGAGGGATCTCTGCTGGAGTGAACCGGCCCAGGTGAGGTAAACCTTGCCGACCCCTGATGTATGCAGTGTCAGTGCTCATCTCTAGTTTGGAGTGGAGGAGGGAAGTGTTATCAGAGTTTTGATAGAAGGTTTTACACGCCCACCTGAGGAATTTGTCCCCTAAATAGATACAATTATGCTTCAATTCTGCATATCCCCTCCTCCACACCTCCTTTTTTATTACTGGGAGTGGAGAATGGATGGGCTTTGTTATTTTTAAAGTGCAAACCAAAAAGAAGAAAGGACATGCCTCCATTTAAGATTTCACAATTCACATGCAGGGAGAAGCGTTTTTTTGCAACTGTAACCACACAGTAAATTCCTGTAACATTCCTCAGAATGCAAATCAGTTTGATCCCAGGAAGTGCTGGAAAACACTAAAGCAGAGAAGCTTCAGATTCTTGGAGCAAAATCCAATGCATTTTTAGTTGGAAGAACTCCCATCGTGTGCCATTGGGGTTAAGTCCAGGTCTATACCACTGCAGTCTTACGGACTGTACTACACATGCCTAGTCAAAAGTCAGTCCTAGGTAAGTAAGTATAATACTGAAGCGATCAAAAACATGGCTCCGCTCCAGAGGTGAAAGGTTGCTAGTTTATCTACTTCTAATGACACCACAAAATTGTTTCCTTAAGCCTCTAACAAAGCAAGCCAGAAATTCTGCCCATACCTAGAGGCGATATATTTTAGTAATATTGAGAAATTTAATCAGCATCTACTAACTGCTGGCAGCTTTCTCAGGAAGAACGCCTACTTCCTACCATAAATGGGAACACACATGCATTCGCCTCTAAGAGCCTACACTTCTCACTCTCTCAACCATTAATGAAAACCTTTGTATCTCCCTCACACCTGCATGAACACCCCTCACAGCTAACAAGAAAATGGAATTAAAAAGTACTTTCTTCTGGAGAATAACTCATTCTGTGGGCCTTTAAAACCCTTGTTAAAAATCTATCCCTGCGCAAAAGAGGACAGGAGGCTTCCTCTATCTTTAAAGAAGGTTTCTCCTTTGTAAAAAGGACAGTGAAAATTACCTCAACCAACCATAATGTATGAGCCAGGCAGTCTATTTCAATACAGTTCTTATGGAAGGAGAGTGAGAATAAATGGTAAATCACCTATTCTCATAAAAGGGGGAAACACAATCCTGCTTTAAGAAACAGTCCTTCCCAACTGGACATGAGAATATGATTCCCAGCTTCTACCAGACATAGCACTAGGCAGAAATGAACCAATGCTCTATAGTGGCCCATACTTTCACCTCCTTGTTTCAGCCAATGGGAAACTACGAATGTGAGAACATAATAATAATAATAATAATAATAATATCTTTATTGTCATAATAATATCTTTATTGTCATTGCCCCCTCTCAGAGCCCCTCTTCTCCAGAGCAGAAGAAACAATTTCCATGGGATCCCTTCCTGCCTCAGAGGTTGTAGCAACTTGTCACTGTGGAATCTTATGTGGAAATGACAACAGCAGGCAAAATTCTTCTCCCTTTGCTGCAAGGCTTAAAATGTGGAAACAGATGTCCCCATGTCATTCTGAAGATGAAAACCAGTGGGCAGACAAAGTTTCCCAGGCTTTATTGAGTTTTCTTTTTAAAAATGTATTAAACAGCTGTAAGAGATTCCCAAGTCCTGCCTCAACTCTGCAATGTGTGTACCAATTACTACTACATAGGAGAAACTTTTCTCTTTACACATATTGTGGGGAGGAGATAGTGCCCCTGCCTCTAGAGCAGGGGTTGACAACGTGCAGCCCATGAAGACCGTTTTACTGACCCATGAGCCGCCTGCTCGGCGAGTCCCCTGCGTGCTGCGCTAAACCAGCGTAGCAACTCTCCGAGCAGCACTGGAAATCACATCTGCGCAAGTGCAGATACCGGAAATCACATCTGCGCATGTCCAGACGCCGAAAATCGCTTTTGCACAGGCGTTATTTTTGGCATCTGTGCATGCGCAGAAGTGATTTCCGATGCCACGGACATGCACAGATGCAATTTCTGGTATCACGCTGCGCCAATCCGGCCCACGGACTATCTCCATGGGAGTGATCCGGCCCATGGCCGGTAAACCTTGCTGACCCCTGCTCTAGAGTCCTAGATAAACATGGGAGTAGCATTTTAGCTTCTCTTTCCATCACATGTATGTCACAGGTAGAGAGGTATGTCTAATGAAGTGAGAAATAACCTCCATCTAGAAAGACACCTGGCATTCTTTGAGTTTGCTCTGCCCGGCAAGTCAATATACAATACAGTAACAGTGTTATCATGGTACTAAAAGTCCCTATCATAGTCAGGCAACACAGATATACAGTGGTACCTCTGGTTACATACATACTTAATTCATTCCAGAGGTCCGTTCTTAACCTGAAACTGTTATTAACCTGAAGCACCATTTTAGCTAATGGGGCCTCCCGCTGCTGCCGCTGCATGATTTCTGTTCTCATCCTGAAGCAAAGTTCTTAACCCGAGGTACTATTTCTGGGTTAGCGGAGTCTGTAACCTGAAGCGTATGTAACCTGAGGTACCACTGTATCTGACATGCTTATGCCAACATGAATGAACTTAAACAGAGGTGACTCTTTACTCACACATAGACAAGTATATACAGTGGTGCCTCGCAAGACGAAATTAATTCGTTCCGCGAGTTGTGTCATCTAGCGATTTTTTCGTCTCGCGGAGCGCGGATTCGCTGGGTATTAACGGCTTTAAGAAAAAGGAAGCAAACTCGCAAGTCGTTTTCGTCTTGCGAAGCAAGCCCATAGGGAAAATCGTCTTGCAAAGCAACACAAAAAACGAAAAACCCTTTCGTCTTGTGCGTTTTCGTCTTGTGAGGTACCAATGTATCAGGAAAACAGAGGTGACTAACTCTGAGCTTGGAAATTCATTTTCATACCCTGAACCAGAAGCAATCTTTCCAAAAAAAGTTTATTCTACCACATTGTATACTGCCTCTAATGTGGAAAGAACTGTGCAACCATATACTATGCTACAGTCAATTTCTGTGTAACTCATTCCAAGCCCCATGACATAAGTATAAATTATAGGACAAGCTCTCAAATTTCTTGCATCCTGAGGGAGTGCTCTATGGAGAATGAATGAAGTATAAATCCCTGTTGCATTGAAAAATTTCTAAATACTCAAAATGGAATTCCAGTCCAATGCTTCATTATTTCCTGACGGGCTCCTCTCTTCCCATTATACGATCCTTATTGCAAAGCTGGTGTGCTGCAGTAGGTATGAGGTTGAGCTACAAATATGCAAGTCCTTGGGTTTGAATCTCAAGTGTGCAATGAACTTAAAAGTTGGCCTCAGACACACATGTCTATCTCAGCCTTAAACCTGTCCATCTGGGGAAAACACTAACTTACATTATAGGCATATGAATCATTTTGAACATTTGAAAGCATTATACAAATGTGAAGAATATTATTGTAAAATCACTCAGTCTTGTGACCCATTTCATCAGTTACCCACAAGGCGGCTGTATCATAATGATTTCAATCCTAACCCCACTTACATTAGAGTAAGTCCTACTGAATTCAATGGGGCTTAATTCTGAGTAGACATGGCTATGATTGTGTTGTAACATGGCTACCCCTCTAAATATTATTACAGTGGTACTTGGTTTTTGAACGTAATCTGTTCCAGAAGACGGTTTGAGTTCTGAAGTGTTCAAAAACAAAAAACTCAATACGGAAGCCGCGTGGCATGTTCGACTTCCGAGGCGTGTTCAAAAACCAAAGCATTCACTTCCATGTTTACAGCATTCAAAAACTGAAATGTTTGTCAACAGAGATGTTTGAAAACCAAGGTACCGCTGTATTGTTTCTCCCTATTCTAGGGAGACTGAAGCAACTGTCATTTGTTTGTAGATGAACTTGTGTATTACTAGCACAGCCTTCACAGAACCTACACACAAACATAAATGTGATGTTAGCACCTTGGACATGTGAGCACATTTGGAATATTGTGTATAGTAATTTCACTTCAGAAGGAAGCAGTAAAAATGACTGGGGTCTGCAGCAGCTTTCCTATGAGAAAAGGTTACATCATTTGGGACTTTTTAGTTTGGAGAAAAGTCAAGTTGGGGCATTTCAGAAGTTTATAAAAAGGTTTTACCCCTCTCTCATAACACTAGTACATGTGGCAATCCAATGAAGCTGAAAGGTCAAGAGAAAAGAAAGTTCTTTTTCACAGAACTATGACACTTCTTACCAAAGCAGCCTGGGTGGCTTTAATGGTGGATTAGAAAAATTCAAGGAACACAAGGATATCTATAGTTACTATGCAGGACCGTTATGTTATTCTTCCGCTGTCAGATGCCTCTCAATACCAGCTGTTAAGAATTACATCCAGGAGAGCACAGGTGCATTCTGGTTCTCCTTGCAGACTTACTGCCAAGGGGTCTGGCTGGCCACTGTGAGAACAGGATGGTGGACTAGACAAATCTTTGGCCTGATCCAGCAGCCGGGCTCTTCTGGCATCCTTACGACTGAGATTCTGTATCAGGGGAATGGGGAAACTTGCGGCCCTCTGTTGAACTCCCACTGCCAATACGGTCAGGGGGTGATGGGAGTTGTAGTCCAGCATCACCTGGAGGGCTTCACACGTTTCGCACCTCCACTTTGTTTATCCTGTGCAGGGCCTAAGACCAAACTGGGGGGAATTTCAAGTTTTGACCCTCCTGCATGGCCTTACCCTTGTTCTTACGCCCATCCTCGTGGGGGTGCTTCTTTGACACCCTACGGGGGTCACCCGGGAGAGGAAGTGGGAGTTGTGCCCACTTAGCTCTCCCACCTGGGAAAGGCGAGTAGTTCTCCGATGGGGAAGCAGCTCCTCCCACCCCGCCCCACACAAAGGGAGCGGCAAGGAAGAGCCCTCCGCCCCATAACACCCCCCCCCAATGCACACACAAAAAGAAATAAAAACCCCACGCGAGGGGCTTATTCTTCCTTCCTTCCTTCCTGCCCCCCCCCCACTTTCTCACCAGGCGGGCGGCCTCGGCCCACGTGCGCTCCTTCTTCCTCCTCTGCTTCATCTCCTTCATCTTCCTCCGAGGGGAAAACAAGCGAGGGGCGCTCCCGGCAGGCGCGCGCGCGCGAGGAGGTCGGAGGGGGGGGGCGGCGGAGGACAAGAGCGGCCGCGGGGGGGGGGCAGAGAGCGGGAGCGAGCAGGAGGGAGCGAGCGGGAGGAGGCAGGGCAGGCAGGCGGGAGCGCGCGCGGCCGACCGTTACTCGGGCGCGGTTTTGGCGGCGGGGGGGAGGGGCGGGGCGCTGGGCTGCGCGCGCGCGAGGCGGCTGAGGGGGAGAAAAAGGGCGGGCGGGCAGGCAGGCGAGAGGGAGGGGGGCCCGGCGCGCGCGCGCTCTTAAGGGGTGCTGAGGGTGGTGTTGCCGCCGCCGCCGCCGAGGCCCGACATAACAACGGAGGAGGAGGAGGGGGCTGGGGGTCAAAGGTCTTCGAAAGGGTGGGCGGGAAAAGGGAGGGGGGAAACGAGGAGGAGGAGGAAGTGGACGGCAAGAGAGGCGAGGCGGTGACGGAGGCCCGAACAGTGGCCGGCGAGGGACAATCCTGTCAGGAGCCCTGTCAGGAGGCGAGGGAGGGAGAGGGCTCGCTCGGGGGGTTTGAAGGAAAACAAGCCGCGCGGGCCGACGGGAGATGTAGTCTTGGCCAGCGGAGCGGGGAGAGGAGGCGGGCACGCGCGGCAAGGGCGTCGGGACTACAAATCCCAGAAGGCGCCGCGGCGGGGAGAAGGCGCCCTCTCCCGCCCAGAAGAGGAGGGGGCTTCCGCTCCGGCGCTGGCGACGCTGCGGGGAGGCTGCCGCGGTGCATGATGGGCGGCGGCGCCAAGCGGGGAGGGGGAGGCCGGGAAGAAGCCGAGACATCCGGGTACTCGCGCGTTCAGCCCTCGTGTGAACGCGCAAACCCGTTAACGCTCCCAGCTCCCGCGTTGAGAGGCGGGAGGGAAGAGAGGGAAGAGACGGGAGAGCCCTGACCCCGTTCTGAGGGCCGGCCCACATGTCACGGAGGGGCGGCGGCAGCGTGGTATAATGGTTAGAGTGTCGGGCTAAGGACCTGGGTTCGAATCCCCACTCGGCCGTGGGACTCGCTGGGTGGCCGTGGGCCCTTCACTGCCTCTCGACCTAACCTACCTCGCAAGGTGGTTGCTGGGATGACACGTGGAGGAGGGAGAGAACCAGGTGCGCCACCTGGAGATCATTGGGGGGGGAGGTGGGGTAATAAATGCAATAAACAAAGAAATGGGGGGGGAGAGAGATAAGTAGCACCGCAGGCAGCCAACGCGTCGGACTCCCCCTTGCTGGGAACCAGGAGGGAGAGGGCGGCTGGTCCTGCGTTCGAATCCTGCTTGCGGGTAAGGGCATCTCTGGGGGGGGCTCCTTACTGCGAGGATAGGAGGAAGGGGCCTCACTTGGCCTCATCCAGTAGCCAAGCTTTTCCTAAGTCCTTATGGAGCCTCCCGGTCCAGGGGCGGCCTTTCTGCACCCCCAGGTTCTTAGAAGCATTTGCACTGTATGTAAATCAGCTTGTTAAATGAAGTCTGTGAAGCCTGCAAAGCTTATCATGTGGAAGCGTGCATGCGTGTATGTTGGGCACGGGTGTGACTGGGGGTGTACCGAGAAATCGTTTGAAAAGTTTGCAGGGATATTGGAAAACTGCTACAATGAGTTATATGGAAACTCAGCTAGGGGACTCGAGGAAGTCATCCAGTAATGATAATTAAATTGGAATTTTAACAGTTAGGATATATGTTTGTTCGTTTGTCTTTTTTATATTGTGATGTTTTTCTTTTATGTTTGTTATAAATTTGGAAAATTGATAAAAAAAATTGGGAGGAAAAATGAAATGTTTGCAGAGATTGTAATGGTTTTCCACTGGAGAGCCGAGGCAAGGATCGGTTTTGCAGAGATGTCACCGTGCAAAACAGTTACAATCTCTGCAAAACCATCTCTGCCTCAGCTCTCTCCCCCTCCCCCTGCAGCCACAGCCAATTGCCCAACAGCCTGCAAAGCACCAAGCTCCTCAGACGCTGCAAAAAACACCAACTGGGTTATTTACTTCAGAGTAGTGGAGGGGGGGAATCTTGCCCTGCCCCACTTCTGTGCATGTGTTGCGCATGTTAAGGTGGGTAAGATGCTGCCTAGCTGCCTCTCAGACATGAAATTCTTGCTCAAGAGTAAAAGAGCAGATTGCTGTGCCCTTAAAGCCAAAGCGTACCACTTTTCTGCCTTGCCTTCCCTTTCCCAGACATGAGGCTATTGCTTTTGTGTCCTAATAGGGGTAAATGGAAGGAAGATGATTTAACTGGCTGCTTTATGCTCTCCTATGGGAGAGGGCTGCATGGCCATCCATCACGGCTGCTTGAGGTTCCTTCATTGCAGGGGTTGGACTAGATGACCCTCAGAGGTCCCTTCCAACTCTGATTCTGTGATCGTCCCAAAGGTGATGCAAGTATTCTCTGTGCTGTGTACTGCTGGGGAAGCTTTAGTTTCCCCGTGTGCTGTGAAATGGCTCAGTCCTTGCTTTTATGTGCTGTATTGCTCTTAAACAAAAAAAAATATTATGGGTTCTTTGACTATGAAAACCTATATACGGATAATCGATTTTCTTTTAGTTTGTCCTAGATTTCCAAAGCCCTATAAGCTGCTAAAACGGTTAGGCAATTTGGCATCTTTTATTTTCAGACCCCCTCATCGATCAACTAAATTACATGGTTTCTTTTCATCTTTTAAATATATGGGACACGCCTAACATCAGTTCTAAAGATGAAAAGGATTCAAATAAAACTTCCCCCAAAATGCAAGTGGGAGCAATTGGTAAACAAACAAACAAACAAAAAAAGCAAATACACCTCAAGGCTGCAATCCTAAATAATAAGGAATTGGCCCCATTTGAACACAGTGGTACTTCAGAGTGAAAAACTTAAACCCAATGAGTAACCTAGGATTGAGCTTCATGTAGCTCTAGAATGATCTGCTTCACTCAAATTTTTCAATGCAACTAATGGGAATATTTGTTTAGCTATTTTTAAAAGTGCTGTGTTTGACGGACACATCTATCTTTAGGCAAGAATTGGAAAATAGAGGAAATGGATGTGAAACAAGAACGTCTTGGTACCGCTGACCTGGTGGTTTATGGGCTCGCATGGGAAACGTCCGAGCATGAACTGGAGGAGTTCTTCAGCAGATTTGGAGCAGTTCTCAAGAGTCCAGGTATCTGGCGTAACTACCCTTCCATGAGCCATGACTGGCCAAAACATCAAAATGTAACTGCTGTTTGTTGTGCTTTCTTAGAGATATTGCTTCACCCTCTCCAAGAACTGTTGAAGTTACCCAAAAATAAATAACCATAAAAAATGGTATCCGAGCCTTGTATCAGGAACAGAAATTTCTTTTTGGGAACAGGATTGTTGAGAAACCATTTGCTGCCCTCGGACTTTTGTCTTCCTTGGCGCTGGGACTAAGTGGCTGTGGTTCACTTAACTCATAATGGAAACAAGTCTTTCCTTGAGGGCCACTGAAGCAAGGGACTGGGACTGAGCAACCGCATCTGTTTCAGAATTCAGCTCAGTTTGTGTGTGGTCTTAGTCCATTTCGGTATTGAGTTTGGTCAGCTGAAGTCATTGTGGTAAAAAAAGGAAGAGTTCTGACCTTTTCATGCTGGTAGCTGGGGTTGTTTGTCTAAATCTGAGTCGAGAGAGAGAGAACCCCGAAAGTTACATGGCTGAGCTGGTTTCTCGGCAGAATTCATGGAGTGGCCCTCTCTCCATTCTCCCTCTGCTGCAGCCATACAGAGTGGCTGTTGAGGGACAGAGGAACCTGGTCTCTAGGCTGCAGCTGTTAGCAAGGGAAGATGATGAAAGCAGGATGAAACCTTCCGCTGAAAATCATCAAACATTATTTTTCGCACTACTTCATTTTGAAATTCAACCCATGAAATAGCTGGGTAGAATTGGTACGTAATTGGTAGTGCAATGCCATTGTTGTTACAGCCATCTCATCTCTGCTCCTGACCCTAGGTGATGACTGATTGCAGATCCAGCCAGTCGAAGCGGATCGGACTGGTGACATTTGCCGACTACGAAGCACAGATGAAAGTCATGGTAGAGAGGCTTGGAGCGCCACATTCGATCCCAGCTTCTGAAATAGAACCTCAAGGAAGTTTCCTTGCGATTTAAGCTGAAGTGTCATGTTAATCTCTCACGGTGTTTGCTCAGAAGCACAGATGAATCCAGAGATGGTTGTTCTTTTTCTCTCCGTTTCTCAAAAAAGGGGTGTCTTCTAAGCTTGACATAAGTTCTGTTCCCGGTGGCTTTACTGCGCAGGCACACGGAAATGTGTGAAGTGTTCATAGCAGAAGGGCTTCTGTGCAAGAGAGCAGATATGTGTGTACACAACTCTGCATGCAGTATGTTGGTTATTAAAACAGCTAGACAAAAACATTTGCATTAATTAAAATCTAAGGACTGCTGCTGCTGCTTCCCAGCAAGGACCACGCTGCTGAGAGTCTGAGGGCCCTGCTCCTGCCTCTCTCCACCTGGCCCAGGGCGGGGCCTGACAGGCTTCATAAGGACTGCTGCTGCCCAGCAAGAAGGTACTGCTTCTTCTTTTAAATTGCTTTAAAAAAAATTAAAATATAAAAAATTCAATAAATAATGATAATCTTTTGTTCTGCATTGGCACCAGCCAACTTCAGAGGAATTTTCAAATCCGAGGAAGCCGTGTGTTTGGGGTTGCACCAAAGACATGAATGCAAATGATACCTGTGAGCTTATTTGCCGGTTTGGAGAAGTCACTGATGTCTTTGTTAAATAACCCTTCGGAGGCTTTGCCTTTGTTACGTTTGCTGATGATCAGGTATCTATGCAAAGTGCCCTGGTCTTTTGCTGATGTGTAGGCAACTTATTCTTAAGTTCATGAAGTTCCTGTTCAGTTCTTGTTGTATAGAAAAACTTAAGTGCAGCAGCCTCATGAGACAGACTAATTCTTGTCCTATTGGGTGGCTGTCTGTCATAGAAGCTTTAGCTGAGATTCCAGCATGGCGGGGGGCTGAGTAGGGGCTAGTAGTCAAGGGCAACTGTGTCACCCCCCCACACACACACATTGCAGAGGCAAGTTCGACCACCGCAGACCCAGATGTGAGTAGGCCATAGAATTTGTGCTATTACCAAGCAAAAATGACAACAATTTGGTTTTGGGTGGAGAGAAATTTAAGGCACTGCAGGAAATGGGTTAGTAAATTGCTCTCTGAAGCACCTCCCACCCTCTCCTTTAAAAAAGAGTTGAAGGTGAGGTTTTTGGAGAATTTTTCCTATCTATGGTGCAATTGCATTTAGAATAATACCATGCACAGTTCTGGTGGCCTCACCTCAAAAAGGATGTTGCCAGGTTGGGAAAAGATTCAGGAAAGAGCAACTGAAATGATCCATGGGATGGAACACCTCCCCTATGGAGAAAGGTTGTAATCTCTGGGTCTATTCAGTTTGGAGAAAAGGTAATCTTGCAAGGTCACTCACTCTTTCCTCTTCTCTTCCTCTGACCTACCCCAGAGCCAGGAAGCAGCAATGCCATGGTGAGTAGGAGAACTCCTGTCACCCTCGCACAACATAGAGGACGTTACGACTACCACAACTCCCAAGGAGTGTTAAAAACTGGGAAAGAAAAGCAACATGTTTGAGAAGCACATGCTTTTATGCAACTGTTTGAATGTTTCGTTATTGTTGTAAGTCTGTTTTGAAGAAAGTTCTGTTAGTAAAGTTCCTTTTTCTGGAACCATACTTTTTGGTCTGGATAATTTTTATTCCGAGAGGAGCCTGCTTTTATTCATCCTATTGCTTCAAGCTGCGTAGTATTAATACCTGCATTTCAGAATGCTTCAGAGAGGTGTGGCACCACTGGCAGGTAGCCTCTGCTTAATTATGCCCAGCGAAAGAGGTTGTGGGAACCAGGTAATGTTTCTGACACTTTGACCACCTAACACACACACACACACGTGTTCAGGAACTGGGATTAAATGGCAGAGCACTGCCTCTTTCCTTGTGCCTACCTACCTCAAACAGCAAGCTTGGAGGAAGGACAGGGTGAGGTTGAAAATGACCAGGTCCTGCTCCTTCTGAAATGATGGCCTCAATAACAGGTGGGAAATGAGGAGGTATAGGTGGGTGGGGAAAGATTCATATACATGATTATATAATCATACTGGTTAAAATGTCTGGTGGCAAAAGGGAACAGCAGGAACTCTACTGGGATCAAGGGCTTAAAATATGGGATGAGTTTAGAAACCTAATAAAATTCTAAGACTCAAGTTTCCCATCAATGTATGAACACCTTTCCAAAAGGATGAAAACCTGTGAATGTGAAACAGCATATGAAAAAATGTAACATTACAATGAGGAGGGGAAGGAAGAGGCTTTATTATTATTTTACATACAATAAATCCAATTTTTATTTATTTATTACACATCTTTAGGAGCACTTTTACATTCCTAGACAAGAGAGATGATAACAGATACAAGCTGTAAGATCTATGGACAGAAAAGGAACTATGTACGAGCTATTTCCAAAGGTCTGGGAAGTTTCTCAGAAGACAGTTGCACCAGTTCACGTTCATTCCACTGGGTACAGTCCCTGTGTGAGACCCACTGAAATAAATGGCTTTGCAGCGCTGTGCTGCTCTCATTCATTTCAGCCACACTGGAGTCCTACCCAGTGGATTGGATCTGCGGGGTCAAATAAAGACAGATTTAAATCAACAAACACCCCATCCTTTCAGGGCTGAGCCACCAACATACAGTACAAAGGTGCTGAGCACCCACCCAGTGGGCACCCACCCAGTGACCAGTGTTACACAGTCATAGGATCATGGATGGCTCTTGCATTAGCTTTCCTAGTGTGTCGGCTGTGCGAGAACAGCACTCGTGAGATTTGTGGTTTACTTTTCAACCTCAGTTACACTGCCTAATGCCACAAACAGCAGAAACGAATTTGCAGAGAGATTTATTTAAAGTGATTTTCTGAACATCTTGTGACCAGGTCTACAGATAACAACAGACTCACCCTAGAAAAGTCTTTGCCAACCTGGTGCCCCTCAGAAGTCCTGAGCTCCAGCTCCCAGCTGTGCTGGCTGGGGCCTGGTGGGAGTTGTAGTCCAAACCTCAAGGGCACCACGTTGGCTATGGCCGCGACACATAGGGTGCACCTACCAGCTGAAAGGTTGGCACAATTCTGAGCAGTGTCCCAAGATTTTCACATAAAGCTTTTAAAGAAACTGCTTCAATGGTCGTGGACCTCAAGGTTTGGGTCGTGGACCTCAAGAGCTACTTTTGCTGAATTATGTTTGGGAGAGAAAAAGCTAATCCAATTATGCAGATCAAAGGAAAGACAAAGACATTGCAAGCTAGCTCCCATGGTTGCACTCGTCATTTCCTAGGCCTTAATGGGTTTCTCTTTCACGCTGGACCTCAGACAGGCAGATCAGCTGTATCAGGATAATTCTGTCAGTTTTAAGAGAAGATCCCCTTGTCAGGAAAGAGGGGAGAGGAGTTATGAATCACATTATAAACAAAGCACTATCTGCTCCTGCTTCTATCTGCTCCTGCTTCTCATTCCTCTCTCTTGTATCCTTAACCCAGGGCTTTCTCCAAGCTAGCCTGGAGAAATCTTTGAGGCACTGGCCTGCCTACCTGATTCTTACACGCAAAGCATCCCCTAGGATATTCCCCCTCTGGTTCTCCCCCCTGGACGTTTCCCAGCAGAAGCCCAATACAATGGCAGAGCCCACAGACTCTGTACCTTTGCCTGAACAATTCTTTGGATTCACAACCAGCACACCTCAGTATCTAAGCCGTACAATCCTTTTCTTAAATAACAAAGCAGTGGGGATCAAAACTAGAGAGCTGAACCGGATGGGGGTGGGAGCACTTTGATACCGCAGGAGCCAAGAAAAGAGGTTTTTTGTCAAGAGCAGCCAAGCTCGCCGTGAAAGGGAGGCGATGCAGGTTCCCTCTGGCCAATGCAACAGCCAGGGGCCATACAGCTCCACTCCATGGAAGTCATACATTGAAAACAGAAAAACCAGCCCCATTCCAGAAACTCACTGCCCAGAATCCAAAGCAATGGGGCTTGTTGGAACAGCTCTGGGCTGGTAGGATGGCCTGTGTGGGTTGTCCTTGCTTGCGTGGGTGAGAAACCATAGAGTCAGTGCAGCTGGAAAGGACTGCTCAGAGAATGTTTGACATAAGGGCAACAAGGCAAAGGCCATACGCATTTGAGAGTATTCCTCTAACCAAGCAAGTTCTCATACATACCTACATGCACACTCGCACCCACAGCAGGGTCTAGGGAGAGGAGGGCCGTTAAAACATTCAGAGAGGAAACTGGTGGGGTGGGGAATATTCACAGTACAACAGTCAACAGCAACCCCAAAATAAAATATTAACAACTGAATTCTCAATATACATCAATCTTAAACGTACAAACTGAACCGTAAAACGATACCCGGAGGGGGCACCTTCTTCAGCTTTTTGACCTGGCCCAATTCAGCAGCAACGTGCGCCCCAAACACTGCACAGGGCAGCTTTGGAACTGGGGCGAGGAGAAAGAAAGAGACTCTGAAGAAGCAGGACTGTTCTAGCACAAGCCTTGCCACTGGAACGGGCAACGGTGCCTTCCCCTTGAACTCAAACCTTAAACCCCTTTCCCATTCGACAGAAGATTTGGGGCTCAGAACACTTTGAAAGATCCTACCACTTTGGACAAGGTGAGAAGCAGCGACTCTGGTCTGAAACCACCCTCTGCTCACAAAAGGAACATTCTGCAGTGGCCAGGAACTGCTTCAGCTTCCACCCCTCTGCGGCGGAAAGCACAACCAGCCTCGAGAAGTCACAAAGGCCATGCGGACAGTGGAAGACAATGAAGGAACTGCTGCAGCATTCCCTCAAAGCAGAGGTGCCTGGTGGAGCGCACTGGGAGAAATCGGATGGTGAGCAGAGGAAGAGTGTTAAATGTGGAGCTGGCACCTGGCGCACAGCGCTGACTGTTGCACAGAGTGGACCTTGCCGGTCATGGCTTAAGTCTCTAGGAGCTCCGCCTAGGACAACTCTTGCCAATCCTTGTAAACAGGCAAAGGATTTGTTAAGTTTCTATTGCTTCTGTTCCAGAGGAGAGAGAGAGAGAGCAGGTTTTCAAAGCTCTCCTTCGGCTTGCATTTCAAAAAGGAAACACGTCTAAGTAGCTGTGGGGTGCATTTCGCTCTCGGCTCCTCCGTGGGTTGGAGGTACGTCCACCTGTACCCCTTCCCGCCCCCCCAAAAAACAAAAACCCTTCCAATGGTGCCAGTCTTTCGATGGAAAGAAAGGAAACGGATCTTCTGCCACGGGTGGTCGCTTCTCAGCCTCACTAGATTATTAAGCATCATCAAGTCCCAGAGTGATGGTTCTGCTGAGATGGCTTTGAGCTCCATCCCAAGGGAAGGCAAACCAAGTGCAGCAAGAAGACTGTAAGAGGAAGAGGAGCAGGAGATGGCAAGGTGACAACCCCCAGGCTTCTTGTTGCATCTAACACTAATGTATTCTCATGCATTTCTGATTTCCTAACTAAAGTCTCTTTCCCCTTGGAGACCAAATGCCAGAGGGACATGGAATTCCATCGTGGAGGACGGAAGCCCACCTGGAACACGCCTGGCTGGACAAAAAACAACAATAGTTCAGCTGCAGAGGGGGCCATCGCTTCGTCTCGAAGGGAATCACTTTGGAGCCTGGCCACAGAGTCCCCTCCGAAGGTCCTTTGCTTGCCTCAGCTCTCGGAAGGCAAAGCTGCTGCACAGCCACACCTTAGCAGGGAACTGGTTTTACTTGGGGACCAGCCCACGAGACTGAGGGTAGAGCTGAGACCCAGATGGACTGGATGAAGAGCCACCCGATTTCCTTCCTGTTTTAGGCCTGGAAAACAGAAGAACCCGAAGAATGTGTGACGAACAAAACTTGTCAGGCATAAACAAAGGGAAAGTCATTTCATATAGCTGAATGATGAATTATTGGCTTCTCGTGGGACAATCTGCCTTACCAACTATGTTGCTTTGGGATGGCCAGGCTGTTCTGTTTAAGACAGTGGCTCCTCCCCAAAATTGGGCCACCTCCCCCTTAGTTACATAAACTCGCCCCCTGTGCCCCCCACCCTACAAAAAAGCAGCATTCAGAACAGAGGTTTTCACAACCCACCAAGGATGATAGCAGCACAATAAAGTTCAAAATAGTAACCATTTGCTGCACATTTATTCAAAATCAAATTAAAACCATTTAGTTCCATTAATTCAACGAAAGTGATGATATTGTCATACCAACTTTTCAGAGTCTGATTGTCATTTACACCACCCCAACCCCTTCCACCCCTTGCCTCTTAGCGTCTCCCAAGTAATCCCACTGCCCACTTTGGGAACCACTGTTTTAAGAAAACAACCAGGTTTCCAGCTGACAGTCAAGCAGTTGTTGCAAATAGCTTTCCTTCTATGGATGCTTTTAGAAAAGGGGGCGGCGGCATACCAAGCCTCTCCCATTTTCTCAAACATTTTAGATAACACTTCACCTCTGCCAAATACTGCTTACTGTGCAGAAACCATCCCCTCAATTTAAGTGGTTCGGTGCTAACAAATTCAGCCTGAACTTGACTACCCAGGATATGGGCTTCCGGAATTGTGTGTGTGTGTGTACCTGCTCTCCTTCTAACGACCAGAACTCACCTGGATTTTGACTTCTTGTTGGATGTACTCTCAAATGTGGAAGCGTCCACTTGTATCTCATCTTCTTCTTGCAAAGCGGCCTCAAGAGCTGCTTGTACTTTGGGGGCAATGGCTGGGCCCTCATAGTCCCGGGTGGTCCGGCTAGGCATATCCAGTTCCAGCAATACAATGTTTTCTGCCTGAGGGATCAGAACCAGGAGAGTTCAGACAGGCACCTAGGCCCACAAGCCGGCAGACAACTTTATTGCTCAAAGGTGCTCTGTTTTGCAGCAGAAATCGGGTGAAGGTTCCCCCAATTGTAGGTAACGAAAGGACAGTCACAGGAACTCAAGTGGATTATACTTCTAAAAGATTGCGGAGATATTTATTAGAAAGCTCAAGCTGTCCACAGCATTTTGACTTCAAAATGACCCCTCACTGTAAGTGGAATAGAAATCTCTTTGCTCCTGATAAAGACGACACACTGAAACGTGTTTGGCATCCTGCATTTTCCAATAGGCGCCTTCATTTCAGCGATAATTTGACAGCTTGCCTCCTTTTTCTGGCTTCCTGGTCCCCCTGGCCCCGACCCATACTCTTCCTGCTCAGTAAGGCTGTATTACTTATTTATAGGAGGCCATCAGTATGCTGGGCATCTTGCAGAGAACAAGAGGCCAGGTCCCTTTTGTTTTAAGTCCTCAGCCAAGCAGAGGGCTTTGCTTTAGGAAACATGTTTTGCTATGCAGAGCATTGCAGGAAGCTGGGTCTGAGTGTCTCTTTGTTAACTTGAGGTGGGGATTTCTTCCACAGCATCACAACACGGAGACAGTTAGCAGGGGGCTGTGTCGATCCACTGGTCGATAGCTTGGGCTATACTTTACCCATAAGGTAAAGGGACCCCCTGACCATTAGGTCCAGTCGTAGCCGACTCTGGGGTTGCAGCGCTCATTTCGCTTTATTGGCCGAGGGAGCCAGCATACAGCTTCCGGGTCACGTGGCCAGCATGACTAAGCCGCTTCTGGTGAACCAGAGCAGTGCACGGAAATGCCGTTTACCTTCCCGCCGGAGCGGTACCTATTTATCTACTTGCACTTTGACATGCTTTCAAACTGCTAGGTTGGCAGGAGCAGGGACCGAGCAACGGGAGCTTACCCCATTGCAGGCATTTGAACCGCCAACCTTCTGATCGGCAAGTCCTAGGCTCTGTGGTTTAACCCACAGCACCACCCGCGGGCCTGTATACTTTACGCATGGGCTCCTCCAATTTTACTATTTAGATATGTTATGTAAACTGTACTAACAGAGGACAGGGAATTAATGTAACATCACTTAACTGCTGCCAGAATTAATATTTGTCAAAACTGTGGGGGAAATGAGAACGCCATCCACGAGAGAATGGCTAACTAACATCTGGGACAAAGTATGCATGGTTAAGCTTGCATATATGGTGAGAACCAGAGAGAGTCGACAACAGTATTGAGAAATGGAGTCTTTTCACAATGTACTGGAGTAATAAGGTACACGATAATTTAAACCTATTTGTGTTACTTGGAATCTTCTGGTATTATTTTTTTATATTTGTTTTTGGAGTTTTGGAGCAGAAATGTGTTCCTGTATGTTTAGTCTGAGATATCCCCTTCTAATTTAGTTTTATTTTATTTGGCACCTGTCCTTATACTTTGTGATAAATAAGATAAATAATAATTTTTAAAGAGAGCCTGGCTCTCCTACTGGAGGACAACCAAATACTGCATACGTTAAAAATTTACAGACAGAAATGTTTCCTGTGGAAGGGAAATAATGGCTTCCCCACCCCTGACACAGAGGCCTGTTGTGAATTGTCATGCTGCATCAGGAACCCAAACAAACAGCATGACTAACGTGGACTTTTTTTGATGAAAAGTAGCAATCGGTGCCTCAGCGAAGCCTTCAACCATGCTGAGATGCACCTCTGGTTATGGGTGCAGACATGGCGTTCTTCCCGAAGACAAAGCTACGCACCTGTGTGGCACAAGCAGCCACCCTCCCAGCCCCCGGCCATTGCAACACTGCGCAGCGTAGAGAGCGAAAGGTGACTTATACTTCGAAGTGCTTCTTTTTGCATGGTGTAAACCTCCTGCCCAAACCTTTCAGCACCTCAGGTCTTTGAATTTGAATTTTATTATTACAGTCACAGACCAGCTCCGGGTCACCCACAACATCAGGAAAATCACAAAACACAACAGGAATACACCGAATTGCAATCGGGCACAACAGAGACAATTCAGATATAGCGCCAGTTTAAAAAATTATTAAATGTACCAGCCAATTTAAGGGGGTGGGCGTTTTCTTTCTCCATGTTTCCTGCTAAGGAGTTAATGTAGAAGTTGAATAAAGTAGGCGCAAGGACGCAGCCTTGTTTAACACCATGGGAGGTTTGGATTTCCTTGGATAAATGGCCCTCTCGGTCACACCTAAACCGGACCCACGTGTTTTCGTATAAACTGTAGATAAGACACAGTAGACGTCTGTCTATGTTTGAGGCGCTTAGTTTTTCCCAAAGCCTATCTCGTGATACTAAATCAAAGGCAGATTTAAAATCTATGAAAGCTGCATAGAGGGATCCTCCTTTTCTTGAGGTATATTTTTCCACAAGATGTTGGAGTACTAGGCTGTCAGGGAACTGCCATCGGAGGAGCAGGAGGTGAAAGGGCTCACAGAGGGTGAGAGAGACTATTCGGCTGAGGAGGGAACCAGCAGGGGGAGAGGTGGAGTTCAAAGGGAAAGTGAGTCGGAGGGAGGGCTCAGAGACACTTCCAGCGAGAACAGTGGGGAGGTTTCAGGACCTCCCATAGGGACACCTACTCCTCGCCGGAAACTGTCACGCCGAGAGTCCAGAAGACGCGTTTCCGTTAAGGAGCTTTTATGCTGGAAGAAGTTCCGTAAACGCCCACTGTCCGATTCAACGAGCGACTGATGGAGCCATGCTTAAGGAGCTCCGTCACAGGCAGAGGTTTGTGGACTTAGCCAAACTCTGAGGGACTAGGATTTTACGCACAAGCAGCTCACCATCCCATCACATAGGCCTTGGTCTAAAGTTGACCAGTTTGCCCTGAAAGCAGTTTGGCCTTCTGTAAGGACATGTTCTCGCTCCATCCAATCCTCAAGTTTATCACATAAGTGTGTGGCAGCATATAGTTTACTGATAACGCTTAGGAGACTAATTGGCCTGCAATTAGCGGGGTCCGATCTCAGGTCTTCTGTATTTGGGGAGATGGCGAGCTTCTTCCACGCGGAACCCTCCACACCATTCATAATTTTATGCAGATCTGAGCGTGAGCTTACCCTGTACCGGGCTTCTGGGCGAACCATCATGGACATCTTAGCATGCTGGCTCAGCGGCCTCTTGTATCCCACAGCTGACACCGGCCTCTTCATCATCTGTTGATTCCTGGCGAGGGAAAAGGACATCAAGCCCACTGCAGGAGCCAGCCCCCTCCCCTCCACAAGCGGCCCAACTTCGGACCCACTGAGTCTCTCCAACCAGCCTGCAATTGCTGCATCAGGAAAATCTTGGAAGGGACCCGAGGGTCATCCAGTCCAACCCCCTGCAATGCAGGAATCTCAGCTAAAGCATCCATGGCAGATGGCCACCCAACCTCCAAGGAGGGAGAGTCCTAGCTGCTACTGTGCCACTCCTGGCTGCCAGGCTACATGACGGCAGCTGCTTGACAAGCCCAAGGCCAGCACCATCAGAAAACTTTCAGACTGGTCTTGGTCGCTAAGAGCTACCATGAGAACAAGGGAAACGGGGATGTTCTGGGGAGAAGAGGAGCGCCTATCCCACAATTTAACTGGGAACTTCAGAAGTAGGAATGAACAAATGTGTGGATGCTGCCACTGGTTTGAAAACTTCCATAGCCAGAGTTCTCTCTGAGACCACGCCTGAGCTGTAGTCGTTTGAAAAAACGACAATGCAAGTGCTTCCGTCAGGAGGGCTTGCCTCTCTTTCATTCAAATGCACACTTTAAATATCAGAACAACTTTTCCCACAAGGATTATTATGGGAAGGGCCTAATCTGCTCAGCTGTAGAGCACCTGGTTTTTAACATTTGATGTTTTATTTTGTTTTTATAAATTCTGTAAGTCACCCAGAGTGGCTGGGGAAACCCAGCCAGATGGGTGGGATATAAATAAAAATTATTACAGGCATACCTTGGATCCCAAACGTTTTGGCTCCCAAACGCTACAATCTCGGAAGTGAGTGTTCCAGTTTGTGAACGTTCTTTGGAACCCGAACGTCCAACGCGGCTTCCGATTGAGTGCAGGAAGCTCCTGCAGCCAATGGGAAGCTGCGCCTTGGTTGTCGAATGTTTTTGGAAGTCGGACTTCCGGAACAGATACTGTTTGACAACCAAGGTATGTATTATTATTGTTCTTGTTGTTGTTGTTGTTATCTCCCAGTACGTTTCCGAGCACAATTCAAAGTGTTGGTGCTGACCTTTAAAGCCCTAAACGGCCTCGGTCCAGTATATCTGAAGGAGCGTCTCCACCTCCATTGTTCAGCCCGGACACTGAGGTCCAGCGCCGAGGGCCTTCTGGTGGTTCCCTCCCTGTGAGAAGCCAAGTTACAGGGAACCAGGCAGAGGGCCTTCTTGGTAGTGGCACCCGCCCTGTGGAACGCCCTCCCACCAGATGTCAAAGAGAAAAATAACTACCAAACTTTTAGAAAACATCTGAAGGCAGCCCTGTTTAGGGAAGCTTTTAATGTTTCATTTGTTGTTGTTTAGTCGTTTAGTCCTGTCCGACTCTTCGTGACCCCATGGACCAGAGCACGCCAGGCAGTGTTTCATAGGTTATTGTATTTTAGTGTTTTGTTGGAAGCTGCCCAGAGTGGCTGGGGAAACCGAGCCAGATGGGCGGGGTATAAATAAATTATTATTATTATTATTATTATTATTATTATTATTATTACCTGGTTGGCATGCAGAAGGTTCCAGGTTCAGTCCCTGGCAACATCTCCAGGTGGGTTTGGGAATGCCCCTGCAAGGTTGCTGCCAGCCAGTGCAGACAGTACAGAGACAGATGGACCAATGGTCCAGCTCGATATACATGTCCTATGTTCCTCAATGCTGTTTAGCTACTGCAAATAATCCTCCACCACAAATACAACTACAGTGGTGCCTCGCAAGACGAAATTAATCCGTTCCGCGAGTCTCTTCGTCTTGTGGTTTTTCGTCTTGCGAAGCACGGCTATTAGCGGCTTAGCGGCTATTAGCGGCTTAGCGGCTATTAACGGCTTAGCGGCTTTAAGAAAAAGGAAACAAACTCGCAAGAACTCGCAATACGTTTTCGTCTTGCGAAGCAAGCCCATAGGGAAATTCGTCTTGCGAAGCACCTCAAAAAACGAAAAACCCTTTCGTCTAGCGAGTTTTTCGTCTTGCGAGGCATTTGTCTTATGGGGCACCACTGTAGTCTGTTTAAAATATAACTATTCTTTATGGTCCAGATGTATGGAAGTGAGAGCTGGACCATAAAGAAGGCTGATTGCCGAAGAATTGATGCTTTTGAATTATGATGCTGGAGGAGACTCTTGAGAGTCCCATGGACTGCAGGATCAAACTTATCCATTCTGAAGGAAATCAGCCCTGAGTGCTCCCTGGAAGGACAGATCCTGAAGCTGAGGCTCCAAGACTTTGGCCACCTCATGAGAAGAAAAGACTCCCTGGAAAAGACCCTGATGTTGGGAAAGATGGAGGGCACAAGGAGAAGGGGAGGACAGAGGACGAGATGGTGGGGCAGTGTTCTCGAAGCTACCAGCATGAGTTTGACCAAACTGCAGGAGGCAGTGGAAGATAGGAGTGCCTGGCGTGCTCTGGTCCAGGGGGTCACGAAGAGGCGGACACAACTAAACGACTAAACAATAACAACATTCTGCCCTTATTATATGAATGCTTCTCCCCATGAAAAAAGAACAGGAATCCAAGTGTGCCTATGTTTTCGCTGGCAGCTATGTTTGTGCAAGCACGGGCATGTCCTCCAGCCGGACATTAACACACAAACCGGTATTGCCGCGTGTCTCCCTCAACCTGGCAACGGCAGAGCTGTCCCCTAGCCATCTACCCTGCTTGCTTTTCCTATGAGGTGTACCCTGTGCAAAAGACGGGAGGGAAGATTTTGCTTTCCTTGTCGGTCAGCAGATCTAAATTTGCTAACGGAGGCTTTATATAGCAAAGCTGTGTCAGCAGTTTCCCGACGCTGATTCTGGAGACACTTTAGACTTGAAAGCAACGGGCCCAGCAAGAGATCTCTCGATTAATATATTCTTTGTTCATTATAAACACCATGCCGGAAGAGCTTTGTGTAGAAATCTGGAAATCTCCAGGGTGAGATATGCCGCCAGATGCGACTTCATTCTTCACTCCCCACAAGCCACACTTCTCAGCCTGCTCCTTTCCATCTGTCCTCAGCTGTCATACCTTGGGCCCTGCCTTGATTTTATCTTGCAGCATGTGGATTAACATCCCAGCTGGGAGGACGAACATGAATGTGCAATGCAATGCCGTTACTGTACTAGGTCCAGCACACGGTATTTTGTCACCTTAAGAGGCAGCACTCGGCAGTCCAATGGTTTCCTTCTCCTGACCCTTTGCAAGTTGCACTTGCAGAGGATTCTGGCGATACAGAAATCCATGAAGGGTAAAAGAGACTTTCAGAGGCAAAATGCCTCTCAGAACTAGCTGCTGAGGATCAAGGTCCTTGTATTCATTTTCAACTTAGGTCCAGGGTGCCTCAGGGATCACCTGAGCCCTTCTTTCCCTGCTCAGTCACTGAGATTCAAGAGTGGTCATCCTACAAGTCCTTTGGAACTCACTGCCACTAGAGATTCAGCAGACACCTTCTGTGCTAACTTTTAAATGCCCGCTGCAAACATTTCTGTTCTGTTGCCTTATGTAGGCAAAAACATGAGCTTCCACAATGGCTAATTTATGTCTGCTTTTTAACTTTTTATGTTTTTTATTTTATTTTTTGATTTTTGTAAACTGCTTTGACGCAGCAGTACACAAATATTTGTCTAAATAGAAAAATACATTGGCAAGCTCTGAGCTAAATTCCCGCTTTTAGGCAGCTGGGGACACAACTCCATGTTGCATCTGCAGCGTTCAAGTAGCGGTATTTACATCACAGCATCTCTCATATAACATCCAAGGCTGCAGCGACCACCTTGCAGGATCAGAACCAGAGCTGCTGCCAGCCAGAGCCCTGCCTCAATCAACCTGAGCTGCAAAATGGTGGCGTTGTGATTGTTGGGGCTGGAAAAGAAGGAGGTGAGCAGGAAGTCCGCTGCCCTTGGGTGAGCCACCAACAGAGAAAAATGGAGCTAACTTGGGGGACTGCCGGATGAACTGAAAATCTAAAGAGACAATGGAGAGTGTGTCCCCCTTTCCCCAAACCCTACAGCCCAGCTCAAGGGGGCGGCCAACTCACTCCAAGCGGGTGATGGGGTGCAGTTTCCACTGGTCCTCCTCCTCATCGAAGAACGACCTGTTCATGATCTTGTTTTTCTCTTCCAAGGGAATAAAGTTCTCGATAATCAGGTGCCTGCGGAGATCAACAAAGGGAATGTTGCAAGCACGCTCCAAGCAGCCTCAGTAAAAGTGAAATATTCACTTTTCATTCCTGGCCAGCAGACAGCTTGCTCTGCAGGCCATTCCCAAGCCCCCGAGAGCAATGCACAGCTGGCTGAAAAACCTACTTGAGCTTCAGCTCCCGTGTGAGCTCATTCTGGGTTTGCTCCAGCTCCTGGCGTTCTTTGATGTGCTCCTCTTGAAGGTCGTGGATTTCAGCCTTCACGGCTTGAAGCTTGGAAAAGAGCTGAAAGAGAGCCAGAGTCATGGGCTACAGCACAAACCGCCAAGCCTACTACCTCTGCCTCACGAGCAAGTTCTTGCACAGCTCCCGGTCACTTCAAAAGGGTTTGTGCAGGGAAACCTCTTGGTGGATTGTGCCCACAATGGTATACCGTAAGCTCAGGTTTTGGTTAAAAATAAAGGGCAGAGGCTGCTCAGTCCAGCTGCCTTCTTTAGATTAATAATAATAATAATAATAATAATAATAATAATAATAATAATAGATTTTATTTATACCCTGCCCTTCCTGGTTCAAAAACCAGGCTCAGGGTAGCTAACAACAAATTTAAAACACTTTAAAACAATTATAAAAGCAGCATAAAATACAGTATAAAAACATGAATAGCTGGCTGAATTGATCCTACTTGGGCCAGCAAGGAGGCCAGGGGAGAATTAGCTGTGAGATCTCAGAGCAGGTGATCTTCATAAAAGGGGAGGGGGAGGGAAGAGAAGGGAAGGGAAATAAAAGATGAGGCTGAATTCAAATTAAAGGCCAGGCGGAATAGCTCTGTCTTACAGGCCCGACGGAAGGAGGTTAAATCCTGCAGGGCCCTGGTCTCATGCGACAGAGTATTCCACCAGGTTGGAGCCATCACTGAGAAGGCCCTGGCCCTGGTGGAGGATAGTTTGGCTTCCTTAGGGCCCGGGACCTCTAAACTATGATTATTCATGGACCTTAAGGTCCTCTGCGGGGCAGACCAGGAGATAAGGGTTTTTCCTTAGGAATTAGGCATGCAGAAATATTGGTGAGAAACAAATCTCTGAAACTGGGGGTGGGGAAGACTTTTCAGCCCAAGGGGCCGTCTTCCCTTCAGGGCAAGCTTGCGAGGGCCACGTACCAGTGGAGGGCGGGGCCAGAGGTAAAGTAGGTGGAGCAACAAATGCAAATGTCACCTTTGTACAGTAGGCTAGTTTCAAACACCCCTCTTGCCCTCCATTCAGACAAGCAGCAGGTAATATCAGAGGACACATTTCAGCTTGGCTAAAACACTCAAGGATCCAAGCAGGGTCAGCGAAGGGTGTGGTCTAGGGACAGTCCCAAGGGCTTGGTAACGAAGTCTGGGGGGCCACAGTTGGATTTCAGGCCTGAGGTTCCCCAGCCCTGTCTGAAACCAACCTAGCAAAATATTAATTCTATTGCAGAATTAAAAAAATGAAAGAGTATATGACTACATAGCATCACAACCAATTACCTATAATAGTTATGGCTCACAGAACTAGTTAGAACCTGTAAAATTACAACAGCTTTCCAGGTCATGAAAGTGGAGAATTTTCCAGCCAAAAACTCTGAATTTTAACATGTATCTGTCAAAAAGCTTTGCATCTCCCCCAAGGTCAAAGGGAACCGCTGGGCCTTATTTTTCATGGGGAGAGGCAAGCTGTGCCCGGTTTGGGTGGGGGGAAATTCAGGGGGTTTGATCCACTCCGACTCCTTTGAGACAATTAACTATTGCCTGCCCTAAAAGCGCAGAGAAAACTGTCACATCTTAGTGCCTTGAAGACAGGAAGCCCAATTCTGGACCTGGCCACATCCATGCTAATTTCCAGAGCTCACATACAGTACCTGTACATACATACCTGCCAGCCCACCTCCAGGAAGGCCACTCACCTTTTTCAGTTTTTTAGTCTTGATATCCACTTCCTGCTGCAGGGAGCTGTAGGTCTCCTTCAGCTCCAAGGTCTCCTCGTCCCGACTCTCCATCTGCTGTTGGATTTCTCGCTCTCGTCGTTTCTGCGGGAGACAACAAAGATGACTTTTTGGGGGGCCTAGAGTTCAGCACTGTCAGGGTACATGCCAATCATTTGCAGGGGGTGAGAGAATTTACACAAGGCATTACCAATCAATGCTGTGTATTTCTGAAGGATTTTATTCTGAAAGTTCACTTTGTTCCAAATAATTTTAAGGGGAAATATTGTGAGGCTCAAGAAGCCTGAACTTCGTCTGAAATTGCTGAAAGGCTTACTGATGACCTTGGAACAGACTTGCAGACTGACCCCAAACCATGTTTACTATGCACCACTAGATTCAATGGGCTCATTTCCAACTACCTGTGCACTGGACTGCAGCCACAGAGTGGAATTCAATGTGGCAGTAAGAGGTGGATCTGTGAGCAGAATGAGGTCCACTTGCATAACAGGATTTCCCTTCTCTCCTCCCCCTAAACCTGTTTTGGGTTTTCCACCAAACACCAGAGCAGATTCAGGGGACATGTGGGGCAGAGAGAGGGGCGTCCTGTTGCATAGGAAGACTTTGTTTTGCTTGTGCATCAATTGAGTCAAATCCCACCCCTACATTCTAAGTCAGAGCTAGGCAACCTAAGGCCCAGGGGCTGGATGTGGCCCAATCTCCTTCTAAATCTGGCCCACGGACGGTCCAGGAATCAGCGTGTTTTTACATGAGTAGAATGTGTCCTTTTATTTAAAATGCATCTCTGGGTTATTTGTGGGGCCTGCCTGGTGTTTTTACATGAGTAGAATGTGTGCTTTTATTTAAAATGCATCTCTGGGTTATTTGTGGGGCATAGGAATTCGTTCATATTATTTTCCAAAATATAGTCCGGCCCACCACATGGTCTGAGGGATGGTGGACCGGCCCGCGGCTGAAAAAGGTTGCTGACCCCTGTTCTAAGTTCTCACACCTTAAAGGAAAGAGCAAAAGTCTTGGATTTCAAAAGATGGGCTTCCTTTCTGCAAAGCGTTAATTGGCCAGAGGGGTTTTAAAGGATGGAAAAGGGAAAGAGTCAACGAAGAACATAAGCAAAGTTCAGTAAAATAGCTTTTCTCATGCAGCTTCTTGAAGATCTTACAGTGTTTGCATTTCACTAGCTTTCAGCTGTTCTCAAAGTTTTCAAGCAATTAAGTTCATGAACCTCACGTATTAAAAAAGGAAGCAGCAAGACCAAAAGCCGCTGAGAACATCCCTGGTACACTCATCACTGAAACTGAAAGGACTTTCAAAACAACAGCATTAGCTGAGAACTTCCATATCCAGATGAATACCTATTGTTGCAGAGCAACAGTTGAAGAGGGGGGAATTTGCCTACAACTCCAAATGCACTTTCTAGATGCACAAAGTTTTCCACTGTGGTCAACAAGATGCGGGATTAGACCAACTACTATTCTGATCCAAACTGGTATATAAATCTAATAAATAAATAAGAGATCCAGCAAGGCTCTTATTAAATTCACATTGCTGCTGGTTGGATTCCAAAGATGCTTGCCCAGGAAATGTTCCCAGTGGGTTCTGCCCAAATGTTATAGACATCCTTGATCGACGGTGGAATGGAAAAACGTGCTGTGAGTTTCCCAGGGCCACAAGGCAGGGCAGTGGAGAATGTTCAGTCCTCCAACTTTCATCAGCCCCAGCAAGAAGGGCCAGTGGAAAGGAATGATGGGAGTTGTAGTCCAGCCACAGCCCCCCCCCCCGTTCTGCACACTCTGGGACCCCTGCAACCCATCTCAACGCATGCACTTCTCCCTCTCCCTCTCACCTGCTCAGCAATCTCCTGCCGCTTCTGCTCCAGGATTTTTTGCTGCTCGTTTGTGTGATCCACAATATTTTTCCCTCCAACAAGGAGCTTGCTTTCCATTGCCTGAAAAGCAGAATGGGAGGGGTGGAGGGTTCCAATAACCAAAATCAGCATCTTGCAGAGCCTCACAATTACTGCTTTCTTTAAAATAAAATAAAATGGGTGGAGATCTCACACAGTTGTCTCATAAACCGTGCCTCCTTAGAACTAAGTTTGGCTTTTGGTTCGTGTTGCCCAGAAGCAGCTGTTCTGCCTCACAGCATCTCTCAAAGGACTCCAGCAGAGGAGAACTGCCCCAACCCTGGAGATACCAGGGAGTGAGCCTAGAATCTTAAGATGTGCTTTCCCCATACATTTCCCATGCTTGCATGCCTTGTCATCCAAGGCAGCCGATACCCTCAGTCCATTATAATGACTCTACACTTTGGGTGAAGATGGAGGACATCCCCTATGCCAGGCATAGCCAAACTTGGCCCTCCAGCTGTTTTGGGACTACAATTCCCATCATCCCTGACCACTGGTCCTGTTAGCTAGGGATGATGGGAGTTGTAGTCCCAAAACAGCTGGCGGGCCAAATTGGCCATGCCTGCCTTATGCAAATCAGAAGACAAGATGGCTTTTTCTAGTACACTCATAAATTTGGGGTTCTCCTCTCTGAGTGACTTATTACGGTCCTTTCACACCAACAGATCATTGAGAAATTAAGAAGGATCAGACTCGATTATATCATCATCATCATATTTATTTATATCCCGCCTTTTCCCCTGACAGGGGCTCAAGGTGGCTTTCTAGCTGTTTGGTGGGATTTCATGACATATACGAATAATCGTTCCCATCTGAACCTGCCAAATATGACTTTGCATGGCATTATTCATGGCATCTGCATAGGTCTCGGTGTATAAAAACCTGCTGTGTGTCTGGGTCTTCGTTTGAATCACATGGCAACTGCTTGTGACCAATGTCCCTGCCTCTGTTTTTCTTATTCTTTCCACACCTTCCTCACATCTCAGTGGAAAATTTGGTCATTGGCTTGCTTTGCTTTACATTATCATTGTTTTCAGGTCTCAGTTGGTTGTTACGTGTTCATTAAGATTAGTAAAAATGCAAATAAATAATGAAAGGAAATGAATTGGGTTGGCTTGAGAATACCTGCTCAAGTCCCACTCCTATTTTTCCCCATCAAGCATTTCTTTTACTAATCACAGTTAAAAGAAAACACTGATTTTTGACCAGCCTTCAGATCTTGTGAAAACTTACCAAGATGGGAAGCTGTTTCACCTTTGGGTCATTAAGGTGAGGTGGCCATCCTGGACTCTACGAGCAGCTGACAGAGGAAGGATGAAGATGGTTCATTGGCAGCTGTGGGCTACACTTGATTAAATGTGCACAAGCTCTTCACATGCATGCCACCCCTTCACTCTTCCCTTCATGAAAGGAAACAAGCCAGGAAGTCACAATAAACTATAGCTTTCTATTACATGTGAACTGGACTAGGAAGCTATGGGCAATAGCTTCTGAACTGGCCAGGATAAGATAGGATAAATCAAACAACTGCAAGGTTGTTTGTTTGTTTTTTTACAGTGTTTTATAAATTTTATGAAATAAATAAAATAAAGCTGGCCTGCCAATGCCTGGAAGCCACTGTCCATCGCTCCCCGCTTAGCACACAACAGAAAACTATGGCTAGCTGCAAGGTCTTGGCTTGCTTCCCTGCTTGCACAAAGAGGCAGTCTGTGAGTGCACAGATCTCATGCATCCGTCCTTGCCTCTGAAGCCAGAATGTGATTGTCCAAACCAGGTCTTAAATCACCTACACCTCTCCAACTGCTGGCTGCAGTTCTCTAGCTGTGAATAGTTTGGAAAGGAAAACCTTTGAATTCAGAACCGCTCTGAACATCAGAGAAGCGTTTCAGGAACAATTCCCAATCCCTATGCTTCTGTTTTTAGTCTTCAACACTGAACCTCCCCCAGAGAGGTTCCTCCCAGGCCACTTTTCTGAATCCACAGAACTCGGCAAAGAGCCTCCTACCTTGATTTTGGCGCCCAGCCTTTCAGCTGCCTCCTTCTCTCGCTTGAGGTCTTCCATCTTCTTCTCCTTCTCCTTCAGCAGCCTCATCTTGTCCTCGGCCACCAAACTGTGGTCCTCTAGGATAGCCCTCTTCTCGATCTCCAGCTTCTCCTGCTGCTCCTTCCAGTAGTCACCTTTGTTACCCCCTCCTTCCTCCTCCCCTTCTTCGCCATCTTCCTCCTCGTCCTCGTCCTCCCCGCCGGCGCTGAAGCTTCCATCTCTTCTCCTGTCTTTCTTCTTCCTCTTGACAACGGACCGCTTTTCTAGCTGCGCCTTGAGCCTCGCGATCTCCTCCTGGAATTCCCGCAGCAGCGCATCCTTGGGGTCTTCGTTCACTCTCGGCTTGTTCTTGATGTTCTTGGCCCGGTTGGCGTACCGCAGCGTCGTCAGGGTCTCGTCGACGTTGTACGAGGCGGGGCCGATGTTGGCCACCATCACGGTCTTGGCATTGCCCCCTAACGAATCCTGCAGCAGCCTCGTGAGCTTGGAATCCCGATAGGGAATGTGAGTGCTTTTGCCGTCCACCAGGGCAGATATGACGTTGCCCAAGGCAGAGAGAGAGAGGTTGATCTTTGTCGCTTCTTTCAACCTCTCCCCCTGGGCTCCGGTCTTAGACTGGCGCTCGCTGCCAGCAAGGTCCACGAGGTTGAGCTTCCCGACGCGTATGTGGTTCTCCCCATCGAGCCCCACTTCGCTGCACTCAATAGTGATCACAAAGATGGCGTGCGAACGGGAGCTGTGCTCGTTCATGTTGGTGGCCCCGACGGAGCGGTTCTGGTTCCCCACGTTCATGACGTGCTCTATTTCCTTGACGCTCTTTGTGACGAAGGACGACAAGTCCTTGACGTAGACTCCCGTGTCTGGCCGCTCCTTCAGCTCCAGCCTCTTGGACTGATCCTTTGACAACAAGTCCCGGATTTCCTCCTGGTAGATCTCCAGGTAAGAAGCCCTCACCAGGTACTGCTGGTTCTGAGACCGGGAGATGTGCGTGAAGATGTGGTCGAAGGAATTGGGGATGACGCCCCTTTTCTCGGGGTCGCCACGCACACCTTCCATCGTGTACGTTTTCCCCGTGCCGGTTTGCCCGTAGGCAAAGATGGTCCCGTTGAAGCCCTGCAGCACCGAGTCCACCAGGGGCCGGAAGGTCTCATCGTAGAGTTCAAACTGCTTGGAATTCCAGTCGTAAACAGCATCAAAGGTGAAAGTCTTTGGAAGCTCGTGAGAAGTCCCCTTGGGGTTCTTCACTGACACCTGCCCCAACTTGACGTCCACCTGGACCACTTGCTCGTAGGAGGCTACTTTCTCTTTGCTGTTCATCGGCCGGCATCGCACCACCACTCTGACCGACTCTGAGCACTTTAACTTCGACATGACAACAGGTTGGCGCTAGGGCAAACTCAGCAGACGGCAGGACCAGGAAGGCCAGGGTTTTTTCCAAACCTGGAAAGAATCAAAGGCGAGAATTGAGCACAGAGGTAAGGCACAAAAGCAGTGAGTACAAACCAGCCCCCCCACCCTTGACCTGGCTTTTAGCACTAGAGATGAAAGTTGAAACCCAAGCCCAAACATCAATTCCCAGAGCGGAAAGGCCAAGCCACCATCTCAAAATCTCAATTTCCCAACTGTAAGATAAAAAAAAAGCAAAAAAGCATCCCTCTCGGAGTTACTGTGAGGCAGAACAACAAGAAGAAATAACAATGTAAAATGTTTTCCCCCTTTCTAAATGACAGGAAATATGTGCTTCCAATTCCCATTTGATCAGTATTAGTGACTGAAGCAAATGGCTTTTAACTCAAGTTTCGTTAAAAATGAGAAATATCACTTTGGATGATGATAATAATAACTATAATAACAGAAATAACAGTAATAATAATAATAATAATAATAATAATAATAATATATTAAATTTGTAGACCACCCTTCATCCATAGATCACAGGGCAGTTCACAACATAAAAATACAAAATCAAAACACATGATATGTAATAAAACAAACAACAAACAAATCTTCCCACAAACACATTTAAAAGGCCACAGAATGTTTATCAGCCCAAAGCCTGGTTATAGAGCAACATTTTCACCTGGCATCTAAAGATAAGTAATGGAGAAGCCAGGCAAGTCCTCCTGGGGAGAGCATTCCACAAAAGGGGAGCCACTGCAGAAAAGGCCTGGTCTCATGTTGCCACCCTCCAGACCTCTTGCGGAGGGGGCACATGAGGAAGAGCCTCGGAGGATTATCTGGAGTGGCTCCTACAGCTTCATTCGAAATCTTAAGTCTGAATAGCTGACTAGGAGGTTCAGAGAGGTCTAGCCGTTCTGAAATTCTGAACTTTCATTCTTTCAAGGGAAATGTGTAAAAGGGCGGTGCTAGCTCTTTCATTTCCCTTCTTTTCCCTTCCCCTCCCCTTTTATGAAGATCATCCGCTCTGAGACCCCACAGCTAATTCTCCCCTGGCCTCCTCGCTGGCCCAAGTAGGACCAATTCAGCCAGCTAGCCTGGGGATTATCTAATTGATTTTTGAATTTTATTGTCATTCATGTTTTTATACTGTATTTTATGCTGCTTTTACAATTAAGTGTTTTAAAGTGTTTAAAATTTGTTGTTAGCTGCCCTGAGCCCAGTTTTTGAAATGGGAAGGGCGGGGAATAAATAAATGTATTATTATTATTATTATTATTATTATTATTATTATTATTATTATTATGTTCAGCTGGCTTCCAAGTTAAGAGTCTCCTGTACGTTCAGGGACATTGTCCACATGCTGCAGGACTCCTTTTGCTCCTCTTTCCTTCCCTCGCGGGCCCAGATTTTGTCACAACCCTGTTGCCCTCCAAACATGTTCTAGAACGCACGCCTCTCCTTTCCACCTCGGCAGCTGCTGACCTCACCAAGCAACTCAAAGTGCTGTAATAGTGCAAGCTGAGTTATATGGTAATGATCTGCTCGATTAAAAAACCAACAACACCATTATTCAAAACTGGGATTTCTTGCCAGGGATTGGCCCAAGGAGAAGCTATTCCTGATAAGAAAGCAGAACACAGGAAGTGGCCGTACACTGATGAGTCGGGCCGGTGGACCACCCAGTTTAATATTGTGTACACTGAATAGCCACAGTTCTCCAGGCTTCCAGACATGGTCCTCTCCCAGTCTTCCCTGGAGATACCAAGGACTGAACCCAGGATCTTCTGCTGCTGAACTACAGTCCTACACTTTATAACTCTGTACACCTGGACTCTCCTTCCTTGGAGGTTTTTAAGCAGAGGTTGGATAGCCATCAAACATGGATGGTTTAGCTGAGATTCCTGCTTGGACTCTACGATTCTAAGATTTCCCCGATGCAGCAATTGCAAACGCTATCCAGGAATTTTAGATCCTAGAAAACTGCCCTAAAGCTTTTGCTTTCTTCCTACTTAAAATGCTTCCAAGTCACCTTCATTAGCCTTAATTAAAAACGTAATAAAACTCAAAGGGGCTCATCATTGCTAGGAAACCACACGTTCCGGCCAGAATGATAATGTTCCAGAAAATGCATGGCTGGCACTGAAAGCAGCGACTTCTTGCCTCCTTCTCACCCTCTTGCCCCCGCAATGTATGATTGCTAGAAAATGCACGGCACAACATCCTCGTACTTCCCTCTTCCACTTCCTTGGGGTCTAGGATCTAGGGATCTTAGTGGGCCCACAAGCTGAACATGAGTCCACAGTGTGATGCAGCAGCAAAAAAGGCTAATGCTATTCTAGGCTGCAGTGACACGGGTGGCGCTGTGGGTTAAACCACAGAGCCTAGGACTTGCTGATCAGAAGGTCGGCAGTTCGAATCCCCGCGACGGGGTGAGCTCCCGTTGCTCGGTCCCTGCTCCTGCCAACCTAGCAGTTCAAAAGCACGTCAAAGTGCAAGCAGATAAATAGGTACCGCTCCGGCGGGAAGGTAAGCGGCGTTTCCATGCGCTGCTCTGGTTTGCCAAAAGCGGCTTAGTCATGCTGGCCACATGACCCGGAAGCTGTATGCCGGCTCCCTCGGCCAATAAAGCGAGATGAGCGCCGCAACCCCAGAGTTGGCCACGACTGGACCTAATGGTCAGGGGTCCCTTTACCTTTATTCTAGGCTGCATCAACAGAAGGACAGTATTCTGATCAAGGGAAGTCATAGTACAGTTCTATTCTGCCTCGGTCTGACTACATGTGGCACTTTTTTCAATGCAAAGCTTAACCCTGGAGCATCTCATTAAGATTGGAGCAGGTATTGAACACTTTTCCCCCACAACTGAGCAATGACAGAGAACTGCCATACAGCAGACTATGAGAGGTTTCCAGACAGACCCGGCATCCTTTCCTGGAAATCAAATACTGCCTGTATGGCTGCAGTAACAGAGTAATTTTGACTAATCTGATTTTGCTTCCATCTCTGTGCTTGGAAAGTCACTGCAAACCAAGGCTGAGAACTGGCTCTGGCGAGAGGGCCAGAGCCTTAGCTCTTCCACCCCTAGCAGGCCAAGTAGGACAGGTCAGTGGAGCAGCCCAGCTGTCAATCACCTAATGTCACAATGATGACAGGTGACCTTTTTTGCCCACAGGGGTCTTCCGAAGCCTCTTTTAAAGTGCTGCAGAAAATAGCATTTTGAAAGGGGCTTCTGAAGATCTGACCGGTTGTCAGGTCTTCAAAAGCCCCTTTCAATGTGCTTTGTACCAATCAGCTAGCAGGCAGTGCCTGCAATCCCCTAGGATCTTACCTGCCACACAACAAACGTCATATATGGCTTCACATGCAGGGCAGCTGGTCATGGCTTTGCCAAAAGGGCCTTGTGGGACGAATGCAGAGGCCTGGAGACCCCCACCCCTGCTATAACCAAACCAATGGAAGAGCCAGGAAGCCAGAGGAAATAAACGTTCAAGCAGCCCTGCCAGGGACAGAGCCTGACAAGCAGCCACAATCTAAGAGCATCAAATAAACAAGTTCGGTCAGGCTGCCTGCAGCTTCAACAGGAAAGCGATTCCTGCCCGTCCAGCCTTCAAGCACAACATGCCATGGCCTGAATGCAGACCTAATTCTGTATTGACATGACCTGAACATTTTTTATTTTAGAGCTGTCGGATGTAAAGCAGCCCATTCAACTTGGTGCAAGATACAAGATTCAGAACGCTGCAACTGCGCCGTGTCAGAGATTAGGATGCCACTGAGACCTGGTGCATCTTCCATAACCCATATTACAACCTCCCCCCCAAAAAACAACAACAATTTGTGCTCTGCAGATGTTTTAGACTACAACTCCCATCAGCCCCAAGCAGCACAACTGATGTGACGTAGTCCAAATCACGCAGAAGGTGCTACTTTCTGAAAATTGGTGACGCAGGTTCTCTATTTGCACGCCGAAGGAACACACAAGCACCAGAAAGTTAGGATGAGAGCTGAAGTTGAAGATCCGCTGGGCCCTGTTTCGGTTTAAGGCACGTACTGAAGTATACTCAGCGCAGATGAATTGCCTCGTCTTATTAACTGTATGGCTGGCTAAGGAGAGATAATGAGGGTGGATTTTCTTCCCCCTTTCAATTAACAATTTATACAAAGTGGGTGAAGTCAAGGGGAGAGGCTGCGGCTCGGTGGCAGAGCGCATGATTTGCATGCTGAATGCTTCTGTTTTTGCCACAAGGAGCTCCCGTGAAAGGACCTTTGGCAGGAGGGCTGAGAGACCTCACTGTTAAGCCCTGGGGAGGCGCTGCCAGCCACAGCAAAGGCTATTGAACTAGATGGGGGAGAGGTTTGTCTGAGTTTTAAGGCAGCTCCTTACCTTCCACTAAATTGGGATTTCAAGCCTGGTTTTGACATTGTGAGGACAAAGGGGTGGTATTCATCCTGGAGCATGGAATGAGGTTCTTTGAAACCAGCACGGATGGCAGCTGAAGAATTTGGGGGTCGAGGAGACGTTCTGGGAACATGATAGGAGGAAAGGCATTGGTTCCCAGCAGTGTGCCCTTGTTTATTTTGCCAAAAGCAGAATACACCACATGTGACAGCAAATGTCCGTCAAGCAGGTTCTGCCATGCGCCACTGTGCCTTAATTGCTTGCACCCAAATACATCAATTATTTGTAACCAAACATTTCATGAGGCGACGCACTCCATCCCTGCTGAATGCCCGGCCCAACATCCTATTTTAGACAAGCCTTTAGGACGCGGCGCTCTCCGGAAAGAGCCCTCTCACTCTTCTGAAATCCAAAAGCAATCTGGCCAGATCCCAAATTGACTCTAATCCACTACACTCACCCAGCGCTTCAGATTGCATTTCCAATTGTACAGAATACGGGAAGCAATTCAAAGCCTGTTTTCTTGGAGCGTAGGATGAAGTCATGCCTGAAAATTAAGCCCTGGTACTATTTGAAATTAAATTGGTGTGGCAGTTCAATCATCAGAGAATTTTAGAAGAAATCGGAAATTAAGGAGACTAGTTAATTCAAATAGCCTGCGCCCTGAGAACCAACAAGCTAGGACAAGATTGCTACATACTGGATATATTCCAGGGTTGCCTTTAATTTTATTTTAGTAGTGTAAATACAAGATTCCACACTAGACCTGGAAGGTGGAGGCTGAGATTTAAAGAGATTCTAAGAACAATTATTTTCCATTTTTGCTACTTGAACCTGTCAAGTATCTGCAATTATGTTCTTTCTTAGCATCATCTGGCTCCTTCCATTATTCCATCTAATAAATGGGCAATTTGTGATTTTCCTCTCTTTCAGCAATTTTTCCTCTTTGTGGTAAAGAGGTGTCTCAAATCAGACAGAATTCTCCAGGTGTGAACTGTGGAGCATTATGATGAGATATTTTTCTCAGCTGAACTAATTCTACTGAGTACACACCACAAACTTAACCTCCAGCTAAAAAATAGTACTTTTAGTGTATTAGTAAGAATAGTATTTTTTTTTATTAAAAAAATAGTGTTTATGTTCCCTGATCTATGGGCTCAGAGAAACTGGAAACACAGACATGTCTCAGGTAAGATATATTTCTTTTTGTGATTTTATTTTTAAGGAGTTGAAAATTGAAATTGAACACCCTTCAGAAAAGCAGACCAATCAATGGCTGTTTGGCTTCTCTCGAAAAAGCCAAGCTTTGCTATCTTTCAGCTTTAATAGGGTGAGAGAAAATCAGCCACCTCAAAATCTATCCTCATCCTGCCTTTCCCAGACGTCTCCCTCTCATATAGACATCACAGTCATGTACAAAAAAAAACCCCATATATACTAATTGACGCTCTTATTTCAACCCCATGAAATACAAGAGAGTCAAGCAAGGCCTTTGATCAGGGACAACATCTGCTGGGTAGGTGCATAATTGCACAATGCTCTCCATCAGTTGGAACACAAAAATAGCTAAATCTAAAGTATTTTTTTACAAGACAAGGTTGATTGCATATGTAAACAATTTTATCGGTCCACAAAATCTCGCATGTTCCTTCATTAAAAGATGGTCCAATAAAATATATCAATTCAGTCTATTCTGTGTTTCTTATTGACTGAAAATTGCATGACAATCGCCCTTATATGACCCCACACTGCTAGGCATTCAGTGACAACCAATACAGCCAAGCAACAGAGCAACTGTCAAAATCAGATCTATGGCAGTTTAGAGAAACACACCACAGGCTCTGTTAAAACACACCGTCCTGAGAACAAAGACGGAATAAACTATTCATTTGCAGAATTGGGTTCCTTCTCCTGTCTAAGGAGAGGAAACAAGCACCCTTCTTGCTTTGATGAAATCATTTTTTGCAGCAACGAACTGCTACATAAGCAAGACCACCACAGCCAACTGTCCCTTGCACAGTCGAGCAATGAACATAATGATGCCTTCATATTGCACCAGCAATATCATGTTGCATAAAATAGAATGGCGTAAGATTCTCTAGTAAAATGTGCCAAATTAAATATCTGAATATCCTTTGCAGTTGACCACTATTTTATCTAGTTCTTTCCTCCTGATCGTCTTAGCTGGCAATAGTATGGCTCCCTCTAGTCCGGCTACTTTGGTGGTGCCTGGTCTTCATTGTCTATATGAAGCCTGATCCTACGTGTGCTTACTCAGAAGCCCTACTGAATGCAACAGAACTTGCTTCCAAGTTGTGTGCATTACACACTTAGGTGCATGGTTATGTGTGCAAGCCTACAAGCCAAGGAGATTCAACAACCACAGGATGGAGACAGCACAACTGGTACCCAGAAAGCAGAGTCTAGGAAGCAGTGTTAGAAATCAGCAAGGCGCCGGGCACATTTTGCTACTGGCAGGGGTGCAACTGCAACCACGTGGAGATCCCTGGATGCCAGGCTGGCGACTGACATCTCCATCTGGCTGGCCTCTCTAGATTTCTTAAGCAGGCAAGCAGAATAACTCATTTATTGCATTTATATCTCACCTTTTTCTCCAAGGAGTGGAGTACATGGTTCACCCCCCTCTCAGTTAATCCCTGCAACAACCCTGTAAGGTAGGTTAAGAGGCTGTGACTGACTCCAAGATTACGCGGTGAGCTTCAGGACTGAGCGGGGATTTGAACCCTGATCTCCCAGGTCCTAGTCTGACACTCGAACCACTTCACCACACTGGCTTCCTACAGCACTTCTGCTGTGGGGCCGCTATATAAATTAAGTAGGTAAATAAATACGGGGAAAGCAAAATGTCACTCAGAGAAGGATCTGAAATATTTTCCTTGAAGCTTGAATTTGTTTTATTCTAGATTGCTTAATTTTATGTTTTAATGTGTTGTAAACCGCTTCAAATTTTTTTCTTTAAAATATAAAGCGGTATAGAAATGAAAAATATTAATAACGATAAAAAAATATCACTGGGGGGGAAATGGCACCTAGACATTCTGTAGATTCAAGGTGCTATTTGGCAATTAGCTTATAAATCTGAGTTTCTAATACTGGCAGAAACTCTCCAGGGTCTTTCCTATCATTTAATTTGTAGACTTTTTTATTTTTAAAAATGCACATATAAATGCTAAGTAATTAAACTTTGGCATGTGAAAGATATGCCCCACTGCTGAGTTACACTCCTTCCATCTCCCTAAATGTTTTGATGAGCAGCCTTGATGTGCAAGCTGTCTCCTGAACACAGGTAGGAGCATCCTCATATAAGACACCTAAAGCATGGCAAGAAGGGCAGGTGTTCCCACCAGAAAGGAAGCTCAGCCACAGCCAGGGGTGAGTTCTGGTCCATAAGAGGAGCCCTGGTCCAGCATCTTGCTCTCATATGGCTATGGGAAGCACAAGGGGGCTTCTGCAGAGGCTCCATGGCCACCTGTCACGTATGATCTAGTTGACATTCCTGCATTGCAGGGGGTTGGACTAGATGACCCGTGGGGTCCCTTCCAACGCTACAGTTCTAGAATGCTATGGTGCTGAGAGGCATAACGCCTCCGGCGGCGGAGGCAGACCACAGCCATCATGGCTAGCGACCACGGACAGCCGTGTCTTGTCTAATCCTCTTGCAAAAGCCATCCCTGCTGGTGGCTGCCTCTTGTGTTTGAAGACACCCAAATTCAAAGAACTGCAGGGGACGGACAGGCATTTAATAACATGCGGAAGAACATAAGAAGAGCCGGCTGCTGGATCAGGCCCACGGCCCATGTCATCTCCTCACAGTGGCCCACCAGATGCTCCGAGAGAAAACCCAGGAGCAGGACTCGAATGCAAGATCCCTCTCCCTTCCTGCTGTGGTTTCCCAGAAAGTGGGGTTCAGAAGCATCGCTGCCTCGGACTCTGGAGGGCAAGAGCCCGGCCCTCCTGGCTAGGAGCCCCCCATAGCCCCCTCCTCCTCCATAGATCTGTCTCCATCCCAGCTGGTGGCCCTCCCTGCCTCCTCCTGCGGGGTCAGTTCACCTGGAGGGGTCGCAGCAGGGCATGGCCTTGTGTGTATGGGGCAGACGCCGACCCCCACCCTCCGGAGAGAGGAAGAGGTGAGGGGAGCATCCATGCGCGTGCACGCATCCACCATCCACACCCACGCCCAGACACGCGTGTGCCTTGAGAGTGCAGAAGGAGGCGCGGGGGGGGTTAGAGAGGAGAGGGAAGGAGCATCCGGGTGCGCGTGCACGCATTCCCACGGTTCCACGCCCAGACACGCGTGTGCCTCGAGAGCTCAGAAGGAGGCGGCGAGAGGAGGGGAGGGAGCACCCCGGTGCGCGTGCACGCATTCCCACGTTACCTCACCCAGACACGCGTGCGCCTTGAGGTGCAGAAGGATATGGGGAGAGGAGGGAGAGGGAGCACCCCGGTGCGCGTGCACGCATTCCCACGTTACATCACCAAGACACGCGTGCGCCTTGAGGTGCAGAAGGATATGGGGAGAGGAGGGAGAGGGAGCACCCCGTTGCGCGTGCACGCATTCCCACGTTTCCACACCCAGACACGCGTGTGCCCCTGAGCGTAAGGAAGGGGGGAGAGAGAGGGAGAGGCGTGTGGCCGCCCGAGGCCCCCGCCCCACAGATGCGGTTCCTCCTCCCGCCGCGCGCGCGCACCCCCTCGCCGCCCCGGGCGCGCGCACGGTGGGTGGGTGGGGAGGAGAAGGCGAGGGCGAGGCCCCTCACTCACCTGCGCCGTCACCATGGAGACCCCCTCCTCCTCCCGCCGCTGCGGCAGGGACGGCGGCGGCGGCGGCAGCACCGGATACGGCAGGGGGAGTCCGGCCCCGCCGCGGCCGCCGCTCACTTCCTTGGCAACGCGGCCGCCCGCCCCGAAGCCATCACTTCCTTGGCGACGCCCCGGCCCTAGCAACGGGCCCCGCCTCCTCCGCGCCCTCGGCCCCGGCAACGGGACACGCCCCTGGCAACGCGACACGCCCCTCTGGCCCTCGAGGCGCCCCAGCCACGTGCGCCAGGCGCGGCTTACGGGGGGGGGGTGTTTTTTTAAAATATAATTTTTATTAAATTTTCTGTTTTTACAATTTACAAGTTTTTACAGCCTGAAGATATCAATGACTTCCCTTCTTCTCTTTCCATGGTTCATTTTACATATCCTAAATCCCTGCATATTTTACAAAAACCATACAATTCAGTATTCCATTATTACAGCCATCAAAACTAATTTACACCACTGAATTTATCTTAATGCTGCCGGCGTTTTCAGCTGTATGGCTTAGGTGTGTTTTAATCCACTGGAGAAAGCGGGAGATCCAGCGTTTCTATGAGCTCAGCTTGATCTTCCTTTTTTTAGGTTTTGTTAATGCTGCCAATCATACGGCTTTTGCTGTATTTCTTTTACTTTATCATTGATATACGAGTTTTTATATAAATAAACTTATGTATATATGACATTGATATGAATCCATAGATCTCAGGGCTGTCCGCTACATAAAAGTGCAATATAAAAAATGCATAATAAAGCAAAAACAAACCAATAGCCTCTCTCTCCTTGTAATTGGGATGTTTAGCGCATCTTTTAGTTGCTGCTTCGTTAACAGTGTTTATTGGTGCTCTGTTTGCTCTAGTCCCTGGCTGGTGCTAAGACTGGTTATAGTGTAATTTTTTTTTAAAAGTGCATAGTATTTATTTTATTTTTTATAAGATATTTATTACCATTTTACAAAAAACCTAAGTTTACAGAATAAAAGGAATACAGAATAAAAAGAGAATAAAAAGGAGAGAAAAAAAAATACAGAGAAAAATACAAGAATTACCAAAAAATACATAGAAAGAAAAAAAAAGGAATACAGAATACAAAAAACAAATGACTAAGAAAAAATTAAAAAAATAAATCCATTTTTCGATATCTTTAAGCTCATTTGCTTGTTTCCTTGACCTCCTCACACCTCCCCTTTTTTGTATTCCTATTTACATAATCAATTCAGCAAATCCTTACCCTCTTTCATTTATCCTAACTCTATATCTTAACCTATTATAACTATTTATTTTCATCCATTATCAATCCATATTTGCATATTCTTATTAGCCTTGTTACCAATACCACTTATTTTCAATCCAACATCATTTTAACATTCATTAATTTTACAATATTTCTGCAAATAGTCTTTAAATTTCTTCCAATCTTCTTCCACCAGCTCTTTTCCCTGGTCTCGGATTCTGCTCGTCATTTCCGCCAATTCCATATAGTCCATCACCTTCATCTGCCACTCTTCCAGGGTGGGTAAATCTTGTGTCTTCCAATACTTTGCAATAAGTATTCTTGCTGCTGTTGCATACATAAAGAAAGTTCTATCCTTCTTTGGCACCAATTGGCCGACCATGCCCAGGAGAAAGGCCTCTGGTTTCTTCAAGAAGGTATATTTAAATACCTTTTTCATTTCATTATAAATCATCTCCCAGAAAGCCTTTATCCTTGGGCACGTCCACCAAAGGTGAAAAAATGTACCTTCGGTTTCTTTACATTTCCAACATTTATTATCGGGCAAATGATAGATTTTTGCAAGCTTGACTGGTGTCATGTACCACCTATAAATCATTTTCATAATATTCTCTCTTAGGGCATTGCATGCCGTAAATTTCATACCTGTGGTCCACAACTGTTCCCAGTCAGCAAACATAATGTTATGTCCAACATCTTGTGCCCATTTAATCATAGCAGATTTAACCGTCTCGTCCTGAGTGTTCCATTTTAACAGCAAGTTATACGTTCTTGAAAGTATCTTTGTTTTGGGATCTAGCAGTTCTGTTTCCAACTTTGATTTTTCCACCTGGAAGCCAATTTTTTTGTCCAAATTATAAGCCTCTCTTAATTGATAATAGTGAAGCCAGTCTCGCACTTTATCTTTTAATTTCTCAAAACTCTGCAATTTCAATTTGTCTCCTTCTTGCCCCAAAATTTCCCAATATTTCGGCCACTTGGCCTCCATATTGGGCTTTTTCTGAGCCTTTGCTTCCATCGGTGACAACCACCTTGGGGTTTTATTTTCAAGTAATTCTTTATATCTTATCCAGACATTGAGCAATGCTTTCCTGACAATATGGTTTTTAAATGCTTTATGCGCTTTAACCTTGTCGTACCACAAATATGCATGCCTAAAAAGTGCATAGTTTTTAGTGCTGCCTTTACTGTGAACCAATGCTGGATTATAAAGTAAGTAAATCTTATTTTTAAACTTACTTTACAAGCTGTTGCCTGATTTTTTCCAAAGAGGGAAGGAAGTCAGCTTCCTTTGTTTGTTGGACTTGCTCAGAGGCTTTGCAGCCTCCCATAATTCCTATGCTTTCAATTTTGCTGCCAAGGATGGGAATTTAAAACTCTGTTTAACAGTCACACATGGGGGGGGGAGGGCCTGGAAGGATAAATTGCAATTAATATACCCTCCTACAGCACTCATGAAATTAAAAGACTCCTGCTTATTGGGAGAAAAGCAATGACAAGCCTAGACAGCATCTTAAAAAGCAGAGACATCACCTTGCCAACAAAAGTCCATATAGTTAAAGCTATGGTTTTCCCAGTAGTGATGTATGGATGGGAAAAGAGCAGCCCAACTTCTCCTGTTAATTATGCTGTTTTAAATGTTTTAAATGATCATTTTATATCTGACTTCCTTTAGTAATGTTTTCTATTGAAATAATGGTTTGGATTTTTTGGTTAACTTCGCTGCGCTCAATGTTTATTCTGTAGTTCAACACTTTTGTAATGTTTTCTTTTGAAATCTTTTAATATTTTAGTTTCATACTAATTATGTTGCTTTGAACGTATAGTTTATATTTGACTTTTCAGTAATGTTTTGCTCTGGATTGTTTGATTTGATGTTTTGATGTGTGGTAAACTGCATTTAAATGTTTTTCTTGAAAATATACCGGTAAGTTGAGTCTCTTCAGGTTAACCTATTGATGGTTTGTACATTATGTTAACCAAACCAGTCCAAACCAGTAATATCCATTTGTACAATCATCCAGCCATGGTTTGGAGGATCAGGAAGGTGTTGCTTTCCCCCCCTTTTGTTACCAGATGCCCTACTCCATTTTTAAATTGTGATTGTCTGCTTCCCATGCTGTTCCACATCAGGAAACTATGGTTAGTGCTACCTCCAAACCATTGGTTCACATGGGATTGAAGAAGTGTGAGAGGTTACGTGATTTGAATGACTATCTGAAGTGAGCTGGTGAAAATGGGGTCCCTCTGCGCCTCAGCACACCCTACTAGCTTTGTGTCTACACAGAGAAAAATTACATGTGTTGTGTCCATCAGAATTCAATCCGTATTAAAGTCCAATGCAAGTAATTTTTGTTTAGGCTCATCAAAGCCCCTTCCTAAATAAATCTACTATATAATTTTTGTTCTTAAAACTATCTTAAAAGCCTTACGATCCTAATTCATCTTCTCTGCACAGCAGATGATCTTTGTTATTTGTTTTACAGCTAGAAATGCCATCTGATCTCAGTCCTAAGGCCAAAAGGACTTCTAGGAATTCAAATTTGGCACTGGCGCCCAGTGAAGCAATTCTGGTAGAATGGAAGTGGGGGAAGGAGCATAATTTATGGGAGTTCTGGCAGAGAAAACATCAAGTGAATGGAAGCACAAGTGCCCACTGGAGGAGTGTATTGATAAAAAAAAATTAATTGTGATTAATGTGTTTTATGGGACTTTCTGGAAGAGACCAGGGAAATTGCATCTGAGGCTATAAAGCCTTCAGTGTTCCAGATCTTGGCCTGTTGCCCAAAGCCTTATGCTTGCTGGATGCAATTTATCCATTACTTTGCTATCTTGCTGTGCACAATTTCTCTGTCCCCCATTCATTAAAGAGAGTGTGTGAAGCCCCATTAGGGAAGGGGAGACAACTGAAAAAGGAAGAGAAGCAGAGATGCTTTTTGGTTAAGCTGTCACAACGTTGTCAATTTATATACTTCCCTTCACTTTGCAGCATGGTTAAAAAAAGGGATAGAAAACCATACAGTATAAACAAAGAGCAGCATTTAAAAGAGGGGTGCACACCTCTCCCCATATGCCGCTGGCCTCAACTCAAGACAGGAGCTGCACAGAACTTTACACCTTGCCTGGGGCTTGGAAACAACACTATTTGAACTTCGCCTCTGTGCAGTATGCCTCTGAATGCTTAGCTGCTGGGAATCACAGGTGGGTAGAGGGCTCAAAGGGGAGGTCCCAAAAATATCTACATGGTGCCTAGGGAACAACTTGCACCTTAATATCAGCAAGACAAAGGAGATGGTGTTGGACTTTCGGAGGAAGAGGGGAGAACTAGCCCGCTGTACATCGGGGAGGGCTGTGTGGAGAGTCTCTTCCTTTAAATTCCTAGGAGTTTATCTCAGTGAAGACCTTAAAGGTCTTCCCTGACCATTAGGTCCAGTCGTGGCCGACTCTGGGGTTGGAGCGCTCATCTCGTTTTATTGGCCGAGGGAGCCGGCATACAGCTTCCGGGTCATGTGGCCAGCAGGACTAAGCCGCTTCTGGTGAACTAGAGCAGCGCACAGAAATGCCATTTACCTTCCCACCAGAGCAGTACCTATTTATCTACTTGCATTTTGACATGCTTTCAAACTGCTAAGTTGGCAGGAGCAGGGACCGAGCAACGGGAGTTCACTCCGTCGCGGGGATTCGAACCGCCGACCTTCTGATCGGCAAGTCCTAGGCTCTGTGGTTTAACCCACAGCGCCACCCGCGTCCCTGTGAAGACCTTACTTGGAAAATAAATACAACCCAGGTGGTTAAGAAAGCCCAACAGAGACTCCATCTCTTCAGAGTATTGCGTTCCTGTACAGAAATGCCTACATATGAGGTGTTCAAGGAGGGAAGCTTTGGTTCTCTGCAAGGTTTACACTCACCACTTCCTGGCCAAGGGGTCAGGCTGCCTTTCTGCCACAGGTAACAACTTTAGAAGATGGCGACGGAGACAGCAGGCTAGTCAGACTCCTCTGCTTTTAACTAAGCTTTTAAGTAGTTTTTAAGTAGTTTTTAACCACTTCTTGGTTTTAAACTCTTAGTTTTAACGTTTTACTAGCTGTTTTATTACCTCCTCGCTTTGTTTTTAGTTTATTGTTTTATTGTTTTATTGTTTGACTGGAGAACGGCGGGGCGGAGCAGTGGGTCGAGGGAAGCCACTTTCTACCTCCGAATAGCGATGCCCCAAGCTCGCAGAGAAAGCACCTTGCTCTCAAGTTAAAGAAATCTGGAGCATAAAGTGAAGTCTCGGAGCAACAAGGAGAACCCGGAGAGAAAAATTTCGTGGAGTTCAGCTGACAGCCGAAATCAGCACAGACGCAAAGCTATATGCAGAGCGGAAAAAGGAAAGTGAGTTGCCCTAGCGGCCATTGTTTCTTTCCCCCTACTAACTTTTTTTAAAAAGTAACTTTTTAAGAAGATACACTGAGTGTTTTATCATTGTTTTAAGTGATAAGGAAGGCTAATAGCTGAAGGAAACCTGCTGTGAACTTTTAATGCAGCTGAGCATTGTAGCGTGTTTATTACAACAATAAAGAAATAATTTACAACTTTAAAGAAACAATGGTGGTGACCAGAAGTGGTTGCAAAACCTCAGGCTTTTCTCTGAAGGCTGTAAGACCCACCTTTAAAAGAACCACTCTAAAGAATGCGCAAACAAAAATCACTCGCTTCTGCATGAACAAAGCAAAATGTGGAACAAATGAGGAAACGACTGAAATGAGTGAGAACAAGAACAAGAAGGGAAGAGAAATTCTACTCTCTCCTACCAATCTCTCTTACAGCCATAGTGAAGGACTGGTTATGCAAAGAAAGGAGTGTACTAAAAGCAGTGATAAAAGCCTGAATATATTGGAAGCAACACAAAATATCCTCGATACAGCCGATGAGGCATCCCCGAAACTGAAAGCCAAATCCCAAGTTCCCCCCGAACCATCGTTAGATCAAAAAATGGAGGAACTAATGTTAAAACAAATTTCGGAATTGGCCTCGGGAAACAATGAACCTTCGAAAGACTCTTATCCTCATTCCCATGAGACAAATGAAGAGGGTCTCTCAATCATCAAATGGCTGGTGCTCCTTACCGAGGACATTGAATCCATAAAGTCCTACCTGGACATTTGCACAAAAATTCTTACGATCATGGCTGACTCCTGTAAAACTTTCTGGAGAAAACCCGTCGGAATGACTGCAGATTCAGAAAGTAACCATGGCCTCGCCTCCACCCTCTGTAGGAGTGGCTCATTAAGGAAGGGTAAGAAAGCCTGCAGAGCTAATGCTTGTAAAAGAAGACCCATAGTTGTAAAGAATGTTAAAAAAAGTAAAAACATAAAAAATTTTAAGTCAGTGCATTATAAAAAAATGGTTTTTAAAAAGCTTTTTAACCTACTTGAGAGTACAACAGCCTCTGGGACTAGAGGGAACCTGGTGAAGTCTTTAGCCAAGAAGTCAGTTAAACAAGATTTGCCCCCAAACGTCTGTGCTGATAAAGCTCTGGATTGTCTAAAACCTTCAGCGCATGCTCCACCACCAAGCCCTAAGCAAGATTTATTGCCCCAAGACCCATGGTCCTACGTTTTAACCATAGACAACTCCAAATCCAATAAGGAGAGCATTCCAACAAATAAGAACTGGAAGCTGGTGTTGCTTCAAAACAAGCTTGTTTTTTCAAGCTATCCTAAGCCTCCAGGATTTATATCACAAGAGGATCGCAAAGTCCATTTACTGAACTTCCTTAAGGCATACATGCCAGGTACTTTGAGTAATCCCTCGGAGTTGGACAAAGTGGAATATCTATATTTTGATGGCTTGCTTGCAAGGGCGGTGGTTACATTCCATGATCGGAGATTGGCAAAACTGATATATAAACACAGAGAACACCTAAAGACAAGTGGTGTAAAAATATCAAGATACTTTAAAAATGAGGCCTCTCCTATCCCACTATTCCCCAGTCCTGAATCCTCGACTGCAGCACCTCATCAAAAGGCTGAATACCACACTTTAATTGATATAAAAGCCAATGAGGACTCGCCTAATCACCATCCAGAGTCACTTACTAATGATCTTCTAAGACCAGACTCTCCTGGGACTTTATATGAGGCGAGCCAAGGTAACGGGTTCGATAGTTTTGAAAATAACTTAATTAACTCCTACTGCGCTGTCCCCCAAGAAACTCAGAACAAAATACTCGATAGACTGAATAACCTTCATTCTTGTCTGACAAAGCTGACGAAGGACCAACTGGGACCACACAACCAAAACATATCTGATTATGTCCCCGATCAGGCTTCATGCTTCTATCGTCACGAGCTGGATTTATGGGTCGGGAAACCCTCCGTCACCCCACGCCAATTGGTTGTTGCGGAGATGAATCCATCCTCTCAGATCTTGGAATCGAAACGCCCCTCCTATAACCCAGCTCGCATGCAACCCATCTCAGAGGCAAACCTGGTCACCACATTAGCATGGGATAAAATGAGAGAATTAAATGAGACTGAATTGGGCTCCCCAAATAAAGTCCCCAGCATGGGTGCGCCAGGTTGCAATCTTAGCATTCCACCCTCCTCAAATGTGAGCATACTGAATACATCTTTAAACATCATCGAATTAGCATCTGAACTATCTGAACCCGATGAAAGGGCTAATAGTAAGAATCAGAGGAACTTGGTGTGACATCCGGAATGCACCACGCATACCTCACTAGCACCCTTAAATCAAAGATCTCTCCAAACTCTTTCTATTATGTCCTGGAATGTAGCTGGACTCTCATGTAAATTAGCTGATTCTGATTTTATAAATTTTCTTGAGTCTTATGATATAATACTTCTGCAGGAAACCTGGTCTCTTAAACCTTTAAATATTCCTAATTTTATTACTTATAATTTACCTGCTACTAAAATGTCAACAAAAGGTCGCCCTAAAGCTGGTTTGATCTGTGGTATCAAACAGTCCTCTAACCTTAAAATTAATTATATCAGAAATATTGGACAGTATGCACAACTATTATCATTTTCCATTGTTTACAGGGAAATTCTTCTTTTAAATATATATTTTCCTCCCTCAGAGTTAGAAATTAGACCAGATTATGGTTGGAATATAGTCTCTGAAGAGTTGTATTCAATACGTAGTAAATCCCCAAATATCCCCCTGATTGTAATGGGAGACACCAATGCTCGAATTGGATCAGATAATACAGCTCTCTATAAACACTATGTCTCAAATCTAGCTGAAGACGCCCCTCTTCCATTGAGAATAAGGAGGAATTCAAAGGACATCATTATTAATAAAGCGGGAGGAAAACTCTTACAATTGGTTTTAGAATTTAACCTCTCATTTTTGAATGGCTCAATGTGGCCGGATATTCCAGGAAATTTTACCTTCAGCTCCAAAAGGGGTAGGAGCGTAATCGACTATTCTCTAGTTTCCGTTGAAATGTTAAATGAAGTTGCCTCTTTTACAGTTGTACCTCGCTCAGAAAGTGACCACTTCCCAATAGTTTTAGAGATGTACATGAATCCTAGAAATAATGATATTAGTCCTCTTATTAGTATTGATAAGACTATCTATGCCAAAAGAGTTTATATAAGTGATAAAAATAGGGAGGATCTATTAGCAGTATTTGAAAATAACCCAGTTATTCTTGAACCTGTGGCTAACCAAAATTTGATGCCCCTAGAGGATAATGATTGTTATTATAAGACTATCCAGGATTTATTTTCTTCTTTTTTAGACCTTCAGTTCAGCAACAAACCTTCAAATAAGTATAACTGGTTTGATAAAGATTGCATTAACTATAAGAAAGAACTTAGAACTTGTCTAAAAGAAGCCTATATTACCAACTCTCAAGGTCTCTGGAAGACTTATTTTGAAATGAAAAAAGCTTTTAAGAACATGCTCCTGGAAAAAAAATCTGAGTTCGCACTAGCCAAATGGTCTAAAATTGTTACTGCATTAGAAATTAAAGATACCAAAACTTTTTGGTCACTTCTCTCAATAAAAGATATCATTGATTTCCCTAATATAAGCGATGAGGCTTGGATTTCACATTTTACTGCCGTTTTTTATGATCACCAAGTTTGTAAAAAGGAAAATTTTAAATTTTCTCCGGCAAAAACCACACAATTTCAAATTACTGTTGAGGAGATGAAAAGGATAATCTTTTCGTTTAAGCAAGGGAAATCACCTGGTATGGATGGCATTCCAATAGACCTGTTGAGATTAGATGTAGAATGGTGGGCCAATAAACTTGTACCGCTTTTTAATTCTATCTATCACTCAGCTCTTGTACCTAAGTCGTGGAACAACTCAATAGTGGTACCAATCTTTAAAAAAGGTGATAGGAATTGCCAAGAGAACTACAGGCCTATAAGTTTGTTACCATGCATAAGTAAAATCTATGCCAAATCTCTGCTTATTAAATTGGAAGAATGGATGCTGACAAAAGGTCTACCTGGTAAAGAGCAGGCTGGTTTTAAGGCAGGCTCGTCAACTCTTGACCAGTGTCTAGTGTTAAGTCATCTTGTGGATAAATATGTCATGAGAAATAAACGAAAACTCTTTGTGGCATTTGTGGATTTAAAAAGTGCCTTTGATTCGGTCGACCGCAATAAACTATGGACTAAACTAGAACACCTTGGTATCGACCCATATCTACTTACACTGATTCAAAGTTTACATTCTAATAATCAAATATATGTTAAAGTATCAAAAGATGGTAGACTTGCAGGTCCTATTCTGAATAATCGAGGAGTTAGGCAAGGCTGTATCTTGGCCCCTACCCTATTTAATTTATTTCTATCTGACCTACCATTATTTCTTCAAAACGCAACCACTCATACTCCTTATTTAAACAATAGCCCACTCTTTTTATTACTTTATGCAGATGATGCTGTAATTATTTCACTCTCTGTTTTGGGTTTAAAAAAATTATTTAAGAGTTTCTCAAACTACTGCTCTCTCAATAATCTCAAAATTAATTATGATAAGACAAAGATTATGCAATTCAGAAAGAGAGGGAACCCAAAAGGCTGTATAATTAATGGACATCTAATACAGGAAGTCAAGCACTTCAATTATCTGGGAATCACATTCAAAAATAATATGAATTGGAATACACATATATGTGCTGCAATAGCTAAGGCCAAAGTGACAGCCCACCATATTAAATCCTATTTTTTTTCTCCAGTAGGAAACAGATTTATTCCAGCTGTATTGCAAGTGATTGACATGAAACTCTGTGCCCAACTTCTATACGGCACACCAGTGTGGATTTCAGGTGACCTCAAGAGGTTGGATAAATTTCACGCATCCCTTTTGAGGTCATTATTAGGACTTGCAAACTCTGTAAAATATGAAACAATATGTTGTGAGCTGGGAATACTGCCTTTATCAGTAAGGGCATGGCTGAGGACCTTGAAATATTGGATCTTCCTCCATTATAGAGCCCTATCCCCTAATACTATACTTTACGATCTTTTAAGTGATAGGGCAATCTACAATCTATCAGTGATTTGTAGGAGAAAACTGGATTCGATAGGGCTCACTTTAACTGATTTTGAAATCTCTGATCCCAAAGATATATGGGAAATTATCAGGAAGACCCTCACAGAAAAAAGTGTTCTCGCCATGCTTGAGGTTGCAAAGCGCAGCACCTGCTCTCCTATCCACCTAAATCTCCCTTTGTGTAGAGATTTCCAAAAGGGATACATGACAAATCTGAAGAAACATGAATCGTGTAGGCTGTTTATGTTGGCCAGATTTAACATGTTTCCCTCGGCGGTAGTGAGAGGAAGATACTTAGCTATCCCAGAATCAGAGCGTCTCTGTAAATGCAGAAAACAGGAACCCGATACTCTAGAGCATATATTCTTTTCCTGTGATTTTGGCAGCTATGCCAGAAGACAATTATTTGAGGCCCTAAAATTTAATGGACAGTTTTTTACACAACCAACTGTTCAGGACCTGCTGGCGGACAGCGATGATCAAATTACTTTAATAGCGGCTGAATTTTTAAGTGCTGTCCATGAAGAAAGAATGGGCCATGATAAAGAGACTTAGTGGTTTTAATGGTAGGTGATGTTGCTGTGTTGTATTATATTATTTATGTACATTGATTTATTTTTTGGAGTCAAGAATAGGACTGGGATAAATTGTGTTCGCTGAGCCCGTATTTTATACAGTCTGTATATGATGTTTGTTTGTTAATGTGAGGTGTGATATGCCTAATAAAGGATTTTGAAAAAAAAAAAAAAAAAAGGTAACAACTTTACACTTGAATGAAGTAAGGTGGTGTGCTGCCCTTTACAGGATGACGTTCTAAGAACTACACTCAAATAGTAGGTGGTCAACTGACACTATTTAACAGGTGAATTGCCCCATGTGCCAATCTTAAGTCAACACTGCCCAAGCTGTTGCCCTAAACTGCTGACTTGCAAGTAACAGAAATCAAAAGAACTTCATTCCATTTAGAATTTGATTATCTGTCTGGAAAAAATCAAATTGTTCGAGGCAATTATTATTATTATTATTACTACTAAATGCAATGGAAGAAAAACAGTTCTTGGGCAGTCAGATAAAATCTTCAACTGTGCAAAGAAGTTCTTGGTTAATCCACTCTGCATAAGAATCTGTTGCTTTTAAAAACAGATGCTTGGAAGTGTGCACAGCTTGTGTGGAAAGAGAGAGCCCATGACCTCACTTCTAAGCTGGGTCCTTCTGCCGATGGCATAAGCCTAATCAGCTCCATGGCAGGGAGATTCTATGTTTGGAGATCCCTAAATTGAAGAGTGAAAGGCAGCCATCTGGGCCAACAACTTCCTTTTTTCTAAAAGGAGAAAACATCAGCACGTGGTTTCACCAGGTGGATGTTAACCATAGCCAAAGCTAGAAGGAATGTTTCAAGTCATAAAAACACTCAAGAGAAAGATTAATGTTTTATTATGAAAATGAAAATCACAAAGTTATCCTCTGTACATCAGTTAATTTTTTTAAAAAGTAAAACATGGCTTCTGATATTGTGCATAGCACACAAATACCCCAGATGTCCTCCATTCTGAGCCAGCCACATAAATGGAGTTTACAGTGGTACCTCTGGTTACGAACTTAATTCGTTCTGGAGATCCGTTCTTAACCTGAAACTGTTCTTAACCTGAGGTACTACTTCCGGGTTAGCGGAGTCTGTAACCCGAGGTACCACTGTACACAAATGCTGGTGAGGCTGCACCCCATGGATGAATTGCCTCCTCATGGCACGGTGTAGCTGCACCCCTGCAAATTCCATATGGTCAACATCATTAATAGCACAGCCCTATGAGTATCTACACTGAATTCACTGGGACTTACTTCCAGATAATGGTGTACACCAGGCTTCCTCAACCTCGGTCCTCCAGATGTTTCTAGCTATCAGGACCAGTGGTCAAGGATGATGGGAATTGTAGTCTCAAGACATCTGGAGGGCCGAGGTTGAGGAAGCCTGGTGTACAGGATTGCCACCTTAAAAATATTTCATTAGCTGCATTTAAAACCAGAGATTGGCATTTCCTCCCACAAAGAGGCAAGATATATTGAAGGTATAGCACAGAGGATTCTCATGCCCATTAGGAAGCCTCCAGATACGAATGTTGATGCTTCAGGGCTGGCTAAGAGACAATGGTCTTTATATATAAATATATGAACTGCAGAGTAACTTCGCATACATGATAAAGAGTTTACAAAACTATGAATAGTGTGGAGAGCAAAAAGGGAGATTCCCCTTACCTCTCATAATACTGGAAACCCAGGTTCGTCTAACAAAACAGACCTAACCACCTACTGCCGGGCAGACAAAAAAGGTAAGTTTTGCCACAGGACATAATTGAATCTCTGGAACTTCCTTTGATAATATGTGGAGCTATCCATGGGTTTATCAGGCAGTAAAACAGCTTTTTTTCAGATTCTTGGAGGTGAAATCTACAAACGGCCATTAGCCATAACAGCTAATCAGAACTTGCATATGGAAATATAACTTGATATACAAGATGGAGATGAGCTGGTGAGGAGAACTGCTGCCTTCAGGCCCTTCCATTGTCTTCTGGATGGCTGCTGTTGGGAAGAAAAGGTTGGTTTAAGGTGGACCTTTGCCTGATCCATCAAGGAAATTGCTATATTCTTATACTTATTGACGAATTGCAGAAGAGTAACTGTTTGTTCTTGCTGCTCCAGACGGAAATATTGTGGCACTTACTGATCTTTGGAATCAAAATACTGTATTCTTTCAGAAGCTCAAGCAGAAGGGAGGATCCCACCTAACAGATGAAGTCAGAGATCATCTCCATGTGCTGTCACAGCCTCAGCCTTCTTTGGGTTTTTTTGTTGTTCTTCATAAATATTTCTGGACAATCTATTGAGAGTCTTTTTTTCATTTGATCATCACCATCATTATCATCCATATTACAGGTAGCTTTGGAACACATGGTTTCACTGCAGAATCTACCAAAACACAGGAACTGCATTTCTCTTCCAAGCCTAGTGCTTCTCTATACCTTTTAAGACGGAACTTTTAAACAAACTTCTTCAGTACTTCATAAAGATGAGCAAAGACCTTTCCAGCAAATACAATGCTGGTTTTCAGATTTGTAGCTTGCCAGTGATAATTCGCTATCAATAAAGTAAGTGATGCAAGGTAGTGATTAAATTAATAAACTTGCAAAGTTGCTGCTTATAAAAGTGTTTACTGGTCAGCTGAAACTGTTAGCATTTATGAACCAGAGTCTTTTCAGAAGATGGCAGAGGAAGACAGAAAAGAGACTGGAGGCAATGCTGCTACCACAAGCAACCAAACCTAGGAAAAGGTCATTTGCAATTCAATCCTGCTATTGCAAGATTGTTTCATCAACACCTAAAAGGAAGATACAGAGGCTAAAAATGCTGTCTGTGCAATTTAAGCCCAATAAAGCAAATAGAAAGCTCCAGAAAGTTATTTCCCCCAGCACAACATATTCAGTCTTAATATAGAGTGCAGATGGAAGGATAGTTCAGGCTTGCAGTCAGCAGCCAGGACAATTTGTCAACTGATGTTCAGAATGCACAGGAGCAGATAATTATCAGAGGGCAAGATGCTGCACTGTCACCACAGAAAGTTACTACTGATATGATGAGGAAACATAACATGAACTAGGTTAACCTGACAGTTTGCAGATCTCCTGCCTGAGGATTTTTCTGTGGGAAAACTCAATAGGTAAATTAGTGAGCATAGTTCAGATGTACAGTGAGAAAGCTGAATCATGATTTCAGAGCAATTATGCAGAGAAAAGTGCATAAACACTTTAAAACAAAAAAATCAAGATCCATTATCTGTTGGCTCCTCTTTTCAAGAGACTCAAAAGTAAACATCTGAAATTCAAAGTGGACCAAGTGGTTATTCCTTTCAGAGACTTTTAAAAGGTCACAGCTTCTAAACATAAAAAGGATGCTCAAAGAATGAGTGTACAAGAGTTGGAAGGAATCTTGGAGGTCTCCTAGTCCAACCCCTTGCTCAATGCAACAAAATAGTTTCAAGACGGCAGCCAGGCTGGGTTTCCAGAATAGAGAGCTCAGAAAGACATGATTGCTGACCCACCACAAGCCATTAAAATGCAACTGATGCACTGAGCTCTCAGCGAAGTTGCAAATGGGCCCAATAAAAGGTGCATAATATTTGATTTACGAATTATTATGGTGTTTCAAAAAGGAGATTATTTCTTAACTTCTATTTTATACTGTGTACAGTGCTTAGACTGCCCAGTTTGTAAAATACAAAACTGCTATAAAAGGCTCTTGTTTAATAGGATTAAAAAAAAAAAGTATCTCTATGCTACCTGGGAATTGCCTCAAACAGAACTGGTCCACAGGGCACCAGAGTTATTAGGACTAAAACTCCTGTGAAAGTCCCATAACGTGTCACAGCTGATAGCAAAATCATTTGCTTATAGTCTCCCCACTCCCAGCAAGGAGGAATGAGAATTGAATCCATTTGGCAGCTCAGAAAACAAAAGCACACAAGGCAAATGTCAGTCGGTTGCACAACTGAGAACGTATCTGCTGGTTCCCAGTTCTTAATGTCAGAACACTTCTTGTCAGTGAACAAGCTGTCTTGAGAATACTGTGCATTAAGGAAGCACCAGACCAGTCATTAATTCCAGAAGAGGTAGCAAGACAGCACAGAAAGGGGAAGAGAGGAACGGGAGTGGGTTTGCTTATTTGAACCACAACTGTGGGAGGAGGGAATGTTTCCTGGAAGTCATCCACTTCTCCTTTCAGGTCACGTTCTAGTAATATTCAAGGATTGCCATGAGGATGAACCTGTAGAATCCAGATATATCCAGTGCTTGCTTTGAGGGAGACCTTGTATTTATGAGAACTGTATGCAAATAGTGGGTCGAAAGGCATCTCTTCCTCTAGGGGCTACAATTCGTCCCGCGACGTGGGTGGATAGTCCATGCCAAAAAAGGACGAGGGTCTCCCATGCACATCGCGTTCTCTTTTCACAAAGGCAGTAAAGGAAGAAACACAGTTTCCAATGAAATGGTCAGACTTGCTGAGAATGTACAAATCTACCTGGGGCACTTCAGGCTGCAGGTACACCACTTTTATCTGAAAAGGGGAAAACAAGCAGAGCCCAGTGATTGAAAGTGAACAGACACAAGCAGACGTGGGGTTTGCCACAAGCTGTCTATCTACTCACTCTATCCCTCCACCTGAACTTGTTTCATCAAGCTCCACCTTTCTATAGCGCCTTCAGGTTCCCAGAGTATCTTTCAGACGGGGCCATTCTGTCTTACAGTCCTTGGTTCAAGAACCACCATGATGTCTCACCTCTGGTTTGCCATGTGGAAAGTCACCTGAATGATTTCCGAATTAGTGTTCAGCTACCCTATATCTAATGCAACCACATCGTATATTCTGAGCAAAAGAACTGTGTTGCCAAATCACTCAAAGACCCAGTAGAGCCCAAACTTTCTTCTGCCCATCCCTGCTGTAAGCCCCCCTGATTCCTCCGTCTGAGAAGAAAGGCAAGATATGAATATTTCCAGTGCATACACCCAGAGAGAGAAAAGCAGTGAAGTTTGCACCACCAGTAACTACTCATTGCTCCAGCAGGACATTACCTTTTGTTTGAAAAGCTGCTGTATTTCCTTCGTATAAGGTTCAGAGTCGCTGGCGATGTACACAGCTTTTGCATCTGTCTTCTTCACCCAGAGTCTTAGCGCTCGTTTTATCTCTTTCAGGCCTGGCAGACACATATCCATGGTAAGGGGTGCAGCGGTGTTCCGATCATAGCCCACACACTGTGGCGACGCCATTAAATGAGACCCAGCAGTGCCATCTTTCAACATATTGCATGCATTTTTCTAAGGCAGGGGGAGGAGAAAAACAGAACATCACACACAGGTAGAAGTGGTGAGAAACAGAGCATCATACAAAGGTAGGAGGACTTTATAGCAATGGAGAATTCCATACAGCTAGCCAAAGCAGGCAAAAAAACCACATTGCTAATGGAGGCTCCTTGCCACGGGATCACATTCATCCAGTGCTTTACCAGCTGCACTGGCTCCTGGTGGAGTACAGGATCAGCTCTTGACCTTTAAAGCCCTATGCGGCCTAGGACCCACGTACCTACGGGACCGCCTCTCCTGGTATGCCCCGCGGAGGACCTTAAGGTCCACAAATGACAACATTTTGGAGGTCCCAGTTCGCAAGGTGGTTAGATTGGTCTCAACTAGGGCCAGGGCCTTTTCAATACTGCCCCCAACGTTGTGGAACACTCTGTCACAAGAGACTAGGGCCCTGCGGGACTTGACATCTTTCTGCAGGGCCTGCAAGACAGAGCTTTTCCGCCTGAGCTTTGGTTTGGACTCGGTCTGACCCTTATGTTTCCCTCCCCTTATGGTCTTGATTTATCGGCTATTTTAAAATGAGGCTGCATTTTAAGTTGCATTTTAACATGTATTTTAAATATTTTCTCTCTCTCTCTCTCTTTCCCCCCTATTATGTTTTTACTGTGCTTTTAATGGTGTTAGCCACCCTGAGCCCGGCTCTGGCCAGGGAGGGTGGGGTATAAATAAAATGTATTATTATTATTGTTGTTAGTTTCAGTTATATTCCCATCCCCAAACAGTCTAGTTCAAGTATCCAAGAAGCTGTCAGTAACTGCAAGTCACAATGTGTACACCCCTTCAGGATCAGAGAAAGCATGCCTCTGAATATCACCAGCTGCTGGGGAAGAAAACAGAGAGAGGGTACCTGATCTCAACTCCTGCTTATGAGCTTCCCAGAGGCAGGATGGCCCTAGGTAGGCAACAGGATGCTGAGCTACGTAGGATTTTGTTCTGAACCAGCATATGCTCTTAACAGCCCCACCCTCTCCCTTTTTTATTCATATGGAGCTAGAAGCTGCCAGTCAGACTCTATTACAGCCCTGCCCACATTACAGTCCCCATGGAAGTATATGTAAGAACCATACCCAGTCTGAACCGACACGCAAATGGATTCCCACGTAGGGTCTGACCAGGAACGAATTAATATAGGACTCGCCTTTCTTCACCATCTCATCAGACCATACCATGTACTGATGCAGGGACCGGTACTCTTCCAGAACTGGAAACTGGGCTGGGGCCCCCGGAAGAGCCACAACAGGATGTTCAGAGGAGGGAAACCTAGTAAAAGACACAGTGGAAAGATCAACAGGAGCTACAACTTGCCATGTTTGCTCGCACCAGTGCTGCTCAGTTTTTACTGTTGAGAACTTTTAATGCAAATGCTTTTTTCTAGTTAAATTTTTTTAAACACACCTACAGCAAAGAGATGAATTACTAACAAGATTTATGAAGAATATGCTAACCCAAATAAAATTACCGTATTTTTCGTCCCATAGGACGCTCCGTCCCATAGGACGCACCTAGTTTTTTTGGGGGGGAAATAAAGGAAAAAAATTCCCCCTTTATTTCCCCCCCCAAAAGCAGGTCGGGGAAACCGAACCAGGTCGAGGAACAGCGGGATGGCGGCGCTGTGCCTCCCTGCTGTCCCCTGAGCTTGTGGGGCTGGCCAATGTCTGCCCGGCGCGAGGGGCGCCCTGCTTCAGGGCGCCCCGCCCGCTATCCGTAGCGTGGGGAGCCCTGCGGGGAACTCCTGCAGGGCTCCCCACGCTGCGGATGTCTGTCCGGCGCAAGGGGTGCTCTGCTTCAGGGTGCCCCACCCGCCGGGCGGCAGGCTGCTATCCGCAGTGTGGGGAGCCCTGCGGGGAACTCCTGCAGGGCTCCCCACGCTGCGGATGTATGCCCGGCGCGAGGGGCGCTCTGCTTCAGGGCGCCCCACCCGCCGGGCGGCAGGCTGCTATCCGCAGCATGGGGAGCCTTGCGGGGAACTCCCGCAGGGCTGCCTAGGCTGTGGAGGTGTTCCCGAAGCGCCGGGCGCTCTGCTTTCAGGGCGCCCGACGCTCCGGGAAGCAGGCTGCGGATGGCTGCGGATGTCTTCCTGAAGCCTGGAGAGCGAGAGGGGTTGGTGCGCACCGACCCCTCTCGCTCTCCAAGCTTCAGCAAAAGCCTGCATTCGCCCCATAGGACGCACCCAGATTTCCCCTTCATTTTTGGAGGGGAAAAAGTGTGTCCTATAGGGCGAAAAATACGGTAATCTGTATTTTGCATTTCTGTTGTCATGCTCTTCAGCTCATAAGAACTTCCTAATTCCCCAGACACTTGCATCACCTCCCAAATATTTGCATACTGGAGCTTAGGCGGGCCTCCTTAGGGGAAAGAAGTTGAAAAGTGCACCTCCCTGTATTTTAAACTACGGCAGCAATCTCTGAAAAATCAACAGACTAAGCAAGCAGACTTTAGTTATGCATGCATGCACCTGCCTAATACTGTCACAGACCTTTGCCCTACGCATGCCAACTGGCAGCAGTGTCTTACGGTCTCAGAGCTGGAGGTGTCTTTCCTAGTTCTACTGCCCAAGATCAAGGATTCTTCTTACAAAACACATACCACCCAAAGACCGTTATGCGACTCTTCTTCATTAAAGCTCTGTGCAGTGATAGCAAATTGCAGGTTAGCTGTGGGTTGCAGGGCCAACTTTCAGATTGTATTGAGATGGCAAGGGGAGTGAGACAGGGCTGTATTTTTGCCCCCACATTGTTTAGCTTTTTCCTAAATGATTTAGAGGAAAGTCTAATGGACCCAGATGGTCATCTCCCAAAAATAGGAACCAGAAAGACCCCTATTTTGCTATATGCCACTGCTTCTTATCCCATCCTCAATGGAAAATGTAATGTTATTATCAAGGCATTTTTATTTGCTCAGTTTTTGTCTGATATTATATTTTGTCTGTTTTTGTGTTTTCTTGTTGTTAAATCACCTTGGTTGCCACCCGTGTGGAAAGGCAGGATACTTGTCCATCTTTCTTTACGGTCTGCAAATAACAACATCTTGGAGATTCCGGGCCTCAGGCAGATTAGGCTGGCCTTGGCCCCGGCCTGGTGGAACACTCTGCCACAAGAGATCAGGGCCCTGCGGGATTTGGCATCTTTTTGCAGGGCCTGCAAGACAGAGTTGTTCTGCCATGCCTTTGGTCAGGGCTCAGCCTGAATCCCCTTCTCTTTTTGTATAAGAACTAGTATGAAAGAGGCCTCCCAGCATTCTCACAGGCCCATATAAGAACAGCGTAAGCAGTTGGGCCTGATGAGCATTTACTGTTCCCAAGCATAGCTGTCAACCTTCCCTTTTTTTTTGCGAGAAATTCTCTTATTCCAGCGCAATTTTCCGCTGCTTTCTGCTGCTATCCCGGATTGTTAGATATCCCGTAGACTGTCGCCAGGACAGGTGAGGCTGCTGATCCCTTATTTTCGAGGCTGCTGATCCCTTATTTTCAAATCTGAAAGTAGACAGCTATGTTCCCAACCCTAATCCTGCGGAAAGCCATCTAATTAGATTTTAATTTGATACTGACTTGTTTTTTAGGAGGTAATTTAATTATTGTTTGATTTTATACCAATGTTATTGTTAAGATATTCCGTTCCACCTGAACAGACGTGTGGAATTGTTGTATGTCACATGTCTGTTTACAATCCAGCACAGCTTGCTGGGAACTTCCGTTGTGCTGCTTATGCTTATGCTGCTTGCTTGGACATGAAAGGGAGAAGACATGTTTTTCCTTTTGTCCTGGTGTACGCTGAATAAACTGCCTGTAAATATGCTTTACACAGCCTCTCCCTGCCACTTCTGTTGTGCGTTTACTCTGCTGAGTTGCGTGCCCAGCTTCTGAAGCTCTGGGTTGCAGATTCATGCTGCACCAAGGACTGGAGTTTGACTGGCACGTTGGCCGGTGGGCTGGAGCCAGCTGGGGGCTTGCCAATTGCCCCTGATTCCTTAGCAGCATCCCAACAGTTATATGTCTGACGTTAGCCGCCCTGAGCGCGGTTTCAGCTGGGGAGGGCGGGATACAAATAAAAGATGATGATGATGATTTCCAAGAACCCTTTACAAGCCAGAGCAGCAATGGAGGAATGTGCCCAGTGCCTAACCATGCCCTTCGCCCAATGGCACCCCCAAGCGACACTTGCTACCTTCGAATCCAGTGGTCCTTGTAAGAGGCACTGAAGGAGAGGCCTCCAAACAGCTCCGACCTATCGAAATCCACAGCAAACTGATCCCAAAAGGGGCCAAAGGGGTTTCCATCCTGCAAAAGCAAAGGCAGCTGCTTGTTCACTGCGGCAGACAAAAGGTGAGGCAGGCCAGAGGAACAGGCAGCTTTGCAGTTGCTACGGGAGCCGCAAGCTCCATAGCTGACACAGCCCATATTCCATAGTCCCGCCCCCACTGAAACCTGTGTGTGAGTTTACCCGAAGCTTTCCAAGTATAGAGAGGATGAAATGAAGTTAAATACAAACACACTGAAATGATCCACAGAACATTATCTAGAACAAACTTCCTCAAACTCAGCCCTCCAGATGTTTTTGGCCTACAACTCCCATGGTCCCTAGCTAGCTGTTGCATAATACTGTTTCATAATTTATGATAATTTAGAATTTAAATGTATTTTCATGCAATGTTTGATACTTCCAGCTGATGAAGGTGATACATCGAAACAGGGCCCTGTCCTGGTTTCTTATCCATAATTTCTGATCCATAATTGATTTCTGCTCAATGATTGAAACTAAGATCTTCACGTCAAATCTGACTATGGACTAACATGAACTCTTATCTCTAATACTGTAACAAATTATTGTGTTATACATATCCTTATGAGTTTGAATTTGTAATCTCTGTTTGAGTTTGTAATCCTTGTCAGAATACATACTTTTGAATGGATTAGTTTTTGTTACAATTGACTATTGATTCGCGAGTAGGGACCACTTCCACTATTGAAACTTATACTGGCCTGAGTTCTTGGTGTGCTTTTTTCTTGATTTAGAAGAACGGCAGCAGCAGAGCTTTTACTACAGCCCAGGCACCTCAGGGATGAGAAAGACTCTTACCTTCATGGGGCAAGTCCTTTTGTCAGCACTCCTCTGAGCTGCTGCTTCAAAGCAGTATGCCACTCGCTTGCCAGGAGGCCAGTGGATGGGTGCCAACTTTTCCATAAATTCCTCCAAAGTGATGACCCGGTGGTACTCCAGGAGAGGCGCCAGCTTGAAGTATTCTTTGTAGGGAACGTGCTGCTGCAATGCAAAGAGAACAGAGTTTAGGAGCCTGTCCACACACATAACTGTTCCAGCAATAGTGAATCCACAACCGTCTGAAGGAAAAGCGAGCAGCATAACGTAAAGGGCTGAAGTATTTCCAAAGCCTAGTCTACCCTGGTCTGTCAGATTTGCAGGTTTGATGTACTATTGACTCCTTCACTATCCATGAAACTCCAGCTTGAAGCAGAGGCCAGGAGAGCTTTCAAGACCCGCAGTTGGCTAATTAAAGACTAGAGGGGGACCAGAGCTTAATGGTTGAAAACTTTTTTTTTTTTGCTTGTACAAGGTATACAAAATGTAGGTAGCACCCAACACCAGCAGAATTAACTCATCTGTTCCAAGGACCTATTCACTGAGCCTGCTTATGTGTGGCCTTGGGAAAATACCGTATTTTTCGCCCTATGGGACGCACCGGCCCATAGGGCGCACCTAGTTTTTTGGGGGGAAATAAAGAAAAAAAATATATCCCCCCCAGCCGCGGCTTCAGCGCGCCCCGCGCTCCGGGCAGCAGGCTGCTATCCGCAGCCTAGGGAGCCCTGCGGGAACTCCCATGGGCTCCCCAGGCTTGCTGATAGCTTCCTGAAGCCTGGAGAGCGAGAGGGGTCAGTGCGCACTGACCCCTCTCGCTCTCCAAGCTTCAGCGAAATCCTGCATTCGCCCCATAGGACGCACCCAGATTTCCCCTTCATTTTTGGAGGGGGGAAAGTGCGTCCTATAGGGCGAAAAATATGGTACTTAGCATTCCAAAAGCACAGAACCCAAATATACCTCAGAAGTTCTCAGGACTACTTACATTTGTGTAGGGAGGCCTGTGATACCGGTACTCAATCCAGGGGGGCACAGCTAAGGTCCGATTCACCATTTTAGCAAACGCCAAAGAGCCCAGAAAATGGTCTGCTTGGTTCCCAAATCTCCCTTGAAATAGAACATAAAGACCTGTTTCTTAGTCACCAGGCTGGGGCAGAGCAACAAGCCTAGGGAAACTTCATACTGAAGAACTACATGGCTGCCAAACTCAAAATGCTGCAGATCTTCCTTCATTATGTTGAATTGTTCACAAAGCTTAAGCATAAGGCAAGTCGCATAAATGTTAGGACTCTGGAACTATTCCCAACCCACAGAAGCTTGCAGAAGTCCTCTCCCCCCATAAAAAAGCCCTAGTAATCAATGGCAACCAATAATTACTTCCTAATAACAAGAAAGGAAACTCTTACAAAAGTTTAAGAAATTTATTGCACAAAGGACTAACAGAAGAAAGTATACTTGGGTAGCAAGACTTCTGACCTCTGTGGATTTATTTGGGAAGCTCTCAGAAAGTGGTATCAAGGAAGGTGGAAATGAGACGTCTGATAACCTGGAGGCAAATTATACCCATATCGAATAATCAAGTGGCTATTTACATAGCTGAAATAAAAATCACAGTTGCTGTTTCCTTAATTGAAAGCTTGCCCTGGGAGCTTATAATAGTTTAGCAGTCTTTAAATCAATCTCTCTCTCACACACACTTTAAGTCAATTGTATTATTTTCTTGCCTTTTAACATTTATCTTCTAATTGGTGCACTCCACTGCAGAGATGGGGAACCGTTACATAGGAGTCCAATACACCGCAGGTTGATCACGAACCAGAAGCAGGTCACTCCCTAAGCTATAATGCAATAGTAGCATGCAGTAACCTAACAATAACCTACAGGGCAGCAGTCCCACCAGGAACATGTTGGTGAAGCAGCGACCAGCAGGATGGAACTTTCTGCTCACCAAATGATGAGCAGAAGGTTCAAGCCTGCTGGCAGCACAGGTCTGCTTTGCCCTGTGGAAAACACACTAGTGCAGCAGCACCCAGCAGGACTGAACTTGTCCCTCTGACCCATCATCTGACAGACAGGGGGAAAGTGTCTAGTAAAAGGCCATAACTCGACTGCACAGCACCTATTTTGCATGCACAAGGTCCCAGGTTTGATCCCCAATATTATCATTAATATGAATTAATTTTAGATACCACCCTTCATCCAAGGACCACAGGGCAGTTTACAGTATTAAAAACACAAAAATACATAATATAATAAACAAAACAACAACAGCCTTCCACACATACAATTTAAAAGGCCATGGAGGCCTGGGAAGAACTCTTGGTTTGCAACCCAAGGAAGCCGCTGACATTCAGCGCAAGCAACACTGAGCTAGATGGACCGCGACCCACCTTAAGGGCAAGGCAGCATCCCAAGTTACAAAAAAGCACAGCAGGAGAAACAACAGGTTGGTTATTAGTTTTTGTTGTTGTTGTTGTTGTTTACACAAAGGTAAAAGGAACAGAGGAGAAAAAAGATGTGAATCTGCTGCCTCCAGGTATGACTGGACTTCACTGTCAATTATTTTTATTGATTTTCTGAATTACAGTATTACAAATCATTGCCAAATTAATTCCATTAAATACAGTTTTAATACAGACCCTCCCTGCCTGCAGACTGTCTCGCCAGAGTGGTGCATGTTCTAGTTATCTCCGGCTTGGACTACTGCAATGCGCTCTACGTGGAACTACCTTTGAAGGTGACCCGGAAGCTACAACTAATCAAGAATGAGGCAGCTAGACTGGTGACTGGGAGCAGCCGCCGAGACCACATATTACCGGTCTTGAAAGACCTATACTGGCTCCCAGTACACTTCCAAGCACAATTCGTGGTGTTGGTGCTGACCTTTAAAGCCCTAAATGGCCTCAAAGGCCCAGTATACCTGAAGGAGCATCTCCACCTCCATTGTTCTGCCTGGACACTGAGGTCCAGCGCCGAGGGCCTTCTGGCGGTTCCCTCACTGCGAGAAGCCAAGTTACAGGGAACCAGGCAGAGGGCCTTCTCGGTGGTGGCGCCCGCCCTGTGGAATGCCCTCCCTTCAGATGTGAAGGAAATAAGCAGCTGTCTTATCTTTAAAAGACATCTAAAGGCAGCCCTGTTTAGGGAAGCTTTTAATGTTTAATAGACTATTGTATTTTAATATTCTGTTCAAAGCCGCCCAGAGTGGCTGGGGAAACCCAGCCAGATGCTGGTATAAATAATAAATTATTATTGTTATAAAACCGGTTTCCCGCTCTCCACACGAGATATGTCCAAGATGTGCCCCTATCGCTGTGCTTTGTTCTCAGTTCAACTCTAGTTAACACCCTCCAGAATTTGTCAAAATGATTATCCATCAGCTGCCCCTTTACATCCCTGAATGCAGCAAAACAAACAAACAAAACCCCAAGTGAACCTTAACGTAGATTCTCAGTGACAGCAAGTGTGGTTAATACTCCATCTCCACTTTAAACATCTGCTTGATTTTGAGTAAGTTCTGAAAAAAGCAGGTACGGCTGGACTTCCACTCCCAGCAGCCAGCGCGGTCCGCGGTGAGGGATGACGGGAGTTGTAGTCCAACGGCACCGGGAAGGCCCCCTCAGGCTCCTCGAAGCCCCCGGGGGCCTACAGAGCCCCGGCCTGCGAGAGGAAGGAGAAAAGGGGGGACGGAGAGGGGACGGTGATACCCGAGTGGCGCCCTGGGAGGGGAGGAAAGGAAGCGCCCCCCGCCGCCTCACCCATGCAGGGGCAGTAGAGTAAGTATCCCGACGGGTCCCAGGCGCCGCCGCCGCCGCCTTCGCCTCCGCTGCCCAGGTGGAACAGGACGAGCAGCACCTGCAGGCCCGCGAAGCCAACAGCCTCCTTTCCGGGAACAGCCATGCCTCCCTCCGCCTCTTCCTCCGGCTTGGAAGAAGCGGCTTCGGCTCGTAGAGTTTAGCGGGAGAGAAGCTGCCTCGCTAGGCCGGGCTAGGCCGCGCCCGTCTCCATGGCGACCGGCCCCTTTTCCCGGCACGCCCCGCGGCGGCGGCGGCGCTCGTGAGGGCAGAGCGGCCGGGCCGAGGCGGCTTCCGGTCTGGGCCGGATGTGGCGCCATGGAGGCCTTGAGGGGCGCGAGCGAGCCCGCGAGAGGAAAATAAAGGCGAACGAACCGCCGCCGCCGCCTCAGTCCCCTCAGCCGCCGCCGCCTCCTTCTCCCCACGGAGCGGTTCCTCTTCCCCGCAGCCTCCGGTCATGGGGCCTCCGCCGCCCGCTCAGTTACCACAACAAGAGCTTGGCCCGCCTTCGTCGACGTCTTCCTCGCCTTTTCCTCCAGCCGGGACGAGCCAGCGGAGGGGAGCGACTCGCGGGGTGGGGGTGAGCGAGCGAGCGAGCGGCCTTGAGGGGTTGTGTATTAGTGGCGGGGGTGGGGACGGTTTCTCGAAAGTACGCATGCGTGGGAGGGGGTTTAATGGAGTTCGGGGCGCCAGCATAAGAACCCCCCCCTCCAATGTTAGGGACACCCTCCCTCTCCTCAGATAGGCCATAATATTCCAGTATCGCCGTGCGCGCGTTTACAGAGCCACAACAACAACAAAGGTCAGTCCCCTGCCCCGAGGAGCTTCCAGACCTAAGGTGGGAAAGGGGCGGGCAGGAAGAGCAGGTGCAGCTCTGCCTCGTTGCAGGTGGAAGCAGGGACGGGACTGGTGGAAGGAGCCCTGGGGCTGAAGAAGGGCAGAGTGTGTGTGGGGGGGTCGTAGCTAGGAAGACACCAGCCTCTGTGCCTTTTGGAGGGAAGGGTCAGTGGTGTCGCTGCGGGTACTTGGCATGCAGGAGGCTCCAGGATCAACCTCTGGCGTGAAAATGATCCGGTGGGAGGTGTTGGGAAAGACCTTTTCTGCCTCTAAGCTGCTGCTGCTGCCAATCAGAACAGACCCTTTTGGGCCTGATTGAGACAGTAATCATGGCTTGGAATGGGGCTGACTCCCATATTCCGTTCCCAAGAGAGAAAATAGATAGAGAACTCCGTTTCTCTCCCCTTAAAATAAACGTGAAAAACTTGGAGTTTCCTGTAGTAGAGGAGTGTATAGGATTTTAGGGCTGTGAACTCTGCTTGCCCTGTTCTCCCCCTTCAATCCTCACTTCTTCCATAAAACTAGGTTAAGCACTTTCTGCACCTGTTTGTTCGTAGAGGGTTCCCTGAGTCTTGGATGCAGTAGAAGCGATGTGCCTCAGCCACATAAACAGCATTTTAGCCGCTCAGGTCTGTCTTGAGCCCTTGGCTATGTGCAAAAGGCTTTCCGTTGGTTCTGCATGCTCACTGTCCAGAGTGCTGATGGGCAGTTTCTTTTCTGCCTGGAGAGGGAAGGGCATGAGAGGAGAAAAGTGCTGGAGCTCTGGCTTTGTGCCCACCTTCCCTGAGAAGGTCACATGGCCTTGTCCTGATTTGACCTACTTGGATGGAAACACTTGGCCCCAGCAGAATGGCAGCCTGCCCTGTTGGCTTGCCAAATTCCCAGGCAGATGTGCAAGTACAACAATCACATTAAAAATAAATCTTGGCATCCCTCCGGCAGGTGACGCGAGTAGGGAACGTCACTTGAACAAGGATCAACAGTAAGCTTTATGAATTAAGTGAAATGGCAGGGATGAGGCTATAGTCAGGAGGTTGGGGCCTCTAAGCTGTTTCATTTCAGTGGCCCTCCTTTTGAAGCTGGTTGAGGGGTGTAATTTTAGTATGAGAAAGCAGCTGAGAGGTATCAGGGCGTGTACAATGAAGAACTCTGACCCAGCCATCTTCTGAAAATGATGTGGTGTTTACATAGGACCATCACTGTTGTGGTGCTTTACAGTGTACGGTAGCCCAGTCTTTCCCAAAAGGCATTTGAAATTTAACAATGTAAATGACAAAACAGAAACAAGGGCATGCTTCAGTTTCCCAGATGTAAAATGTAACCAATAATTATGTATCTAGTAGGCCAAGATGAGGACATTAAGGTGCTGTGACTTTTTTGTTCTTAACATACTTCAGAAATCTCAGAGCTGCTGTAGAAAGTGTTCATGTGGTCTTACCAGCTGAGCAGTTATCAGGTATTTCCCCCCACCTCCTTGGCTTCCATTGCTATGGGGCTGGTGCTCCCAGATCACTCGTCTCATCCCAAAAGACATTTTCCTAATAGCAATTGAAAAAGTGGCACCTGTATTTAGAAGATCAACAAAGGAATGGGGTAGAACAGGCAAGATACTTTATTCTCAGGTTTTGAAAGGTCACCCCCAACACTTCTGGAATTTGGGTTGTAACGGCGTAATTTCCATCGGCCAAGTGGGAGTATTCCAGGCCTTATAGCAGAGTGGGAATTTACTGGTCCTGCTCCCCCCCCCACTCACTGCTTTGCCTGGCTAGCTATGCCTCTTGCTGGCCTGGGTAGATCATATAAAGAAGTGTGAGAGGGGGGGTGCAGCAACTAGCCCAATGTACAAAGGTAAAAGTTACATGAGTTTCTCTCTCCACTTTTGCCTCCTGAAGGTTGCCCAGAAGGCAAGGCGTCCCTGAGACTGGAAAAGGTTCCCACCCCTGCCCTTACATCATGCAGCTCACCTGATTAAAGCAGTGTACTAGTTCAGTGGGTAAGTGTTGGGTAAGGTAAATGCCATCTCCTTTATCAGGCATTTGCAAAAGTAAAAGGAGTGTCATACACTGAATCCAAGACACACTGTGTCAGTAATGAAACCTCAAGATGAACTGGACTGTGTCCTGAGCCTTTTTTTTTTAATGCAGACAGATTTCCACTGTTGCTGCAATAATTATACACTCGCATTAGAATTTAAGATTGTGGTAATAATCTCTTCTTTAAACATTGAAACTGAAAACAAGTCACAAGTGCTCTTTAAAGGTTGATGTTGACATCTAGGAATCTAAATCTTTTCCTGTACTCAGAATAGGGCTGGTGCCTAAAAGTAGATTTAAAATTTGGAGTCTTGTCCCACCATCTCTGTGTACCTGTCCATTCACTTCCCTTAATCACGCAATTCATCATTCCAGGTAGCAACCTCTTCTTGCTGAAACTTTTGAAAATTGTCAGTGGGTGTGACTATACCAGTGAGATGCCCAAGGGCAGGACTTCTGCTTCATTTGGCCCTCCTCTGCTAGGCCTGCCATGACCGCATTCTTCACCAGCGTCCCCAACTGGATTCAAGATGCAAAGCAGGAGGAGGAGGAGACGGGCTGGAAACTAGTCCCCCGCCCCAAGGGCCGAGAAAGCGAGAGCCAAGGGAAATGCCAGCACGAACCGTCAGGAGCCTCCTTCCCCAGTGTGGATAAGCTGAGAGCAAACCCAGAGCAGAGACCGTACGGCTGCCCTCAAGTGCACTGTGGCAAGGCCTTTGCTTCCAAGTACAAGCTCTACAGGTATGTAGGAGGGATGGGTTAGAGCAGGCATGTTCAAAGTCCGGCCCGGGGGCCTAATTTGGCTCGCCGGTCAGTTTAATCTGGCCCCTGCTGCAGTTTATCACCTTGGGCAAACTGCAAAAAGAAGCTCAACAACTTCAACCCTAAAAGGTCAAAAACTTTGGTCAGCCCTCATGCATGTTCACTTCATCAAATCTAGCCCTTTCTGAAAAAAGTTTGGACACCCCTGGGTTTGAGGGTTGGGCTAAGACGGAGCAGCCTCGGGTTCAAGCTTGGCCATGGAACGGGTTTGTTTTAGAGCAGTGTTTCCCAAGCGTGGGAAGGATAACTTACACTATGTGGCCATAGATGAAAAGTTTGGGGCTGCTGGTGAAAGGCAACAAACCTCGCCACACAAGCCTCCATAGCATTCTCCCCCCAGGTCCCATTTATGATCTGAATGGTGTAAGATGTGCGGATGGGTGTGGCAAATGTCAAATTCTTTGCTCTCCTTCACTCCTATAACTCTTAAAACCGGGCAGAGGAGAATCTCCTTGCCCAAGCTAACCTGCCCAGCTTTTGTGGTGATTGTGCTGTTGGCGGGGGCAGGGACACAAGTAAGCTGCTTATAACCTGTGCTTCTTTCCCCCACAAGGCACTTGGCCACCCATTCTGCCCAGAAGCCCCACCAATGCATGTACTGTGAGAAGATGTTCCACCGCAAGGACCACCTTCGCAACCACCTGCAGACACATGACCCCAACAAAGAAGCTCTCCACTGCCCAGAGTGTGGCAAGAACTACAACACCAAGCTCGGCTACCGGCGCCACCTGGCCATGCATGCTGCCGCCAGTGGCGATCTCAGCTGCAAAGTGTGCTTGCAGATGTTTGAGAGCACCCAAGTCCTGCTGGAGCACCTCAAGGCCCACTCCCGGAGGCCCTCGGGCAGCGTGAAGGAGAAGAAGCACCCGTGCGACCACTGCGACCGCCGCTTCTACACTCGCAAAGATGTGAGGAGGCACCTGGTCGTACACACGGGCCGGAAGGACTTCCTGTGCCAGTACTGCGCCCAGAGATTTGGCCGCAAAGACCACCTGACCAGACACATGAAGAAGAGCCACTCCCAAGAACTGCTGAAGATCAAGACGGAGCCAGTGGACATGCTAGGCCTGCTCAGCTGCAGCTCAGCCGTTGCAGTGAAAGAGGAACTGAGCCCCGTCTTGTGCATGGCATCCCGGGATGTGATGAACAGTAAGAGCTTCCCTGGGATGCTGCCAATGGGCATGTATGGGGCACATGTCCCCACCATGCCCAGCTCAGGAATGCCCCATTCTTTAGTCCCCAACCCTCTGCCAATGGGAATGAGCTACCCCCTGGAGTCGTCCTCCCCACCACAACCTCCCCCAAAGTACCAGCTTGGATCTACCTCATACTTGCCTGACAAGCTCCCCAAAACAGAGGTGGACAGCTGTTTGGCAGAGCTCCCTGGAGGCCTGTCCCTGGTGCCTGGTGAGCCATCCTCGTCCTCTCCTCAGCCTATCACCCTGGAGGAGACTCTGCTCTCCAAGAGCCCCGCTCTGCTTTCTGAGGCTCTCTGTGCTGCTAACATGGACTTCTCCCATCTCCTGGGCTTCCTCCCCTTGAACCTCCCGTCATGCAACCCTCCCGTGTCCTCGGCGGGTCTGGTCATGGGCTATTCACAGGGAGAGACCCAGTCACTCCTCAGCACTTTGCCACCCCAAGAGGCGCCAGGAGCTGCGACCTCCCTTGGCTTCGGAGCACTTCACTCGCTGCCCTCCATGTTCTCTCCTGGCTTGGGTGCAACCACCTTGCCACGTTTTCACCAAGCGTTCCAGTGAGGCAGCCGGGGAAAGAACGGGACTTCCCTTCGGCGTGTGGATTGGGTACGGCAAAGGTGCCCGGATTTGTTCTCCTTCCTACCGTAGTCTGGGAAGGCTTGAGGGGAGGAGTGCCTGCGTGGACTGGAACTGCCACGCGGACTTTGATGCGCGCCTCAGTCCCAGACAGTGTGTAGGCTGCTGCAAATAGAAATTCAGGTATTTCCCCAACCTTGTTTGTTTGGTAAATCAGGCATCACACTGACCTTCCTTGGGGCTTCCGTCCTCATTCCACTTTAGGAGGTGATTGAATCGGGGGTCTGCCTCACGTTAGGGCACAACATTTCTTCTGCATTTCAGCGCCTCAGCCCGCTGCCCTTCCCACAGCACCTCTTCTGGTTGCGCCCACACAGTGCTGAGTGCGTGCAGAGTCAACACTTCCTTTCTTCAGAGCCGCGTCATTAAGACTCATTCCAACCGAATCGTGTTTACGCACCCGTAAAAAGTCTTCCCACCCACCCCTCACCCCCCACCATTGCAAATCAGGAAGTGCCAGGAACACCGTCCTTGTTTCTGGCGCAGCTCGCACACTGTTTACACAATGGAATCGGGTCTCCCTGATTTCACTTCACTACTTCCATTTCTTCCCCTGTGGGGAAAGCAAAACTGACTATGGATTGCTTTTGCCAATTTAGCTGACTGCCCTGTAGGTCATGTTCCCTTAAATCTCAGCGTGGGTCAGAAGGGTCCTGCAGCCCAAACAGCCCGGCTTGTTTTTCTGTGTTTGTGAGCACTCTTTCCCAAAGCATACGCAGGGATGGAGGGGAGTGGACCACGGCCTCACCTGTTAATGGAAGCTCGTTGCTTGAGGGCTTCTCCCCACTTCTGTGGCTTACCTAAGTTCAGCACTGAGGTCTGCCACAATGCCTTGCAATTGACACTTGGTCCTTGGCTTTGAAGCACAAAGGAGCTTGCTGAGAGAAGCCAACGCTTCAGCCCAGCAGCAACAAGTCCTGAGAAGAAGCTTCCTTCTACCTCACCCCAATGCTTGTTGGAGGGAAGCCATTGGTCTGTGCTTTGCAATAGCCACAGAGCTTAATATTTCAGCCTCATAGGCATTGGAGTGAGCTTGCCCAAGCCGTTCCTTTGCCCAAAGGAATAGGGCCACAGTCTTGCTCTCCCAGTGGCTCAGCAAGACTTGTGCCACTTGCCTCTTGAAGGAAGTTTGGTAGCATTTGTGGGTGGCAACTTTGACCCAGCTGTGTTGTGTTCTCAATATGCCTTCGTACCCTTGTTCCTGCGCTATGGGTCTGCTTCCCACAACTTCCTGTGCTCTTTTGTCTCCTTGGGACCTTGCATTTCTTTGTAAGACCCCCTGGGCTTTTCTGTCCCCGCCCCCTCTCTTGCACAGCCAGTTCCTAGCGTTTCCCCTGTGTTCCAGGAATGTGTTACCCAGTAAAAATGAGGGCAGCTTTGTAGTGTTTTCTGCAATCTTGCACCCATACAGTAAACCAAAGGGTGGGGACATGCAAAGAGTGCAGTGGCTGTCCGGGTTGCCGTCTGCTTCTTCTGCGACAGTTCAGGGTCCTTGCGTGCTTTGTCTTCCAAGGCAAGTTGATGAACTGGGCCCATTGGTGCTTCCCAGTTGCTCCTGGGTTTCTGCTTCTCCATCATGCATTTGCGTGCTGGGTTTGCTGCTTCCTTTCTCCCTCTTGCTTGGATTCCACTTCCTTTTCCCCTTGCCATTTCAGCAAGCTGCTTTCCTGGACTATTCTGTCTCTTATCACAGCAAATACCTCATGAAGTAGGTTCCCTTCTTCCCTGTCCTTACGAACTCGCACTTGGTAACCTCGTTTGGGGTCAGTCTGCCTGTGTGGCACTTCAGGGTATTTTCACGAGCCCCAGATGTTCACTTCTTCATACCTCAGATATATACATACATATATAAATAAATATATGGGGTGGAGTAGGGGTTAAGACAGTAGGATCTGTTTCTCTTGCTTGCCTGCGTATAAGCCTACCTCTGCCTTCATCCTAAGATGTAGTTAGTGGTCTCTCTGGGGCCCCTTCTGCTTCAGCAGATACATAGCAAGTTTTTTTTCTACTAGTTCCAGTTAGTTCCAGTTTGCTTTTAAGGTCTGGGTTTTTCTCCCATTGCCTTCCAGTGTTTAGATGCTTTCAGTGCAGGATTCCCCCTCCTGTCGCAAGGACAGGCTTTGTAGGCTTAGCTAGCCCTTCTCTAGCTGGAATTTTTCCATATCAGTTTAGTATTTTGCATTATACTTACCTCAACAATAGCATGTGAAAGTGAATTCCACAAGCCATGCTTCTTGATCTGTTTTTAAGACGTTGCCTTTCTAATTTCAGCGAGTGCCTTGCGCTGGGTAAATAGGAGAGTGCCTGGGCTTCTCCTTATCATTCAGTATTTTTAAATACCTCAGTTGTGTTTCCTGTTCCTCTCTTTTTCCAGAAATTGCTGCACAGTCTCTTATGCAATCCTCACCACATCCCTACCTCGACACTTGTGATAAATCTCCACACTTCTGCCTTCTTCAGACTTTTGAACGTAACTGATCCAAGATTTTCCCAGGTTGAGTTGCCTTTTTGTTGTGTGACTCTTCCAGTTTTTGGCAATTCTTGCCTTGTCTGTTGCCTGCTTTACTGCTTCCAGCCTTGAGTTTTGACAAAAGTCTGACTCAGGAGAATATTTCAGGCTATAACCCTTGTTCTTTTGAATATGTCTCCATGACTTGTGTTTCTTTGCTCTATTACCTAACAAAGATATAGGTAAGATCTCTGCCCCCCCCCAACCCTGCCTAGTGATTCAGAGCCATCTTGGACCCCAAGCTTAGTATTCACATTTATACCAAAATATTTCTCTGCTAATAATTTGGGGTGGGGCAAGAACTTGAGTGAGAACCCTCCACTGAAGCCATGTTCACATGTTACATATGTAAGATTTGCCATCATGTCCCTGTGTTCTTCAGCCAGGATGCATTTTGCAGGAGGAAAAAACACAGAGCAGCTGAAACTGGGGTGAGGAGGAGAAATGTTGCAGAATCTTCTGTCCCACTAGGGCATTCTCTCTGTGCAGAACTAAGTTTTCACTGAAGGTTTTTTTTTTGGGGGGGGTACTTCTTCCACCCCTCTTAGCTTTACTCAGGAGTGAAATTGTCTGAACCCGAAGGTAGCCTAGTGTCACAACTAGGCAGTGGGAAGGAAGCAACACTTAAGATAGGAATTAGCAGGTTCCTCCCCTTGGTGCCTAGCCCAGGGATAGCGCTACAGTAAAAGGAAAGGGTCCATCATTCTCACTGCTCATCAGTACACAGCTTTCAGGTTACCTTGAAAAGTTAGATGAGCTGATTATCTTACCTAGTAGTTGTTAATCCTTATCCCATTATTACACTTAATGACAACTAGTTCTACAAACTTATAGCTGGTGGAAATAAGGATATTTTCTTAGTGTTAAGCTACTGTAAGTTAATTTCATTGAGGCCCATATTATTTGGAAAGCTAAACAACTGGTCTGTATTCACCCTTTCCAACTGGCATGTGGGTTTGTTTGTTTTTTTAAAAAAACTTCAGTTGTTTCCTTCCTTTTGATCCTGAATGTGGCATGTTTATAGGGGACTTAATTTCATGCGACTTGTTTCATAGTGTGATGCCCGTTGTGAAGTAGAATTGGGTCTTGGAGTTAAAGAGGTTTCATTACTCCTCGCAGAGAGAATTCAGCTTTAACCAAGACCATTCCTTCATCTCCCCCCTCCCCTATTTTCCTAGAGCTTACAAATGATTCAGGTCATGATGAGGTGATCTTGCCACAGCCGTACTCTGTTAAATGCCGCTTGTATTCTTGTGTATTCCAACCTGATATTTACCACCCTTTCATGAACCATTGAAGGCAAAAGGTTTTTCTTCCTTTATGGTGTGGCAGATGCCAGTTCATGTGGCACAAAGACTGGTAGGATCACCTGTTGAAGATTTCTACCATGTCAAAGGGGGGATTGGCTAAAATGGCTGCAGTTTGTTGGATCCTCTTGGCCATTTGATCAGCCTTGGTGTACCTTTTTAGCCTCCCTCTTGAAGAAGCTGGTACTTAGACCCTTTCTAGCTTTAGTGATGCCAGTGTTACAGCGCCTCAAACATTTAGCTTTGTGGTTTCTTCCTGTGCCAGTTAGCCACCTGTCTTATGCTGAATGCTACAACATCGCAGCTCTCTGTGTTGGACTCTTTCCTATTGACCAAGCTGTTTATTTCCCTTTTAGTTAGCAATAAGCCCAATGGCTTTATTTTACCAGCACTGACCTCTTCTCTGTAAATAGTAAACTCATCAAGGGGCAGGGAGGGTTGTACCGTCCCTTCCTTTCACTGGCACATCTTAAAACTCATAACCCATTTTATTTTCTGACTGACATTTTATTTTCTAACACACTCTTCTGTCCCAGAACGCTTTGGTCTCCCGTCCTTTTGTGTTCAGATGATGCCTTTGCAAGTTCTTTTGTTTCTTGCCTTGTTTTGTGGGATTGACTGTCCCCAAGAAGAATGTGTCCTTCACAGCAGTGGAATTAAATTTTAGAATACCACTATTTCTAGACTTGCCCATTAGAAAGGGCGAAAGCGAAAAGTTGTGCAGCCTCCTGGGATTAAAAGGAAGAGGGAAAGTTAACACCTTTCGGATTAGTGTTAGGTAGGAATCTTTGCTTAAATAGTTATGCCAGATAAAATGAATGACTGCAAGTGCAAGCTCTGTGCAAAGAGTTACACCTACAGTGTGTTGTCTACATGTGCACTGCTTGCTCCCCTCCCCTCTGCTTTGGTGGTCCTAGCGGAAAGGTCCCCTAGACTGCCAGATCTTAACAAAAAATGGTATGCGAACAGAAAGTGGGAGTTTTGTGGCCGAGAGAGTGAGTACATATGTTGTTGAACCCTCTGTGATTCTGGCTTGGTTTGTGTCTTTCTGCATTTTTTGCAACAGCTGTTTCCTTGGGACATCTCAGAGTGCTTCCTCTCACCATCCACCCAAAGAAAGAAATGTTATGTGTCGTGTCAATGAACTAAGCACCTCTCCGCTGTTATCCATGGCTGTTTAAACTGACCCCCCCCCCCCAAAAAAAAACTAGGTAGTCTGGAATGGCTGCCTTCGCCTTTCCAGTTTTAGTGTGTTCTCAACCTCTAGCGAGCATCTCGTTAAAACTCTGGGTTTTTGCTTAGTCTTAATAACTAAGAGCTGTGGTTTGTTTTGTTTGTTTTTAAAAATGAATGCTTTGTAATGTGTTTTAACCAAGGTTTTACCCTACCTGCTAAACAGGATGCTTTTGCCTTAGAGCAGGCTGTGGGGCTATACCCCCCGCCACACACACACACTCTTTGTGATCTGCCACCTCAAGGCGCCGGCCATCACTCCCATGTACCTGCTGCTGCTTGCGATGGTGGCCATGTTCTCATAATTTCATTGTACTTCTGTGTGCATATAAAGGATGGTAAGGGAACAGGGCAACTGCTGTCACCCATGAGAAAAAGGGGGTGATGGAGGCATTGCAGGAAGAAAACAAGACTTAGTGGCCTGCACCTCCCCAGAGAGGAACTGAAGCTCTGGTTGCTCCTGCAAAAGCCTTAATAGCATACACTGTGACTCCGGTGTGCTTTGTACTGGGCAGGGTGGGGGGCAGGGAACATGGGCAGAGGACAACATGATCTGCCTGCAGTGGGGCACGATTCTTGCTTTGGAATTTGAGATTTGGGACAGCATCTAGGAATGCTGTATTCCTAGTCATTTTTCACGGGAAAGTTTCCTGTTCCTCTGAACAGCAGAAGAACTGATGGCTCGAACTCACAGGTGGCCCCTCTGCCTGAGAGTGTCTGTCCCGTGACTGTTTTTGCTCTCCTGCTCAGGGCTGTGGTCTTAACAGCTGAACTTTCAAGGGCTCATTTGGAATTTCTCCGACCTTGCAAGAGGGAGCTGACCTCTTTGGCTCACCTGAGCCGTACCTGCCTCGTCTCCCAAGCCTGCCCTCCGCAAGAGCCACCAAGGCCCTCTAGGCCTGAAGCTGGGACTTCTCAAACAAATCTAGCACTTTTTCTAAATACAGCAAATCACCTCCTCTGATGAAAAGTATTGTAGGACTTCTTACAAGTCCAGGTTTTTAAAACTAAAGATTGAAGTGCCATTAGGAAGTGTACAGTTCATCATTGTTCAGTTAGCTTTTCTTTTGTCTTACAGAATTAAGTCCAAAATGAGAGAGGGTGTGTTTTGTTTTTTTAAAAATGAAAATGCTTATTAAAAATGTTTGAAGTATAAGCTATGCTGTTTGTTTGTGGGAGTGGGAACACCTATGAACAACGCAGGTTGTATATACTCAGGATCCATATTCTATATCATCCTGCTGGGGCCTCTGGCTCTTCCCTAGAAATCTATCCCAGGGGTGTAGCATGGGTTGCTGCTGCCCGGGGTGAGGCAACTGTTGCACGTTAGTCCCTTCACTAGCCAGCATCCATGGGGGGGGGGGGCGTCCTGTTGTCCGTGCAGCCCAGGACCTCCATACACTGTCCAGGCTCGCACCCTGGGGACGTCACTTCAGTGCTGCTAACACAACAAAAATAATGTGGGAGGTAGCAGGTCCGAGTTACCATTTTCGGCTGCCACAGCAGGTGCTGTGATTCTCCAGTGGTTTGACTTGCCCCACCCTAGAGGTGTACTCTTATTTCTCTTGAAAGAGATGGATGCCAGCCACAGCAAGCTGAGTGTGTGCTACTATGAAACAAACACCTGCAAATGGAATAGTGGTTCCTAGATAGACTTCTACGTAGAGTGAACATATTTAGTGGGCTTAAGAAGCCTTTTTGAATTGTTAGCTGGAAAAGTATAAGACTGGGGGGGGGGATTGATTGAACAAGAGTGAAGGAAGTAACTTGCTGCTTCAACCCTGAACAAACGAGTGCTTAGAGGGGTTGGGACATACAGCAACATTTTGTTTTTGGTCCTACTTGTTTATATTTAAATGCCAGTGACATGGAATATAACAGACGAATAAAATTACTGTTGATAAGACTTATCTCCCTTGCAAAGAATAAGAGATCTTCCCCAAGTCTTGATCTCTTTTTGGGCTTTGAAATACCACCTTGAATGACATAAGACCTTTTCAAGTTTGTGCTGGCGGCTGTGGCAGGGTCAAACTTATTCCATATATTTAAAGGCAATATTTAAGAAACTAAATGGTAAACCCAACACTCCATATATGGTTTCAGTGAGACAGGGACTACTCCGAACCTCACCCCTTCCAGGATAGAAGCAGTAGGGACTCCGGTGGGAAGGAGACCCACACAACCCGGAAATGGAATGAAGCCATCAGGTAGCTTCTAGAATGGCTGTCCTGCAGGGAGAAGATGGGCATTCTTCCTCTTGCCAGCTCAGACGTCCATGGCAAAGTTTCCCTTCTCACAGAACAGAGTTTTTGGCAAATGATGTGATCAGAATGATTAACAGCAGAGCAAATACAAGTTATGTCACCTGCAACTTGGAAACCTAAGACAGCTCGCCCATGGCTAAAGTTGCACAATCAAAGACACAATGACAACAACAGCATATTTATTTACACTTGGGCTCAAACAATACATTAAAAAATACAAGAAACATAGTGGAAGGCCAGGGATAGAGCAGTTCTGGTTGGAAAAAGAAAATCATGGAGGGGGAGAAAGTACTTGGGGAATAAATCAACATTGCACTCTTCTGATCATTATGTCAGCGCAAGACTTCCTACTTCCCACACGGAACAATCCACCCTCCTCCCTGCCCTGCTGTTCTGGGGTTTCTCCCAATTCATCAGAATGAATTGCAAGGGCGCATTGGGTGGTGGAGCCTGTTGCGCTAGCTGGAACTCTTCCATACCTCTGCTTCTGCTAGTGTGCAGAATTAGTAGACTCCAGGCCCTAGTCAAGTACCCTAATGGTAGCTCAGATCAGAGTTCACCAAGGGATCCATAGCAAAAGTAGTAAGTGCCATGGCTCCCCCTTTGTCAGACCTTGATTCGTGGCTGGCGTGGCTTTGGCATGGGGGGCAAGGAAGCAATGGGTGGGCGGAGGAGCAATGCACAAGCAAGCCCCTCATTCCCTGTGAGCCTGCAGGCTCACCCCAGTAGTTTCCTGCAGTTACCACAGGGCAGGTAAATTAAGACACACATAAGATGCATCATCATTGATGACAAATACATGTTTAACGATCTTAAATATGTGTTCCCAAAGAGATTAATTTTCCATGGAAAAAATGCCCCCCCCCAGTGCATGCCTCCCTTCCCCCACCCCACCCATGGCATACCCACTTTTGCCGGAACAGCTCGTTCATAAAGCAGAAAACTGCAACTAGACCATTCCACAATTAGACCTAATTTTCAGCAATTGAAAAAATAATAATTCCAGTATTGTAATTCTGATTACAAATAAACAAGTTTCTGTTTATCAAAGGAAGTGTTTACAACCATCTCCCAGTAAATTGATTCAGGCTCGTTTGCGATGCGCAGCGCACTACGAGCGGGAGAGAGAGCAGGGTGCTCCTGTCTCTGAGAAGGGAGACTGAGATCCATTGTGCTTGGCCAAAAGATAATTTAATAGTATAACCTTGGTCTTGTGACTACGTAACCTAGTTCACATAGAAGTCGAGAGTAAAGCTGCCAACGCACTTCAATTTCTGGAGGGAGAGACAGAACTGGACAAGTGAGAAAAGGGGGTCGGCCAAATGTGCAGGGGTGTGGGTAGGAAGGGAGAACAATTCCTTTCTTTTGACATTGGGGTCAGGGGAACAGAGCTCTCCCAGTTCCCTCCCCTCTCTTGCACATTACAGCAGCAGTTCCCAACATCTGAGCCATGGATTCCTTGGCACATGAACAACAGAGCACGTTTTCCAGTCTCTAAACCTCACCCAAATCCCAGTGTTGAGAAATCCCCTGGGGTTCCCCCAGGACTTCCAAGTAGCCTTCCTCCAGTTTGCAGGCCTGTTCCACTTTTCAGCAGGCAGTGGTTCCACATCATCAGTTTATCGTGGTTCAAAGCAAGTGAGTGTCCGAAGACAATAGGTGTCTGCCACTGTCTGAACTGTGACACTCCCAGCGTCAAGCAGCCCAGGGGAGGCAGTTTGAGAGCCCTCCGTGAGAAAACGGCACTTGCCGGAACTGGAGCCTGATGAGGCGGCAGCAGACCTTCTTTCTACCGTCTTGCTCCAAGCAAAGGCACAGCAAAAGGCTACGCTGTGCCATCACCAAAGGATGAATCTTCCCCAAACTCATTCGTGAATTTGTAACCATTGCAATCTCCTATTATTGTCATTGCAGAAAATGAATTAGACGAAAAGAGAGGAGGGAGAAAGATTACTCATTGAGGGGAATGCGTCTCGGCTAAAAAAGAAGAAGAGAGAAAATAAATCCCTTATAACCAGAATAGGATAAAAGTTAAAATGCAAAGTATCTACACACCCTCCCCACCAAGAAACCCGATTCCACGGACGCTGTGCCAAAGGTTACATTCCAAAAAATTGAACTATTTTTATTCCTTGTGTCCCCCACTCCAGCCGGGTTTTGTTTCCTTGGGAGAAACAGGAGAGAGGGAGAGAGAGAGAGAGTTCCCCACTTCCTTCCTAGGAGGAAACAGAGGGGACCAGCTGCTTTGTGCCACGTGGCGCCAGAGCATCTTCAGTCTATTTTCACAGCAGCGTAAATCTTGCGGACAAACATGTAGGCTGCATAGAAGCCAATGGTCCCCGTCAAGAGCCAGAAGGACAGCACCATGAGAGCTGTGTAGCCGAAGTACAGCAAGGAAGGAATGAACTCGACAATGTCCAGCTGCAAGAGAGAACCAGAAGGAGGTCAGGGCAGAGGAAGCGTGCCCCAAAGCCTCTGCAGTAGCCCTCCTAACCCAAGGAAAAGCAGGGTGGGAACCTCGCTTGGCCTCCCACCTCAACCATGTTGTGTATCATGGAACATACACCAGGGCCAGGGCCTTCTCAGTGATGGCTCCGACCAGGTGGAATGCTCTGCCCCATGAGACTAGGGCCCTTCAGGATTTAACCTCCTTCCGTCGGGCCTGTAAGACAGAGCTATTCCACCTGGCCTTTAATTTGAATTCAGCCTGATCTTTTATTTCCCTTCTCTTCCCTCCCCCTCCCCTTGTACGAAGATCACCCGCTCTGAGACCCCACAGCTAATTCTCCCCTGGCCTCCTCGCTGGCCCAAGTAGGACCAATTCAGCCAGCTAGCCCTGGGGATTATCTAATTGATTTTTGAATTTTATTGCCATTCATGTTTTTATACTGTATTTTATGCTGTCTTTATAATTGTTTTAAATTTGTTGTTAGCTGCCCTGAGCCCAGTTTTTGAACCGGGAAGGGCGGGGTATAAATTTTTTAAAAAATTATTTATTTATCTCCCACCCGAAGTGCTCAAGAGCAGCAAGTTTTGCCACTCAACAGCCTCCCTGACCTAATAAATAGTTACTGAGTGTAGGATTCAGATCTGGTGAAAATAGCAGCAGTACCTTATTCACAAAGTAGAAGACTGCGTAAATCAACACATAGAAGGCAGAACCTCCGGACACCAGGAAAGTCCTCCACCACCATCGGTAATCCTGCCAAACGAAGGAAAGACATACAGCATCATTCTGCCAGCACTCTCAACAACCCTCGCAGATGCCCAGTCGTGTTTGGGCATCCACTGTTTTGCACTGTTTTGCGGTTCTCTTCAAACTAGGCAAGACTGCAAGCTGAAGCCAGACTCTCCAGACACATGAAAGTGTAAATTCTTCCTCGCAGAAACACAAGCCAAAAACCCTCCTTGCACACAGAAAATTAGCATGCCAGGGAAAAGCCGACTTTCCTCCAGGATATGCTGGCTTTCTTGTGCAGTTCCGGAAAAGCATTACTGATCAATTCAGATGAATATATTAACTGGCTTGTATACTTGAGGACAGGAGCTCTGTGTCTCTGCCTAAATCTGATCCATGTTTCCTTTTGAGGGACCTTGCAGAACTGGGTTCCATTCCCTGCAACCCCCCAACGACAACCCCAGGATTAATCTGTTCTATTACCTCTGCACAGAGCTGGAAGTACACCATGACGATGCTGATCTGGGAGCAAGAGACCACGAGGATGATGAACACCAAGAAGAGGAAGCCAAAGAGGTAGTAGAACTGGTTCTCCCAAATTGCCTGGATGCGAGAGAAGAAGATGTGCACAAAGGAGGAGACATGAGTATGGTGGGACAGCTCTTGATACACAAGAAGCTTATCGCTTCGCAGGAAAAGGCAGCGAAGCAAACCTACATCACAAACCTCTAGCCAATTCTCTCCACTTTAACCATGGCTTTTCCTCAAAGAATCGGGGGATTCTTCAATTGCTTGTGTAACCGAGTTGGCTCTAGACAGGTCTCCCAGAACTAAGTTGCATTTTCTGTTCTGCTGGACCCTTTCCTCAGGAGAATTGTAAGGGACCCTGGATCCGTTCTACGCTCATGAAAGGCATCTCTGTCTTGCACCCATCCCTTCTTGCAAGGCATTCCCCAATTGGAGACAGTTAAAGAAGCAAAATGTTGCAGCTCAATATCTGGGGCTGCCACGACTGATACTGGAAGGCTCTGCAGGGCCACATCTCAACCTAGAGTGCAAAGCCCAGAAGACTTGACAAGGAACAGCAAGCATTCTTCATCCTGTGCACACCCACCCAAAAACACTCTTGTTCTCAGTGCTATTTTTCTAGAAAAAGAGGGGCTGGAGCTCACCATTAACTTCTCCCTGGTTCTCTTAGAATAGCAATGGCAACCACTTGAGAGGTGCCAGATCTGAGCTGAATAAAAGTCCTGTTTGTTCTGACAGACCCCATCCCAACACCGCTCTTTAAAAGGCATATGGTGCATCTCTCTGGGAAGCCCATGTTAGAAAAGAAGAGAGCAGCAATGGCGCTTACGCTGAAGATGAAGAAAAGTTCAATGAACATGGCTCCGAAAGGCAGAATTCCAGCCATAAGGATCCTAAAGATGAGAGACAGAATTTGGTTACTGTAGGAGCAGCTGTAGATCCAGTAATGCTAGTTAGGGCTGCACACATTGCAAACCTAAGAGCAGGCCAGCTGGATAAGAGCCAAGGCCATCTAGTCAAGCGCCGTTTCTGACAACAGCCAGCCAGCTGCTTCCAGGAAGCCCACAAGCAGGGCCTGAAGGCAACAGCTCTAGGCTGCTTTTCCTCCCCCAGAAACTAGTATTTCATTCGGTTACTATGGGGAGTGGCCATCCGTAAGTCTATGTTCCCATCTATTCCAGCTCTGGGGCTGTAAGAAAGTTAGGAAGCTTCCCTCGTACCGTCAGCATTTTGAGCCATCCAGCATAGAGTTGGTGACAAAACTGACAGACAGCAGCTTTCTGAACTCTGTAATCCAAGACCCTTTCAACAGGACATGACCCGGACTGAACCTGGCATCACCTGGCTCCAAAACTTATGATCTGGCACTGAGCTACAGTTACCATCTTTTCATTTTCTGCCACTCAAAGTGCCTGAGCCCCACCCTGGTTGGCTGCAGATGATCCAGCTGACTGGAGTGCTGGTGGTGGCAGCAATATAATAATATAATAATAATTTTTTATTTATACCCTGCCCTTTCCGGTTCAGAAAACCGGGCTCAGGGCGGCTAACAACAAATTTAAAACACCTAATTGATGCAACAAAAAACAGCATAAAATACAGTATAAAACGTGAATAATAAATTCAGAATTCAAAAGTCAATTTAGGGGGGAAATCCATCCAATAAACATTAGATGATCACCAGGGCTAGCTGGCTAAATTAGTCCTATTTGGGCCAGCGAGGAGGCCAGGGGAGAATTAGCTGTGGGATCCCAGAGCAGATAATATTCATAACAAGGGGAGAGGGAGGGAAGGAAGGAAGGGGAATAAAAGATCAGGCTAAGTTCAAATTGAAAGCCAGGCGAAATAGCTCTGTCTTACAGTCCCTGCGGAAGGAAGTTAAATCCTGCAGGGCCCCAGTCTCATGGGACAGAGCATTCCACCAGGTCGGAGCCATGACTGAGAAGGCCCTGGCCCTGGTGAAGGATAGTCTAACTTCCTTAGGGCCCAGGACCTCTAAACTATGATTATACATGACAAGATAAGCCGTCCGAGAGGCAGAACTGCTTGCCATCACTAGAAAGGCTTCCCTTCCAGCAACGGAACAACACATCCTTTTAGAAATAAGCCCTTAGACGGAGCCATCAAATTCTGGGTAGCTCAACTGAACGTCATCCCAAACCCAGCAGCAGCAGTGCTCCAGCTCCTATTTAGAATCATCAAATCCTAGAATTGTAGAGTTGGAAGGGACCCCAAGGGTCATCTGGCTCATCCACCTGCAGTGCAGGAATCTTTCTGCCCTGTGGAATTTGAACCCATGACCCTGACAGTCTCATGCTTTACTGCCTGAGCTGGCAGTGGAAGGGCCTAAGGATCTTTCCAAACTTTTCTGCAGCAATTTGCTCACTGATCTCCAAAAAGAAGAAAAGAAAAGAGCTACGCAACTGTCATTTGGCCCAGCTGCGCAGGAAAGGGTTTTCTGGGTCACTCACCCGACGAATCGATTCATGTACCACCTCTGCTCCGGAATCTGCCTTGGAATCTGATTGGTCCGCACAGGATTGTCGTAAGGCTGCTTGCGAAATCCAAAGTAGTATCCCAGGTAGACGAGGGGCAAGGAGATGCCGAACCACATGCAAAGGAGAGCCACCATGGTGGGGAAAGGGACCTGCAAACGGCAAGCCAACTCTTAGAACGGGTGGCTGGCAGAAGGTACGGCAACGGCTGAACGGGACCTGGCAAGGCAAGATGTACCTGGAGCCACCCCTTTGCACCAGAGCATCGAGACGGAAGGTTGGCACGGTGATACTATGGCCTAGCATTTCTTTAGAGAAGGAGTGGGGAACCTTTGGCAGTCCAAGCACCTCATACCCTGATGGGAAGCCTTTGGGGGACCACATAATATTGGCAGCGAAGAGAGAGAAACAAGTGAGATTATTTTATTTTTTTGGTGCAGTAGCCCACATAACAGCCAGAGGTTTCCATGAACAGTTACAGCCACACACCCCTCTCCCCGAGCTGGCAGGCAAGAGGCATTGTCACAGTTCAAAGACACACTCCCTGCTGGGCAAAAGCACTTGAAAAGACTGGTGTGGCCGGCACAACTGGATCCCGGGCTCTGCACATCTGCCAAATTTGGCCCAGGAGCAGCCAGGAGATAAGGATCTGGTCCACCAGCCAGAAAGGGCTCCCTGATCTGGAAGACACCAGATTGGTGAAGGTGAGTCTAAGAGAACTCGCCTGGCAGGGGGGAAATGAATGCAACACCAGGAAGCTAACGTGGTTTCATAATTCCTAATGTTCAAAATGTGTCCTGCTTGGGTATTTCACAGAATATTTTGGAAAAATCAAGATTTAGAAAATTTTTCTTAAATGTCTTTTTTAATAGCTACAGAAATGGCAGCATCCTCTTGGGTGTGGGGCCTGAGGGGAGGGAGATAATTTCACAGAATGTATCAGGAAGCTTTTCAGTCAGATGGGTGGGGGTACAAGAAACAAATTATTATTATTATTATTAGTAGTAGTAGTAGTAGTAGTAGTAGTAGTAGTAGTAGTATGTGTATATTGGTAAAGGTAAAGGGACCCTGACCATTAGGTCCAGTTGTGGCTGACTCTGGGGTTGCGGCCCTCATCTTGCTTTACTGGCCGAGGGAGCCAGTGTACAGCTTCCGGGTCATGTGGCCAGCATGACTAAGCCGCTTCTGGCGAACCAGAGCAGCGCACGGAAACGCCGTTTACCTTCCCGCCGGAGCAGTACCTATTTATCTACTTGCACGTTGACGTGCTTTCCAACTGCTAGGTTGGCAGGAGCTGGGACTGAGCAATGGGAGCTCACCCCGTCGCGGGGATTCGAACCGCCGACCTTCTGATCGGCAAGCCCCAGGCTCTGTGGTTTAACCCACAGCACCACCCGCATCCCTACGTGTATATTAGGGAAGGCAAAGCATATGAGGAGCTTAAAAGGAGCTAACCAACATTTCTTATGTCTCAGAACATATAAACACACACAAATTATGAATATAATGTTGGGATACTGCCAGGGAGATAAAGTCCATCTTGGCCCCCAAGCTCGGTGCCGGACGATCCATCAACCTCCCGTAGTCAGGCAATATCAGCAATTCAGCGACACTAAGCCTCAGGCTTAGTGCACACTATATCAGCAGAATTCACACAGCAAAAAGTTGCACAAGCAGAGAGCAGAACATGCATATTTACAGTTTATTAGGCATTGGTCAGAACAAAGAAAAGCATGACCGTCTGCTCCGACTGCTCAGGCAAAACAGCCAAAAACGAAACGAACTTACAACATAAACATCCTGTGAGACAGGAACTTACGCAGGCTGTTATACAAACATCCTGCTCCCTTTTAAGGTGGAACGGAAATATCCTAACATCCTCCCCCTTTCCGTGTAACCTGTAGTACCTGTGGTTCAACCCAATTGCAACCTTTGTGCGTAAACCTTCAGTTGTTCTCTGTTAACAACCTTAGACAACAGATCAGCAGGAATTTCATTTCCTGGCATGTAGGACACCTGAATGAGTCCTTTCTGAATACACTCTCTTGCACGATGTAGCTTAATCTGCAAGTGCTTGGTCCTTTGCTTGCAACTCTCCGAGTTCAGCAAAGCCAAACAAGATCTATTGTCTTGATACACTTGTATAGGACATTTCACAGAAACCCCAATGTCCTTAAACAGTTGCATCAACCATTCACAATCCATGAGTGAAAATGACAGAGCATTGAGTTCTGCTTCACAGGAACTTAGGCTAACTGTCGTCTGCTTTTTGCACAACCAGTCAAACAGGCAGTGGTTGTACATGTAGCATACTCCAGAAGTGCTTGTACCATCCGTGGTGTCACTTCCAAAACTTGCATCTGCAAAGATTTCAAGACCTCCAGTCTTCTGACTGGTGAACCTCAGCCTGTAGTGCATAGTCCCTTTCAAATACCGGGCTATGCGCTTCAGAGCTTTCCAATCCTGAACAGTAGGATTGTTAGCATGTCTGCTAAGCAGGTTAGTGCTTACAGCAATGTCAGGTCTTGAACATCAAGCAATGAAATTCAACTTGCCTAGAATGCATCTGTACAGCGTTGTGTCAGAAAACGCTTCAGCAGTACTATCTACCTGGTAACCTGTCACCATCGGTGTGTCTGCTGGGTTTGCATCAACCAAATTCAACCTGGTTAATACATCAGCAATTTTCTGTGTTTGGTGTACCAGAAAATTACCTGCTTGGTCCCTCTCCACCTGCAGAGAAAGATAGTTGGATACCTCACCAAGATCCTTCATGTCAAAGTGCTCCTTCAGCTGAGCTAGGGTGCTTTGGTAAAAAGCCTGATTCTTCCAAAACATCAGAAGATCATCAACAAAACATAAACAATACAGTTTGTTTTGCCCCTCCTCCTTGACAAACACACACGGATCAGCTTTGCCCTGGTGAAAACCTAGAGAAAGCAACGTTTCAGTGAGTTTTGTGTTCCAACACCTGGCACTCTGCTTGAGACCATATAAGGATTTCCGCAGTTTACAGACCATTCCCTTCTGTATCTGCATCCCGTCAGGTGGAAGCATGTACAGCTCCTCGTTCAAAATCCCGTACAAAAAAGCTGTATTAATGTCATGATGGGAAACATGCAGTTTCTCCTCCGCAGCGATCTTGAGCATCAGCCGAATGCTCTCATATTTGACCGTGGGTGAGTAGGTCTCGTGGTAATCCTGCCCTGGTACCTGTGAAAAACCTCTGGCAACCAATCTGGCTTTGTGTCTGACAACCTTGCCATTCTGGTCTGTCTTGGCCTTGAAGACCCATTTGCTGCCAACCAGTCTCATCCCTGGGACTACCGGTACCAGTTCCCAAGTCTGGTTCCTGTTTAAGGAATCAACTTCAGCCTTCATGGCATTAAGCCAAGGCTCAGCATCTTTAGAGGTTAACTCCTGGACCTCTTTGAAGCTTGAAGGTTCCCACACCTTCTCTGAGCTACTAAGAACAGCAGTTGCCATCTTAGCAAACTCATCAGCAAATCTCTTTGGAGGTTTGCCTTTGGTCGCCCTTTCAGACCTGCGAACCAGACGCAAGTCTTCTGGACTCATCTCCTCCTTCTTAGGAGAATAGTGACCAATGGTGAACAGTGGTTCTTCCAGTTCATTGTCAGACTCATCAGATGGTCTGACTGAGGCCTTTGCGCTCTTGTAGTCTGCTGTGTCATCACTGTCACTGACAGCAGCAGCAGCGCCGCCCACTGAACTGGAATCCGAACTCTGATCATCATCATCATCATCATCATCCTCAGTTTCCTCAGCTTTCTCAGCATGATCTGCTTCCTTCACATCACCTTCATCCTCCTCTGGGTAACTCTGGAAAATTCCCACATTTTCCCCCCACTTAGGATTGTACTCAACACTCCTTGTGAACTTTATGGATTTAGAGTTAGTCATCCATACCCTGTATGCACCTTTTTCGTACCCCATGAACAAACCATGTGCCCCACGCTTCCCAAGCTTGTTGCTTTGTGGGGTGTGTACCCACATGTCAGAACCAAAGATTTTCATGTGCTTGACGTTAGGTTTCTTACCAAACATTTTCTCATAGGGAGTGCAGCCAATAGGTGATGACAGTCTCCTGTTAAAAGAATAAACAAAATTCGCCAAAGCCTCCCCCCAAAACTTCTCAGGGAGATTGGCATCATGCAACAAGGTTTTTATCCCTTGCAGCAACGTTTGATTTGCTCTCTCCGCAAGCCCATTCATCCATGGCGATCTAGGCGTTGACAAGTCATGCTGGATTCCCTTCTCAGTCAGGAAAGCTTCAAACTGCTGAGAAGTGAATTCCCCGCCTCGATCAGTAAACAGACACCCAATACGTTTACCGTGAGCATTCTCCAACCAAGCACAGAATGCCTTGAACTTAGGAAATGCTTGCGATTTCTGCTCGAGCATAAACACATGAATGTACCTGGAAAAAGAATCAATTAGAACCATGAAGTACCTTGCTCCTCCCAAAGAGGGCGCTAGAGGACCTACCAGGTCTGCGTGAACTAGCTGGTAGGGTTTGGAAGCCTGCCTGCTAGACTCCTTGCCTTTTGGAGCAACCTTCACCTTGTTCTCTGCACAAGATACACATTTCATGTGATATTTACAAGGTTTGATGTCCAAACCTTCAACCAACTCAGGCATCTTGGCTAGCGCTTGCCAAGAGAGGTGACAAAATCTGCGATGTGCATTGTGAATGCATCCTGCATGAAGAACCTTGTTAGTTTGTGCAACACAACAAGTATCAGCATTAGACACAGCAACATCATCATAAGTTAGACTGAACAAACCATCCACCAACTTTGCATGCCACATGTCCTCTTTGCCTTTTCTGATGACACAGACAGTCCTCTTGAAGGAAATTTCAAAACCACGCCCAGTCAGCTGTGGTACACTAATCAAATTGTCCGCAGCTCCTGGAACAAAAAGTACATTGCTAATGGTCGTATTCAGACTTGCAAGTTTCACAGTTCCAACTCCTGTAGCTTGCAAAGTCCTTCCATCAGCCAGCTGGACCTCTCCATCTTGAGGTGTGAAGGAGATAAACAGATGGCGGTCTTTGCTGAGATGGCGCGTGCAACCTGAGTCAATTACAAACCTGGCCTTGGCCTTGTTTCCCACCGGCGTGGGCTTTTGCAGCTTGCCTTTAGCCTTTGGTGAAGCTGTGCCAGCAAACATAGCCTTGTTTTCCACTGGCGAGGGCTTTTGCAACTTGCCCCCCTGCTCCTGGCCATCAGACGTGCCTTTAGCCTTTGGTGGAGCTGTGCCAGCAAACATAGCCTTGTTTTCCACTGGCGTGGGCTTTTGCAACTTGCCCCCCTGCTCCTGGCCATCAGACGTGCCTTTAGCCTTTGGTAGAGCTGTGCCAGCAAACATAGCCTTGTTTTCCACTGGCGTGGGCTGTTGCAACTTGCCCCCCCGCTCCTGGCCACCTGCAAGCATCTTGCTCTGTTTACATCTGGTCTTCCGGCCTCTGCAAAGGCTCTGACCTTGGTTCTCACGAGAAACAGAGCTCTCAGCTGCCGACTCCTTGGCTCCCCCTGGAGGCTGGAATGCTGCCTGGGATGACATCACAGTCAGCTCCCCCTGCAGCTTGCAACCGGTGCCCTCGGCATCTCTGCATTCACTCGCATTCTGGGAAACAGCCAGGACCTCCGATGCATTCAAACACTGGGCTGGGATTATTGGCTGGTGGGCCTTTTTCAAAGCATCCCACATGTCACGTGCCGTGAGATTTCCAGCAAGCGTCTTTATTTCCTCCAGAGAGACGGATAAGACAATAATATCCATGGCCTTCGAATCCTGGTCCTGCCATTTCTCTGTCCGAGGAACTGGAGTGGCCTCAAATACAGTATGCCAGACTCCAAACTGACGCAGCAAACCCTCACACCATCTTGCCCAGGTCTCATAATTGTCCCGATTTAATTTAGGACACTCAGCAGCTTCAGAGGCTTGGAAAAACTCCATTCCACCTCTTAACGCCAGCCGTGAGTCTTCTTCACTTCAGAGACTCCTTATCTTGGCACCCATAAATCACGAAGCCTGCTTGGCTCGGTTCCCAGGCCAATTAGGCCAGCCGGACATCAAAGAGGCTGCCGCGGCAACAGAAAAGCCTCTGCTTTCGCTTTTCCCACACATACCTCAGCAGTCTGTCGCTGTCTTACTCCCCTGCAAGTGCCGTGAATCTGGGCCCGAAACCTTGTTGTTGGGATACTGCCAGGGAGATAAAGTCCATCTTGGCCCCCAAGCTCGGTGCCGGACGATCCATCAACCTCCCGTAGTCAGGCAATATCAGCAATTCAGCGACACTAAGCCTCAGGCTTAGTGCACACTATATCAGCAGAATTCACACAGCAAAAAGTTGCACAAGCAGAGAGCAGAACATGCATATTTACAGTTTATTAGGCATTGGTCAGAACAAAGAAAAGCATGACCGTCTGCTCCGACTGCTCAGGCAAAACAGCCAAAAACGAAACGAACTTACAACATAAACATCCTGTGAGACAGGAACTTACGCAGGCTGTTATACAAACATCCTGCTCCCTTTTAAGGTGGAACGGAAATATCCTAACATATAAGAGTTAGAAAAGAGTAGACCAAGCCAAGTGTTTCCAGAGAGAGCAAAGAGAGGTGGGAAGATACATACCGCTCCCGACGAGTGTTTGCCCCAGATGAAACAGTTCAGGATGAAGCATATCCCAAAGACGACTCCTGGGTACAGGGTGGCTGTCTGCAAGGAGCAAAAAAAGGACTGAATGATGACAGTGGCAGACGGTGTCAGCAAGGCTCATCCAAGGAACCTAATGCAGTTTCTACGCCACTTCACAGCACCAGGCGCAGAAGGCAGCAGCCTGAGAGCCCCTGCGAGAGCCGGTGATCCACAGACCAAGCTATGACTCACAAAGCCCCCGATTCAAATTCCAGATCTGCCACAGATTAGTCCCCTCAACACACACTGCTTCAGCACCTGCAACTGTTGGGATGTTCCATTCCATCTTAAGGAACAGACATGGGACTGTTGCGTGTCCCATGTCTGTAACACACCAGCATTGTATGCTGGGAACTTCCGTTTGTGTACAGCTTTCTGTTTTGCTTTGGACACGAAGGAGATCAGACATGTTTCCTTTTGTCCTGATCTACGCTGAATAAACCTGCTTGTAAATATGCTCACACAGCCTCTCCTGCCACTTCTGTTTGCGCAGCGTTTCTCTGCTGAATAGCATGCTCCGTCTTCTAAAGCCTGGGTTGCAGATTTATGCTGAACCAAGGACCAATGTTCGCCCGGCACACCGGCCGGTGGGCTGGAGCCAGCTGGGGGCCTGCCAATTGCCCGTTTCCTTGGGTGCATGCCAACAGCAACACGGTGATAACAATATTGACCAGCCACACGGGATTGTTGTAAAGATTGCAACGGGAGAAGGAGTGCAAAGTCTCTGCACGCTCAAAGGTACTTCCTTTCAGTTTTATCAAAAGAGACTTCCAGCAATAAACACATAAAATTGCTACCTATCTACCTACCCACCCACCTACCTAAAATGCTAGGAATCATCCTCATCTCAATTTGCATTCCTGATGCTGTGGGGTAAAAGCCTGAAAGCATCCCAGGAGCAAACAGTGAAGTCCCAGAGCAGAGATAAACACAAGATTTGATGTGGAGAAGCAGCCAGGCCTTGCCAAGTCAGTCAGAAGCAAAAGCAGCAGGGACCTGCAAAGCTGCATGAGTTATTCAAACAGCCAAATACAACTTATTTAAGGAATCTGTAGTCCTCTCTTCACTCTAAAGCCCCAGGGTGGCAAGCAACATTATAATCAGAAATACTAATAAAAATCTAAAGGTAAAGGGTCCAGTTGTGATCGACTCTGGGGTTGCGGCGCTCATCTCGCTTTATTGGCCGAGGGAGCCGGCGTACAGCTTCCGGGTCATGTGGCCAGCATGACTAAGCCGCTTCTGGCGAACCAGAGCAGCTCATGGAAACGCCGTTTACCTCCCCACCAGAGTGGTACCTATTTATCTACTTGCACTTTGACCTATTTATCTACTTGCACTATTTATCTACTTGCTTTTGAACTGCTAGGTTGGCAGGAGCAGGGACCGAGCAACGGGGGCTCACCCCATCGCGACCTTCTGATCGGCAAGTCCTAGGCTCTGTGGTTTAACCCACAGCGCCACCCACGTCCCAATAAAAATCTAGAAAAAAATAAATCAATATCATAAAACCCACCAACGATAAATAGAACAGGCGGCGGCAGAAAGAAATCATTTTCACTGTGCCCTTTATCCCTGTCCAAAGCCTGATTTCTTCTATTATGCCTGTTTTTTGTTGTAATGCAAAAGTCAGATTCCAAGGCATCACACCCCCAGCAACTCTATCCCAAGGTTATGCCAGGGCCCCTTCCAACAGCCACACTGGTTATCTCATCATCAGAAACAAATGAGGCTCTGCAGTTTGCCCTCACACACTTTCCCAAGTCCCTTGGGGTTTGTGAAGATCAGTATCACTTACGCAGAAAGCCCCTTTCTTCCACCGGTGGCCTTTCAGTGTCCGATAGAGTCGGCCAGCAGAGAAACCACCAAAAACCCTAGTGCAGAGGACACAGAGAGGAGAAAGAGTTACCTCCCATCACAGGTCAGGCAGAGGGATGGTGGCTGATGCAAAGGACAAGCCACACCACTTACCCCATGAACATGAAGAGGAAGCAGGCTGTGGTCATCAGGGCACCTCGGCTGGAAGGAGACAACATCCCCAGCATGGCCACAACTGAAAGGCAAGGCAAGGAGGATAAGACCCACCACTCACAAACCAAGACTCCACTGCAGAAAGCCAACCTGCCAGAATTCAAAGAGAGCCCTTGCACACTGAGAAGGGTGTGTGTGTGCTTTGCTGAGTATTCACAAAGCACATTTGTTCACCGCGGCACTATTTTTCAACTTTTCTATCCCCACTTGTTTTTTCAAACAGGCTTGAAGTGGGTTAGCGAGCAGTCATGAAAATAATATTAATATTAATACTTTATTATTTGTACCCCACCCATCTGGCTGGGTCTCCCCAGCCACTCTGGGCAGCTTCCAACAAAGATTAAATATACATTAAAATGTCACATATTAAAAACTTCCCTGAACAGGGCTGCCTTCAGATGTCTTCTAAATGTCAGGTAGTTGTTTATCTCTTTGACATCTAATGGGAGGGCATTCCACAGGGCGGGCGCCACCAATGAGAAGGCCCTCTGCCTGGTTCCCTGTAGCTTTGCTTCTCACAATGAGGGAACCGCCAGAAGGCCCTCGGCGCTGGACCTCAGTGTCCGGGCAGAACGATAGGGGTGGAGACGCTCCTTCAGGTATACTGGGCCGAGGCCGTTTAGGGCTTTAAAGGTCAACACCAACATTTGAATTGTGCTCGGAAACGTACTGGGAGCCAATGTTGGTCTTTCAAGACCGGTGTTATGTGGTCTCGGCGGCCGCTCCCAGTCACCAGTCTGGCTGCCACATTCTGGATTAGTTGTAGTTTCCGGGTCACCTTCAAAGGTAGCCCCACATAGAGCGCATTGCAGTAGTCCAAGCAGGAGATAACTAGAGCATGCACCACTCTGGCAAGACAGTCCGCAGACAGTTAGGAGACATAATCCCTAAACAGCTCCGATATACATTTAAAGCAAACAACTATCAACAGCCCACGATTCCCTAGAATGCAAAGGGGTCTTTCAAGGGGGTGGGGGCCGTCAGGAAGTGGCTCCAAGAGGAAATTGACACCTGAGCATCAGAATGCAGACAGAGCGGATGTTACAAGGTGTCTTGGCAATTGCCATAAGGGCTTTGATGTAAGGCCACACCTCCCAGCACAGAGGCATCAGCTTGTTCAACAAGCTGTCTTCCTCCTTAGCCTGTAGAGTCTCTTCTCCCCTGCCCCCTTTTCCCAAAGAAGCACTCCCAGGCTCCCCAGGTGGGATACTCACAAATAACAATCAGGATCATGCAAAAGAGCTGGATTCCGGAGCCCAGGAGGGAGCTGAGGATCATGGGATATTGAGGCGGCCTGAAAACATCACCGTGCACCAGCTTCCACCCAGATTCCTCCATGGTGTCTTCCTGCAGGGAAAATCGACACACAGGGGGATTGAAATCAAGCCCCACAAAAGGGACTGCTATTCTCCCCACCCCCACTGCCACAAAGATGTGCAGCGCATGTCCTCTCTTCCCCCAGGGCTCTCCTCTTTGCAGCGAGTCACCACATTTCACAAAACCTTAAAGCCCTTCTGGGTACTGCCTGCAGCTGAAAAGTGTTTCACCCCCGCAAGGAATGAGAAGGCAGGCCTGGCAAGGTCTGCCGAGAATCTGCTGTTAAGCGGTTAAGCCCCAGTATAAACTCTGGACTAGCAAGGGACTCTCTACCCACATCACTAGCTATGGAATTTGATGCCACAAGACACAGCAGCGCTTTTAAAAAGGGATCGGTCAGGTGAACAGCAGAAAGGGACCAGGTGGCTACTGGACATTATAGCTATGTGCTACCTCCAGGTTCAGCCTTGCTCCACTGGGCTTCCCAGAGGCATCCACCTGGCTGACAATAATAATAATTTATTATTTATACCCAGCCCATCTGGCCGGGCCTCCCCAGCCACACTGGGCAGCCCCCCAAAAAATATCAAAACCAGGAATGCATCAAACATTAAAAGCTTCCATAAACAGGGCTGCCTTCAGATGTCTTCTGAAAGTTTGGTAGTTGTTGATCTCTTTGACATCTGGTAGGAGAGCGTTTCACAGGGCAGGTGCCACTACTGAGAAGGCCCTCTGCCTGGTTCCCTGTAACTTGGCTTCTTGCAGTGAGGCCCTCGGTGCTGGACCTCAGTGTCCGGGCTGAACCAAGGAGGGTTTAGATGCTCCTTCAGATATACTGGACCAAGGCCGTTTAGAGCTTTAAAGGTCAGCACCAACACTTTGAATTGTACTTGGAAACGTACTGGGAGCCAATGTAGGTCTTTCAAGACCAGTGTTATGGGAAACCCAGTGCTGAATAAATTCAGATTTAATCCAGCTGAGCTCTTCTTACATTCTCTACCCATTTCCTTGGCTACCTCCCCTCTACCCTTCTCAAAAGGAGAGTCTGGGAACGTTCTCAAGATGCAAGGAAGGGTCTCCACTCCCTCTCCACCCCACCCCACCCCACCCCACCTGACAGCCCCAAGCACATCATGCTTCCCGTACAATGTCATCTTCCTTGTTGTAGTTGGCAATATCCTTCCGGAGCGTCCGGATGATGATCATGCTGAGAATACCTGAAACGAATAAGACCTGGAATGGATGAACTGCCGTTTATTCCACTGAGCAGCTAAGCATCTGCAAGCCCAGCAGCATACGGGAGCAGAGGGTCATGAGGGGTGATGTGTCAGTCGACACAGAGTCCCCCACAGTCCACATTTGCCCACAGAGCTTCAGCCATGTCCTCAGACAGTAGCAATGGGGGGGTGAGGTTGGGTCCTCACAGCAAGAATTGCACTTTTGAGTCCCCTACACCAATGGAGGTGCTGCTGCTGCTGCTACAAGTATTCATTTTCAATTTTCTCACGCCTTCTGCTAACGCACATGGGGCCACAGCAAAAGCAGAGGAAGTTGCCACTTGGACAGGCCCTTGGAGGGGATTCTTTTCTTCTTCGGAGGCATTTTAAAAGTGTCTCTTTCTTGGGCTGCCATGTTGGGCAGTGGGGCCCAAGGGGAGGAGGGGAGAAAAAGCCAGGTAGTCAAGTAAAGGGAGCCAGAGGGATCTATACCTGCTCCTGGATATACTCAAGATTAAGCTATAACCCCGGTAACTCCCAGGACTTTATTATAATCACACCAGTGTTAATACCCTTACAACTCTTTTTAACCAGGTAAACAGTACCTCTGTGTCATAGTGGAATGACTTGTGTCCTATGTATGGACTGTTTGAAGTATTTCATATATTCCTCACTAATAATAATAATAATTCTATATTTGTACCCTGCCCACCTGACTAGGTAGCCCTAGCCACTCTGGGAGGTTTCTAACATACATAAAAACATTAGAAAACATTATACATTAAAAAGCTTCCCTATATAGTCATACCTCGGGTTACAGTCTTTTTTCAGGTTGCGGACTGCAACTGGAACGGGTTACTTCCGGGTTTCGGCAGTCGCGCATGCGCAGAAGGGCTAAATTGCGCTTTGTGCAGAAGCGCCGAATTGCAACCTGCGCATGCACAGACGCGGGTTGCGAACACTGCAGGTTGCAAACATGCATCCCACATGGATCATGTTCGCAACCCAAGCATCCACTGTACAGGGTTGTGTTCATATGTCTTCTAAAGGTTATGTTATATTCCATTCCATTCCATTCCATTCTATTCTATTCTATTCTAAGCAGATAATGTTCTTTATTGAACCTATTCTTATTTTAAAAAAATAAATAAAAACAAATCACTACAACCCTCATTTCTTGCAATGCTCTCGTTGTGCACCAGGGGGCGCCCCTTCCTCCCAAAACGGGTCAAAAGGAAGACTTGTGCATTGGCCCGCCCCTCATGTAGCAACACAAAATTGCTTGCAGCAGTTTCCATCCAGTGCGCAGGGTCGGTGAGTTGCCCAAAGACACAGGCATGCTGAGGAAGTGGCACATACAGTGGTGCCTCGCAAGACGAAATTAATTTGTTCCGCGAGTTTTGTCGTCTTGCGAAGCACGGTGTCAGGAAAGTTTTGGAAAAGCTTCAAAAACCTCAAAAAGCTTTAAAAACCTCAAAAAAGGCTACCACACCGCGTTCTATGAGTTGCTCCTCGAAGTCAAGTCGCAACTGTATTAACGGTGTTAAGAAAAAGGAAACAAACTTGCAAGACGTTTCCGTCTTGCGAAGCAAGCCCATAGGGAAAATCGTCTTGCGAAGCGGCTCAAAAAACAAAAAACCCTTTTGTCTAGCAAGTTTTTTGTCTTGCGAGGCATTCGTCTTGCGAGGTACCACTGTACAGGGTGCAGCATGGACTGTGGCCCTTACCCTACACTGCTTGGCCACAACTGAAGGGAAAGCAAGGCACAAACTGGCCCTGCTGCAGCTCAACCCCATCTGCAGGCAGCAAAACTGAGACGCAGACGACACCAGCACTGAGCAAAGATAAGCAGCTAAGGACACTGACGGACACACAAGTTGCTGGTGAAGAAAACCACTGTGACCAGACCGGGTGCCAGAAGCATTCAGTACATATTTACAACCAGCTTCCAATCCTTGCAATACCCTCACAGTCTTTCAGAGTCTACCTATGAAGCAGAATGAGGCCTGAGACTGTGTTTGTACACCAAGGGCTCCACAAGAGGGTGAAAAAAGGTGGGCTAGAAACTGCAGCCCTTATGCGTTGGGTTTTCTACTGGCGCAGGGTTTCCCTTTTATTTTATTATGAGGCAGTCTTTCCAAAGTCCTTCTACATGGGTAGTAGTCCCAGCCAGGATCATCGGGCCATGTGGTGAGGGTAGGATGCGAACCCAAGCCCACTGGACTATTTCTGATTTGTTACTCTTTCGCTCAGCATATCCATAAATGATAGCCCAGCTGGGTCTACACGACTTGGCTAGTTAAGTCTCTATTCCTACCGTATAGTGGCAAGATCACCCCTCCCCACCCAACAAAACCCCCTGGCTTCTCTCTTACCCGAAAGGAAGAACACGACCACGACAGAGTTAATGATGGAGAACCAATGGATCTGCACGTCACTCATTGTGAGGTAAGTGTCCCAGCGAGAAGCCCATTTGATGTCGCTTTCCTATAGGAGAAGTTTAGCTAGTTAGTAGGTTAATTGAGTTGGTCCACTATTATTCCCACGCTGGAGATTGAAAGTTGAGGCAAAGGGGTAAGTGGGGTATTTCCCACAGGAGTTGTATTCAACTAGGTTCCACTCAGAAATTAATGGCCCCAAGCTAGCCATGCCCATGGATTTCAGTGGGTCTACTCAGAGCATGACTGGCACCGGATGCAAACACATACATACCCTGCTGCCCAAGAAGAAAGCAAGACAATAATCCTAAAGATCAAGAGAAGACCAGCTTGGCTCCATCTGTTGACCAGGGAAGGAGCAACTTGCAGGGAACTGGAATCCCCTCAGCTCACTTCCCTGTTAGCATGTACACTCAGCTCCAACTGACAAGATTCCCTGGGAATGCAAACTCTGGGCCCATGCATCAGCCAGAGGTCTAAAGGCTGCTAAGTTCATGCTACAATTCACTTGACAGAAAGAGGGACATAAATAAATGAACGAACGAACGAACGACACGAAAAGGCAAATCACACCCAATTCCCAAGCAGCAGCCTAGGGGACAAAAAGGCACACCAGCCAGAAACGCCCTAACAGGTTCCCCATAGGCTGAAATGGAGCAGGGCTTTTCACAAGATGGGTGCCACCACCTAAAAAGCTCTGCTTCTTCAACATGGCACCCTCCTGACGCCTTGGACTGCAGCTTCCATCAGCGCATGCTGGCTGGGACCGATGGGAGTTGTAGTCCTAACCTGGGAAAGGGTGTTTTTGTGACTCCGTAATTTTTTCTTCGAAGGTGGCACCTGAAGCAAGCTTTCTCCTGTTGAGTCTTAACCTGTGGTGGAGAACCTACTTGTTTTTAAAGAAATGTACAGGAGATGAAAGGAGTTCCCTTAAAGGCAGTTGAGGCCCTCCAAATCCATGTTCCAACACTGGCTTCCCACTCTTCTTTTAATTAGGGTTTCCCAGCCCTCGGACACCTTCTCCCCACAGTGACCATTTCCCCTACACCAATTCCACCTCCTCCCCTCTTTCTCCCCTCCCCAAATAAAAAAGCCAGCCCTCACCTCCCAATGCACAGAGTAGGTGAAAAGCAGCTTGTTCTCCTTCGTGGGGTCAATCTCTTGAGGAGCGGAGTTGGCAGCTTCAGGCAAGACACAGGCACCCTTTTCGTCAGCTTTCAGATCTAGGGGGCAAAAAAACCTCACACGTCAGAAGCAGCAGCCTGACTCCAGGGACCCAGGCCCTATACAAGCTTGGGGTCCCCTCTCCCCCAACTAGCCTCGTGTGGCAATCCTCTGGCTGCGCTGCCCCGCATGTTCCTCTGGTTGAACAAACGCATACACAGGAATGTGGGAAGCTGCCCTTATAGTAAGACCATTGGTCCGTCTTGCTCAGTATTGTCTAACTGACTGCCAGAGACTCTCCAGAATTTCAGACACAGAGTGTCTCCCAACCCTACTAGAGAGGCTGAGGATTGATGCTCTGCCACTGAGCTACGGCCCTGAGCTACGTATCCCTACCATGTTCCTGCTGCAAAAGCAGCAACGCATGAAACAGTTTTTCATGGAGTCAGAACTTTGATCCCGCCACACCAGAGATGGAAGCCTATGCACCCCCTTCTCATGGTGCTAGAGGACTCCCATCAGCTGCACACCCAGTGTAGCCAATTGCCAGGGGCGAGGGAAACTGGAGTCCCAACAATTTATGGTTCCCCACCCTTCACCTGCATTGGCCGGCAGTGACTCTGCAAAATGTGCAGGTCCCTTTCTAAACGATTTCTGTGAAATGGACCAGGCTGGCTGCACCTGCCTGCCCATGTTTTTTTGCCAATGAGTGAAGTCGGAGCTGTGATTGATAAGAGAGTTGCTTTGAGTAGCAGGCAACAGGAATCCCTGGTGTCCCAAACTGCTCCTGTTTCCCAATCCCATTCAGTGCACTTTTCCTGCTTTCTGGGTCCATGCATAAAGCCAGCCAGAGAGAACATGCAAGAAACCCTCAAGATTGAGCGAGAGCTGCTCTCTCCCTCCCATAGCTCACCCCAAACACATAATAATAATAATAATAATAATAATAATAATAATAATAATAATAAATAATAATAAATTTTTATTTATATCCCGCCCTCCCCAGCCGAAGCTGGGCTCAGGGCGGCTAACAACAATCAAAATAATCCAACATTCTAAAAACATTCATTATAAAATCAATTAAAATCAAATTAATGGCAACCATTAAGCAACATTCTGTGCAGATTGCCAGAGGAGGGGGTCAGGCTGCGCCCTGATCAAAGGCCTGGTGGAACAGCTCTGTCTTGCAGGCCCTGCGGAAAGATGTCAGGTCCTGCAGGGCCCTAGTCTCTTGTGACAGAGCGTTCCACCAGATTGGAGCCGCAGCCGAGAAAGCCCTGGCTCTAGTTGAGGCCAGCCTAACCTCTCTGTGGCCTGGGATCTTCAGGATGTTTTTATTTGCAGACCGTAAATTTCTCTGTGGGACATACCAGGAGAGGCGGTCCCGTAGGTACGAGGGTCCTAGGCCGTATAGGGCTTTAAAGGTTAAAACCAGCACCTTAAACCTGATCCTGTACTCCACCGGGAGCCAGTGCAGCTGGTATAGTACCGGATGAATATGATCTCGCAGCGAAGACCCCGTAAGGAGTCTCGCCGCGGCATTCTGCACCCGCTGGAGTTTCTGGGTCAGTCTCAAGGGCAGCCCCACGTAGAGCGAGTTACAATAATCCAGTCTGGAGGTGACCGTTGCGTGGATCACAGTGGCTAGGTCAGAGCGAGAAGGTAAGGAGCCAACTGCTTAGCTTGGCGGAGATGGAAAAATGCCGCCTTTGTTGTAGCTGTAATCTGCGCCTCCATAGAGAGGGAGGTATCGAAGATTACACCCAAACTCTTAACGGACGATGCTGGCACTAATTGCACCCCCGCAAGAGATGGGAGTTGCCCCCTCAATCCCCTATCGCTCCGTCCCAGCCACAGGACCTCTGTCTTCGAAGGATTTAGCTTCAACCGGCTCCCACGTAACCATCCAGCCACAGCTTCCAGACATCTGGCCAGTGTGTCTGGGGCCGAGTCAGGGGATCTCCTCTCCCACCTGTACTTTCTCCTCCAAAATGTCCCTCTTAGTTCAAGTCCAGAGCTTGGCCTCCCTGTCAACACAAAGCCCTTGCTCTCTTCTCTTACCAGCAAGCTTAATGCTCTGCGGAACGACCTCAAAGCGGACCACCCTGTAGGTGGGCTCTTGGTTCTCTTCCACATCCTCTCTGTGGTAGTAAAGGATGAAGGAGAGGTGGTTGTGCAGGTAGAACTAGAACAGATGGGATATCAAGAGAGATGTTAGAAGCCCTGGAGGAAGAAAATACAAATTAATTGGGGTGATGTGCACTATCTCTCCAAGTGGTTTGCAGGCTCAGAGGTCTCCTTCGTGTGTTGCACTTCTCCTCAAACTCTTCATGATAAGGGAGTACAGATTAGAAGATACAGTCATACATCGGGTTAAATATGCTTCAGGTTTAGTGTTTTCAGGTTGCGTTCCGCTGTGACCCGGAAGTAACGGAACAGGTTACTTCCGGGTTTTGCCTCTCGCACATGTGCAGACGCTCAAAATGATGTCACACGCATGCGCAGAAGCGGCAAATTGCGACCCGCGCACACGCAGGTTGCGTTCTGCTCAGGATGCAAACGGGGCTCCGGAACGGATCCCGTTCACATCCAGAGGTACCACTGTACATCAAACTACAGACTCACAACCTGCCCTGGGGGTGGGTTCCAGGGATTGTGTGTAAAGCTGATATCACATATAGCCAGAACCAGCCCCTGTGCAAGCACCCCTACCGTTCCAGTGCCAACACACTGAGTGAGCCTTGCCCACCATGCAAGGCGGAGAGCATGTAAGCTTTCTGACTTGCTTATGAGGCTCTGGGAGGCGCCTGCTAGGTCTCATGCAAGAGCCTCCCAGAGCCCCAAAAGCAAACCAGAGAGCTTAAAAGTGCTTTCCGCAGCAGGAAAACCCAGCATGGAAAATCCATCTTGTGTGCATTTAATTTGTGCATTCGCAGCTGGCTAGCTGCCCAGCGTGTTAAGCTGTGATCGTGCAAGTTAAATAACCCATTTAGGATGCTGCCCCCGGCAGAAGATAATTCAGAATTTGGAAATTAGAATAAATTGCCCATATCAAACCATTGGGCTAATATTTATTTGGCTCTCAAAATCCAGGCTTCCTCTTTTGTATGGGGCGTATTAGACTGCAAGCCTGGCAGCATCTGGCTTTTTAAAATCCCTGTACAGCACGAAAATCTTTGTACAGCACAGAAAGAAAACCTTTAGGTGCCTGACAAATAAACAGTAATTCTCAGATCTCACACATTCACCAGCCTATGTGTCACCTGATCTCCAGAGGGCAGGAAGGAGAGGGCAGGCTTAGTGTCCAGGCAGCTCGAATACTTTGGGAGAGCAGCATGCAGGTTTGTGGTAAACACCGCCTGAATTTTCCTCCCTGTCACCTTTCAGTTTCTGGTATGTCTGCACATGTGCACTCAGATTTCCATACAACATTCACAGCAAAGTTCAAAGGCCTATGATTGGTACATTCAATATTACAATGCAAAATAAAGTGTGCTTTAAAGGAAGCTGCTGTGGTCACTGCTTTATTTTCCACAACAACTGAAACAGGTGCCTACAAGTAAAATTCAGAGGGTTCGTGCTGTTGTGGCGCCCCTGAACCATCCCCTCCCTCCCCAGGCAAAAGAACAGGTTGGAGGATGGATGGCGGTTAACAGATTGAGGTTGAATCCTGACAAGACAGAAGTACTGTTTGTGGGGGACAGGAGGCGGGCAGGTGTGGAGGACTCCCTGGTCCTGAATGGGGTAACTGTGCCCCTGAGGGACCAGGTGTGCAGCCTGGGAGTCATTCTGGACTCACAGCTGTCCATGGAGGCACAAGTCAAATCTGTGTCCAGGGCAGCTGTTTACCAACTCCATCTGGTACGCAAGCTGAGACCCAAGCTCTAGTTATCTCCCACTTGGATTACTGCAATGCACTCTATGTGGGGCTACCTTTGAAGTTGACCCGGAAACTACAACTAATCCAGAATGTGGCAGCTAGGCTGGTGACTGGGAGCGGCCACTGAGACCACATTAACACCGGTCTTGAAAGACCTAAATGGCTCCCAGTACGTTTCCGAGCACAATTCAAAGTGTTGGTGCTGACCTTGAAAGCCCTAAACGGCCTCGGTCCAGTATACCTGAAGGAGCGTCTCCACCCCCATCATCCAGCCCGGACACTGAGGTCCAGCGCTGAGGGCCTTCTGGCGGTTCCCTCGCTGCGAGAAGCCAAGTTACAGGGAACCAGGCAGAGGGCCTTCTTGGTGGTGGCGCCCGCCCTGTGGAACGCCCTTCCACCAGATGTCAAAGAGAAGAACAACTACCAGACTTTTAGAAGACATCTGAAGGTAGCCCCGTTTACGGAAGCTTCTAATGTTTAACAGACCACTGTATTTTAATACTTTGTTGGAAGCCGCCCAGAGTGGCTGGGTAAACCCAGCCAGATGGGAGGGGTATAAATAATAAATTATTATTATTATTAACCTCACCTTGCGGCTGTCCATGAACCCAAGCCGATAGCCATGCTCAAACTGTATGTCTTTCTCCTTGTTCTTCTCTTCCTCCTCGCGGTTCGAGTAGAACTCCAGCCGCGTGGCCACAGGCAGGTTGTCAGCGATGCTGCAAAGATAAGCCCTCGAGTCAGAACTACTTGCCCACTGTATGCCTCCTTGACTCGCCATAAGTAAGGAGGACTCCCACTGAGTTGCTCTGTCTCATGCTCAGAGACTCACAGGTGGACATAGTATTCCTCCTGGATCCGTTCGGCGATCAGCTTGCTCGCTTCCTTGGTCAGGGTCACAGGCTTGCTGGGGGATTCGCACAAGACCTCGCACTTCTTCTCAACGTTCATGAAGACCTGGAATGGCGTGTTGACGATCCGGTCCCCTCTAAGGACCTCACCTGCAAATGAAAGGCAGGCAGGGAGAATGAGAATGAGAGAGCTCACAGCAGTGAGTGGCAGAACAAACCCCCAGCCTTCAAACTTTGGCATCTCCTGCTGTTAACATCTCAAGCTGACAGCTGGAACAGACTCTACTGGGCAAGATTAGGAGCCAGGAGCCTGTGGCCTTCCAAAAGTTTTTGGATTTCAATGACTCCCATCAGCCACAGTCACCTTGGTCAGGGATGATGGGAGTTGCCCTTCAGCAACTTCAGGAAAGACACAGCTTCCCCATCGCTCTTCCAGATGGGCCAATGGTCTGATTCAGGACAAGGCAGCTTTATAGGTTAAATCATCGAAACACACCAGTGGTTCCCAAAGGGGACGGGACCACCCCTGCGGGGGGATTACCTGGCGGGGGCGGGGCACTAAGAGGCAAGGGGGTAGGAGGGGGTGCTGGAAGTGTAAATAGCAATCATATTTTGAAAAGCTGGTATCACCGAATCCAGTTCACTGCTGTTGTTGAAGTAACTCAGCTAAATAGTTTCAACTGGATTTGGAATAAATGTGCAATTAATTGTTACTGTTTTGAATTTTAGAGTGTTATTATCTTCCTTAGCGGGTCATGCAAACGGCCATTCTGAATAATGCTTTTCCTAGGATAGAGGGCACTGGAATCACTTTATGGAACTAAGGGGCGGTGGCCCAAAACAGTTTGGGAGCTACTGGAATATACCATCCATGTTATTGGGAGGACAATGTGCTTACTTTATTCTTCTTTACCAGGCAATCTGGGTGGAACTGGCACCTCATCCCTCCCTTTAGAAACTACCAGTTTCCCTAGAGAAATCCGCACAAGGAGAGTGAAAGAGCATCAGCCCAAATGAGTAACGGATTGTCCATTGCATTCTAGACTACAGGCAATAGTAAGGCAAGGGGAGACTGCAATATGCTGGAGCCAGGGCCTTGGGGAAAGGGCTGGAATGGGTGCCCCCACTTCATGTACACAGTGCACGGATCCTGCAGTCAACCACAGACACCAAAGTACGCAAAGGAAAGTGGAGGACTCTGTGCCCTTACCTAGATTTTCAGCTTTATATGTGACTGTCTGAGGATGGCAGAAAGGTAAGGAGTAATATTCATAAGGTAGCTGTGTTCGTGAACTGGTGAGCTTCACAGCCTGGAAAAACAAGGGGATTATCAGATTCATTGTTCCAGCTCTACCGAGAGGGAAGGAAGTTCCCTAGTTTCCACCTTTACAACTGGACCAATGCCCCTCTACCCCTTCCACGGAGATAAATTATGTAACACAGAGGAAACATACAAGACAGGATATGGCCATCGAGACACCAGGGCTTGGCCGCATAAAAATGTTTTTACGCTCTGCAGGACTTGCCAAACCTTGCTGGTATCGGTGTGGAAGCTTACATGGCAAGATAAAGCCCACAGCTTTAGTAAAAAACAAAAACAAAAAACAAAGAGGCCACGGAAGGTTTGAGCCTATGTCTGACCCACCCCCAAGAGGCTGCAAACAACCCCAGAACCATGTATTAATGGTCTTGGAGAACTTAACTTCCTGTAGTACTTGATCCTACCCACACCCCTCAAAAATGCTGAAGCACAGACAGAGGAAACCACTGTGGTTTTCAGCTTGTTATAGCTGCAAGGAAAACATTACGGGAATGGAACCTACAATTCTTTAAAAGGATTCACAGGGCATTCAGCATTTCTACAACACTTTAGAACAGACTTCAACATTTTCAGGTTTGGGATGCAGTTTTATTGCAACATGATTCCCAATTTTTATTTTTTTAAAGTAAATGTCCCCTTGCCCTTTCCCTTGCACTCTCTCTTTTGCCAGGCATATCTACACAGACCTACGCTTTGGATGTTGTGGGACTCCAATTCCCCATTAGCCCCAACCACCATGGCGAATGGTCAGGGATGATGGGAGTCGACTCTCCCCTGATCAGCTGTACCCTCACACCACAAACAGGCTTGAGGGATCAGACCCTGCAGCACCACGAAGAGACTTTGAAGGCCCACATGCACCCGTGGGTGCCATGTTAGCAGCTCATGTTGTAGGGCGTGGGAGATATATTCCTCTCATTAATGTCTGAAAGCCACAGCTCAAGAAAATGTTCCTTGGGAATGCTGTCACTACTTTGCAAAGCGCTCTCAGCTCCTTCAAGGCTCCCACCAGGGTTCGCAAATGGCCCAACCGAACTGTCAAATATTGCCGGCTGATCATGTATTGTTTGATCGTGGTCATAGGTACCTTTTCTCCTTACAATTTCATTAGCGAACCCTTTCCTAAGGGCAGCTTGCTCGCTAGCCCTACGGCAGCTGGGGCCAACTTAGATGCACAGCAGACACTTCTCCTGCCGGCTACAGCTACAAGCATCTCCAAACTGGAAGGCAACCCTCACTCATTAGATGGCATCAAGCCAGTCTCACAGACACTCAGCCCAACGCAAGAGCAGGAGGATGTTATGAGACACACCACACTGGGCGACTTTGGGAGGAAGGCCAGGATATAAAAGTAATAAAAATAAAATAATAAGTAATAAAAAACCTATGTATTCCACTCTGAGCTCTTATGGGGGAAGGAAAGTACAAAATGTTTACGTAATAAATCATCCTTTTTTAAAAGGGCATTATTACTGTTTCGCAAATATAGCTAACTAATGGTTTTCCAGGCTGGCATAAGTACCACTGTTAATTATTATTTCACACACACACACACACACACACACACACACTTGGTGTGTGTACAGTCATATCTTGGGTTACAGCCACTTCAGGTTGCGTTTTTTTCAGGTTGTGGACCGCCAAAAGCTGGAAGTACCGGAATGGGTTACTTCCGGGTTTCGGCGGTCACGCATGCGCAGAAGCGCTAAATCGTACTTTGCGCAAGCACAGAAGCGCCAAATCGCAACCCGTGCATGCGCAGACATGGGTTGCGAACGCTGCGGGTTGCGAATGTGCATCCCGCACGGATCACGTTCGCAACCCGAGCGTTCACTGTATTCAGATGGTCAACCACATCACCAACCTACCTTTATTTCTACAGGATCCTTTTGGTGGAAGTTGATGGGTGCCACCCCCGGCACGTAGAAGCTGCTCACCCCATGGCACAAGAGCAGTAGCACCACTGGACACGTGAGCTTCTCCTGCAACGAGAAAGGAGATTTTGTCTCCATAGCCAAAGGCATTCAGGGAGATGCAAGCAATTCCCAACACTGGTTGGCTGTTTGTTTGCTTTTAAGTCTGAACACAAACCTGAGCCACAAAGCTGGCTCAGTAATTTTGGGCAAATCCGCAAGAACTGCAGAAGTCGCAGACAGAGGGGAAACCAAGAGTGATACCTAATCTATTTGCTGCCACTAAAACCCCGAAAGACTTGTTTCTTTAAAAGAAAGAGGGAATTCTAGCTGAGAAACAGAGACCAATCATGAGGCATCACGCAGAAGGCAACACATCTAAGCCTGTCAGGTGTAGGCCAGGCCAGGAAGGTGGACCCTGTCTTACTGGAGACAGAAAACTTTCCATTCTCGAGGAAAGAGAAACCCGTAAGAAATGCAGGGTATCGAAGTCAGTGCGTAGCTCTCTCATCCACCACTACTCTCTCTGCCTTCTTTACAATAAGAATGCAACTCTCGAGTTTAGGGGGGCAGCAATCCAGTCCACCCATTCAAGACCCATTTCAACATCCTTTATTTATTCAAATTATGCATTCATCCATCATTAAAATCACTAAGATTCTCTAGTTTACAAGACAAAAAGCAAGTAGCATTTAAAAGTACAGTAATTGAAAAAATTGAAAAAAGATCAGTAAAAATTTAGAACAAAACATATTTTCAGCTCAGCTGCAAAGCATACTCGAGGACCAAGAACGCTGTTCATTTAAGAAGCCCTGGGTTTGTTTTAAAATGCCTAGGTAATAAAAATGGTGGCAGAGGGCACCAGGTGAGCCTCTCTGGGTAGGCTATTCCATAAGTGGGGTGCCACCACTGAGAAGGCCTCCTCTCTAGGATCCACTTACTGCACTTCCCCTGACAACAGCAAGTCCCATATCTCATGTGTTGGGCAACCAGCTGAGGTTTGGGAGAAATGGCCTCGTGGGCCTGAGTAGGCCTTTAGGGTGGAGATTTCCCACTGCTGCCATAAACCCCCTTCCCCAAGTATTTTTTCTCTCATACACACTTGCGGAATGACTATTACTTATAACTGTGAGCTAAGCAGAGAAGTGGAAGAACCATGTGATTATGTGTCATTGGACTACAGAATTTCACACACACACTTTCCAACATTTTGTTCACCCACCTACAGGCTCAAATGGTACAGCAGGCTTCCTCAACCTCGGCCCTCCAGATGTTTTTGGCCTACAACTCCCATGATCCCTAGCTAGCAGGACCAGTGGTCAGGGATGATGGGAATTGTAGTCTCAAAACATCTGGAGGGCCGAGATTGAGGAAGCCTGTAGTACAGCAACAAATCCATCCCATAGCTCAACATCTCAAACTACAGACTTTAAAGCAAGGGAGACGAAACCAATGGCCACATTCCCCTGTGGGCAACTTTCAAGGGGCTATGAGACAGGGTGGGCTCTTGCCTTTGTACAGTTGGCTGGATTCCAGCCACACAAAAGTTAAAAGCTTCTGGGCGCACAAACATCTCACCTGCAACAGGTAAGAGGCATCATCACAGGTCCAACTGAAGGGTCTCATCCGAAGAAAGGGTTTGTGGCCTACAAGTCCACTAAGGCCTTTGTTTCCAACTCCTGCTTCTAAGTGACACACCACCAACCCATTCTTACAAAAGTCAATTTCTTCACAATTTCAACTCCAGGATGACTAGGACAGGACCCAGATGACTGATCTAGTAACTAATTCCTCTAATACAAAGAAGGCAAAGTTGACATGTATCTGTAAACAACATGACTCTCATCTTCAGACATTGCACTAGAGAACAGTTGCTCAGCTACCCTCACAGATCTGGACACAAGTGAGCCCAGATATTGGCCACCCCATCCAGATGGAACAATGGAGAAAACTGTGGAAACAAGACATAAGATTCACTGCCTGTTATACAATAAGAGAAAATCTTATGAAGATGGTGTACAGGTGGTACATGACTCCCACTAAACTAGCTAAGATCTATAAATTAAAATCTAACACTTGTTGGAGGTGCAATATGGTAGAAGGAACGATGTATCATGTATGGTGGGGATGTGAAAAAACTAAAAAATTCTGGAGTAGTATACATGAAGAACTGAAAAAGATGTTCATCATTTGAAAAAAAACCCAGAAGCGTTTCTATTAGGTATCTTATCAATAGATATCCCTAACGACAAGAAAAAAGTGTTTTTATATGCCACAGCTGCAGCCAGAATACTAATAGCTAAAAATTGGAAAGGGGACATAGTCCCATCAAAAGCGGATTGGCAAAATAAGGTATGTGAATTCGTGAAATTGGCCAGAATGACAGCAGCTATTAGATATCAATCAAATCAGAAATTTAGGAAAGAATGGGAATGTGTGGAAGAATATGTGACAAAACATTGCTCTGAAACAAAACCACTGGTATGCATTTATTGCATTTCGTAAAGCTAAAATATGGATAGATGTTTTATGGATAAAAATAAAAACAATATTCACAACACAATAGAAGCTGTAATGTGGTGGAGGAAAGTCACAAGGATAAGAAAAAGGAACACACACACACACACACACACACACACACAGAGTATTGAAAACAGTTATAATTTGAATGTATTGTAAAGAGTGTTAAAAATGTGCAACTGAATGAAACTAAATAAAAAAGTAATTAAAGACATCTTGACACACCAAGCAGTGCACTGTGTGTGTGTGTGAGTGCGCGCACACACACAGAGTCTTGAAAAGCAGCAGAGGATAGACAGCAACTCCTGTCCAGAACTTTAGAAACCATAACCAAGCAGGAGTAGCAAAATACCCTTTTTACAAAACACACTGGCAGCCACTTCTATAAATCAACTACAACCGTAACTGAGAAGGGCAGCAGCTTAGTGGTAAAGCACTGACCTTGCATGCAGAAGATGCCTGGTTCAATTCTCAGAATCTTCAGGTAGGGCTGGGAATAGTTCCCTGCCTGAAACCCTGGGGAACCACTGCCAGTCCGTGTAGGCAATACTGAGCTAGATGAACCACCAGTCTGACTCCATTTCCTGTGTTCTTCTTATGTTCCTAACCAATCAGCCTATCTATTACCAGGGTCAGCAACCTTTCTAGGCCACACCTGGGTGGTTGAGCAAGTGTCAGAATTCAGGAGCTTTTCAGCAAGTGTGAGAAACAGCTGCATTTGAAGCAGAAGTAAGCTCTTGCTTAAGTCACATTCATTCAACAGAATGTGAGGCAAAGTTGCTCACTGATTGTGTCCAACGTAAATTCATGGCTCAAAACAAAAACAGGGTTCAAAAATTTTATATATATAAAAAATTGAAGACAAAGGGGAGGCAGGGGAACAGCAGTGGAAGCAAGACAACAGAGGTGAGCCTTAAGTTGGTGCTGTAGAGCAGTCACTTGTTTTACGAATAACAGCCTAAAAGTCTCAACCATATATAGCATTTTTAGGCTATGTGTATTTTTAAAAATAAAATAAACCCGCCCTTCTCCAAAACCAGGACAGTTAAAAACTATGCAAACATCACAACTCAAGAAGCTAATGTAACTAGGTAAGAAAATTTGAGGGTGTGGTAGGGAAGGAAGAGACGAGACTCAGGTCTCAAAGTACAGAGTAAGAATAATATAATTTCAGAGTTGGGAGAAGCCTCAAAGAGCATCTAGTCCAACTCCTGGCCCAGTACAAAAAATATTGCATCCACAGCCTCACTGACTGATGCCCAGCCTCTGTTTACATTTCCAGGAAGAAAGACCCACACCTACCAAAGGTTCCACTGCCAAACAGTTTTTACTGTTTCATTTAACCTATATCTGCTTCCTCACAGTTTCCACATATTGTCCTGCTCTCTGAAGCAAAGGCAATCCTAGGCATGTTTACTGAGATGTAAGTTCCAATGGGGCTTTCTAAACTCTTGCGAAAACTGATGCACAGAATCTCCCTTGGCAATTTCTCCTTGTGCTCACCTCCTCATACCAAGTTCACAAAAGCTGGAGACCAGTAAGCATTGTGCGGAGAAGGTGGGCAGACGTAACTTAATGAAACTGGCAGGAGATTCAGGGCAGATAAGAGAGTGCCCTTTCACACTATGCATAGTTAATTTATAGCATCTGCTGTCACAAGGCGAGGAGATGGCCACAAGATCCTGGCTGGACTGGACTGGACGCCAATTGTTTTCCAGACCCAACTAAAAGTGTTGGTTTTGACCTATAAAGCCTTAAACGGCTCAGGACAGCAATACTGCATGGACAGTCTCTCACAATATGAACCAACTTGGCCCCTGAGCTCATCTTCTGAGGCACTTCTCTGTGTGCCTCTTTCACAAGCGGTCTGGAAGGTGGCATCACAAGAATAGGTCTTTTTTGCAGTGCCATCTCTGGTGCCATCATTACATATCTTTAGAGGCCAGGTAAAAACGTTTCTCTGTAACCAGGCCTTTGGCTGATTAACCATTCTATGGCCTTTTAAATGTGTTTGTGAGCGTGGGGTTGTCACTTTTGTTTGCTTTATTATGTATTTTGTGTTCTCATTTTTTCTTTTTATGTTGTGAATCGCCTGATGATCTTCAGACGAAGCACAGTATAGAAATTCAGTAAATAATAAAAATAATAATGAATAATTTGGACGGCTTCAAAAGTGAATTAGGCATGTTCATGGAAATGGATAGATGGATCAACCAATCAGGAAATTCCATGTTCCAGGCAAATATATCACTGAGCTGCTGTCTTTCCCAAAGTACGGTATATGGCCAGCCTATGCGGTGAAAAGGGTGCTGGAGCAGATGGACTTCTGGCCTTGCACTAATAAGAATAAGGCCTCCCCTCCTCCTTCCCACAGAGAAAATCCTCTGCAGAAAGGGAATGAGATAAGAACTCTCTATACCTTCTCACATCATCACTGAGTATCATCCTCCCTGAAGAAACAACATGTTCTGCAAGTTAAGAGTACAGAAGACAAGCATCAGCACTAGAAAAACTGTGACACAAAACTGTTTGCCTTTAAACATGTGGACTCAACCTTGAGACCATCAAATGACCACAAGGTGCCCTGCCCAACAAAATTCCACTGCCGTGACTGAGCCCGTTAAGCTGCTCCAGCCTGTGTGATTCTTATCAGGTTTATGGCAGAGCTTTGGTGTGCAGTGCACCGAAACTCACTGCTTCTGGTTGTTAGCATACAGAAAAGGAAGTGATGCTACTCTCTGCCTCCAGGCGTGTTGCAAGAAAGTTCTGAATGCAAACACAAGGTTGACAAAGGACACAAACTTTGTCTCGGGCTGTGCAAGGAGTCCCTGTAACATGGGATCCAGAACACAATCTCGATTCAGAGCAAATTCACCAGTAATTTTCCTCGAGACAGGAACACAATCTCAGGTTGGTCACCCAGCCCCAACAACTTCCTGAAAGCTGGACCACAGCTGTCTAAACACAGCAGGAGTCCTTGAAAATGGCAACCTCTTTAGAGGCACTACAGCAGGGGTCAGCAAACTTTTTCAGCAAGGGGCCGGTCCACTGTCCCTCAGACCTTGCGGGGGGCCAGACTATATTTTGAAAAAAATAATAATGAATGAATTCCTATACCCCACAACTCAAGGATGAATTTAAATAAAAGGGCACATTCTACTCATGTAAAAACACACTCATTCCCAGACCGTCCGCGGGCCGGATTCAGAAGGCGATTGGGCCGGATCCGGCCCCCGGGCCTTAGTTTGCCTACCCATGGACAACAGCATCATTCGTGGCCCAATCTGGCTGTGTAAAACAAGAGCTCTATGGGGAATGTGAGATTTGAGACTGGAATCCAGTTGCACACAGAACACAGTGAACCAGCAAGGCATGTTACAAAATACAGATAGCAAGGATGGGAAAAATAATGTCCCATCAGTAGATGACATCTGGTTCCGGTTGCAGTTTCCACCTTTTCGGCTATTTTGAGTCTGTTAGTGCCACCAGCACTGATTGATATACTGCTTTTCAGGCAGACCTCACAAAACAGGTGATAAAGCATTGCTACCCATCGTTTTTGAAACAGTTGCAACAGAATATCATTTCGAATTACTACATTGCTTGGATGAATTCATTGCCATTGGCGTCATTTGAACGCTACCGTGTTTGACGTTACAGAGATCGCAATGTCTTGCTGGTTTTTCAATTCAAGACCATCTAACGCAATGCAATCAAGTCTCAGGATCGCCACGCGGGACCTTACTCCGGAGCAACAAAAGGCGGACGCGCCGTTGTCGCCTGTGGCAGAACCGCGGGGCTGGGAGGGACCCGAGGGTCATCCAGCCCACCCCCTGCAAGGAAGGGACGCAAAGACCGAGGCCAGCCCTCAGGGCTTGATGCTCGTCGGGTGTCCCAAAGCGAGAGCAGCAACAGCCGGGGACGCCTCTGCCAAGCTCCCTCCCGGCCTCGCGTCTCCCGGGGAGACCTTCGGAGGGAGCGACCGGCGCTGTACGCGGCTGACAGGGACGCCTTCGCCGGCTACTTCGGGGGTTTGGTGAGGGGTTTCTCTGGGGTGCGGGTGTCACCTCAGGAGGGTCCCGTCAGGCGCGCAAACGAGGCCCCCTCATCGCCACCCCCCACGCCCCCTCCCCACCGCCCCCCTCCGAAAAGGGCCGGGGAGGGGTCTGGGCCCGCGATGCGAAGCGACCCCCGCCCCGGAAAGGGGCCCTCGGAGCCCCCGGCGGCCGCGAGACAGCGCGAGGGGAAGGAGGCTCCCCGGCCTCCCCACTCACCAGCACCCCAGACGCCGCCATCTTGGATCCACGTGTCGACGGCGACGTCAGCGGAAGCGGCTCGCGGTTGGCCGAGGCGGCTCGTCGCCATGGAGACGGAAGCAGGCCGTCGCCGCTGAGGGGAAAGGCCTGTCGCCTTCTGCCCGGCGGAGTCGCTCTCTCCCGCTCGCCCCGCTGGAAAAGGCGGGAAGCCGTTCGGCCTCCGCGAAAGGAACGTCAGCTCGCGAGAACAATTTAGCCGTGGGGTTTTTTTTTTGTTGCTGAGAGGGGAGGAAATAAGCGCGCCTCCTTTCCGCGTCTCCATTTTGGGTATTGGCAGAACGGCTACTCACCCTCTCCTCGCCATCTTTACTAGGGGCAATGGAGGTGGGTAAGTGAGGCAGCCATCTTTTTCGTGGGTAAGATGCGGCGGTTTGACCGGAACGTCATCTTTAGTGCTGGCAAACGCGCTCTGGTGAGAGCGTGGAGCGTCATTGGCTGCTGAAGGTGTTTTACCCCACCGTGACCTTACGCGTCGAAGAATAGTCGCCATCTTTGGTAAGGGCGGCAGGTGTGTGCGCTGCAAAGCGCAGGTGTCTTTGGGGCGCCTTTTCTCCCGAAGGATGCTCGACTCAGTTGAAAGAACATTAGTTCCTTGAGCTTCAAGCCACGTTCCCTGGGCACTTTCATACGCCATGTGCAATTATTATTATTTATTAGGAGTGTTGTAGGAATTTATGTATAGGTTGGGGGGGGGGGCTGCCCCTCCAGCAGATATCATGCACATGCAGCCCACTACCAAGGTAAAGGTAAAGGTACCCCTGCCCATACGGGCCAGTCTTGCCAGACTCTGGGGTTGTGCGCCCATCTCACTCAAGAGGCCGGGGGCCAGCGCTGTCCGAAGACACTTCCGGGTCACGTGGCCAGCGTGACATCGCTGCTCTGGCGAGCCAGAGCCGCACACGGAAACGCCATTTACCTTCCCGCTAGAAAGCGGTCCCTATTTATCTACTTGCACCCGGGGGTGCTTTCGAACTGCTAGGTTGGCAGGCGCTGGGACCGAGCAACGGGAGCGCACCCCGCCGCGGGGATTCGAACTGCCGACCTTTCGATCGGCAAGCCCTAGGCGCTGAGGCTTTTACCCACAGCGCCACCCCCCAACCCCGCCCACTACCAAAACCAGCACAATCACTTTTGTGACTTTTGTGATTTGTCCTCACAAAACACTTCATCACAGTTTCTTCCTATCTATTCAAAGGGCCTCTGTAGGAATGAAAATCACGACAGACGAGTAGCAGGTGTCATGAGAGGCGTCTGCCGGGGCAAGCCCCGGGAACTCTCTTTTATTGAATATTACAAACATTGCCACAGGTGTGCTTGTGGCTGATTGGTTGATACAAACACAAAGCAACTTGTTGCTGATTGGTTAACATAAGTACAAGGCGGGAATTACATATAAACATTAATCTCCAATAGATTAAAGGCTGGGAAACGGGGCTGGAATTAGACAGGCGTGAAACCTGCTAATTAAATTATAACTAAAGATTGATATAGCATGACTAAAACAATTACTAATGATTGATCATAACATGGAAGAATATAATAATCGAGGTCCGTAGATGTGGTCAGCTATGCATTGAGAACAGGTCATCATGAACTTAAGATGAACTGAGCAAGGAGGGAATGTCTTGGTATTTGGAACAGGTTGGTACAGTGTGCGCAGAAACAGAGAAAAGATTGTAAGCGAGACTTCCCAGAATGCCAGAGAAAAGAAGCAAGACTTCCCATAGCAAGACTTCCCATAATGCCACAGTTAAGTTATATGCAGAAAGAGAACTTCCCTTTAGGAAGAATTCACTGATCAATGTATCTATGTACTGGCTCACTGGGAAAACTTCAGAAAATCATATAGACCTGTGAGCTCAGCTACTCAGCAGCCCCTCTGCCTGAAGGATAATCCCTGGCATCCTGATACCTGAGTGCGATTCCAGAAATAACAAACCCAGATGAAGACAAAAGGGTGTGATTAACTTGGCTGGGGAACAGGGAAATGTAAATATCTCTTTTGTTACACTTGATGGGTGTTTGGTGGAGGGCAAGGGGAACCATGGGGCAGGGTCCAGGATGCTCAGATTCCTGCCACCAGACCTCCCCTTTCATGATGTAACCATGATGTATGAATGATGTAGTTTTGGGGGTTGTAACATGGGGGATTAGCAGCTAATACAAGTATGGGTTCTCTTTTGTTTGGGGCTTCCATCTTGTTCCACCTTGTGGCAGGTGGGAGTCCTGTCGCGACAGTCTTCAATAAAGACCAAGCCTACTGGCTGCTGTTTTGCTCTGGTATTCCTGGCTGGTGTCCTTGTTTTTTTGTCCAAGAGAACCCTCAGATTCCTCCGTTAACAGGAGTGACAGCAGTTCACTGGGAAAGCATCAGAGTACTCCAAGCATCTGGATCTCTAAGCACATCATTATTATTTTATTTATTGAATTTAGGTACCGCCCTATACCTGGAGGTCTCAGGGCAGTTCACAGAACAATATCAAAATATAAAACCACAAAATATATAATCAAAATTAAAACAACAACCCAATAACCCCCCCCCCCCAAATCCCCATATTTTAAAAGGGCATAGGTTATATACATAGCTGCTGACCTGCTCTTTAAGGGGGAGGACAACCCGATCTAGTACATGTATGACACCCTTTGCTGTCTTTTAGTGTTATGCTGGACATTGCTCATAGTTGTGGTGTGGAATCTGTAGTATTTTAAGGCCTGAAAACCTTTAGAAAAAGTAAGGGGGTGTCCTTTTCCCAGTAGTGATGTATGGAAGTGAGAGCTGGACCATAAAGAAGGCTGACCGCCGAAGAATTGATGCTTTTGAATTCTGGTGCTGGAGGAGACTCTTGAGAGTCCCATGGACTGCAAGAAGATCAAACCGATCCATTCTGAAGGAAATCAGCCCTGAGTGCTCACTGGAAGGACAGATCCTGAAGCTGAGGCTCCAAGACTTTGGCCACCTCATGAGAAGAGAAGACTCCCTGGAAAAGACCCTGATGTTGGGAAAGATGGAGGGCACAAGGAGAAGGGGACGACAGAGGACGAGATGGTGGGGCAGTGTTCTCGAAACTACCAGCATGAGTTTGACCAAACTGCGGAAGGCAGTGCAAGACAGGCGTGCCTGCCGTTCTCTGGTGCATGGGGTCACAAAGAGTCGGACACGACTAAACGACAACAACAAGAGGGTGTCCTATTGATGTTTAGGATTTTCAGGACTGCAGTTCCTTAAAGAGAATTGTAGGCACATTTACATGGGGGTGTATCCCACATTGAACTCAGTGAGTTGCTTCTGATCATATGGACATGGAATCCAACTTTAGTTAGATCCTGCCAATATAGTTTTAAACTGGCTTCCAAATGCACCGTTCCAAAATTATCACAGCCCGTGTCCAAATCACACACACACAAATGTTTGACTTCTTAACATTTTTATCATTACAAAACATGCAAAAAAGTTTACATCCAAACATTTCAAAATATCCTGAAACAAATCCTATTTTATTTATTACGGAGCATCCTAGTTTTGCAGAGCTGTTAAGCTCAGGCAGAAAATGAGGACAAGGCAGAGGCCGGCTGTAAGGGTGCTTCTGTTTATCTGCGGAAAGTATTTCCTCAACTTTCACTGGCATTAAAAATGCAAACATCCCAAGTTGTGGAGGTTCTGGATTTCACCTGCTCTGGGTCCAGCCTGTGGACAGCTCACCAGATGACGTCACAAAGATACTAACAAAATGGGCAGACACGAAGGATGTGTGAAAAGTGCAAAGTTCTCCTCTTCCTCCCTTCTACGTTAGATAAAATATGTGTATATTTACAGCTCATGTGTGAGGTTAAATTTTTAATTTAACTTTTAAAGAAAAACATTAACAAAATTGCAGAGCAGATGGGGGAAGGGAAGAGGAAACTGATATAGCCCTTTTGCTGAAATAACCCTTTGACAGCTCCCTACCTCCTTTTAAATCCCAACTGTGAAATTGTATAATTTGGCATGAAATCTACCTACCTTGAATCTGAAATGAGAGAACCTAGAAATGTGGATATTTAACTGGCTAATTTTTATTCCGAATTACTTTAATATGCTGTTTTATCTGATACAGGGTCAGCGGCAGGGGTCAGCATTGTTGGTCAACTTTCATTATCCACACTCTTTTTCTTTGGGGGGGCATTGTCAATCCCCAGAGCTTCCTGGCTCTGCCACTCCTCCGAGTCTGCAAGATCATGTAGATGGGACAGCAGCCTTGACTGGTTTTCCATTCTCCCTCTGGTCCAGAGAGAGAGAGAATAGTAGGCAGGTGAAGGAATTCCACTCTCCCTCCATTTGTATTGGGTCTGGGAGGGGCAAGGGAATGGGCAGTGGGGACAGCCCTAAGGAGGAGGTGGGTCGTCTTGGGGAGGAGATCTACTGAGGTCATCTTTTCCAAATATAGACTGAGCTGGCACTGATCCATTATTGCTCCTTATGCTACTTCTCTGCCTTATTTTTTAAAAATCTCATTCTTTCAATCTTACGTTTTAGGATTCTCCAATTTTGCAGTTCTATTCTCTATGTTGTTTTATTGTTACCTGGTTTGGGAATTTTCTATAAAAATACATACGCCCCAAACTTGACATGCAGTTGTGAAAACAGTGCAGTCCTGCTCTTGTGAACAGATGTGGTCTTAGTGCCCTTTCTCTTGCACAAAGATCAAAGGGTGCCTAAGCCACAAGAGTCTTGCAAACTCCTGGTTCAGCACAAGAAAGACCATACAAATGCCCAGTCCACCTGTAATGGTTGTAGGAAGTCACCTTATACCAGGGCAGACTGTTTCTCTACCCAGCTGCATATTGTTTACTCTGACTGGCAGCAGAGGTGCCTGATATTTGACTGCAGTCAGGTATTCCATGAATCTAAGGATAGCTTTTCAGTGCCCTTTTAATGCCATCATGGCTTTATTCAAGTTGAAAGATAGGATAGAGTACTCTCAGCAACTCCTTCCTACTTCAGGAATCTAGATTCACAAACACACACAACTGCAACTATAATTAAAAAATAAACCTGCTTCTCACTATGCGAGCATTTAGTCTGTAACAGACCTCCCCTGGCACTCCAAGTAAAAACCAGGAATAACAGTTTGTTCCCTTGAATATTGTTGGCATACACTGATATTTCTATAATATTATAACCTATAAATAATACATTGATCAGAATAGTTTAGGATTTAATCTCATTGCTACTAGGGCTCCTGCGATCAATATAAGCCAATTAGGCTCACCATCTGTGGTTTATTTCAGGGAACAGTTTTCTATCCAGAATTAAAATTTCATATTGCTAAATAAGCAACCAACCCTTGCATTAAGAAAGAGGTGGCAAGCTTAGAATGTCTGTAAGTAGTGGTACTGTATATTTATAATATTATTTGCCTGGTCAATTAGTCAGATTCTCTCGCATCCCACCCACCCCCGTCAAATGACAAACACACACACACTCACTCTCTCTCTCTCTCTCTCTCACACACACACACCAGACCCTTCTAGAGCAACAGTCAGTGGTTTTCCAGCAGGCAACAAAAAGTGCATGGCATGCTTCAGCAGAATTGGCATCTACTGAACGCAGTTTTTTTACAGGCATTTAAGCTATGAGCACAACAATTGCTTATGTTGGATCGTCTTGAGGGTCCATCAAGTACAGTCCCGTCTCCCAACAGCAGTCAATAAAATGTTCCTTGTAAGCTCCCAAGATGGAGGCAGCTACTTTTGCCTAAGCCACAGGGGGATCTTGACATCAAACACTGGCTCTCTCTCAAGCATCGTACTGCAGTGACTGTCCCACTCTGCTGTCTGGTTCTCCGTCTCCTTTAAGGCTGTTGCTGGTACTGGCTTTCGGTGGCAGTGAAGAAGTCCTCCAGGATGCTCTGATTGTACTCGAACGTCGGGCGGTCCTCAGGCTTGCGTTTCCAGCACTGCATCATCACTTCATAGAGCTCCTCTGGGCAGCCCTCCGTGCGTGGCATCCGATAGCCGCGCTCTAGGGCACGGATCACTTCCTGGTGTGACATCCCTGAATTCAAACAGAAGGGAAAGAAACCATAGCTCAGTGGTTGTGTACCTGCATTGCACACAGAGGGTCCTAGGTTCCATCCCCAGCACCTCCAGGTTGGGCTGAGAGAGATCCCACCCCTGAAATATTGGAGAGAAGCTGCCAGTCATTGTAGGCAATGCTAAACTAGATAGACCAATGCTCTGACAACATTCCTAGGTTCCTATGGGCTTGTAGAAGCTAAGGGTGGCATCCAAAGTAGAGCTATGTGACTCATTCCATCAGCACAAGGATTTCTCCTTGTGCACTTGAACCTTTCTCCTCTCCTTCACCTGTAGGTAAAGGTAAAGGGACCCCTGACCATTAGGTCCAGTCGTGGCCGACTCTGGGGTTGTGGCGCCGAGGGAGCTGGCGTACAGCTTCTGGGTTATGTGGCCAGCATGACTGAGCCGCTTCTGGCGAACCAGAGCAGCGCATGGAAACGCCGTTTATCTTCCCGCCGGAGCGGTACCTATTTATCTACTTGCACTTTGATGTGCTTTCGAACTGCTAGGTTGGCAGGAGCAGGGACCGAGCAACGGGAACTCACCCCGTCATTGCGGGGATTCGAACCACCGACCTTCTGATCGGCAAGTCCTAGGCCCTGTGGTTTAACCCACAACGCCACCCGCGTCCCTTCTCCTTCCCCTGAGTGCCTCCTAAATCTGTTCTAGGAGTTGCCCCCAACCCTTTGGAGCAGATTTGAGGAAGGCACAGCCCACATTCGGGGGTGGAGGGGAGAGAATTTTGGATGTGCTAGTGCAGTCCTTCTGCTAATGGAAACAAGTGCATTGGATATCGCCCACTTAAAAATGGAGTAAAATTGGACCCATCTGCTCACCAAATAACATCCCTTCTGAAAGCAGAAAAGTTGGAACACTGCATGCAAATATGAGCATACAAAGCTGCCAAACAGAGATTTTTGAGAGCACATGGTTGTATTTGGTAAACAATCTCCCATATTTAATCAGGCAGTTTAAAATAGGCGCATCCAAGAGGTTAAATCGTTTTCTTACCTAAGCAGTTTATTTCCCAGCTAATTCCTCTTGGAAGGATGACCAGGATGCTATTCTTATTAAACTAAGATCTCTTGGTGGAACTATTTGGACGTTTGTTTCTACCAAGGGTGGATAACTAGCTGCCCCTTCAAGTTCTCGTGGGGTTCTCTGCGACCATCACCACCCCCTGCTCCTCCTTTCCACCAAGAATCCCTACTCTTCACAGCCACGAGCCCAAAAAATCTGGAGACTTGGAACATCAAAACCACACCATATACAGTGATACCTCGAGTTACAAACACCTCAGGTTACAAATGCTTCAGGTTACAAACTCCGCTAACCTGGAAGAGTTACCTCGAGTTGAGAACTTTGCCCCAAGATGAGAACGGAAATTGTGTGCCGGTAGCGTAGCAGCAGCTGGAGGCCCCATTAGCGAAAGCATGCCTCTGGTTAAGAACAGTTTCAGGTTAAGAACGGACCTCTGGAATGAATTAATTTCGTAACTAGAGGTACCACTGTATCTAAAGAACATTGATAGCACTTTAACAGTCACGGCTTCCCCCCAGGAATCTTGAGAACTGCAGTTTATGCCTCAAACACACTCTTAATAAAGTACAGTTCCAAGGAAAAGCCATGTGCCTTAAATGTTTGGTGTGGGTGTCTGCAAAGAGACTTTTCTTATTACGCACCTGGGTATGGGGTCCGCCCATAGGTAATGATCTCCATCAGGAGGATCCCGAAAGACCAGATGTCAGACTTTATTGTGAAGGAGCCGTAGTTGATGGCTTCGGGCGCAGTCCACTTGATGGGAAACTTGGCACCTGCCCAGGATGGTCAAAACAAAGAAGGTGAGGCTCAGAAAGATGGCATGGTATGCGCAGCAAGAAGTGGCTTATCAGCAGATAACAGGTTTGCTTTCCAGACTGCATTGTGGACACAGGCCGGGCCTGCACTACTAGTCTTTTACTGCAAGGAAATCTGGCTCCTAAAGGTTCGTGAAGCTGCATCCTAAAGTGGATGAAGCGATTCTCCTCCAGATTCAGTGTTTAGGGAAAAAGCAAGTGATAAGCTATGCGTGTTCTGTAGAACATCAGCTGACTACACTTCTAAGTGAGTACTGATCCTTGGCTACTTGATGTACCTGTTAGGACCATTTATTCACTGATGAAGAGTGACTATCGAAACAGTTCATCATCCAGAAAAACTGTTCTACGTCTGGAACGGTTACAGGACTGTGACTGTTGAAAGGCTTTGTTTGCCTCTTTGATGCTGATTGACTACATTTTCTAATTTTGTTCATGCAACATTGATTGACTTCTATTATTTGTGACTCTTACTACATTTTTTCTGTTTAAAAATTGTGAAATAATACATGTTACAAATATTTTGTTAGAACATTATTAGCCGTGTGTTGACTGTGATTGTTCGGAGTACTCCGGAGAACCGCCTTGCAAAATTCGGAGAAGTATGAATTCTGTTGCTTCAGAAAGTGCAAATTGGGTAGGTCTGCCTTTCAGTGCAAACTGGATTGAAATTTCTCTGCCCTCCATCCTTATTAAGTGTCTAAACCCTAATGCATACTGTACACAGAAAGATTGACAGGACAAAAGCAGGAGGGGCTGGCTTGTGCAATCAAGCATATAAAAAGCCTCTCTTTGCACCTTCCCGGGCTGTGTATTCGTTGTCGTCAATCACCCGAGCCAAGCCAAAATCGGCAATCTTGCACACCAGCATGGCTGAGACCAAGATGTTGGCAGCTCTCAAGTCCCGGTGGATGTAGTTTCGCTTCTCAATGAAAGCCATGCCTTCTGCAATCTGCAGTAAAGAGAGAGAGATCTATTGTAAGGGGAGCGATAGTGCAGCACCTGGGGAGGTTAAAGGTAAAGGTAAAGGTACCCCTGCCTGTACGGGCCAGTCTTGACAGACTCTAGGGTTGTGTGCCCATCTCACTCAAGAGGCCGGGGGCCAGCGCTGTCCGGAGACACTTCCGGGTCACGTGGCCAGCGTGACATCGCTGCTCTGGCGAGCCAGAGCCGCACACGGAAACGCCGTTTACCTTCCCGCTAGTAAGCGGTCCCTATTTATCTACTTGCACCCGGGGGTGCTTTTGAACTGCTGGGACCGAACAACGGGAGCGCACCCCGCCGCGGGGATTCGAACCGCCGACCTTTCGATCGGCAAGCCCTAGGCGCTGAGGCTTTTACCCACAGCACCACCTGGATAACATAAATGACTGGTGTGCTGAGAGTATCACTGGGGTTCACTAGACACACCCTTAGAATTGGTTCACATCCCTCCTCAGCAGCAGTAAATCTTTGCAGCAGCCTCTGGCAAGTGTGTTCTGTGAAATGAAATCTAGGGTGACCTGCAAAGTCTGCAGCTTTCCTTGAACAAGTTTTCTTGCAGGTGCACAGAATTCCCCCCTTTGGGAGGAGGAATTTGCTTCCAGACAATGTTAATGGTGCTACGGCTAAAAATTGCCTGCTGTTTCTTTAATGCTTAAAAAAGCTGGGTCAGCATGAGTCAGCGGCCTGCACCGGGTTGTATATATAGAGTGAGAAATGTTAGTTTGGTGTTTGGTTGGGTTGGTTGGTTGGTTAGTGAAAGCTGGTAGTGTTGATTTGTGTACAGTTGGTCAGTCGCTTTTGCAGAAAGACTTTTAAGAATAAAAGCAGAAAGTACTCTGCAAAGATACTTTTCTCGTGGACTCTTTTATGCCAACAAGGGTATGAGGACCAGGCTGAGGTGACAAAGGGAGGTCAGAACCTTTTTCTTCTTACAAACACTGGCAAATGGAACAAGTCTCTTGCCCCCTGCCCAAATGCAAACCAATGCAGCCTCCACAACAGAACAGCAAATCAAGACACCGGCTGACCCTTCTAGTATGCAACAGTTGTATATACGTTGCTGTCAGCGCTGCCCAAGGTCCCAGCTCACACAAGACCAACGCTGCTTCTTCCTCAAGTAAAAAAGTCTTTATTGAAGTTCAGTTTCATTTCCAGACGCGCAGCGCGCAACGCTACGTCTATACCTTAGACCGTCGAAGTTCCATCTGAATCTCCTCTCCCCTGACACCAGTTTAAGATTCTAGCCTTACTCCACCTCTTCCTCTGTTCCTTCCTTCTCTGGGTCCTCCTGCTAGTCGGAGTCTCAGCCCTCCTAGACTCCTCTGACGCTGAGTCTCCTGACTCTTCCCCCTCCCTCCTTCGGGCTTTCGGACCAATCCGGGTTTTCTGCTGTCCCGCGCTCCTCCGCATTTGAACTTGGCGCGCGCGCGCAGCCTCCCACTTTCCTTCTGACCGTTACACTTGTGTCACTGCTCCCTCTTTCGGGGAGGCTAGCTGGACCTGGCCTTCCCTCCGTTTCCCCACTTCCCGATGGGGGCGTGGTTACCCCTGACTCATCTTCTCTCCCCGCTGGGGGAGAGGCTGGTCCTGACTCATGTGACTCTTCCCCCCCACTGTGCTCTGGTGGGGGAACTGGTCCTGATCCTCCTCTGCTCCCTTGGGAGTCCCCTCTGGTCCCTTGTTTATGGAGCGTCCCCCCTGGGACCCCCCTCGCCCTTACCATAGGCGCCCCCTTCTGGGAATCTTCTGATTCACTGGAGAAGCTCATGGAATCTCTCGGGTCACTGTCATATTCCCCTACGCTCCCCTCTGATTCCTCTCCTCTGCTCTCTATTTGCTCTCTCCCCTGCTCTTCTGCTCCTGAGCCTGACAGTTGCTATAATAAATTGCTTTGGGATGCCTCATGGGAAGCCGATTAATAAATGAAATAAATAATAATTTACATTAATAAGTGAAGGAGAGAGATTTGTGATGCTGATGAGCACTGCAGCAGGCAGGATTCCTTTTCACTTATTATGTTTCCTCTGAGGCGCACAAGGAGGGGTACATGGTTCTCCCCACTGCACCATTTTACCCTTACAACAACCCCGTAAGGTTAGGTTGAGGAATCATGGGCTGGTTGATAAATGACACCTTCTCTTCCCACAGTGCAGACATGAGTACTTCTAAAGCTTCAGTCAACTGCAGCTTGCTGTACCGTCCAAACCCCAAAGAACTATGTTCATTCTCAATTATGGTGAGAGTCAAATAAGGTAACTCCAAACCCAGAAACAGCATTATAAACCCAGTTGAAAGTATAACTACTTGTACCCAAAGATGCCAGTAGTACATGTGAAAAGGATTTAGGGATCTTAGTAGACCACAAGCTTAGCAAGAGTCAACAGTGTGCTGCAGCAGCAGGAAACACTACAGTGGTACCTCAGGTTAAGTACTTAATTCGTTCCGGAGGTCCGTTCTTAACCTGAAACTGTTCTTAACCTGAAGCACCACTTTAGCTAATGGGGCCTCCCGCTGCTGCCAGAGCACAATTTCTGTTCTCATCCTGAAGCAAAGTTCTTAACCCGAGGTACTATTTCTGGGTTAGCGGAGTCTGTAACCTGAAGCGTATGTAACCCGAGGTACCACTGTAATGCCATTTTACAAAAGTATAGTGTCCAGGTCATGGGAAGTAATAGTACTACTGTATTTTGCCTTGGTCAGACCACACCTGGAATACTGTGTCCAATTCTGGGCACCTCAATTTAAGAATGTTGTTGACAAGCTGAACAAGTGCAGAGGACAGCGACCATGATCAAGGGTTTGGAAACCAAGCCTTATAATGAACAGTTGAGGGAGTTGGGTATGCTTAGTCTGGAAAAGAGGAGACTAAGAGCCGATATGAGAACCATCTTCAAATATCTTAAGGGTTCTCACATGGAAGAAGGAGCAATCTTGTTTTCTCCTGCTCTGGAGGGTAGGATTCGAACCCATGGCTTCAAGTCACAAGAAAGGAGATTCCGACTCAACATCAGGAAGAACTTTCTGGCCTTAAGAGCTGATCGACAGTAGAACAGTCTCCCTCAGAAGGTTGTGGACTTTCTTTCCTTGTAGGTTTTTAAGCAGATGTTGGGTGGCCATCTGTCATGGATGCTTTAGCTGAGATTCCTGCATTGCAGGGGGTGGGAATAGATGACCCTTGGGGTCCCAACTCTACAATTCTATTATTCTACGTCCTGAGAGTGGCTTGTCGAAAACCATGTAAAGTCATGGGTGAGGCGAGATTTTGAATCAAAACTTCCTGGTCCGGAGATTCACGTTGAGCGATTATCGGAAGGCATGTCTCTAGGGCTCTGCAGAGACCTGAAGCCAAGGGGTTAACTGTCAGCCCTACCGACCTAAGCAAGACGGATGGCACCCTGGGCACACCTGCTCTTTTGATGGACTGGTTTTGGTGGAGGGAGGGAGAGCACAGACCATTGTGACAAAGGCCTCCTTGTTCCGCAGCGGAGGGAGACCTAGAGGAAGGAAATGCCCTTGGACCCGTTCCAGGTTTCCTACTTCCTTAGGAGTCAATGCAAACAAACAAAGCACACTAGGCAGATTTGCATATTCAAATCTGCATCACTGCGGGGAACAATGGGTTCTCACAACCATGGCCCAACGCTCTCACATCCCTAGATATTAAATGCAATGAAACCCCACCAACAAAGTGGTGCCTGGCTGTTAGGAACCCGCTGGAGGGTCTCTAAGCCTAGGAACTCTCACATCTGCAGGGTTGCTCATGCACCCAGAGGGGAAGGAACCTGTGGCCAGATGTTGCAGGACTCCAACTCCCAGCAGCCATTGCGGCTGGCATGGCCCAATGACTCCCACACACCTAAAGACCTGTTGGACAGCTTCTTTGGCCCTGAACAGGTGGGACAATCCTCGTAGAGTTGTTTCGGGCAGTGAGCAAAACATATTGCCGTCGTATGAATCTAGGGTACGACTGCATTTGGAATCCTCTGCACAGTTTTAGCTGCCTGGCCTCAAAAAGTAGGGCAGAAGCCCAAGAACGCCGGACCACCAGGCTGGCAGAGAAGTGGCACCAGTAGCAGTACCAGCTTCTGGCAAGAACTCACCAGAACTTGCCACTGCCACTTTGCGAGTGCCACAACACAAACCAGGTAAGGGAGGCTCAGGTAGAGGTGGGGTGGCATTGCCCCTGTCCAGAAGGATATTGCAGAGTCGAAAAAGGTTCAGAAAGGGATGCCCAAAATGACTGACACCCTATAAAGAAAGGCTGCAGCACTGCAGACTTTTTAGTAGCCGGACAAGTTTAGCGTCAGCTGAATAATTCAAGAGCCGGAATAGCTCAGTTTGTAAAGCATGAGACTTTTAAGCTCAGGGTTTTTGGATTCAGCCCCATGTCAGGTGAAAGATTCCTACACTGCTGGACTAGACGACTCTTGTGGTCCAACTCTGCAATTCTATGATTCCACGCAGTTTTGCAGGAGCTCCTTGGCTGCCCAGGATGGAGGGCAGGTGTGGAATTCTAGCTGGGATTGCCCTGCCCTGCAGAGAGGGAATAGAGACCCCATTGGGTTGAGTCACCTTCGGTCAGGCTTTAAAAAGTGGCTCTTGCCTATAGCTATGAGAGGACAGACTTGGGAGGAATGAAAGGAAGTCCTTTCCCACACAGTGCATAGCTAAAACTACTGTCACGGTCCTGTTCACAGGCGATCGAAGTCCCGGCAGGGGACGTCAGGACCGGGGGTAAGATGGCGGGGTGGGAGCAGGAACGGAGGTCCAGAAGCCAGGAAGCCAAGAGTCCAAGGGTCAGAAAGCAAGGAGTCATGAAGTCAGGGGTCTGAGGATCAAGAAGCAGGGAGTCAAGAAGCCGAGGTTCAAGGATCAGGAAGCAAGGAGCCAAACATAGCAAGGCAGGGAGCGTGTTGCTGTGGCAAAGAGCCGAAGGAAAATGCGGACCTTATATCCCTTCCCAGCTCTTGCCACCAGGTGCTGTGAGTTACGAAGCGGCCTCTAAAATTAAGGAAAGTTAAACGGTGTTGGATTGAAATTGAGGGGTTTCTAGCTGTAATGATATAAAGGAACATAGATGGGGGGGGGAAAGGGTTTGAAAAATGAGGTAATGTTACAAGCTGTAATGCTTTAAATGAAGGATTTGCTGAACAAATAACCTTAATTGGGATACAAGGAGGAGAAGTACGAGGAGGTCTGAGAAATTTGTTATTTAAAAATACGATTTATGAACTTTATGTCTTTTTTAATGTTTTTGTTTGTTCTGTTTTTGTTTGTTTGTTTAAAAAATTGGAAAATCTAATAAATATTCTTTAAAAAAAAAAAAGAGTTACCAAGCGGCCTCACCTGTGTGGCCGTGCCTTGCCTCTTCAGAACAAACTTAGGAAGGCCCAAGTCCTGCAAAGTCCTATTGGTCACAGGGCCTGGCTCCTGCACGCACACCTGACAACTACAGAACTTGCTGCCACAGGGGGCAGGGATGGCCAGCAACTTTAAACGAGGATGAGACAAATTCATTGAGAAGAGGGCTATCAATGGCTACTAGGCTTCCAAATCCTGGAGACCACAGGAGGGGAAAGATCCAAGTACTACTTGTGCATTTGTCACCAGCATTGGTTGGCCACTGTGAGAAAAGGATGCTATATTAGGTATTTTAGGTCAAGACATACCAAAAGAAATGAGGACTTTATTTATGTATGCCACTACAGCAGCAAGAATGTTGACTGCACAAAATTGGAAGACTGTAGAAATACCAACTAAAAACAATGGCAAGAGAAGTTGATGAACTATGCAGAACTGGCAAAAATGACAGAAAGACTAAGAGAAAAAGACAACAGAGACTTTGAAAAAGATTGGGAACCATTCATATTATATTTGCAGAAACAAAGGAAGGCAATAGACTTGATGGCAGGATTTAAATAGACATCCAAATTATTAGCATCAGAAAATGTTTAGAAGATGGTGAAATAAGATGATGTAGTTAATTTTATTTTTAGGTTTATAGGTTTGATGTTATGCTATTAATAACCTTTTCTGTTGAGAGATAGCAAAGCGGATGAAAATGGAAACAAACCAGAAACGCAAGTTGGGGGAAGTCTTAGAGGGGAGGGAGGGAGGAATATATAGTAAATGTGAAGAATTTGAGATGTATGTAATGAATGAAAATGAAAAATGAATTAATTTTAAAAGAGAGAGAGAGAGAGAGAGAGAGAGAGAGAGAGAGAGAGAGAGAAGGATGCTAGACTAGATGAGCTCCCCTGGGCCTGATCCAGTAGCCAGTCTCTTTTTCAGGTCACACTCACCTGGGCACAGAAGTCTATCAATACAGGGAGCTGCTGTTTGTGACCCTCGTCACTCTTCAGGAAATCCAGCAAACTACCTGCGGAGAGGAAAGAAATCCATCAGGGTGCAGTCCATTGTGTTCTTCAGAGGGCGCCAGATCTTCCATTAGGAAGGGACCCATTGCTCAGTGGGGCAGCACATACTTTGTTCCCAGGCTCACATAGACATGGGCTGTCTGGATGCTCAGAGACACGGGCTTACCCCACCCTGTCTGGCTATTATCAGCCTTTCCCAGGGGCTGGTGGGAGTTGTAGTCCAAAACGGCTGGAGGGCACCAGGTTGGGAAAAGCTGCCCTGTATCATAATTAGCACCAAAGAGTTTTGCAGTTACATCTGGTAAGGTGGCCTCTCAATAATGCAGCCGAGTCTTCTGCATCTGGACTCTGGAGTAATCACTGTTCCAGAGGGGCTTACTCCCACCTTAGAGGTAAAGGCACTTTCATAATATCTGACTTCAAATATCCCGGTATGCCCCACCACGGAGGACCTTAAGGTCCATAAATAGCAACACCCTAGAGGTCCCGGGCCCTAAGGAAGTCAGACTAGCCTCAACCAGAGGCAGGGCCTTTTCAACACTGGCCCCAGCCTGGTGGAACGCTCTGTCTCATGAGACCAGGGCCCTGCGGGATCTGATTTCTTTCCGCAGGGCCTGTAAGACAGAGTTGTTCCGCCTGGCCTTTGGCTTGGAATCAACTTGATCCCCTTCCCCTCTTTCTTTTTCCCTTTTTTCTTCTGTGATGGAACTCCTATTTGGGGACTTCGCTGGCTTTTTTCTGGTCCACGTAGGACCAGTCTGGATAGTTAGCCTTGGTGAAGACTTGACGTTTTCACCCCCCAAAAAGTTTTTGAGTTTCTGCAGAAATGAAGCTGCATTTTAATGTTGTATTTTAATCTTGTTTTTTAAAGTTGTATTTCAATCAATTGTTTTATATCTGGTGTTAGCCGCCCTGAGCCCGGTCTTGGCTGGGGAGGGCAGGGTATAAATAAAAATCATCATCATCATCTTAAGGACTGTTGCATGAAAGATGGAGAAACTCGTTTTCTGCTGCCCTAGAGGACAGGACCTGAACCAATGCATTCAAGTTACAAGAAAGGAGATTCTGGCTAAGCATCAGGAAGGACTTTCTGATGGCAGGAGCCGTCAGACACGGAACAGACTCCCTCGGAAGGTGGTGGACTCTCCTTCCTTGGAGGTTTCTAAGCAGAGGTTGGGTGGCCACCCGTCAGGGATGCTTCAGCTACGATTCCTGTATCGCAGGGGGTTGGACTAGATGACCCTCGGGTCTCTTCCAACACTGCAATTCTAGTGTCTTCTTCCTCCTCGTTCCCATGCTGCATCTGGGCTCCCCACCCAGCTATCTCTTCCTCCCAGCTGTGTGCTGCATCCTGCGCAACCTCATTGGCATGTGGCACTTGTGTGCTAGGAGCTGACGGCGCCTCCACAGAATGCTGCTTAATTAAACTGGCCCTGTAGATTACTGGGGGACAGCGAGGAAGGCTGCCTAATGCCAAAAACAAGGCAATAACCCTGATTCTTAAGGAACTCAGGTTTCATGTTGTTTTTTTAAAAAAAGTTTCCAGTTTCTAGCCTTCTTGATTGTGACGAGAAGGCTGAAAACAGAGAAGGACGAGTGAAAAAAAAGGAATGGCAAGACAAACTGTTAGAGTATATAATACTGGCTAGATTAACAGAGGCAGTTAGAGATCACACTAGACAAGAGTTTCAAAAAGCATGGGGAAAATACAGCGAATACTTCACAAAACAGTGCCCTAAAATACATACCTGGGACTTGTTTCAATTAATGTCTGCAGGAGACTTTGTGGATATTCAAGTTACAATTAGAAAAATCTTAATAATTACTCATAAAGGAAACAGCTTATAAGAAGTAAACAAGGAGGCCAGATACAGGATAAAGGAAGTCTTTTATTTGGTTGTTTGTATTGTTGTATGTTATGCTTATTGTATGTTATGTTCATGTTTAATAAGGGTGGATTTCTGTATTGGGGGTGGGGGTTTATGTTATGTTGTAAATAAAATTTCCAATAAAAAATTATTTAAAAAAGTAAAAAAAGAGAAGGACGAGTGAAAAAGGTATTGTTGGGCAGGTGCCTTTTGCGAAAACCTCCTTTTGGGTATAGAGGCTTGGGGATGGAACAGGCTTCACCAACCTGCTACCCTCCAGATGTGCCGGCTGAGTCTGTAGCCCCAAACATCTGGAGAGCACCAGGTTGGCAAAGGCTGCTACGGAACCTTCCGCTCCTTCCTGCGTCTCACCTTTCTCCATGTATTCGGTGATGATGTAAATGGGCTCCTCCTTGGTCACGACGGCATGGAGCTTGACCAGCTTGTCGTGCTGCAGGGTCTTCATGATGTTGGCCTCTTCCAGGAAGGCTTCCACAGACATGCTCCCTGGCTTCATGGTTTTGACGGCCACTTTTGTGTGCATGTTGTAGGTGGCTGGAGAGGAGAGAAGGGGCTGTTTCAGAGCAGCAGAATCACAGAGCATCGTCCATTCCAACGCTCTGAAATGCAGGAATCCTTTTGCCCAACATGGGGCTCAAACTCATGAGCCTGAGGTCAAGGGTCCAATGCTTTGCCAAGTGAGCTATCCATCATGGGAAATGGATCTTTCCATCACCATACCCAGGGAGACCATATGAGACCCAAAACACTATGCTAACTGATGCCCAGGGATGTTGTGCAGTCTGTGATTTCCAGGCAAGCATGGGGTGGGGTGTAAAAGCAGAATGTGGAATAGGCTACGGAATTCTTTAGCTTTAGGTAAGAACAGTTTCTAGACTAAAACAACAGGCCCCCAAAGCCTATGGGCGTTATTTGGCAAGACCCAGTGTCAGAAGCACCCTGCATCTAGAAAGCTAGCACATGAGGCAGCACGGTTCCAGACTCTCCTGGGGTTTCTTCATGAGCATATGAAGATGCTACAACTAATCCAGAATGCGGCAGCTAGACTGGTGACTGGGAGCAGCCGCCGAGACCATATAACACCGGTCTTGAAAGACCTACACTGGCTCCCAGTACGTTTCTGAGCACAATTCAAAGTGTTGGTGCTGACCTTTCAAGCCCTAAACGGCCTCGGTCCAGTAAATCTGAAGGAGCGCCTCCACCCCCATCGTTCTCCCCAGACACTGAGGTCCAGCGCCAAGGGCCTTCTGGTGGTTCCCTCGCTGCGAGAAGCAAAGCTACAGGGAACCAGGCAGAGGGCCTTCTCGGTGGTGGCACCCGCCCTGTGGAACACCCTCCCACCAGATGTCAAAGAGAAAAACAACTACCAAACTTTTAGAAGACATCTGAAGGTAGCCCTTTTTAGGGAAGCTTTTAATGTTTAATAGGTTATTGTATTTTAGTGTTTTGTTGGAAGCCGCCCAGAGTGGCTGGGGAAACCCAGCCAGATGGGCGGGTTATAAATAATAAATTTTATTGTTGTTGTTGTTGTTGTTGTTGTTGTTGTTGTTGTTGTTGTTGTTGTTAAATATGGAATTGGCTGCAACAGATGGTTACCAAATGGAGCCTCCATGTTCAGAGGCAGTATAACTCTGCTTCCCAGAAGCCCATCTGGCTGGCCATCACAGGGAACTAACACAGAGGACTAGAGGCACCCTCAGCCTCATCATCTGACAGTCCAGTTCCGATATTCTTACCCATCCAGACTTCTCCAAATTGCCCAGCTCCCAGTTTCTTCTCCAGTTTCAGAGAGCTGCGGGGGATTTCCCAGGCATCTTTCTCCCAGGGCTGCTGAGGTTTCGGAGCGATACACGGGTAAGTCAGCTTTTGACACAGACCATCAGTTTGCCCTGGAAGAGAAGACCAGGTTATTCTACCCTGCAGGATCCCAAGGCAAGGCTGCAGGCTGGCGCTTTTGGAAACAAGGCCCCAAACGGACCACAAATTTTGTTACACTTGTGCCACCATGGAGAAGCCTTGATATGAACCCATCGCAGATACGCGAGAGAGTGGCGTGGAGTAGTGGTTAGAGTTCTGGACTAGAGACCTTGGAGACTAGGGTTCAAATCCCTCCTGGCTATAAAACACACCGGGTGACCGTGAGCCAGTCACAAAGAGATGGAGGCGTTCCAGGTCAGGCTCACCCTTATAATGGCTGACCAGCTCTTGCAGGCTGCTGAAGGTGTTCCGGGCAGAAATGTAGAAGCCGCCGCTGTCCAGCGTCCGAATCTTGTAATGCTTCACTGTCTCCATTTTCTTCTGGTTGTCGAAATCTCGCACAGACAAGGAGTAAGAACCTGGGCCAAGAGGGAGGAATGCAAACTAAGAAAGGAGGTTCACGTGACCATTTCGCCAGTTCTCCCATACCTGCTCTTGGGGCTTTGGATCTAGTCCATTATAAATGGGAGGAGGGGAGTGTTTCTAATGAGCCAGCTTCAACGAGAAACATATAAAACTACTGATGATATCTGCCGTATGGACATTGCCTCAGGCTGGGTGCCATGACCTGGTTTGCATGTAACACTACACCATGGTTTGTGTAAGGTAGCCTTCCTCAACCCAGTATGCCCTCTTGAAGTTTTGGACTACAACTCCCATCAGCCCCAGCCACACAGCTTATGGGAGTTATGCACAACGTTTGGCAGGCACCCGGCTGGGGGAGGCTGGTTCAAGCCATGGTTTGTTTAGCAAATCACAAGTTAGCCATGGTTTGTTTACCAACTGCTCTCGCCTCATGCCTATTTAGCTTGGCAAGTGTCTCCGGTGGGCTGGCCAAGCGAACCACGGTTCACATGCAATTCCTGTTTGTAAATTGTGTACGTGCAGCTACTCACATAGAGTCAATTAAGGTTTGGCAGACAGCCAAAAGGTCGTGTGTAGGAGTAAGTCTGCCTGGTGATAAAGAGGCATGGAGACAGCTCCATGATTGGTCAAGCTCTCTCAAGGGAGTGATAATTAATGGCCTACTAACTGTTAGTTCGGTGGGTCAGTGTCAGTGTAGGAGTTGTGAGTCGTGTCAGAGAGAGCAAGCTAAAGATCCGTGTTCTGTTCCTGTAAATAGTCCACTGTATATAATAAACACCTAACTACAAGTTCCTGGTTCCTGCTTCGTCTATCCTGTCTGCAGCCAAGTCGCCAATTGCTTCCATGGATTCTGCGTTTACTCTGCTAGGTCTGGCTGAGGCCCTGCAACTAGTTGGAAAGTTGCGAAACACCAAATAGGTTTTGCCAATAATGCCAAGCCATAGTTAAGACAAACCAAGGTCTGTTAACTAGCAAGCCATGGCTTCCCCATTGTGGTTTGCTGGCAGGAAACAAACCACTAGGCAGGGTTTGAACGATGAAAAGGTACCGTATTTTTTGCTCTATAAGACTCACTTTTTCCCTCCTAAAAAGTAAGGGGAAATGTGTGTGCGTCTTATGGAGCGAATGCAGGCTGCGCAGCTATCCCAGAAGCCAGAACAGCAAGAGGGATTGCTGCTTTCACTGCGTAGCAATCCCTCTTGCTGTTCCGTTTTCCTCCTCCAAAAACTAGGTGCGTCTTGTGGTCTGGTGCGTCTTATAGAGCGAAAAATACGGTATTTTCCTAAACTGTGTGTTACACACAAACCAGGCCAGAGTCTGTCTTTCCTATGTTCAAGCCCAACCCCCACAAGTCAGCCTACTGACCCCTGCCCCATGATTGCCTTGACTCACCCAGGAATTGGGGAAGATTGCAAGTGGCCGTTTGGGTTCTCCTGTGGTCCTTGCGGAAGAACATCCTGCTCAAGCAAGAGATACAGATGGCAGGGCAGGACCTGTCCTCAGGCGCTGGGCAAGACTTGTCCTCAAGCACCAGGCAGGAACCTGGCCATCTAACCTCCCTGTCGCTGTCAGCGCCTCCTCCTCCTCCTGCAAGTCACACATAGGGAAAGCTTGCAGGAAGCAGAGGTGGGTCAAGCTGTCCTGCAGCAGCAGCAGCAGCAGGAGGGAGAACTGGAAAGTGCCACTGGATCGCCAACACTTCCTCCCCAATCCAATTTCAACCCCCTGCACTGGAGAGGCTCACACAACAAGTGGGGCCTGCCCAAACCCTCCACTCTGGGACTGCCCCACAGGAAGAGAGGGGAAAGGAAGATGGTGTATCAGGATGGTGGCAGAGGCGTTGCAAGGTGGCTTGCGGTCTGGCCTGGGTGCCACCTCCGAGGGGGGGGGTGACAAAATGCTGTGCGGCACTCAACATCTGCGAGAGACGCTTTGGTTTTGGCGTGCAGGCTGTAGGGTATGTGATCTCCCCCCAAAAAGCTCAACAACTTCGGCTTCCCCAAAGAAAGCTCCACAACTAAATAGCCCCACAACTTTGGCTCCGCAAAATAATATGAAATACAGCGGTACCTCTGTTGGCGAACAGGGTCCGTTCCGGAGGCCCGTTTGCAACCTAAAAAGAACGCAACCCGCGTCTCCACGTCTGTGCATGCGCGGGTCATGATTTGCTGCTTCTGTGCATGCGCGTGATATCATTTTGCACGTCTGTGCATGTGTGAGCGGCAAAACCCGGAAGTAACCCGTTACGGTACTTCCGGGTCGCTGCAGGACGCAACCTGAAAACGCTCAACCTGAAGCAAACGTAACATGAGGTATGACTGTAAAGTCAAACCATTTTTGCAGGCAAAAATAAATAAATTTCAATGTGGGGGTGGGGTCACAAGAAATTTTCCGCCCTGGGTACCACCTGACCTTGCTACGCCACTGGACGGTGGAAGAGGAAAGCAAACTGAACAACATTCGCTCTGCCCCACTTGTGGGTTTCCCAGAGGCATCCAGCAGGCTATTTCTATGCGCGAGCAGCTCCTCTCTGAACAACAGGGCATCTGTTCTCCAGCAGGTCCAGCTGTTTGTGGGGAAGAGCTGATTTGGCACATGCACACACGAACCAGCGCCACTTACCCTTGGTTGTCTCGCTGTCTCGGATCATGAAGGAGCCTATCACGTTCCCAGGGCTCAGCAGCTGCCGCTCAGCATCCTTCCTGCTGACGCCTCTGAAAAACCACCTGGGGGGGCAACAGTCACAAGACAGGAGGGTGAGCAAGCCAGATCTGGCTTTGCATGCGCTGCGCACCTTCCCAAGCAGGCAGGGGCAAATCGGTCCATTTCAGTTTCTCATTTTCCCAAACTTTAGTTTGTTTCTCCACATTTCCACATCAGTTTGCAATTCCGTATTTATTATTTTCCTTATACATACTTTTGCAATACAATACATTAAATCACATAAATACCTCTAGCTCTGCCGAGCGCGCCACTTCCCTCCCTCCCTTCAGCGGGTATCCCTTATTTTCTTATATTGCGTATTCTACTTTTTAACCTTCTATCTGTCATACATTGTAAGAGCTATTTCAATCCTGCCAGTCTTTTTAAAGTTTTACAATTATCCTTTATATACACCATAAATTTACTCCAACTTTCTTGAAACCTCTGATTGTCCTGATCCCAAATTCTTCTCATCAGTTTGGCTAGCTCCGCATAACTCATCAATTTTGTCTGCCACTCTGCAATAGTAGGAATTTCTTGCAGTTTCCAGTTTGGGGCAAGCATGTTTCTTGCCGCTGCTGTGGCGTACATAAAGAGTCTTTGGTCCGCTTTCTTAATTTCTTATTTATTTTTTTAAGTCCTCGTGAAAATCCATCAACACTTGGGTTGATACTAGTGAATTCTATGCTGGTGGAAGCTGGCAGGGCTAGGTGGAGAACAGGTGCCCCTGTTCACTATCCCACCCCCCCCCCAGCACAAAGGGCACTTTAATTGCAGTCCTAGATAAGCGCCGTGCAGAGAAGACCCCCTTCGCCACCCCCCAGCCACAGAGCAGACTCACTCCTCCGTCTCCAGGGAGTTGACTCTGGCGACATAGTTGCTGGGGATATAACCCTCTTGGCCTGTCGAGAGGGCTTTGGCTCTCCACCACTCGCCCGAGCTGCAGAGAGAAAGAAAGAGAGAGGAAGGGGGGAGGAAAGAGGTCGAGAATATCAATCTTCTGTCACTGAGGAGGAGCAATCACACGCTCAAATGGCAAGTTCAAAAACGGGTGCTCAGAGAGGCATTCCCCGCAGCGACGCCCCTGCAATGCAGACCACTTGCTGCTGAGGTTTGCCAAAGGCCAAAACGTAATCGAGGCATGATATAAGATGCTGTGCTTGGGTAGATGCTAAAATGCATCTTAAAGGGTATGTGGCAAGGCTTCAAGGGCTATGAGCCACAGACTTTCCCAGGGTCCACCAACACGTGTCTATGTAGTTGTCTGAATGGGCCTCAAAGGTCTATGGCTGCATTCAATTCAAAGTGTTGGTGCTGACCTTTAAAGCCCTAAACGGCCTCGGTCCAGCATATCTGAAGGAGCGTCTCCACCCCCATCGTTCAGCCTGGACACTGAGGTCCAGCGCCGAGGGCCTTCTGGCGGTTCCCCCACTGCGAAAAGCCAAGTTACAGGGAACCAGGCAGAGGGCCTTCTCGGTGGTGGCACCCGCCCTGTGGAACACCCTCCCGTCAGATGTCAAGGAAATAAACAACTATCTGACTTTTAGAAGACATCTGAAGGCAGCCCTGTTTAGGGAAGCTTTTAATGTTTGATGCATTGCTGTATTTTAATATTTTGTTGGAAGCCGCTCAGAGTGGCTGGGGAAGCCCAGCCAGATGGGTGGGGTATAAATAATTTCTTCTTCTTCTTCTTCTCCTCCTCCTCCTTCTTCTCCTTCTCCTCCTCCTCCTCCTTCTTCTCCTTCTCCTCCTCCCTCCTCCTTCCTCCTCCTCCTCCTCCTCCTCCTTCTCCTCCTCCTCCTTCTCCTCCTCCTCCTCCTTCTTCTTCTTCACCCTGTATATTTAAAGCACGTGGCTCCCCCCAACAAAACCTGGGAACTGCAGTTTGTGAAGGGTGCTGGGAATTCTAGGATTCTTAGGGGCAAGTCTACCTATGCTATGGATTTAAACAGGTTTTACAATCCTTCCTTGTCCCCAGGGGAAACACCTCTGCTACGTAAGTTTAGGATCTGTCAGAGGGAGCTGGAAACAGGCATCTCAGTACCATAAACGAACTACAATACCCTGGAAGGAAGCGACAGAAGGTAAAGAGGTAGACAACCAAAGCTGCTTCGTAGTGTAGAGATATGAATGCCGCTACATGCTTTCTGCATAAAGGTAAAGGTAAAGGGACCCCTGACCATTAGGTCCAGTTGTGGCCGATTCTGGGGTTGTGGCGCTCATCTCGCTTTACTGGCCGAGGGAGCCGGCGTACAGCTTCCAGGTCATGTGGCCAGCAGGACTAAGCCGCTTCTGGCGAACTAGAGCAGCGCACGGAAACGCCGTTTACCTTCCCGCCAGAGCGGTACCTATTTATCTACTTGCACTTTGACGTGCTTTCGAACTGCTAGGTTGGCAGGAGCTGGGACCGAGTAACAGGAGCTCACCCCGTCGCGGGGATTCAAACCGCCGACCTTCTGATCGGCAAGCCCTAGGCTCTGTGGTTTAACCCACAGCGCCACCCATGTCCTTTTCCCTTTTCTTGCGAGGAATCCTATTCGGAATAAGGGAATTTCCCTTTAAAAAAGGGAAACGTTGACAGCTATGGCTTTCTGTGTCTTAGACTTGTAGCATAGAAGTGTTGAATGGTCTCTTTAAATTTGAAGGTTCATTATGGTTCCACAAGGTGTGTATTTCTTTAAAGGCCAGAGCAAATAACATGACCTAGTTTTACAGCCGTGAAGCAGTATAGCAGGTGCTGTTAAGTTGTGGTAATTAAGCTGTTGGGTATGGTATAAAAAGAGCAGCATGTAGCTCTCTCAGTACTCTGGTGGACGGGTCGTGATTATTGATATATTGTAATTTAGTGTAAAAGGAGTTTTTGTTTTTGTAGCTAAAACCTAGCAAAAGTTATTTTGCGTTTCTTGAATGTGTGGTCTCCCCAGCACGCCTTCTGCGGCGCAACTAATCTGCAAATAGCCACCAGGAAGTGTACTGTATTATATATTAAGCATATTTTTATGCTATTTAGCAAGAACACAAACGAACTAATAGATAAGCCTAACCTCTTACTGTGCGAGTGGCGGGGGTGGATTTTTCACACCAAACTGAAAGCAGGCAAAAAAACCACCCCTGCAGAGCTGCCCTAACACGCAGATAGGATATAACAAATTGGGTCAACCAGATTCCCAAAGAAAGCAGGCAGCAGATCAGGGCCCCCCAACACTTACTCCCAGATTAGACCCCCCCCCACCTTCGCTCAATAAACAGCTGCACTAGAGGGGGTCTTGTACTTACTTTTCTAGGACTTTGAGATGGTCGCCCTTCTGGAAGCTCAGGTCTTCCTTGTGGATGGCTTCATAGTCGTAAAGAGCCAGAACGATAAACTCCTCTGTTCCTGCGAGAAGAGCAAGGGTTGTATTCACACAAACACAGTGTTTACTCTGGACGCAGGGACAAACCTCACTTCGCCGGCAGCTAAATTAAAAAGGTAAAGGTACCCCTGCCTGTACGGGCCAGTCTTGCCAGACTCTAGGGTTGTGCGCTCATCTCACTCTAGAGGCCGGGAGCCAGCGCTGTCCGCAGACACTTCCGGGTCACGTGGCCAGCGTGACAAGCTGCATCTGGCGAGCCAGAGCCGCACACGGAAACGCCGTTTACCTTCCCGCTGGTAAGCAGTCCCTATTTATCTACTTGCACCTGGGAGTGCTTTCGAACTGCTAGGTTGGCAGGCGCTGGGACCGAGCAACGGGTCCCATATTATTAACGGGTCCCATAAGTTATTGTTGCTGAATTTCCTCATTGATGATTTTATTCTTCTATCTTTTTTTCTTTTTTGTAAACCACTCTGGTTTTTTATTTTGGTTTTTGCAATTGATATATAAACGTTACAAAATAAAAAAATAAAACCAGCTGGTTGATAAGCAGGTATGGATGTGGAACAATGGACGCGGGTGGCGCTGTGGTTTAAACCACTGAGCCTAGGACTTGCCGATCAGAGGGTCGGCTGTTCGAATCCCCGCGATGGGGTGAGCTCCCATTGCTCGGTCCCTGCTCCTGCCAACCTAGCAGTTCGAAAGCACGTCAAAGTGCAAGTAGATAAATAGGTACCACTCCGGTGGGAAGGTCAACAGCGTTTCCATGCGCTGCTCTGGCTCGCCAGAAGTGGCTTAGTCATGCTGTACGCCGCAACCTCGGCCAGTAAAGCGAGATGAGCGCCGCAACCCCAGAGTTGGTCACGACTAGACCTAATGGTCAGGGGTCCCTCTACCTCTTTACCTTTTTATGGATGTGGAAAGCTGAGCCCATGGCTGACAAGGGGACGTATGTCTTTGCAGCACACAGCTCTCTGATGTAGGCCAGGGGCTATAGATCTATGGGTCTCCCTCCCGCCAAGACAGACCATAGAAGCAGGCATACATACCATCGGTTGCGGGCGGCTTCGGTCTGCTGGGTGCTGGACCAAGCTGGGATGCAAGAGAACAGAAATAATTTATGAACAGGAAAACAGAACCTCCACAAGACAGCATTTCTAATCCTCAGTCTGCTCCACTGTCTCTGCAGCACGCTTTGCCAAACTGGTGCCCTCCAGCTGTTTCAGGAGGCAAGTCACATCCTTGCCGGCCTTACGGAAGATGGAGTTCTTGTTGTTAAATATACCAAGAGCACACCATGAACTCAGGCCAATATAAGTTTCAATAGTGGGAGTGGTCCCTACTCGCAAATCAATAGTCAATTGTAACAAGAACTAATCCGTTCAAAAGTATGTATTCTGACAAGGATTACAAACTCAAATAGAGATTACAAACTCAAACAGAGATACAAACTGAAACTCATAAGGATATGTCTATCCAATTATGGATCGGAAACCAGTAAGTTCATGTTAGTCCATTGTCATATTTGACGAGAAGGTCTTAGTTTCAATCATTGAGCAGAAGTCAATTACGGATCAGAAGCCAGGACAGGGCCCTGTTTCGATGTATTCACCTTCATCAGTTGGAAGTATCAAATATTACATGAAAATACATTTAAATTCTAAATTAACATAAATTGTAAAACAGTCATAACTCTACTTGAGTTTGTAATTCTTGTCAGAATACATGCTTTTGAATGGATTAGTTCTTGTCACAATTGACTATTGATTTGCGAGTAGGGTCCACTCCCACTATTGAAACTTACATTGGCCTGAGTTCTTGGTGTGCTTTTTTCTCTTGGCCTTACAGAAGATGGCTTGGATTATTTGATTGTTTGATTATTTGATTGTTGTTAGCCGCCCTGAGCCCGGCTTTGGCTGGGGAGGGCGGGATATAAATAAAATTTATTATTATTATTATTATCGGCTCTTACGGGTTCGAGACTGCTTCCTCTAATGTTGATCTCTAAGCCCCAAAAAGCTTATCCCATCACAAATATACTACCAGCCTTTAAAGCTAATGCTTCAAGAGTTTGAAGGGACCCCCAAAGGCCATCTGTTCCAGCCCCCTGAAATGCAGGAATCACAGCTAACCAATCCATGACAGGTGGCCATCCAACCTCTGCTTAAAAACCTCCAAGGAAGGACAAGCCCACCACTTTTGGAGGGAATCTGTTCTGCTGTCAAACAGCTCTTACCATCAGAAAGTTCTTAACACTCCGTTAAATACCCTTAACACTTCGAAAAATAACGTATTTTTCGCTCTATGAGACGCACCAGACCACAAGACGCACCTAGTTTTTGGAGGAGGAAAACAAGAAAAAAAATATTCCTAATCTCAGAAGCCAGAACAGCAAGAGGGATAGCTGCACAGTGAAAGCAGCAATCCCTCTTGCTGTTCTGGCTTCTGGGATAGCTGCGCAGCCTGCATTCGCTCCATAAGATGCTCACAGATTTCCCCTTACTTTTTAGGAGGGAAAAAGTGAGTCTTATAGAGCAAAAAATACGGTATCTCTCCTGACTTTTTATTTGAGACTGGCAAGTAATTTAGACTTACCACGTTAGTGGGGTCTGGTATGTAATTATTTGGATCACCCAAGCTCTGACGAGTTCCTGGGACTTTTTTATTGAGGTTGATTTCTTTGGATTTCATGCAGCCCATTCTGGGAGAAGGGAGGGAGAGAGAGAAGAGATTCTAAGCCCGGGCTATAGACGAAAATACGTATTTTTCTTTATTTATCTAACAAAATTTATGTACCGCTTGATCGTAAGGAAATCTCCAAGCGGTTTACAGAGATATAAAACAAAACATTAACATTGCTGATTAAAACAAGTAAAAGCAGGTGGTTTAAAATATTCAGAAGATTGTTAAAATCAACAGCAGCTAAAAAGAAATAAAACATGTGTAACTTCTACACGTCTGTAAAGGTACAGGGACTCCCTGACCGTTAGGTCCAGTTGTGGCCGACTCTGGGGTTGCGGCGCTCATCTCGCTTTATTGGCCGAGGGAGCCAGCGTACAACTTCTGGGTCATGTGGCCAGCATGACTAAGCCGCTTCTGGTGAGCTAGAGCAGCACATGGAAACGCTGTTTACCTTCCTGCCGGAGTGGTACCTATTTATCTACTTGCACTTTGATGTGCTTTCGAACTGCTAGGTTGGCAGGAGCAGGGACCGAACAACGGGAGCTCACCCCGTTGCGGGGATTCGAACCACCGACCTTCCGATCGACAAGTCCTAGGCTCAGTGGTTTAACCCACAGCGCCACCCGTGTCCCTACATGTCTGTAGGCTTGCCTAAATAACAATGTTTTAAGGCAACTGTCAAGAAGTACAGCCAAGGTGTCAAGTGGCAGAAAGTTCCAAAGTGCAGGTGCTGCCACACTAACAGATTGGTTTCTTGCAAGTGCAGAACAAGTATGATGTTGTGCAGTCAAGAGGGCATATCCCACAAGTAAACTGGTCCCAAGCCGTTAAGGGCTTTACAAACCAATAGTAACACTGTGAGCTTTTGTGGGCAACCGTAAGCATCAGATTTTGCATTCACGGGCTAAACCATCTGAGCATAGCACCCTCAGCGCCCGAGTTGAGCTGCATCCAATTTGCATCCCAAACAGACCCTTTCTTCTTCTGTCCTTGTAACTCAAGCCAACATAATTCTGGAAGCATCAAGCTAATCCCGTGGCCCGTCCATCATTATTGAAATAGGCAAAGCAATATTTAAAAGGCTAACCCAGCGGCGGTGCTCCTGCTGCTACCAGGGACAGGAATTTTCCTCACAGATGGTCAGAGTTGTGAGGCTGCGCAGCAGGTGAAAAATTCGGGAGTGGAAACTGAGTTCCCTGCACACAGAAAGCAAGCCCTTCAGGGAGATGATCTTGCCTCCAACTTTTCCCCATGTCTTTTCTGTGTGCAGGGAAGTGTTGGCTGTGTGCTTATGGTTTGTTTTTAAAGTTCAGGCGGAGGCCTTCACTCATGCGGTGGTACACCCTTGCGCTTGAATCCGACTTGCACAATTGGAGTCTGGACCAGATAAGCCATTGGCCTGATCCAGGAGACTATTCTTTTCTTGTTTTAAATAATTTTATTAAGAATTTCAACACAACAAATTATCAAAACATACCATCTTCATTGTCTGCCCCCTTTTCCCCTCCCCCCACCCCAGGAAGAACCCCCAAGACATCCCTCAGCTCCTCTCTCTGGTTTTTCAACATGTTATTCTCTGCATATTGTAAAATTGTAAAGAACCTCAAATTCTCTGTCTACTAACAATCAATAAATTTGTGTATGTTTATTCAAACCCTGCCAAGGAGTCCAATTCATTTTGTTGTTTTTAAAAGTAGTTTGTAAAAAGTTCCCATTCTTTTTTAAAGTCACAGTTGTCCTTGTCTCACAGCTTGCATGCCAATTTTGCCAATACTGCATAATCCATCAATTTCTCTTGCCACTGTTCTTTTGTCGGGGTTTCCTCATTCTTCCATCCTTGTGCTATTAAGACTCTTGCTGCCGTTGTCATGAATAAATTCTTTATTTTCCTTGGCAGGTCTTTTCCTACAATCCCTAACAAAAATGCTTCTGGTTTTTTTTTACAAATGTTAATTTAAACATTTTCTTCAACTCATTATATATCATTCCCCCCCCTTTTTTAATTTCTCTACATTCCCACCACATATCATGAATAGCAGACTATTCTTAATACCTTACGCTCTCAGGAAAACACTCGCCCTAGAGCATTATCTCCCTACGAACCATGGCCACCACAATAACCACAGAGCTGTGATAGGAGGCAAGTGGGGAAAGGCCATTTCCTTCCCCGCTGACATGATCCCCTGTAGACTTTTAACATCCCCTCTCAGCCTCTGAAAAGCAGAAGGCACTTTCAGCTCAGTGGATCAAGAGGCACACAGGGAACAGAATTTGGGCCACCGGACCAAAGCGGTGCCACAAGGGTATGAGATAAGCGTTCCTCAGCACAGCGGAAGTTGGTTAGGAGGAAGAGAAAGTTTCTTCTCTGTCTCCGGGGACAGGAAGAAGCACACACACAAGCTACCAGTTTCAATTGGCCTCCGCCTGCCCGTATTTGGGGTTTTGATCTTTACACATTGCATTTGTTGCAATGGTGGCCTCCAGACGTTTGCATGGCAACTCGCACCAGCTCTGGCCATCACGGCTGCGAGTTGCCCCCAAAACATCGGGGAGGCATTTCTTCTCTTGCGCCCTCGGTGCCAGTGGCAGCAATTTTAAATCTTGAGTCTCAGTTGCCAAGACTTCTCAAACTGCTTGCAATCAGTCGCAAAAGGCGCCTGGCGCCTGGCTAATTTCAAACGCTGGTCAGAAGCCGGGGAAGAGTGACATGCAACAACAGGCCAAAAGTGCCTCTGAACATAGGTAAAGGTAAAGGGACCCCTGACCATTAGGTCCAGTCGTGGCCGACTCTGGGGTTGCGGCACTCATCTCACTTTATTGGCCGAGGGAGCCGGTGTACAACTTCCGGGCCATGTGGCCAGCATGACTAAGCCGCTTCTGGCGAACCAGAGCAGCGCACGGAAACGCCGTTTACCTTCCCGCCAGAGCGGTACCTATTTATCTACTTGCACTTTGACGTGCTTTCGAACTGCTAGGTTGGCAGGAGCAGGGACCGAGCAATGGGAGCTCACCATGAGGCGGGGATTCGAACCACTGACCTTCTGATCAGCAAGTCCTAGGCTCTGTGGTTTAACCCACAGTGCCACCCGCGTCCCAACAAAGGTAAAGGTAAAGGGACCCCTGACCATTAGGTCCAGTCGTGCGTCTGAACATACTTGCAACAATAGACCAAGGCACTGCCGGGGTGGAACTGTGTGTTTCAGGGCAATTAAGCCCTGTTCGCAGCACTGTCATAAGTCGCTCCACACACTGGTCCATCTAGCTCAGCCTGTCACTTTGCAGGGGTTCGCACTAGCAGAACTTCAAAACGGGAAGTGCTTTTGCTATAAAGTGCTGTTTCACACCACCTCAATCTCTGAGCAGGGAAACTGCAAGGCTTTCCGGGCACTTACTCAGGTTTCAGTTTCCTCGGAATGAAGGTCAGCAGAGACTGCAGTGTATTTTGGATACAGTGGTACCTTGGGTTAAGAACTTAATTCGTTCTGGAGGTACGTTCTTAACCTGAGACTGTTCTTAACCTGAGGTACCACTTTAGCTAACGGTGCCTCCCACTGCTGCCGCACCGCCACCATGTGATTTCTGTTCTCATCTTGAAGCAAAGTTCTTAACCCGAGGTACTATTTCTGGATAGCGGAGTCTGTAACCTGAAGCATCTGTAACCTGAAGTGTCTGTAACCTGAGGTACCACTGTATAGGTAAAAGGTAAAGGATGGTTAAGTCCAGTCAAAGGCAACTATGGGGTTGCGGCGCTCATCTCGCTTTCAGGCCAAGGGAGCCGGCGTTTGTCCACAGACAGCTTTCTGGGTCATGTGGCCAGCAGGACTCAACCGCTTCTGGCGCAATGGGACATCGTGATGGAAGCCAGGGCGCAAGGAAACATCGTTTACCTTCCTGCCACCTATTTATCTACTTGCACTGGTATGCTTTCAAACTGCTAGGTTGGCAGGAGCTGGGACAGAGTAATGGGAGCTCACCCCGTCATGGGGATTCGAACCACCAAACTTCCGATCGGCAAGCCCAAGAGGCTCAATGGTTGAGACCACAGCGCCACCTGCGTCCCTAGTCTTTTGCATATATGGCTTTATTTACACACACAGTGGTACCTTGCTTGTCAAACTTAATCCGTTCTGGGAGTCCGTTCAACTCCCGGAAATGCTCGAAAACCAAGGTGCAGCTTCCGATTGGCTGCAAGAGTTTCCTGCACTCAATCGGAAGCTGTGATGGACGTTTGGCTTCCAAAAAACGTTCGCAAACCGGAACACTCACTTCTGGGTTTGCGCATTCGGGACCCAAAACGTCCGAGTACCAAGGCAATCAACAACCAAGGTACGACTGTATCTACAACCTGAGCATAAGATAAGAGGGGCTGACAGCATGAATACCCCAAAGGATCTTGCTTCTCAATGAGTCACTGCTTTGGACCCAGCACAGAGCAAGCAGGTCTCTGTGCATCCAGCTTCCTGCCTGCTTCCAGCTCAGCTCACACCCCAAAACTCTGGCTGTTGTTCTCCTACCTAGCAGCTAGGAGATGAGGGGCACCTATCTGCCCAGATGGTGCCACCACTCAGTTGTAGTTCTTGCAACCTAGCTCATTTTTTGTGGTGCTGACCAGGACACTTAAGAGTCCTGCGGAGGTCATTGTCCTAAGAGAATTGTCGGACTAGTTTGGAGAACTCCTCTGTTAGATTCTCTTCCACTTCTTCTTCTTCCTCTTTGGCAATCACTTGTAGCTGAGTAAGATTGTCTTCCATGAACACGGTTTTAACAATGAGTCTGTAAGTGACTATGGAGGCCAATTCTGGATCTACACGTCCTTCCACAGTGGGGACATTGGTTTCCGGGCAGGAGCTGATCACAGTGTGGATTTGCCAAGCGTGCCTTCCTCTTGGCACGTTTCTCCCTTGTGTCCTGAGTTTGAGCATCTTCAAAGCCCAGGACACCTTTGGTAAAGGCTGTTCTCCAATTGGAGCACTCACACGCCAGTGTTTCCCAGTCGTCAGTGTTTATATGACATTTTTTTTAGATTTGCCTTGAGACAGTCTTTCAACCTCTTTTGTTGACCACCAGCATTACGCTTTCCATTTTTAAGTTCTGAATAGAGTAGCTGCTTTGAAAGACAATCATCAGGCATCCACACAAGTTGGTGTTGAAGGATCATTGCTTCAACACTGGTGATCTTTGCTTCTTCCGTACACTGATATTAGTTTGCCTGTCTTCCCAAGTGATGTGTAAAATTTTTCGCAGACACCGTTGATGGAATCTTTCAAGGAGTTGGAGATGGCATTTATAAGTGGTCCATGTTTTACAAGCATACAGTAGGGTTGGTAGTACAACAGCTTTGTAATCAAGCATTTGGACTCCTGTCTTCCACTGCCTCCTGCAGTTTGGTCAAACTCTTGGTGGTAGCTTCAAGAACACTGTCCCACCATCTCGTCCTCCGTTGTCCCCTTCTTCCCCTTCTCCTTAGGATGTGCCTATTTTTATCAGAGAAATGTTGGAGGGTATGGCGCTATACAACTCCCAAGCCAAGGAGACAAAGTAACTATACAACCTTTAGACGGCATCTGAAGGCAGCTCTGAATAGGGAAGTTTTGAATGTTTAATGTTTTATTGTGTTTCTATATATGTTGGAAGGTGCCAAGAGTGGCTGGGGCAACCCAGTGAGATGGTTGGGGTATAAATAAAATGAAGATGATGATGATATGTCTATTTGCATTGGAGAAATGTTGGAGGGGATGCTAAATAGATAGTCTGCCTCTGTATAAGACAGCTTCCTTTCTCCAGCCATACTTTCATTCTTCTGCTACACAATGTTGCTGTCCCAAGAGAGCCAGGTCAACCTTTGGTTCCTAAAGGTAAAAGTAACCGCGGACCTTCTGATCGGCAAGTCCTAGGCTCTGTGGTTTAACCCACAGTGCCACCCCCATCCCCTTTGGTTCCTAGCAGTGGTTTAAAAATAATTTAAAAAGAGAACTTGTCTTTTGGCTCATCAGATCCGCAGACAAGGCAGCCCCTGTGCACTGACCATGCTTTTGCATGAGGAAGGAGAACTTTCTCAGGAAATTAAGACTTTCCCCCACAGTGCATAATTTGATTCAGGGGCATTGCCAGCTCCTCTTTCCTATGGTGGCCACAAGTGTTCCAGTAAATATACCCTCAAAAATCTACAATGCCCAAGACAGGGGGGTAGGAGATGCTTGCTCCATTTTGGGTCCTCAATCTCTTTTTTTCCTGATCTTTTAGATGGGGCAGCTATTAGGTGTTACACTCCTAACGGCAGCCATTTTGTGACTGGCACCCGCGGAGCCTTCTGAAGTTTCCAAATGGGTCCGTTGGCCAAAAAAAAGGTGGGGAATTTAATTGTTTGCATTCACTGCCACACGATGAGATAAGCTTTGTGACTTAAAAAGGGGATTAGGCCAAGGCTTCTCAAACTTTCTAACTCCAGGGGCCCTGTCTGAAAAGTCCAAAAATTACTGAGGTTCATCCCCCTCACAGAGCTATAATTCCCAGAATGGTTTAAAAGCCAATCTCTCTTCATAGCGAACTCTGGGAATTGTAGTTCTGTGGGGGGAAATCTCTTAGCAAGCTTCACAAACTACAGCTCCCAAAATTCTTTGGGGGGAAGCTAGGGCTGTCTAAAGTGGTATCACAGAACTTTAAAAGTATGGCATGAAAGTGGCCTGAAATTGTCCCATTTGGAAAGGGCGCATGTTGTTCTTTTCTAAAAGAAAGAAGGAAATCTGTTTTTAAAATAATAATAATAATAATAATAATAATAATAATAATAATGTATTATTTATACCCCGCCCATCTGGCTGGGTTTCCCCAGCCACTCTGCGCGACTTCCAACAAAACACTAAAATAACAATAACCTATTAAACATTCAAAGCTTCCCTAAACAGGGCTGCCTTCAGAAGTCTTAAAAGTCTGGTAGTTGTTGTTCTCTTTGACATCTGGTGGTAGGGTGTTCCACAGGGCGGGTGCCACTACTGAGAAGGCCCTCTGCCTGGTTCCCTGTAACTTGGCTTCTCACAGCGAGGGAACTGCCAGAAGACCCTCGGCGCTGGACCTCAGTGTCCTGGTAGAACGATGGGGGTGGAGACGCTCCTTCAGGTATACTGGACTGAGGCCATTTAGGGCTTTAAATGTCAGCACCAACACTTTGAATTGTGCTCAGAAATGAGCCAGTGTAGGTCTTTCAAGACCGGTGTAAGACATTGCACAAATATTTTATAATTGGCTAAAGTGTGTGCAAGTACAAATTATGAGATCAGTTTGAATAAAATGGTGCTGACGAGACGGGGAATATTTTCAAGGTGTGCTGAAGTTGAGGAGTGACAGCAGGGGCTCACCTGTCTGAAACACCAAACCTGCCGAGTCACGCTAAAGCTGCCTGCATTTGCAGAGAGAATGTGCAATCAAATCTTTTGGCCGTTTAGATCGCGCAATTTCAACCATATGTGGCTAGGGGCCGGCTGGTTGAAATTCTGCAAGTTAAATAAAAGCAAAGCCGAGAGCTTGAAAGCTCTTTCCACACCACGTAAGCCAAGCACAGTGCACCAATTCTGGGATGCGCTTGCGAGATCTTGCTGGGCTGTGCAAGTTCCCGCAAGATCTCACATGAGCATCCCATGGCCTCTAAGAGACCTCGTGCTCTGTTGGAGCAAAACCAACCACAATGGACATACTTCACCCAGCAGGAGAGTTGATAGGGGGTAGCCCAGTGGAGATATGTCTATGACACACACAACACACTCTGCACAGTTTGCTCAGAAGCATCCATACATTATGCAATAGCTAATGCCCTAGACCTATGTGCAATGCGCCTGACACTAGGAACCATGGTCTGTTTCCTCTGTGCGTTGAGGGGACAGGACAACCCACCATCAACTATGGTTTACTGTGACGTGCTATCTGGGTCACAGAAGCAAACCAGTGTTTCATTTTATTTATGAGAGAGGAAGAGAGATGATTTTCAAATATACCAAAACTAAGGAAACAACAATAAGAATATTAGGTGCACATTCCAGCCCAAACTCCTTGGAGACCCTGGGTGGAGATGTGGGCTCAGTTTTTTACCCCCAAAAGCAGCAGTGTTGGAGGAGAAAATTGTCTGGTTTCCATGTAACACTACACTGTGGTTTGACAAACTACAAGTTCACCATGAGTTGCCGCACAGACAATCAGACAAACAATGGCTTATATATCCAAAGTTTGTTTGTTCGTTGTTGTTTTTCCAGTTGCTCCTGCAACTGAGGTGGGGTGGCCAAACAAACCTTGGTTCAGGAGGGGGTGTTGAGTTCAAGCATGACGACAAGCTGCAGTTAAAACAAACCAAGGTTCATAAACCAAGAACAAACCATGGTTTTTTGGAAACCCTAGTTATACCTCTGGACAAAGTTTGTGTGTGTGATTTTAATAAACCATGGTGGCGCTGTGGGTTAAACCACAGAGCCTAGAACTTGCCGATCAGAAGGTCGGCGGTTCAAATCCCCACGACGGGGTGAGCTCCCGTTGCTCGGTCCCTGCTCCTGCCAACCTAGCAGTTCGAAAGCACATCAAAGTGCAAGTAGATAAATAGGTACCGCTCCGGCGGAAAGGTAAACGGAGTTTCTGTGCGCTGCTCTGGTTCGCCAGAAGCGGCTTAGTCCTGCTGGCCACATGACCCAGAAGACGTACACTGGCTCCCTCGGCCAATAAGCGAGATGAGCACCGCAACCCCAGAGTCGGCCACGACTGGACCTAATGGTCAGGGGTCCCTTTACTTTTTTAACATTCTGAGACAGCCAGGCCAATGGTTAGTCTTTCCTCACACAACTATTGGAAGAAAAATACAGGTACTTGTATCCCCGCCCCCACTGGGTGAGCAGTGGATTGCAGCTTTTGCAGGGGGAGGGGGAGGTGTGTATAAACAACCAGAAGGACAGAGCTGGACACCACCACCACCCCGAGCTGTGATACAGACTAAAACAGAATCAAGATGCTAGATTTCCTCCATTGTTCCTTCCCTTAGAATATCTTCGCTGTGTCTCTAGAAACTATGATGTGCTGAAAAGCCTTAGGGCACCAGAGCTTGCGCGACTTAACTCCAGTTCAATTGCAGTGTACAGCGCATTCTCAGGTGCACACTGAATAGCATGTATGAGGGCTAAACATTTAGTTGAAAGGGTGAGTTGAGTCCTTGTGAAACTACTTTCTTTCACCACCTGGCTACATATTCCAGCAGCCTTCTCCAACTTGGTGCCCTCCAGGCTCCAGATATTTCAGCCTGTAAGGTTCAGCTCCTGCAGAGCCACTGAAATTCAGTGGGGTGACTTATGAACTATACAATGCAAACAATAGAGGTTTTTTGGAGGGGCATGTCCCCTACAAACCCCCTTGAAAAGGGAGACGTCTGATCAAAGTACCCAGAGCCTTCGCAACAGAGAAGTACCTTCGCTCACGTTTACCCAGATGAGCCGAAAGCGCAGGTGAGTGATGACTCGGGGAAAGAGGAAAACAAACTCTGCACATGCTCTAGAGCACGCTCTCCGCTGCCTTATCATTTCACAGGCTCCAGGGCCTTAAACACACAGACAAGACTCCGGGTTAAGCATTCCTTACGCTTCCCTCGTACGACCCATCTCCATCCTGCCATTCCCGAGGGAGCGGAGGGTCGCGGCTGCCCCCTGTCCCCGCCTCTCTCGCCGGATTTACCTGCCTGCCGCCTTCCGACGTTCCCTCGACGGCGCGTTCTCAGCAGCCCGGCAGCTCCTGCGCGCTCGCTAGTGCCTCTTCGGGGGCCAGGAGCATCTCCAGAATGGCTCTCGCCTGTACGCAGTCCTCGGGCGGGACGCACCCCACAAAAATGCCCGGCAAGGGGAGGGGAAAGGTCTCTGCCCCGTGCAGTTGCTGCAGCAAAGCAGGAAAACAGCAGTTGTTGCGCCTCCCCGACGGTTTCACGGTCCGAGAGCAGAAGCAGAAGCCGACGCGCCCGCGATGGGGAAGCCGCGCGCTTAAGAACCGCCCAGCCCCACGGCGGCCGCGCCTCTTTCCCGAAGGCCTCGCCCCCCAGCCTCTTCGTCCCCACCAGCCCTTCCACTTTTTAAAAAGAGGGCTTTCTCTCAGCAAATACTGGAGTTACCTTTCACTCTCGCAAGAGGCAAAGGGCGGTCACCACTTCGGATGGAGACTAGGCAAATTCATGGCTAAATTGGATAGAAGCGTTGTCTTTTCTCTCGCCTCCTAACACTAGAGCTCTTTAGCTCAGTCGGTGAAGCATGAGACTCTCAATCTCAGGGTCGTGATGGCCGAAAGATTCCTGCGTTGTAGGGGGTTGGACTAGATGACCCTCGGGTTCCCTCCCAACTCTTGTTGTTGTTGTTGTTTTGTTGTTGTTGTTTAGTCGTTTAGTCGTGTCCGATTCTTCGTGACCCCCTGGACCAGAGCACGCCAGGCACTCCTGTCTTTCACTGCCTCCCGCAGTTTGGTCAAACTCATGCTGGTAGCTTCGAGAACACTGTCCAACCATCTCGTCCTCTGTCGTCCCCTTCTCCTTCTGCCCTCCATCTTTCTCAACATCAGGGTCTTTTCCAGGGAGTCTTCTCTTCTCATGAGGTGGCCAAAGTCTTGGAGCCTCAGCTTCAGGATCTGTCCTTCCAGGGAGCACTCAGGGCTGATTTCCTTCAGAATGGATAGGTCTGATCTTCTTGCAGTCCATGGGACTCTCAAGAGTCTCCTCCAGCACCAGAATTCAAAAGCATCCATTCTTCGGCGATCAGCCTTCTTTATGGTCCAGCTCTCACTTCCATACATCACTACCATAGCTTTCACTATATGGACCTTCTCCCAACTCTACAGTTCTAGAATTCTATGGCATCCAATGAAGCTGAAGGTTGGACGAATCTGGACAGAGAAAAGGAAGGACTTCTTCATGCAAGGCAGAATTAAATCTGTGGAACTCCCTTCCACAGGAAACAGGGCCACCAACTTAGATGGCTTTAAAGAGGGATTAGAGATATACCTTTAAGAATGAAAAAGGATTCAACATATTTGTGGGAGGAAAGGGGTATTGATGGCTATCACTCATGATGGCTTCTGAATCCCAGTTGCTGGAAGCCACAGGAGGGGAGAGGGGTCTTGTGTTCAGGTCCTGCTCGTGCGCTTCCCATGGGGGCATCTGACCCAGTAAGCTCTTATTATGTTTTTACCTTGCAATATGGAAATGTGAACCCTGCATAGAGGTTCTCAAGAGGTTAAAGGATTGCGGCAGGTGCGGGGGGGGGGAGGGGAGGAGGGAACGGTGCTTTCCCTCCAGGGCAAGCAGCTTCTTTCTCTGCTTGCCCTACTCCACAACTGGACCCCTGCGGTTACTTGCACTGCTCGTATGCAAATCACAAACTACACATTCAAATAAGGGTGCAGCCTTAACCAGACTTACTGGAACATTAACTCCTGAAGAAACCAACAGGACTTCCTTCGGAGAAAATAAGCGCCAGATGTTTGTGTGGAATGTGCTACTCTTCATCTCTCGAAATGTGGGGTGGAGCTGCTATCCAAAATGTACTTTGCCCCTTCTGGTCCTGAATGGGGTAACTGTGCCCCTGAAGGACCAGGTGCACAGCCTGGGAGTCATTCTGGACTCACAGCTGTCCATGGAGGCGCAGGTCAATTCTGTGTCCAGGACAGCTGTTTATCGGCTCCATATGGTACGCAGGATGAGACCCTATCTGCCTGCAGACTGTCTCGTCAGAGTGGTGCATGCTATGGTTATCTTCCACTTGGACTACTGCAATGCGCTCTATGTGGGGCTACCTTTGAAGGTGACCCGGAAACTACAACTAATCCAGAATGCGGCAGCTAGAATGGTGACTGGGAACGGCCGCCGAGATCATATAACACCGGTCTTGAAAGACCTACATTGGCTCCCAGGACGTTTCCGAGCACAATTCAAAGTGTTGGTGCTGACCTTTAAAGCCCTAAACAGCCTCGGTCCTGTATACCTGAAGGAGCGTCTCCACCCCCATCGTTCAGCCCGGACACTGAGGTCCAGCGCCGAGGGCCTTCTGGTGGTTCCCTCGCTGCGAGAAGCCAAGTTACAGGGAAGCAGGCAGAGGGCCTTATCAGTGGTGGCGCCCACCCTGTGGAACACCCTCCCACCAGATGTCAAAGAGAACAACAACTACCAGACTTTTAGAAGACATCTGAAGGCAGCCCTCTTTAGCAAAGCTTTTAATTTTTGATGTATTACAGTATTTTAATTTTTTTGTTTTTGGAAGTTGCCCAGAGTGGTTGGGGAAGCCCAGCCAGATGGGCAGGGTATAAATAAATTATTATTATTATTATTATTATTATTATTATTATTATTATTACTTCTGAACACCCCCAAATCACGTAGGATGAGGCCACCATTGGCTCCTATCTCCCTCCACTGCTCTTGCGGCCGCATCCTGCTCATGGCGTTCCTTTTGGAGCATCAGGTTCGCCACTCTGGGAGCAGGATGCTGCGCTAGATGGGCCACTTGTGGTCGGCCAATCCAGCCACCAAATACCCAGTTCAGTGTTGCAATTTTTGCTTTGTTTGTCACTTAAAACCAAAACGTCACTTTCTTTTCTCCCTCCAGAGTGTCAGCGGCTGGTGGGTGGGTTAATCACATTAGATTTCTTTTCTTTCTTTAATTGCCACAGCAACAATCTTCCAGGTTTGTTTGCAAATTCAGACTGTTTCCGTTTAGGATATTTTAATTTCATGTAGAGTCAGAATTGATAACTGTGTTTGTAGCATTTTAATAGTCTGCATTACAACCGTGTTTCCCAGTTTTTCAGTTCATTTATTTTCATTCATATTAAGTTCTTATATTATCTCTCGCTTCTTGTCTTCTGATTTATTTTGGGAAGTGTTTAGTTGTATATAAAGAAGCCTCTTATTACTGCCTTACCGGCATCCTGTACCATATTTAAGTCTCTTTGCTTAAATTTATTTCAAAGTACCGTAGTCTTTTAGGACTTTCATCCCTTTCCCCTATACCACTGGCTTCTTTAATAATCCCTCATTTAATGACCATCTATATGTTGATTTATGTTTTATTATTTATATGCCACCCACCTGACTGGATTTCCCCAGCTGCTCTGGGTGACTCACAACAAAATATTTAAATCACAATAAAACCTCAGACATTAAAAACTTCCTTGTACAGGGCTGCTTTCAGATGTCTCCTGGAAATAATAGAGTTGTTTATCTGTTTTACATTTGACAGTAGGGCATTCCACAGGGAGGGTGCGACTATGGAGAAAGCTCTCTCTGACTAATAATAATAATAATAATAATAATAATAATAATAATAATTTATTATTTGTACTCCGCCCATCTGGCTGGGTTTCCCCAGCCACTCTGGGCAGCTTCCAAAAACAATAAAATTAAAATACTGTAATACATCAAACATTAAAAGCTTCGCTATTAATGTCACACCTTAAAAACTTCCCTGAACAGAACAAAAATTTTTTTCCCTTCCAGTAGCACCTTAAAGACCAACTAAGTTAGTTCTTGGTATGAGCTTTCGTGTGCATGCATCTGAAGTGTGTATCTGAAGAAGTGTGCATGCACACGAAAGCTCATACCAAGAACTAACTTAGTTGGTCTTTAAGGTGCTACTGGAAGGAAAAAATTTTTTGGTTTTGACTATGGCAGACCAACACGGCTACCTATCTGTTCCCTGAACAGGGCTGCCTTCAGATGTCTTCTGAATGTCAGGTAATGGTTTATCTCTTTGACATCTGATGGAAGGGCGTTCCATAGGGCGGGTGCCACTACCGAGAAGGCCCTCTGCCTGGTTCCCTGTAGCTTTGCTTCTCGCAATGAGGGAACCGCCAGAAGGCCCTCGGCGCTGGACCTCAGTGTCCGGGCAGAACGATGGGGGTGGAGACGCTCCTTCAGGTATACAGTGGTACCTCGGGTTACATACGCTTCAGGTTACAGACTCTGCTAACCCAGAAATAGTACCTTGTGTTAAGAACTTTGCTTCAAGATGAGAACAGAAATCGCGTGGTGGCTGCACAGCAGCAGTGGGAGGCCCCATTAGCTAAAGTAGTGCTTCAGGTTAAGAACAGTTTCAGGTTAAGAACAGACCTCCGGAACGAATTAAGCACTTAACACGAGGTACCACTGTACTGGACCGAGGCCCTTTAGGGCTTTAAAGGTCAGCACCAACACTTTGAATTGTGCTCGGAAACGTACTGGGAACCAATGTAGGTCTTTCAAGACCGGTGTTATGTGGTCTCGGCGGCCGCCCTTGGTTCCCTGTAGCTTCACTTCCCTCAGTGAGGGAACCACCAGAAGGCCCTCGGAGCTGGACCTCAGTATCCGGGCTGAATGATGGGGGTGAAGATGCTCTTTCAGTCTATTTCTACTGCATAAATAAGTAACCTTGCACTCTCTGGGGAGAAGAAAAGAGGAAACATCCCTCTCCCCCATACTTCCCTCTCTAGCTCAAAAAAGCATGACAGCTCTGGAGCCCAACCCACCCACGCGGTCACCGAGGAAAGGAGCCTTGCTGGCTTGCTTCTCTGTTAAAAGTTTAAAACAGGAACATGCAGAAAATAGAGGGAGGAGGCTGCTCTTAAGGGCTGCTACACTTTGAAGCAGAATTACTCTGGAGTAGCATTTGAAGCTGCAGCAAAGCCTGGGCAGCTTGCATTCCTGCAGGCCACCTCCCCACCAAAATGCACTGCATTTTTAAGGGCTCATTATTTGTTCCTTATGTGCTGATTATACCAAAATAAGCCCCAGGGTGTATGGTTGACAAAACAAAAAGAAAAGACTAAGCAAACGAAAAAAACCACAAGTGTTATGTACTGAGTTGAATAGGATCCAAACTGCAACAGTCTGATTGGTCCTAGAACAATAGGATCCAAAAGGCAGCAGTCTGATTGGTCCTAGAACAATAGGATTCAGAATGCAGCAGTCTGATTGGTCCTAGAACAATGCAGCAGTATGATTGGTTGGCAGGAACTACCCAATCATGCTCCAGATAGAAGTGAATCCACAACCTGATTGGCTTACAGTAGAATTCCGGAATTAGCCAATCATGTGCAGCCCATTGTGTAAATAATGTATATAAAGCAGATACTTTGAGGGGACTTTCATTCCTCCTCACCACTATGAGCTGAATAAAGAGCATGAAATCACTTTGCGACTCTGAGTATATTTCAACAAGCATTTCTCATCTAACTGTGCAACAACAACACCTTTTACAGAAAGGAAATGCACAAGCCGATCACATTGAAAATAGTGTTAAAGGTTGTGGGCTGGTTAGTCACGGGTCATAACCCGTGAGTCCCTTGTGCATCTGTGAGCCTGCCATTGTGAGTCTAGATTCTACAAGAGGAATCATGGTGAATTGGTCAGACTGGTTTATTGGTAAGACAATGGCCTTAGCTGGTCAGTTAAGCACAGACGGACGTTTACATGGCCAGAGAGTGAGCTCTGTTGCCATAGAGGCAAATGGACGGGACTTTTCACAACTCATCCTAGAATGGAGAGCAATAGACCAAGAAGGAGCAATGTGTGAGGCTTGTGGCAGGTGCTGGAAGCTGGAGACACAGCGGCTTGTCTTGCTCTGAACTAAACCCTGCAAAGGACCTGCGACATAAACATTTCTTTTTTAACTGACTGAAACTCAGAATGTGGTTGAAGTATCGCACCGGTGCATAACGGCAGCTCCTGGCTGGGTGGCCTTCAACACGTCCTCTCAATGCAATTTTGCTTATATTTATGTAGCTACGAATGTTGCCATCTATCTGTCTCAAGAGATAATGGAGTGCACCTCTGGGGGTGTTTGCTGCACCAACGTGATCTCCCGGGTGCAAGACTGGGCAGGGTCTCTGGAGCTCCTGGGCTGCCCAGATGACAAGATCTCGCCCCCCTCAGCCTCGCTGCTGTGGCCCAAAGGATATATATTCATAGCTATGGGGGGGCTAAGAATTCCTAGGGGGGGCAAAGAGGCAAGAGAGTTTCAAGGGCTGCTGGAGGTGTAAATGACAATCAATCTCTGAAAAGCTGGCATCCCTGGATCAAGTTCGTTAACACTGTTGAATTAATCAAACTACCGTATTTTTCACTCTATAACACGCTCCCAACCATAAGACGCACCTAGTTTTTAGAGGAGGAAAACAAGAAAAAAATATTCTAAACGAAACAGTGGATGTATGATTTTTGTGGTTCATGCTGTGGCCACAGACATGTGGTCTGACGGCGAGTTTGGGATAGCCCAATGCAAAAATCCTGAGGATCCATGTGGATCCGTGCTTTGTAACCACGTTTTTGCACCACCAGGCAACAGTGGGTGCGTGATTTTTTTGGTGTAAGCTGTAGCCATGGACATGCTATGTGATCTGATGGTGAATTTGGGGTGACTCAGTGCAAAAATCCTGAGGATCCGTGCTTTGTAACCATGTTTTAAGTGGGGAGGGAAGGAAAAGCACTCAAGGGACAAGGAACACGCGTGGGGTGGGTGGAGAAGGATGCTGCTAATAATGCAGAAGAGGGGTATGAGAGGAGAAGGCTCTTATAAGAGGAGCGGGGAGGAGAGAGAGACAGAGAGCCTGCTTGCGAAAAACGTTGCTGCTATTTAGCGAGTGGGGAGGAGAGAGGGACAGAGAGCCTGCTTGAAAAAAACATTGCTATCTGGGTGTGAATATGACAGCTAAGAATGTGAACCTATTTAAAGACAATTATGAAAAAACTTGGACAGAAGTGAAAAAAGATCTGGAGATCTGGTCAAATTTGAAGCTTTCCTTGTTAGGTCGAATTGCAGTTATAAAAATGAATGTATTGCCAAGAATGTTGTTTCTGTTTCAAGCATTACAAATAATGGATAAAATGGACTGTTTCAAGAAGTGGCAGAAAGATATATCTAAATTTGTCTGGCAGGGCAAGAAGCCCAGAATAAAATTTAAGATATTAACGGATTCAAAGGAAAGAGGGGGGTTTGCCCTGCCAGACTTTAAATTGTACTATGAAGCGGCAGCTTTCTGCTGGCTAAAAGAATGGCTGCTTCTTGAAAACACAGACATTTTGGATTTGGAAGGATTTAACAATATTTTTGGGTGGCATGCATATTTGTGGTATGACAAGGTTAAAGCGCACAAAAGTTTCAAAAATCATATTGTCAGGAAAGCACTATTAAATGTCTGGGTTAGATATAAGGACTTGCTGGAAAATAAGACTCCAAGATGGCTATCACCAATGGAAGCTAAGGCAGTTAAAAAGCTAAATATGGAGTCGAAATGGCCAAGATATTGGGAAATTTTGGAAAAGGAAGGGGACAAATTGAGATTGCAGAGTTTTGAAAAATTAAAAGGGAAGGTGAGAGATTGGTTACATTATCATCAAATAAATGAAGTGTTTAAATTAGACAGTAAAATAGGCTTCCAGGTGGAAAAATCAAAACTAGAGACTGAACTGTTAGAATCCAGTACTAAGAATTTGTCAAAAATGTATGATCTGCTGCTGAAATGGAATACACAAGATGAAATGGTAAAATCAAGTATGATTAAATGGGCTCAGGACATTGGTCATAACATCATGTTTGCTGATTGGGAAAAGTTGTGGACCACCGGGTTGAAGTTTACGGCGTGTAATGCCTTAAGAGAAAATATAATGAAAATGATTTATAGGTGGTACATAACCCCAGTCAAGCTTGCAAAGATCTATCACTTGCCTGATAATAAATGTTGGAAATGTAAAGAAAAGGAAGGTACATTCTTTCACCTCTGGTGGACGTGCCCGAAGATTAAGGCATTCTGGGAAATGATTTATAATGAACTGAAAAAGGTATTTAAATATACTTTCCCCAAGAAACCAGAGGCCTTTCTCTTGGGTATTGTCGGCCAGGGGGTGTTAAGGATAGATACAACTTTTTTTATGTATGCTACAACAGCAGCTAGAATACTCATTGCAAAGTACTGGAAGACACAGGATCTACCCACACTGGAAGAGTGGCAGATGAAGGTGATGGACTACATGGGCTTGGCAGAAATGACGAGCAGAATCCGAAACCAGGGAAGAGAAGCGGCGGAAGAAGAATGGAAAAAGTTCAAGGACTATTTAAAGAAATATTACAAAATTAATGACAGTTAAAATGATGTTGGATTAAAATAAATGGTTACTATTAGTAATGGTTAAGACAAAGAGAATAAGGATGATTAACATAAATTTATAGTAAAATAAGGGAAGATTCGCTGAATAATTATAAGAATTTGGAATACAGAAACGGGAGGCAAGAGGAAGTCGAGGAAGAAAGGTTAAAGAAATTAGGATATGAAATGGTACCTGTTTTTTGTTCTGTTATTGTTTGTTGTTTGTTTATGTATGTTTTGTTTGTATTAATATAAAAATTGTTTAATAAAAATATTATAAAAAAAGAAAAGAAAAAAACATTGCTGCTATTTAGCGAGTGGGGAGGAGAGAGAGACAGAGAGCCTGCTTGAAAAAAACATTGCTGCTATTTAGCGAGTGGGGAGGAGAGAGGGACAGAGAGCCTGCTTGAAAAAAACATTGCTGCTATTTAGCGAGTGGGGAGGAGAGAGGGACAGAGAGCCTGCTTGAAAAAAACATTGCTGCTATTTAGCGAGTGGGGAGGAGAGAGGGACAGAGAGCCTGCTTGAAAAAAACATTGCTGCTATTTAGCGAGTGGGGAGGAGAGAGGGACAGAGAGCCTGCTTGAAAAAAACATTGCTGCTATTTAGCGAGTGGGGAGGAGAGAGGGACAGAGAGCCTGCTTGCTTTAAAGGAGCCAACCGGACAGGAGCCGGTTACACTTGTGTAAGCGGCTCCTCTCCTCTCCGGCTTTGCTCCTTTAAAGCAAGCAGGCTCTCTGTCTCTCTCTCCTCCTCACTCAGTGGCTCTTCTCCCGCTTTGCTGTTTCAAAGCGAGCCACGGAGGAGGGAAGGAAGGGGAACCATGACGAATCTCTCAATGTTAGGAAAAATATCAGTGATTAAAATGAATGTGTTGCCAAAAATGCTATTTCTTTTTCAATCAATACCAGTCATCCTGAAAGATGAATGCTTTAAAAAAATGGCAGAAAGAGATTTTAAGATTTATCGGGGGGGGGGGGGCAAAAGGCCAAGGATAAAACATAAAATACTTCCAGATGTAAAAGATAGAGGCGGGTTTGCCCTCCCAGACCTTAAATTGTATTACGAATCTGCTTGTTTGGTATGGATCAGGGACTGGATGAGATTGGGCAAGCAAGAGGCACTAGAACTAGAAGGTCATGACAACAGATTTGGTTGGCATGCATATTTATGGTACGGGAAAGGGAAGATTCATAGAAGCTTTTACAACCATATAATCAGGAAATCATTAATGAGAGTATGGGAGAGATATAAAGACTTATTGGAACAAAAGACTCCGTGGTGGCTTTCACCACATGAAGCATTACTGCTCAAACCACTTGGAAAGAAAGGAAAATGGCTCACATATGCTGATTTATTAAAGGAACATGATGGAAAATGGAAATTAAGAGATTATGATGAGATCAAAGACCACTTTCAGAGTTGGTTGCATTATCGACAACTACATGAAACATATAAAGAAGACTGTAAGAAAGGATTCAGTTATACTAGATCTAGGTTTCAAACGGAAGTGATTGAAGAGAAAGTGAAACTACTGAAGGCCGCATATAGCATACTATTAGAATGGGAGACGAAAGATGAAGAGGTAAAATCAGTTATGATTAAATGGGCACAAGATGTAGGTCACAACATCATGATGGAGGATTGGGTTAAATTATGGAAAACTGACTTAAAATTTACAGACTGTTCCCTATTGAAGGAGAATTACATGAAGATGATGTACAGATGGTACACAACACCAGTGCAGTTAGGGAAAATGTACAAAACTAGTTCAAACATATGTTGGAAGTGTAAGGAAAAGGAGGGAACATTTTATCATATGTGGTGGGATTGTAAGGTAATTAAAAAAATTTGGGAAATGATATACAATGAACTGAAGAAAATGTTCCATCTAACATTTGTAAAAAACCCGAGGCATTTTTGTTGGGGATCGTAGGGAAAGACCTGCCAAAAAAGTTGAAAAACATCTTCATGTATGCGACAACGGCCGCGAGAGTTCTGATAGCACAAGGATGGAAGACTGAAGAAATCCCAACTAAAGAATTATGGCAAGAAAAATTGATGGATTATGCAGAACTGGCAAAATTGACTCATAAGCTACGGGACAAGGAGAACTGTGACTTTAAGGATGAATGGGAACCTTTCACAAAGTATTTGAAGACGCAACAAAGCGAACTGGACTCCTTGGCAGGTTTTGAATAAACATCCACAATTTATTTATTTTTTACTGATAATAATTAGCTAAACAGTTGGAGGATCTATAAAACTCTGTAACATGCAGAAAATAGCATTATTGGAGAAACCAAAGACTGGAACTGAGGGAAGTCGGGGGGTGCGGTGGGGGGGATGGGTTTTGTGGGGGGAGGGGAGAGGAAAAATGGGGAGGGAATAAGGATATGTTTTTGGAAAATATGTTTTGTTATAACTTTGAATAAATTAAAAAAAAAAAAAAGAAGGAAGGGGAACCATGGATCCTCTGCTCACGACTGCAGCAGATCCCCCCGCCATCCGTAGGCATTCACTCCATAACACGCACAGACATTTCCCCTTACTTTCTAGTGAAGCCTTATTTACCTAGGGATCCATCAGCCACGCCATCCCCGGACCTTGGAGGGAACAAAAGTACCAGGAAAGCAAAATCTTCTTTGGAGAAAAAGAGTTTATTGAAATCTGTGTACAAAGACATTTTGTACACAGAGACAACCAGTTGGATAGCTCCTGAAAATACACTGGCTGTAAATACATGGCATTTGGCAGGCATTCTTATACTGTAGGTACACATTTCTCCACCAATCACCAATTGCCAACCTATAGGTACACCTCCCTTCCACCAATCACCAATTGCCAACCTATAGGTACACCTCCCTTCCACCAATCACCAATTGCCAACCTATAGGTACACCTTCCTTCCACCAATCACCAATTGCCAACCTATAGGTACACCTTAGGAGGATAATCACGTTAAGCACGTTCCTTACCCATTTCCCTGTCTTTTGAGCCTACGTGGCTCCTCTTATTCTTTACTTGACCAGTGTCACAAGCCAAACCTGCTTAAGCAATCTTTATTGGAATCTAAAGCCAAAGCTTGCTCAGGCAATCTATATTGCAAACTTGACCAGTGTCACAAGCCAAACCTGCTTAAGCAATCTTTATTGGAATCTATATTGTGACAGAGCTAAACCGTCCCTTCCTTCATTCCCTCCTCTTCTTTTGGACAGCCTTCTGGCTCGTCCAAGGCAATAGGCTGGTATTCACGCATCAAAGCTATCACTCGGGGACCCATCATGCGCGACATTGTTTTGTGCACCATATTTTGCAAGCATTGCACCAAGCAGGGAATACAGAAGCAAAGAAGCAATAAAAATAAAATTGGTCCTAAGAGCATAAAAAACATTCCTCTGAGCCACCCATTTGGCAAAAGCTTATCTAGCCAAGACATATTCCATCCTTCCCACATTTGTACAGGGACGTGTGCCACCTTCTCAATACTTGCGGCTAGATTACGGATGGCTTCACCATGATCTGAAATATTGAAGCAGCATGCTCCCCAGTCAGGTTGAGGGCAGCACAAAATCCTCCTTGTTTGGCCAGAATAAAGTCCATTCCCAAACGCAGCTGGAGGACAGCAGTGCGGGTCTCATCCAGCTGGGTAGCAACAAGGCGAAGGGCGGTGGCCGTTGCATTGGCCACAATCTCTACTACTGCCTGGAGTCGGATTATGCGATTTAGATTGTACATGGGCTCTCTGGCACCTGCTACTAACTCATCAGGGTTCCAGGAGGCCGGATCATAGTGGGCAATTATTCGCTCAGGTGGCCATTCATCCTTTCCCCACGTCTGCTTGCTCCCTGAGGCTATATTCATGATATCAACAGATCTGTGATTGCGATGGGGAAATAAGGTGGTAGGGAGCAGCCACATGGGGGGTAAAAGGAAGGCTGGATAACAATTGCCCCACCAACCGTTGGGGAGGTGGTGGAAAGCCTTTGTCCCACAAATCCAATATACAGGATCCTTGTTCTGGGTGGCCATATGGTCACCCATAGAACTAAAAGCTAAAAGATTTAAATTGGTGCAGGCTCCGCCACACTCAGTGGTATCAGTGGGGTTACACGTACACTTGCATGAGGAGCGCCCAGTAAAAGTTATATTGTGTCCAAGGGTGGCATTTTTGGTCTGGTTGACACAGAACCATCCGGGAATCCGATAAACCCGGAGGGGATAGGGATGATTCCAGTATGGGCCCCACTGGAATTTACTTCCAGTATACTGGATTCGGGTCCGATTAAGAGGCAACGGAAGCAGGGGCATGCCCCCAGCCGCATCCAGAGGTCCCAAGGCACAAACAAGGCAACGGGTCCTATTCTCCTCCTTAGCTACCATTTCTGCCGTTTGCAGCCAGCGGTTGTAAGGGTTGTGGATGCCCCGCGTGACCATGATACGGGTAATGTTTACCTGGGAGATCCAGGACCCTACTTCCCCCTGGGCCAGAGCGCAGGCGGGTTCCCCAACTAGGAAGAGAAGGAGAACTGTCAGTGGGATGGAGGAGGGACGCTTCTTCCTGCAAATTCTATGGCGCTCGTGCCAGCAAAAAAGAGAGAGAGACATCCACGTGACAAGGGCAGTTGAGATAACTCCCACCCACTAACGCCAAGAATGCCAGGGCTCTTCCCACCACAGATCAGTCATGGTATGGGTCTGGAAGGGGGGTTGGGGTTACCCGGACGCTCGAGTTGGTTAGGGAAACAAGGTCGGGGATACCTCCAAGTGTCAAACCCTATGGTGTGGAGATAAAACCCCTCAATCCCCGGGGGATGATGGTACCCCTGATGGGTGGAGGATAACCTTGCCCCCCAAGGAGAGGGTACCCACGGTGGATGGGCCACTACACACCCACACGAATAGGTAGCCGCCTGTAAACTGCAAATGCTTGGTGTCAAAATCCCCACTGCTTCCTCCTCACACCATATAATGCATACTAAAGTTCGTTCAGGGTTCTGGACGTTATCAGGGGACAAAGGCTGCAAGGCTGGAACGTTGGAGGCGCTCCCGGTGGGCGCCCCTCCCATCCAATTATTCAGCTGTGCGTAGAGATATCAGCTTCCGGTGTGATATCAGCAGAGCGGTCGTCTGCCAGGCGTCTGGCGATAGTCAGCCGGAGGGAGTTCTCTGGATCTGGTGTAACTGTCCAGTCTGAAATAGCTTTCTTCACTCGAGTATGGTGGACCCACGGGGTGATGCCAGCAACCTTCACAGCAGTAGGTGTAGAAAGTAGCACAGTGTATGGTCCCTTCCAGCAAGGCTGTAGGGGGGGCTCGCTGCCAGTCTTTCACCCACACTTTATCACCTGGCTCGAACTGATGGAACCGTTCAGTTAACACACATGAGGTGCGAGCCTGGGTCCACCTGTTGAAACAGGAGAGAACTTGGGAGAGTGACTGTACATAGTTATTCAATTGCATATCTTAGTTAGCATATGGAGTTAACATTCCAGTCTTGTGGCCATAGCAATGGATAACTGCCACTGCCTCGGGCTCCCATACAGCATCCAGAAGGTTCAATAGAGCTTGTGGGTGGGCCACCTGGTTTCCTCTGGAGGTAAGCAAACCTCTTTCTTTCCATAAGGCTCCATGGGCATGTAAAGTCAGGAATGCATACTTAGAATCTGTATAAATGTTTATCTTCTGTCCCTTTGCCAGGCTCAGGGCTCTGGTAAGCGCAGTTAGCTCTGCCAGCTGGGCCGATGTTCCAGGCGGGGAGTGACTTTGCTTCGATCACCTGGTCTTCCAGGGCTACCACTGCATAGCCTGCTTTCCGCTGTCCAGTCTCAACAAAGCTGCTTGACTAATCTTTCTACAAACTCTTCATCCTCATCATCCTCTTCTCCTTCTGACTCATCAGTCTTGGGTTTGGGCTGGGGACCAGCTCCTCCCAGTGCCTGGGGACCTGGGCCTGGTGGAATTGCCTGAGGGGCAGTTGGTGGAGCATAGGGTGGAGGTGGTTTAATAATTCCTCCCTCCTCATTTTCTGGGTCTAGTATCACTGGGGGCCTTTCTGACTTCCCTGCCGGTCGAACTGCACAAACTGTACTTTGTGGGGCGTTGCCTCGGCAGGCTTTCAACCATGATGGGTTCTTTTCTACATTGGTTTTCCAAGTAGAAATGTAGGGGATCTGGTCTGGGTGGACGTTCAAGATATTTTGATACAGTGGGTTGATTAGTTGCAAATTAAGACTGCCCTCCGATGGCCAATTAGTTTGTTGGGGCCAATCAACTTCACACAATGTCCTCATCCTCTGTCTTCTCAATTTCCCCAATCATCATGCTTTGTGGCTGCTTTCCAGTTGTTTAAAAAAACATTCCAGAGGACTATATTGGCTTGCCCCAGACCCCATTTTTTTTTTTTTTTTCCAAATACTCTGCTCCTAACAGGTTGTAAATTCTTTCACACTCCACACACTACAGCCCTACAATCGCTCGGCCAAGGGGGACACTAAGCCCTGGCCCACACTTGACAATTCAGTCACTAGAGTATCTGACATGCAACATACAACATACAAAACACACCAATATAATTTCAACATGTAACACACTAAATACACCAAAATAATTTCAGCATGCAATACACAAAACACACCAAAATAATTTTCCCTCCTTCTTCTGTTCCAAATTTTTGCTGGTGGCACTCTCCTGCACAACCAGTCCCCCCCCCCCTTTTTTTTTTCCTGGTGGCTGGCACTCTACTGCACAACCAATCCCCTTTATTCCTGGTGGCCCACCTGCCACGCCCTTTTTTCCCTTCCTGGCTGCACTCTACTGCATAACCAGGTGAGGCTGATCAGGCCTCGCCCTTTCCGTCGGGCTGCCCTTTCCGTCGGGCTTACCTTTTCCGCTGCGGATTCCCTTCCCCTCGGCGCCGTCCTCTTTGTTTTTCTCCCTCAACAAGATGTCTCCACTGCAGGACAGTGTGGCTGGCTCCCCCCACGAAACAGGCGGGGTGCGCACGGGAGCCTGCAAACGCTGCTGAGCTGTTCACCTTGGTTGAGCCTGGCCCTCCGGTCCATATTTGGGGAGGGGGCTTATCCCGGACGAGCCCCCAAAGAAATGAAGCCTTATTTACCTAGGGATCCATCAGCCACGCCATCCCCGGACCTTGGAGGGAACAAAAGTACCAGGAAAGCAAAATCTTCTTTGGAGAAAAAGAGTTTATTGAAATCTGTGTACAAAGACATTTTGTACACAGAGACAACCAGTTGGATAGCTCCTGAAAATACACTGGCTGTAAATACATGGCATTTGGCAGGCATTCTTATACTGTAGGTACACATTTCTCCACCAATCACCAATTGCCAACCTATAGGTACACCTCCCTTCCACCAATCACCAATTGCCAACCTATAGGTACACCTCCCTTCCACCAATCACCAATTGCCAACCTATAGGTACACCTTCCTTCCACCAATCACCAATTGCCAACCTATAGGTACACCTTAGGAGGATAATCACGTTAAGCACGTTCCTTACCCATTTCCCTGTCTTTTGAGCCTACGTGGCTCCTCTTATTCTTTACTTGACCAGTGTCACAAGCCAAACCTGCTTAAGCAATCTTTATTGGAATCTAAAGCCAAAGCTTGCTCAGGCAATCTATATTGCAAACTTGACCAGTGTCACAAGCCAAACCTGCTTAAGCAATCTTTATTGGAATCTATATTGTGACAGAGCTAAACCGTCCCTTCCTTCATTAGGAGGAAAAAAGTGAGTGTTATGGTGCAAAAAATACGGTAAGTAGTTTAAACAGACCCTCCAAGCAGGGCTGTCTTAAGCATATGCGGCGCTGGGGTGCAAAGCTCCGCCCAGCACCCTCCCCAGGTTGCCCACAGTTGTCAACCTTCTTTTAGGGGGGAACCCTAAAGTTGTTGACCTTTCTTTAGGGCGGGCTGGCGAGGTGTGCACGGCAGAGCTGGCCTGACCGGCCGCCTCAACAACAACAAAGGAGTCTGAGGCGGCAATGGCGGTAGAAGCTAGGCCAGAGCTGGGCGCCTGGGGTGGGGGTGGGAAAGCAGAGCCCAGCGCAACAACAGTCGAGCTCAAGGCTCCTGTGCGCAGCATGCGCTGGGCAGGCCTTTCAATGGCCCGCCAATCCCAGGCGCGCAGGAGGGCAGAGCCGGCCAGCTGCCTCAGCGCCTCACTCGCCTGCAGCAGAAGAGCTGCGGTGCTCCGATGGGTTCTGCTCTGCTTGGCAGCAGCTGTCAGCTCTTCCCCATCCCTGGACCTCAAATCTTGGCCCCGGACTCCTATCCTGGTGCCCCTGAGAGCCCGGCGCCCGGGTGCCCCACACCCCTAGCACCTATGGGTAAGACGGCCCTGCCTTCAAGTGTCCCTTTTTTCCAGGGCCAGCCCCAGATTTACATAAGTCTTCCCATTTTCTGATTTGATCATGGAATGTCCCTCTTTTCCTTAAAAAGGTAAAGGGACCCCTGACCATTAGGTCCAGTCATGGACGACTCTGGAGTTGTGGCGCTCATCTCGCTTTACTGGCCGAGGGAGCCGGCGTACAGCTTCCGGGTCATGTGGCCAGCATGACTAAGCCGCTTCTGGAGAACTAGAGCAGCGCACGGAAACGCCGTTTACCTTCCCGCCGGAGCGGTACCTATTTATCTATTTGCACTGGCGTGCTTTTGAACTGCTAGGTTGGCAGGAGCAGGGACCAAGCAACGGGAGCTCACCCCGTCGCGGGGATTCGAACCACTGACCTTCTGATCGGCAAGCCCTAGGCTCTGTGGTTTAACCCACAGCGCCACCCGCGTCCCTCTTTTCCTTAGGACATCCCTATTTTAATCAGAGAAATGTTGGCAGGTATGGAGTTATGTGACCCATGAACCAAGGAGATAAATAAATATAAATGCAAACTTTAGACGACATCTACAGGGAAGTTTTTAATGTTTAATGTTATGTTTTCATATATGTTGGAAGGTGCCAAGAGTGGCTGGGGCAACCCAATCAGATGGGTGGGCTATTATTATTATTATTATTATTATTATTATTATTATTACTAAATAGGATGCCCCTATTTTCATCAGAGAAATGTTGGAGGGTATGGTGTAAATTGAATTTTGAATAAACGGATAAGGGGCACTGTGTGAGAGATGAGTTTATGGAACCAAGGGGGCGGTATCTAGAAAAAGTTTGGGATTCTATTATTTCAAGTTCCCACACTTCATAACAGGACGGTATGGGGGGCATCGTCTGAGAGCACCATTAGTCATTTTTCCCTCTTGACAAGGCACTGGCATGAAAAAGAAGGCACTTCTCCAATTTTGTTATTTTCTCAGTCGCTCCACTCCTCTGTGTGGTCACTGCCCTGATTACGATGAGCTGAAGAAGGTTCCCAACACAAACTGTGCCACTTCACTGATGTGAAATCACTGCCCACTGGCCACAAGTATTTTTCTTTACAATCGTAGAACGGTAGAGTTGGAAGGGACCCCCAGAGATCATCCAGTCCAACTCCCAACAGATTATTAAAAGCACAATAAAATATCAAACATTAAAAGCTTCCCTAAGCAGGGCTGCCTTTAGCTCTTGAGTTTGTCTTAAAAATTGAGAGCCAGTCCAGTTGGACCAGAGTCATGCCCTGGATTCCTAGAAGGGAAGTTGCTCAAGAGGTTGTCTGCAAATCACACACAATTGTTTGTGGCTGCTTGGGGATGAGGGAAAGGAGCTCACATGATTATTACTTCAGATAATGGAGCTGAGACTCCTGGAATTCCAAAAGATTAAGAAACTGTCTTGTACATCAATTTATAATATATATTCCTCTTTTCCTCTGAGTAGCACACGCAATTTTCCACCCTGACCCATTTTACCTTCACAACAATCTGGTGAGGTAGGCCAGGTGATGAGATTGCAACTGGTTCAAGGTTTCTCAGTGAAAGCTCAGTCCATGTGGTGCTTCCTCGAGATCTCTAACATGTTGCTACATTGGCAAATCGGACTGAAATAGGTCCAGAATAATTCTTTTCCTACAGCTGCATCTGAAGCTGACCAGCCACCATGGATTCAATGAATTTGCCCGCTCCCCTGAAATGTTTTTTTAAATCTATAGTTCTTTGTAAGTGTCTATAATTCATATACAGTGAATGTGTCTGATAACCAACAGCTAGTCCACTTCTTTGTTGTTCTGGGGGAGGTATCCTGGCAATACTATCAGTTAAGGTAAAGGTAAAGGTACCCCTGACCATTAGGTCCAGTCGTGGCCGACTCTGGGGTTATGGCACTCATCTCGCTTTATTGGCCGAGGGAGCCGGCGTACAGCTTCCGGGTCATGTGGCCAGCATGACTAAGCCGCTTCTGGCGAACCAGAGCAGCGCACAGAAACGCCGTTTACCTTCCCGCCAGAGCGGTACCTATTTATCTACTTGCACTTTGACGTGCTTTCGAACTGCTAGGTTGGCAGGAGCAGGGACCGAGCAACGGGAGCTCACCCCGTCGCGGGGATTCAAACCGCCGTCCTTCTGATCGGCAAATCCTAGGCTCTGTGGTTTAACCCACAGTGCCACCCGCATCCCCATAATTCTTTGTAAGTGTCTATAATTCATGTACAGTGAATGCGTCTGATAACCAACAGCTAGTCCACTTCTTTGTTGTTCTGGGGGAGGTATCCTGGCAATACGATCAGTTACTTTGACTTTATTGAATTGTACTGATTGCGCTGATGAAGGTGTTGTTGTTGTCTGCTTTATATGATATTGTGTTTGATATTACAGTGATCGCAGTGTTCTTCCAACTCTACAATTCTAGGGTTCTTGTGAGCCACTTGGGAAAGAGGAATGCAAATATTAAATCAACTCTACTCAATCTCGTCTCAATTATGCTGTGGGGCAAACTCAGGGCCATATTTTTATTAGCAGTTTTGGAATGTTGTCCAGTTCTCTTCAACCTGCAAACATTGCATAGCTCTTGTTGTTGTTGTTTAGTCGTTTAGTCGTGTCCGACTCTTCATGACCCCCTGGACCAGAGCACGCCAGGAACTCCTGTCTTCCACTGCCTCCCGCAGTTTGGTCAAACTCATGCTGGCAGCTTCAAGGACACTGTCCAACCATATCGCGCTCTGTCGTCCCCTTAGAATCATAGAATCATAGAGTTGGAAGAGACCACAAGGGCCATCGAGTCCAACTCCCTGCCAAGCAGGAAACACCATCAGAGCACTCCTGACATATGGTTGCCAAGCCTCTGCTTAAAGACCTCCAAAGAAGGAGACTCCACCACTCTCCTTGGCAGCAAATTCCACTGTCGAACAGCTCTTACTGTCAGGAAGTTCTTCCTAATGTTTAGGTGGAATCTTCTTTCTTGTAGTTTGGAACCATTGCTCCGTGTCCACTTCTCTGGAGCAGCAGAAAACAACCTTTCTCCCTCCTCTATGTGACATCCTTTTATATATTTGAACATGGCTATCATATCACCCCTTAACCTCCTCTTCTCCAGGCTAAACATGCCCAGCTCCCTTAGCCGTTCCTCATAAGGCATTGTTTCCAGACCTTTGACCATTTTGGTTGCCCTCCTCTGGACACGTTCCAGTTTGTCAGTGTCCTTCTTGAACTGTGGTGCCCAGAACTGGACACAGTACTCCAGGTGAGGTCTGACCAGAGCAGAATACAGTGGCACTATTACTTCCCTTGATCTAGATGCTATACTCCTATTGATGCAGCCCAGAATTGCATTGGCTTTTTTAGCTGCCGCGTCACACTGTTGGCTCATGTCAAGTTTGTGGTCAACCAAGACTCCTAGATCCTTTTCACATGTACTGCTCTCTAGCCAGGTGTCACCCATCTTGTATTTGTGCCTCTCATTTTTTTTTTTGCCCAAGTGCAATACTTTACATTTCTCCCTGTTAAAATTCATCTTGTTTGTTTTGGCCCAGTTCTCTAATCTGTCAAGGTCGTTTTGAAGTGTGATCCTGTCCTCTGGGGTGTTAGCCACCCCTCCCAGTTTGGTGTCATCTGCAAATTTGATCAGGATGCCCTTGAGTCCATCATCGAAGTCGTTGATAAAGATGTTGAATAAGACCGGGCCCAAGACAGAACCCTGTGGCACCTTGTCCTTGTCCTCTCCATCTTCTCCTTGTGCTCTCCATCTTTCCCAACATCAGGGTCTTTTCCAGGGAGTCTTCTCTTCTCAGGAGGTGGCCAAAGTATTGGAGCCTCAGCTTCAGGATCTGTCCTTCCAGTGAGCACTCAGGGCTGATTTCCTTCAGAATGGAGAGGTTTGATCTTCTTGCAGTCCATGGGACTCTCAAGAGTCTCCTCCAGCACCATAATTCAAAAGCATCCATTCTTTGGCAATCAGCCTTCTTGATGGTCCAGCTCTCACTTCCATACATCACTACTGGGAAAACCATAGCTTTAACTATACGGGCCCTTATCGGCAAGGCATAGCTCTTAAGTGGTAGTAACCTTTGTGAAAAATGGACCACTTTTAAACGCCAGCTCCAATTCCCAAAAGATTCCATCACCGGTGTCTTCAAAAATGTTTACACAACACTTGGGAAGACAGGCGAACTAATGCCAGTGTACTGGAAGAAGCAAAGATCACCAGTGTTGAAGCAATGATTCTTCAACATCAACTTCGTTGGACTGGTCATGTTGTGTGGATGCCTGATTATCACCTTTCCAAAGCAATTACTCTATTCCAAACTTAAAAATGGAAAGCGTAATGCTGGTGGTCAACAAAAGAGGTTCAAAGACTCTTTCAGGGCAAATATTAAAAATTGTCATATAAACACTGATGATTGGGAAACACTGGCCTGCGAGTGCTCCAATTGGAGAACAGCCTTTACCAAAGGTGTCATGGACTTTGAAGACGCTCAAACTCAGGACGAAAGGGAGAAACATGCTAAGAGGATGGCACACTTGGCAAGCCCTCACCATGATCAACTCCCACCTGGAAACCAATGTCCCCACTGTGGAAGGACATGTGGATCCAGAATTGGCCTCCACAGTCACTGTTAAGACGGTGTTCATGGAAGACAATCTTACTTGGCTACGAACGATCACCAAAGAAGTACCAGTAAACTTTCACATGGGGTTTGGCTTGGTGTTGTGTTCATGCCCTGGGGATGTTGCTTTGGCGCTGCTAACACAGCAGTTTGACTTCATGCCAGAAGGTGCACTCGATTGTCTCCGAAGGCAGACAGAGGTTAACTCAACTCAACTTTGTTGGAGAGCTGTGCTGCAAAACCTAGAGAAGTGTGCATTTTGAAGGGTTTGCACTGGTTTGCATATTGTTTCAGAAAGTGTGAACAAGGTTAGTTTGCCTTTAAATGTGAAGTGAGCCAGATTTCTTCCCCATCCCTTGTGCCTGACACCTTCCTGCCTGCAATCCAACGAGAGGAGGCCATCGGTTCAGTCTCCACCTCCATCGTTCTGCCCGGACACTGAGGTCCAGCGCCAAGGGCCTTCTGGCGGTTCCCTCACTGCAAGAAGCCAAGTTACAGGGAACCAGGCAGAGGGCCTTCTCGGTGGTGGCACCCACCCTGTGGAACGCCCTCCCACCAGATGTCAAAGAGAACAACAACTACCAGACTTTTAGAAGACATCTGAAGGCAGCCCTGTTTAGGGAAGCTTTTAATGTTTGACAGACTATTGTATTTTAATATTTTGTTGGAAGCCACCCAGAGTGGCTGGGGAAACCCAGCCAGATGGGTGGGGTATAAATAATAAATGATGATGATGATGATCAGTTCCCTGCAAGAACTCAGCTGAGGTTGGTGCCATGCAAACCACCTCCACTTCCCCACTGCGAGAGAAGCCCTGTCTAGCCCTTCTTGCTGAAATCTGGTTATTATTTTCATGGACTACTTATATAAATACACCCCCCCCCAAGTACCCACACCTTCTTCTGTTTAAAAGAAGGAACTAGCAAAGGCTCTGAATGCAAGGTTTAAACAGAAAGTCTTTGCTCTTCTGCAGAAAATGAGGTGGTGGATTTTTCTCTCTTCACTGAACGCTACACCCACCTGCACCATCGACCTAACGTGCCGTTTTGCACGGCCCACTTCTTCTGTGAAAAGTTACAGGAGTGCATCGCTCACCCAACTTTTTTGGGGAGGAGGTCACTGGAGGCTTACTGGTGTTTTGCTTGCAACATTGCCTTTAATTTACAAGCACACAGGTTGTGTCAGGAGCTCGTCCTACACTCGAGTAGGACCCTGGCAGAGACACATGCCCGACTGGCATGTTCTCTCCCTCCTGGTCGATCGTTCGGGAGCTTCAAAAGCTTTCTTCAGCCCAAACATCACAGCGACCGATGCTAACCGACACTGGCACACTTAGGGATCCGCAGAGTCTTCGCAGCTTTGTGGAACAGACCTCAGCAACTCAGCATTTTGGCTAATCTACTTTATTTACATATAAACACACACGGAGCACTGCAACATGGCTCCCTCTCTCTCTAGCATCAGACAGCAAAGAGAAAAAGAACAAAGGACAATAGTCCCACTTCATGGAACACAGTAGCACAAACATCCTGTCTCCGTCACTTCCCACTCTGTGGAGTAAAAACGTACACCATAATGTGAAAGACAACCATCCCATGACTGCAACCAGGGAGGAGGAATTCTAACAGGTTGAGCGTAGTTGGAGGAACATGGCCGAAGAACTCAACAGACACCTGAAGTCCACTGGTCACATATCAGGTCTTCTAGGGCAGGGGCTGCAGGACTACAACTCCCATCTTTCCTGACTATTGGCCATGCAAGCTGGGGTTTATGGGAGCTGGAGTCCAGCAACATCTGATGGAGGCAAGCAAGCTTCCCGTCCCTGCTTGACAGGACCAGCCAGCACCTCCAACACTGTTTGCAGAGCTCAAGAACTCAGCTATGTCCTGGTCCTCAATTTCTGACTCAAAACTGCTGGTCTGCAACTCTTTTCCACAGACACTGGTATTTACAGATGCCTTTGTCTGGGAATCAGTGTGGATGAACGGTCTCTTAGCCTACGGTTACCAGACGTCCCCGTTTCCCGGGGACAGTCCCCAGATTTACAAATCTGTCCCTGGACAAAATCCGTCCCCGGAATGTCCCCAGATTTCATTTAATGTCACCAGATTTATATTTTAAGTGTTGTAGATTTATTAGTAGAGAATGAATGTTGCGTGATTGGTTCAACGGCACAAGACACATCGTATGAGGACTTCCGGCAAGGAAAAATGGCGGGCGCCACGGCAGCGAGCAGCTCCTGAAGCCAGCCAGAGCCAAGTGCGCTACCAGGCTGGCTCCGGGCTGCTGAGACTGCCACTGCCGCAACCACTGCTGAGGGGGAACCACTGACCCCCCCATGACCCAAATTGAGCCGGGCACGAGAGTGCCTGGCCAACTGCCCAGCGGCACTCCGGGGCCAGGAAAACCCCAGAGCCGACGCAGGGAGAAGGAGGAGAGGAGAAGGAGAAGGAAGAGAGAGAAAGAGGAAGGAGAAAAAAGAGTGGAGCTCCGACCTTGCCACGCCACTGCTGCCACTCAGGAGCAGGAGAGCACCAGGAAGGCAAAGACACGTGGCCAAGTCCAGGCCTGGCCCGAGCCTACTCCACGACGGCTAGTGCTCCAAGAGAGGAGGCCGGGGCCCAGAGGAAGGCTGTGTGGCAAAAGAGAAGAGATTACTTCTTCTGTGTGGCAGAAGAGAAGATATTACTTCTTCTGTGTGGCAGAAGAGAAGATATTACTTCTTCTTTTTTTAAAATAACTTTTTTTTAATATCTCCCCCCCTCTTTTTAAAAAGTGTCCCCAGATTCTCTGAAAAAAATCTGGTAACCTTATCTTAGCCACCCCAAAACACTCAAAAAGCCAGGGATCAACTCACAAAGGAGATCTGCCAGGCTAGGCTTAGCCAGACCAGTTTGACCTAGAATTTCACAGAATCACAGAGTTGGAAGGGAACATGAGGGTCACCTTAGTCCAGTGCTCTGCAATGTAGGATCCTTTCACCTGACGTGGGGCTTGAACCCACGACTTTTAGATTAATAGCTCTACTGCCTGAGCGATTCAGGCATTTTTTTTAACAGTATAGATTTAAAAGGGGGATTTAAGACTTTTGTCAGGGGAGTGGACAGTGGGTTGGTGATCCAATGGAATTAGAGTTCAAGACCTGGGACTTTTACTAATATTTTGTTAAGCATTTCTGCGGAGTTTCCCTGCAAAGCGTGGTTTTTACCACGTTGCAAAAATGCAAAGCTTTGCCCGAAATGGTGAGAGGAAGTTGGTGCAGATTCCGGAATGATGTCACAACTGCGTCCTTCTGGTGACTCACCCTCCAGCCTGGTCAGGGGCATCTGCGGGGCCAGCAGGTACCAAACGAGAAGCAACCTTAGCCCCACCCAGCTGGCAGGAGGCCTGGGCTGCTTCTCGGAAATTGCAAGAGGGGGAACTTCCTTTTCTGAAATGCAAATTGCTCCATGTTTACACTTTGATGCAACCCACGAATCTTTCTTTTGCTGCTCAGTCAACCGAGAATTGAGGAAGAAGGAGACAGAGGGAAAGTACTTAGCCATCAGAGCTCACTGTTGCTCACTGTTGCTTCCAGCATCCGTGCTGGACAAGATGGACCCCCTTGGGCCTGATCCAGCCACAGCGCCTTTCTCCTGCCCTTCACATTTCCCAGCGACAGACCTTGATGTGGAAAACACCTTACGGGAATTATTTCCATGAGTTATAAGGGCCGCTGCTGAGCCAAGAAACACAGGTAGCACACAAGCCACTCACTGAAAGAACATGACTTACCCAGCAAAAAAATCCCGGGCGTTGTAGTTTGCTAAGGGTGCTGGGAATTGTAGCTCTGCAAGGGGCAAACCATTCTGCCTTATGCAAACCTTAAAAGGGAAGGGCGTTACGAAGAGAGGACAGCACCCTCTCGTGCTTTCTCAAAGCACCACCAAACGGACTCATACTGACCCTTGCTCTGCTTTGTTGCAGGTCAGAGAAAACCTTTGGTCCCCAGGTTTCGCTGCACTACTACGACTCCCACCAACCCCAACTAGCTGGTTTGGGATGATGGGAGATGTAGTCCAACAATGCCAGGAGATCTGTTATGTACTGAGTTGAATAGGATCCAAACTGCAGCAGTCTGATTGGTCCTAGAACAATAGGATCCAAAAGGCAGCAGTCTGATTGGTCCTAGAACAATAGGATTCAGAATGCAGCGGTCTGATTGGTCCTAGAACAATGCAGCAGTATGATTGGTTGGCAGGAACTACCCAATCATGCTCCAGATAGAAGTGAATCCACAACCTGATTGGCTTACAGTAGAATTCCGGAATTAGCCAATCATGTGCAGCCCATTGTGTAAATAATGTATATAAAGCAGATACTTTGAGGGGACTTTCATTCATTCCTCCTCACCACTATGAGCTGAATAAAGAGCATGAAATCACTTTGCGACTCTGAGTATATTTCAAGATCCAAGATCAAAGAACTCTGGACTCTCTTGCTCAACCAAGAACTGTCCGCAGAGCTGCAAAGCAGCCATTGCAGAAACCTCAGGAATGCTGAGCCCAGGGGGTTCCAGATGTTGTCGCACTCCACCTCCCATCTGCCCCTGCCAGAACGGCCCAGTGGGCAGGGGCGATGGGATTTGGAGTGTAGCAATGTTTCAGGGACCCCCAGTTTCCCCTCTCTGCGTTAGAGGTAGGGCAATGGGGAAGGATAGAATGGAGGAAGTCCCATTGCATGAGTGGAGACGTGTTGGGTTCCGCCTAAGTTTTTAATGATTTTATTGTGGGAGGGCCATTGCAGAGGGCTGGAAACCAGTCCAGAAAGGCTTCTGTTAGTATGGAAAAAAAAAATATTGCAATTCCTAAAAGAGGTTCTAACCTCATTTCAAAAACAAAATAAAAACCCTGCCGTTGCACCGATTGTAAAAGGTTGAGTCTCGAAAGAGAACTTGCAAACGAGGCTGCAGTGTGATCGGTTATCAAGTTATAAGCTCACTGCATAGGTTCCCCAAGAGACCAGCAGAGGGCAGTCTTGCTCTATTAAAAATTGCTTGGTGCTTGACCAACTTTGCAAGGCAGAAGCCAAGAGGAGAAGACATCAGAAGTCCATCCGAAGGGGACTCTCCTGAACCTAGCAGACCAGCAGGACAAACTCGAGCTGCAGAGAACAAACCATGAGGTGGGACAGGTGCAAGAACATAGGCAGAATTCCTGCATTGCAGGGGGTTGGACTAGATGACCCTTGGGGTCCCAACTCTACAATTCTATGATCTCTGGTGGATCAGGCCAGAAGTCCATCTAGTCCAGCTTACTGCTTCTCACATTGCGCAACCAGATCCTTCTGGGATATTCAAAGGCAGGACATGAGCTCCACAGGCTTCTCCCAACCCCACCGCTCAGCAAATGATATTGAATGGTAGACTGCCTCGGAACATGGATGTTCAATGCAGATCAGTTTCACAACTGGGGAGCAGGTGGGGAGAGAAAGGGGTGGCTCACCTTTCCTCGCCAGGATCCATGCCCTCCAACATTTCTCCGATGAAAATAGGGCTGTCTTATTCAATGATAATAATAGTTATAACAAGAACAATAATATTTATATCCTGTCCATCACACTGGGCTGCCCCAGCCACTCTGTGAGGCTTCCAATATATATAAAAACATAAAACATTAAAAAACTTCCCTATACAGGGCTGCCTTCAAATGTCTTCTAAAGGCTGTATGTGACTTATCTCCTTGGTTCGGTACTTATTCTCCTTTTCTCTGATGAAAATAGGGACATCCTAAGGCTAAGCAGGGCATTCTGGGATCAAATTCGAAACCAGGATGGCTTCTGTAAATTCGGGACTGTCCCTTGTGCAGGATCCAGATATTAATTGAGTAAAAAGGTAAAGGGACCCCTGACCATTAGGTCCCGTCGTGGACGACTCTGGGGTTGTGGCGTTCATCTCGCTTTACTGGCCAAGGGAGCAGGCGTACAGCTTCCGGGTCATGTGGCCAGCATGACTAAACCACTTCTGGCAAACCAGAGCAGCACACGGAAACGCCATTTACCTTCCCACCAGAACGGTACCTATTTATCTACTTGCACTTTGAACTGTTAGTTTGGCAGGAGCAGGGACCAAGCAACGGGAGCTCACCCTGTCGTGGGGATTCGAACTGCCGACCTTCTGATCGGCAAGCCCAAGAGGCTCTGTGGTTTAACCCACAGCGCCACCCGCATCCCACTATTCATTGAGTAGAAGGCTCAAATAAGGATTGGCTACCCCTCTACTACAGCCCAATGGTAGAGCATCTGCCTTAATTGTAGAAAGACCCAAATTCAACCCCCAGCATCTCCAGGTAGGGTGGGGAGAGACCCACCCTAAAAAGCTGGAGTCAGTCAGTATAGATCATATTGAGCCAGCTGGACCAATTGTCTGACTTCATATTAGAGAGCTTTCAGTGTTCCTGGCTCCCCTCTGCCTTTCAGGCCCAGGTGGTCTCCCCTCCTCACAGGTAGTTGTCTTCACCATCATTGTCACCGCTGCCATTGTCATCGTCGCCGTCTTCCTCCTCTTCGTCCTCATCCCTCGCCAGGGCTTCGATGTCATGGGTGATGTCCGTGATCATGCGGTTGAAGGACTCCGACTCTGAGCGCAAGGACCAGCTGTCGTAGCTGCGCACGGCGGAGGCCGAGGTGTTGCTCATGCTCTTCTTGATGCGCCCAAAGCTGTCCGTCAAGATCCCTCCTTCGCGGATACCAATGTTTTCCAGGAAGCTCTCGAAGTAGCCAATGTCCTGGTCAGGGATGAAGGGGCGCATCCCTGCAGAGGCAGAACAGAGAAAGGTGCAAGGGAGATTGGGCGAAGGCTCCTTGGCCCACCAGGTCACCAGGAGCCTGTCCCTGCAATCCCCCAAAGGGCAAAACATCACCCGATCACCTTGCCAACAAAGGCCAGTATAGTTAAAGCCATGGTTTTCCCAGTAGTGATGTATGGAAGTGACTTGGCCTCCCCCAGTGGCGATTTTCCCATCTCTTCCCTCTTCTGCCCCACTAAAAGCAGAGATTTTCATTTACCCAGCAGCAGGAACTTCCGCTTTTCTCCGTAGAGCTGGAGGAGGCCGGCACAGTATCCCTCCACCGCCAGACCCATCCGGTATTCTCTCAGCAAGAAGGCAAACTGTTGGATCTCCTGCGGCGTCAGCTTGTTCCTGAGCTGTGGGGCGAGGCAAAGAGGCAGCACAGTCACGCCAAACGACTGACATTTATCATTTGCAAGGAGGGAACTGTAAAAACAGACGTCTCGCACCTCTTTCGGGAAACGGTTGGAAAACGTTTATTGAAAATAGGGGAAATAATTGTGTACACCTGAAAACGGTGTAAATAAGTTTTGATGGATGCAATAATGGAATACTGATTGGTATAGTTTTCCCAAAATATGCAGGGATTTATGATATGTAAAATGGACCACAGAAAGAGAATAAAGGAAGTCATTGATATCTTAAGGATGTAAAATGAGTATTGTAAATTGTAAAACAGAAAAGTTAGTAATACACACACACAGACACTGCTTTTTTTCTAAAAAAAATGTTTAGGGGTACTCTCATTTTCCTACTCATATTGAAATACTGCCCCTCAATGAGGCCAAACTTAAGATTCACAAAATGTTTAGGGGTATGTGTACCCCTGCGTCCCTCCCAAAAGCACTCTTGCCCTATGCCTATGCAGTGCTATAAACTTCTATCATGCTGCCTATGTTTACATCTACAGGTGAAATAGTTTTGTAGTGATTTTAATTTTTGCAATAATAATGCTAATGGACAGTTCCCAGGAGCAGGTTTTAGAAGCACCCAGTGACTGCAAGGCTCGTGGATTCAGGGCACCCAAAGTGCATCTCCCTCAGGCTACTCCCGCAAACCCCACTCACTGTGATCATGTAGTCCTGTAGTTGCTCCAGGCCAGCGTTGCTCTGGTCGCTGCCACTGCAGGCCGTGGCCAGGCTGTGATGGGACTGGTGGAAGGAGGGGGACGAAGTGTCGCTGCAACAGGCCTCAAAGGTGTCGTGGGAACCGTCGCTGAGGGAGGAAGGAAGGAAGCGGATCAGTAACCCTTCCCATCTCCTGTTGTCAAGAAGGTTTCCTCCTCCCCATTCCCCAATTGCAGAGGTGGTGTTGGACTAGGTCAGCCTTCCCCATTGTGCCCTGGGACTACAACTCCCATCAGCCCCTTCAGCCAGCACAGCCATTGTGAAGAAGAAGAGTTTGGATTTGATAGCCCGCTTTATCAGTACCCGAAGGAGTCTCAAAGCGGCTAACATTCTCCTTTCCCTTCCTCCCCCACAACAAACACTCTGTGAGGTGAGTGGGGCTAAGAGACTTCAGAGAAGTGTGACTGGCCCAAGGTCACCCAGCAGCTGCATGTGGAGGAGCGGGGAAGCGAACCCAGTTCACCAGATTATGAGTCCACCACTCTTAACCACTACACCACACTGTGGACTACGACTCCCATCAGCCCCCACCGCCAGCGCAGCCATTCTGGACTATGACTCTCAGCAGTCCCTAGCCGGAGCAGACATTTTGGACTACAACTCCCAGCAGTCCCCACTGCTAGTGCAGCCATTCTGGACTACAACTCCCAGCAGTCCCCAGCCGGAGCAGACATTTTGGACTTCATCTCCCAGCAGTCCCTAGCCAGAGCAGACATTTTGGACTACAACTCCCATCAGCCCCCACTGCCAGTGCAGCCATTTTGGACCATAACTCCCAGCAGTCACCAGCCAGAGCAGACATTTTGGACTACAACTCCCCACAGTCCCCAGCCAGTGCAGACTTTCTGGACTATAACTCCCAGCAGTCCCCAGCTGGAGCAGCCATTGTGGACTATAACTCCCAGCAGTCCTCAGCCAGTGCAGACATTCTGGACTACAACTCCCAGCAGTCACCAGCCGGAGCAGACATTTTGGACTACAACTCCCAGCAGTCCCCACTGCCAGTGCAGCCATTCTGGACTACGACTCCCAGCAGTCCCCAGCTGGAGCAGACATTTTGGACTATAACTCCCAGCAGCCCCCAGCCGGAGCAGATATTTTGGACTACAACTCCCATCAGCCTCCACTGCCAGTGCAGCCATTGTGGACTACAACTCCCAGCAGTCCCCAGCTAGAGCAGACATTTTGGACTATAACTCCCAGCAGCCCCCAGCTAGAGCAGACATTTTGGACTATAACTCCCAGCAGTCCTCAGTCAGTGCAGCCATTGTGGACTATAACTCCCAGCAGTCCCCAGCCGGAGCAGACATTTTGGACTACAACTCCCATTAGTCCCCAGCTAGAGCAGCCATTGTGGACTATAACTCCTAGCAGTCCCCAGCTGGAGCAGCCATTCTGGACTACAACTCCCAGCAGTCCCCAGCCGGAGCAGACATTTTGGACTATAACTCCCAGCAGTCCCCTCAGCCAACATAGCTGTCATGGACTGGTTGGACGCAGAGAAATGGTAGGAGGCACCAGCTGGGGAACCCCCAAGGGAAGAAAGCTCAAAGACAGGGGATTGGTGGTGGGACAGCAAGGAGTGGTCAGAGGAAGAAGAATGGGAGGAAGAGGTGTCAGAAGGTGAAGAGGTAACAGGGCTTGGTGAGCGGGGAGATTCTGTGGCAGAGAGCGGTCCAGAACCAGAGGCAGAAGCTGAAGCGGAAGGGAGGCCAGGTGTTATGTACTGAGTTGAATAGGATCCAAAATGCAGCAGTCTGATTGGTCCTAGAACAATAGGGTCCAGAATGCAGCAGTCTGATTGGTCCTAGAACAAGGCAGCAGTCTGATTGGTCCTAGAACAATAGGATTCAGAATGCAGCAGTCTGATTGGTCCTAGAACAATAGGGTCCAGAATGCAGCAGTCTGATTGGTCCTAGAACAATAGGATTCAGAATGCAGCAGTCTGATTGGTCCTAGAACAATAGGTTCAGAATGCAGCAGTATGATTGGTCCTAGAACAATAGGATTCAGAATGCAGCAGTCTGATTGGTCCTAGAACAAGGCAGCAGTATGATTGGTCCGCTGGAGCCACCCAATCCAGCTCCAGATGGTAGTGAATCCACAACCTGATTGGCCTACAGGAGAATTCCGGAATTAGCCAATCACGTGCAGCCCATTGTGTAAATAATGCATATAAAGCAGATACTTTGGGGAGCATCCATTCCTCCTACCACTATGAGCTGAATAAAGAGCATGAAATCCACTCTCGACTCCGAGTATATTTCACCAAGAGACAGAGATGGTTCATGCTGGTGAAGAAGCACAGGTATCTTTTCCTCCTGCTGTGATGAGCTCCCCTTCGCGCTGGTCTCCCAGAACCAGGAGAGGCATGAAGAGGGTGGAGGAGAAGTTAGTTTCACGCAGGCGCAGTCTCAGATTGCTTGGGGGAAACCCTGGAGAGGAGGGGATGATGGGGAGGCAGGGACCTTCAGTCTCAGCAACTGCTTCTTGGGGGCAAGATCTGCGGGAGATGAGTTGCTGTGCTCATTAGGCCTGACACTCCTGTGCAGATCCTGCTTTTGCTAATAAAGATTGAGCTCTAACTTGCTCAGTGCAATTTACTGCTGGCTCGCTCCTGTCAAAAGACATTTTGGACTGCAACTCCCATCAGGCCCCTCAGCGAGCAAAGGGGCTCGTGGAAGTTGTCGTCCAAAATATCTAGAGGGCACCAGGTTGGCGAAATCTGCCTCGGGATCACAGAACAGGAAGGGACCTCAGACTATGCATACACCTAGCAGGGCACTTTCTAGCTGTCCAAGGCAGATGCCTTTGAAGAAATGTGCTCTTCGCAAATGGTAAAAAGGTAAAGGGACCCCTGACCGTCAGGTCCAGTCGCGGACGACTCTGGGGTTCATCTCGCTTTATTGGCTGAGGGACCCGGTGTACAGCTTCCGGGTCATGTGGCCAGCATGACTAAGCCACTTCTGGCGAACCAGAGCAGCACATGGAAATGCCGTTTACCTTCCCGCTGGAGAGGTACCTATTTATCTACTTGCACTGGTGTGCTTTCGAACTGCTAGGTTGGCAGGAGCAGGGACTGAGCAACGGGAGCTCACTTCGTCATTGCGGGGATTCGAACCGCCGACCTTCTGATTGGCAAGCCCAAGAGGCTCAGTGGTTTAACCCATAGCGCCACCCTCGTCCCTCCCAAATGGTACCTGCTATCTTATCTCCACTAGTTTTAGAAATGATTTATTAAAGAATCCCTTAGGGTACCTTTTTAGCAGATGAAAAGGTGCTTAGTTGGTTAACATATCCAATTAAATGACAAATCAGGTCAGCCTTCGACAACCAGGTACTGTTCCGATGTCAACTCCCATCAGCCCCAGTTGGTGCAGCCATTTTGGACTACAGCTCCCATCAGCCCCAGCCAGACATCCCGCCTGTTACCAGTGTGTGTGTGGGGGGGGCGGACTCACAAAGAGCTACAGCAGCTGAAATCAGCATCATAGCCGTACGTCCCATCCGTCCGACAGCTCTCACCTGGAAGCAGACAGCACAAGGGGTTAAACGGGGTATAGGAAAACAGGTTTCTGCGCTGAAACACCTCAACCCTCCATCCTTTGCACCCACCAGGTGGCCCAGGGACAGCCCATGCAGTACTTGGCAGATTTTTTGGACTACAAATCCCATTATCCACAGTCAGCCAAGCCCAATGGTCAGGGATGAGGCAAGTCATAGCCTAAAGCATATGGAAGGCACCCATAAAACTATTTCCACCAGGTTTTTTTTAATCACTAACCAAAGGGTGTTTGCAATGCTAAAAAAATGTTTGCTTGCAATGAGATTCAGGAACCAATGGCACTGTTCTACTCATCTGAAGACCCATACCTAAGTTTTGGGCACAACAGTTCAGTCACAACAGATAATACTGGGGTGGTATTGATTCTTCAACTTTGTTGAACTGGTCATGTTCTTCAGATGCCTTCCAAAGCAACTACTCTATTCCGAACTTAAAAATGGAAAGCGTAATGCTGGTGGTCAACAAAAGAGGTTCAAAGTCTCTCTCAAGGCAAATCTAAAACAAATGTAGTATAAACACTGACAACTTGGAAACACTGGCCTGCGAGCGCTCCAATTGGAGAACAGCCTTGACCAAAGGTGTCACTCGAACTCAAGACAAAAGGGAGAAACGTGCTAAGCGGAAGGCATGCTTGGCAAACCCACACCGTGATCAACTCCCACCTGGGAACCAATGTCCTCACTGTGGAAGGACGTGTGGATCCAGAATTGGCCTCCACAGTCACCTATGGACACACCATTAAGACCGTGTTCACGGAAGACAATCTTACTCGGCTGCGAGGGATCGCAAAGAAAGAAAAAGCAAAAGTATCATGCACCAATTTAATGGAGCTCCTTTCCAGTTGAGTTCAGACATGTCCCCTCTCTACTCAAGTTCTTCATTCCAGCATGCATTTATATTTGTCTGAATAGTTTCAACTGATTTCCCCCCCATTGCAACTTTGTAATTTGCTTAGAGACGCTTGCAGCTAAGCAGTATATAAATTGTTCAAATAAATAAATGAATGAGCTGACTCTGTCTAAGGCGATTGCATATGTTGTTGTTTTTGTTGTTGTTATTATTATTATTATTAATTTATACCCCGCCCATCTGGCTGGGCTTTCCCGGCCACTCTGGGTGGCTTCCAACAAAATATTAAAATACAGTAATGCATCAAACATTAAAAGCTTCCCTAAATGTACTCACTCCTGCTAGATAGCCAAGGACGCTTCATGGTGGATGTGTAGTGATAGCCAGCCCGGTCCACACACTCAATGGTTTGGTCCCCGTAGATTATCTGGAAAACCTGGCAGATGAGAGCACATGATTCCTCTGCCATGTCCTGCACCCGAGGGAGAAAGGGCAGTCAGATACGCATTCCAGAGTTGCTTCATCATTTGTGACTAGTCTAGAGGACGTGGTTATTTAGGTGGTATATCATACCCTCCGGCATTCCTCTGATGAAAATAGGTAAAAGGTAAAGGGACCCCTGACCATTAGGTCCAGTCGTGACCGACTCTGGGGTTGCGGCGCTCATGTCGCTTTATTGGCCCAGGGAGCCGGCATACAGCTTCCGGGTCATGTGGCTGGCATGACTAAGCCGCTTCTGGCGAACCAGAGCAGCGCACAGAAATGCCATTTACTTTCCCGCCAGAGCGGTACCTATTTATCTACTTGCACTTTGACGTGCTTTCGAACTGCTAGGTTGGCAGGAGCAGGGACCGAGCAACAGGAACTCACCCCATCACGGGGGTTCAAACCGCCGACCTTCTGATTGGCAAGTCCTAGGCTCTGTGGTTTAACCCACAGCACCACCCAAATCCCTTCCGATGAAAATAGGGGTGTCCTATTCCATTATTATTATTATTATTATTATTATTATTATTATTATTATTAACCCGCACACCTGGCTGGGCTGCCCCAGCCACTCTGGGTGGCTTCTAACATATATAAAACATTTTAAAACTTCCCTATCTAGGGCTGCCTTTTTCTTTTTCTTCTCCTTTTTTGTTTTCATATACATGCTCCCCCCTTCTTTTTCTGCTTTTGTTTTTATACAGATCATTTTTTTTATCTTGTTGATTCATAAAAACAGCTTTTAAAAATATGAAAGAGAGAGAGAGAGAGAGATTGTCTATTTTGAAGAGTGGACAAGACCCGGCTTTTGACCACTCACCCTGTTAGCCACAGCCAGGATGATAAGATTGCAGTAGGCTTCGGGGCTAGGCTCTTTGGGGTCCAGGGGGTTGTTCCCCGTGTGCCACCGGCGCTCCCAGCTGCCCCAGGTCTTGCCCCTCTCCCAGCTGCCGCTGTAGGCCTGTCGCCTCCTCTCCCAGCTGCCCCCAGCTTTGCCCGTGGGGCGGCGCTCCCAGCTGCCGCTGTAGGTCTGCCTGCGCTCCCAGCTCCCGAAGTGCCTGCCGCCTGCGGGACCCTGCCTCTTCTCCCAGCTGCCCGTGCCCTGCTTCCGCTCCAGGCTGCCCCCTCCGCTGGGTCTGCCCTCTGGCCCGCCCCGGGCCATCTTCCAGTCCAGGCTGCAGATGGTGTGGCGTCGCTCCATTGTGCCCCCCAGCTGCCGGGGTTCAGCCGGTCTCTTCTCACTTGGCCCTCCGGGAAATCTCTTCTCCTGGGTGCTTCCAGGGTAAACATCCGAGCTACCTCCTGCAGGGACCGGGTCCACTCCCAAGCCTGGAAATAATAATAATAATAAAAACAACACAAGCTTAACCTGAGCCAACGCTGTGATGCAGCAGCAAAAAAGGCCCATGAGCTGGACCATAAGGAAGGCTGATCGCCAAAGAATTGATGCTTTTGAATTACGGTGCTGGAGGAGACTCTTGCAAGAAGATCAAACCTGAAATATACTCGGAGTCGAGTGTGGATTTCATGCTCTTTATTCAGCTCATAGTAGTGAGGAATGAATGTTTTCCCAAAATATCTGCTTTATATACATTATTTACGCAATGGGCTGCATGTGATTGGCTAATTCTGGGATTCTCCTGTAGGCCAATCAGGTTGTGGATTCACTTCCACCTGGAGCTGGATTGGGTGGCTCCTGCGGACCATTCATATTGCTGCATTGTTCTAGGACCAATCAGACTGCTGCATTCTAAATCCTATTGTTCTAGGACCAATCAGACTGCTGCATTTTGGATCCTATTCAACTCAGTACATAACAAAACCTCTCCGTTCTGAAGGAAATCAGCCCTGAGTGCTCACTGGAAGGACAGATCCTGAAGCCGAGGCTCCAAGACTTTGGCCACCTCATGAGAAGAGAAAAGACCCTGGAAAAGGCCCTGATGCTGGGAAAGATGGAGGGCACAAGGAGAAGGGGATGACAGAGGACGAGATGGTTGGACAGTGTTCTTGAAGCTACCAGCATGAGTTTGACCAAACTGCAGGAGGCAGTGGAAGACAGGAGTGCCTGGCGTGCTCTGGTCCATGGGGTCACGAAGAGGCGGACACAACTAAATGACTAAACAACAACAATTCTAGACTACACCTGCAGAAGTACAGTGTCCAAGAAAAGCTCACTAAATGCTGCTGAAACCTTCTCCTCCTCTCAGTCTTCTCCTGCTTCTCCCTTTGACCACTCATCACCATCCCACCCCCAACCCCATGGCTCTGAGTTTTCTTCCCTTGCGGGTTCCCCAGCTGCTGCCTTCCACTCCTCCTCCGTGTCCAGCCAGTCCATGACACCTACTACAGTGGAACCTCGGTTCTCGACCGTCTCCGTTGACGAACATTTCGGAACCCAAATGCCGAAAACCCGGAAGTGTGTGTTTTTCAGTTTTCTCTCTCTTTTTAAAATTTTTATTTATTTATTAAATATTACAAGAAAATAAATAGAAAAAGGAAATCGAAACAAAAGTCCATACATAACATTGTAAACACATTTGTCTACGTATTTTCAAAAATGCAGACTAGAAAAGAAAAAAAGGAAAAAGATAAAAGAAAAGGAAAAAGAAAAGGAAAAGGAAAAGGAAAAGAAATATTTTTCATGATCAATAATACCAAATTTATACTTTAAACATTACAATATATAAATCCTAGTTAAAATATTACTTCTTTCATAATCCATCAAATCTGTGTATTCTTTATATTCTTCACAAGGTTAGTCTAAGCACAACTTTTGCATTTGAGCCCTGCTTGTGTAATTATTCATTTAAACATTCCCATTGTTTCTGTACCATAGTTTTGGGTTTATGCCTTATTAAATCCGTCAATTTTGCTAACTCAATTCAATTTGCCAACAGCCCTCTGTGCCTCGGTTTTTGAACATTTCAGATGTCGAACGGTCTTCCGGAACGGATTACGTTCGAAAACTGAAGTTCCACTGTAGAAGCAGCAGCTCATTGCAGAGAAGTTCTGCAAGGAAGAACAAGCTTGGAATCTCCCTTTGGGACCAGAGCGAGGAAAGTTTATTGAACCGCAGTAAAACTGTGAAGCCCTTTACTGCAGTGGAGACACACCATTCGTACGCAAGGTGCAGATCAGGGAACAACTCTAACACAGACTCCTTCGGAAGGTGGTGGACTCTCTTTCCTCTGGAAGTTTTTAAGCAGAAAACTTAAGTTTTTTAAGTTTTCCTGCATTGCAGGGGGGTTGATCTAGATGACCCCCTGGGTCCCTTCCACCTCTGCAATTTTCTGCTTTTATGCATGACAAGCGGTGGTGCTTAGGGAACTCCAATGGAGAAGAGGCTGTATTTGCTTATCTCTAACCTGTCAGGATAATAGTGAATGGATTTCTCTTGGTCTAACCTCAGAACAACCTTGTGAAGTAGGTTAGGCTGAGAGATAGCAATGCTCATTTGCTTTCAAGTTGGCAACAACTCGCTGCAAAATAAGGCTGTGTTTTGGGAATGGAAGACCCATGCTGCTATAAGTAACCAGGTGAGCAAATCCTGCGCGTTCACACATTACAGCCGAGGAGAGCCGGTTATCCTGGCCGAACCCCTGAACTCAGGAGAAATTAGAGGGAAATGTTTTGACTTGTTCTTGGTACTTCTTTGTATCAATTCCATAAAAACCCCAATAAAAATTATTGCAAGAGAAAAGAAGTTTTGTAAGGTGGATTATTTGAAATATTGCAAGAAGAGAACCTCCTTTGGCAATCTGCATAGAATTTTTGCTTAACGGTTGCCATCAATTTGATTTTAATTAATTTTTATAATGTTTTATAGTGTTGCATTATTTGATTGTTGTTAGCCGCCCTGAGCCCGGCTTCAGCTGGGGAGGGCGGGATATTAATAAAAATTATTATTATTATTATTATTATTATTATTATTATTATTATTAAAGGATAATTATATGTAAGAAATGCAGAATAAGTGATAAAAACAGGAAATCATCAGAGGTTTGATGGAAGTCCAAAATACTGTATAAGATGAGAAGTTATGTTGTATGACTGTTGGAACTGATATGTTAATTTTTTTAATAAAAATGTATATACTGTATAAAAAAAATTATTGCAAGAGAAAAAGGGAAAGATATTGCTAATAGTGTGTACCAACTGAGCCAGCACATGCAGAAACACGCATTCTGCCCTGAGCCCCATGGCTTGGAAGTGGCCTGATCCATTTTCAACCAGGTGGGAATTCTCTAGTCGGGAATCCTCCAGGTTACCTGAACCGACCCACACCTGTTTTGAGCACCAGGAGGTGCAGGGCATCATCCCGCAGGTAGGAGGCGGCTGCAATTTCGTGGGTGGGGATCCTCAGGATGAGTTCCTCGTTGTCCCTCCAGGTAAGAAGCAGGCAGCGGGCCGAAAGGCTCAAGATGCTATCCTGCTCCGGGGCTGTCTTCAGAGGAAGCTCCTTCAGTTGCTGCAGGAAAGGTGGAGAAAAAGGGGTGGGAACCCGTTAAATGTTGCCCAGTTTTGCATCCCTGGGAAGGACTTCCCCAAGCTGTAGTCCTCCAGGCCAGCTGCTCTGCACCACAACTCCCATCAGCCCCTGGGGGACTCCAAGTTGGGGGAATCTGGACTATGAGGCCATCCCATCAATGCAGAAAAGCACAGGGGGTTAGACTAGATGAGCCTTGGGGTTCCTCCCAACCCCACACTTCTATGAAATTGACTCATATGACTCAGGCAAGTCAGCCAAGCCACACACCACAGGGAAAGGCAGAATAGTCTCTGAGCCTAAACACACATGCTTATGTTGTGCTGATGATGACTACCAGATAGGTAGCTTCAGAAGGGATTAGAAGGATTGGCCCAAGATGCTTTGTCACCTGGGCTGGAGCACCTGGGATATATAGCATCCCAGTTATTTTGGCAGCCGAGACATGGCGACATAACTTCTTCATCCTAGTGGTTCTCCCTAGTGGCGCCTGTCACAAGTCTCTTCAGCACCTCTGCATCCCTTCACGACCATCCGAAGCGGGCAGTTTCCGTTTCAAGCATAGGACTGTTAATTGAACAACACCAAAGCGCATTGAAGTACATTGGAAGGTACCTGCCTGCGGACTGTCTTGCCAGAGTGGTGCATGCTCTAGTTATCTCCTGCTTGGACTACTGCAATGCGTTCTACGTGGGGCTACCTTTGAAGGTGACCCAGAAACTGCAATTAATCCAGAATGCGGCAGCTAGACTGGTGACTGGGAGTGGCCGCCGGGACCACATAACACCGGTCCTGAGAGATCTGCATTCTCTCCCAGTACATTTCCGAGCACAATTCAAAGTGTTGGTGCTGACCTTTAAAGCCCCAAACGGCCTCGGTTCAGTATATCTGAAGGAGCGTCTCCACCCCCATCGTTCAGCCCGGACACTGAGGTCCAGCGCCTCATTGCAGTTCCCTCATTGCGAGAAGTGAGGTTACAGGGAACCAGGCAGAGGGCCTTCTCAGTGGTGGCGCCCGCCCTGCGGAACGCCCTCCCTTCAGATGTGAAGGAAATAAGCAGCTATCTTATCTTTAAAAGACATCTAAAGGCAGCCCTGCATAGGGAAGTTTTTAATATTTAATGCTGTATTGTTTTTAACACTCGATTGGGAGCCGCCCAGAGTGGCTGGGGAAACTCAGCCTGATGGGTGGGTATTATTATTATTATTATTACCCTTGCGGTGTCCAGTAGCTGCAACAGCTCGTCGCGGCTGGAGGGATTCAAGGAAGTCGTTACCCAAGTCAGGTGACCTAAAAACTGGAGATAAAGAGATAAGGTTAAAAGTGGGACAAGGCTAAGGCAGGAATCTCCTAAGTGATGGTTCTATGCTGAAAGCAGAAGGGTCTATCTGGATGGATCTATGGTGAGGAGGACAGATTGCGCAGAACCAGAACACACTTTGCATCATTTTGGGATGTTTTCGTAATTTAGGCTGTCAAATAGTTTGGAAGTTTTAATTGCATAGGAACATAAGGTAAAGGTAAAGGGACCCCTGATCATTAGGTCTAGTCGTGACTGACTCTGGGGTTGCGGCGCTCATCTCGCTTTATTGGCCGAGGGAGCCAGCGTACAGCTTCTGGGTCATGTGGCCAGCATGATTAAGCCGCTTCTGGCAAACCAGAGCAGTGCATGGAAACGCCGTTTACCTTCCCGCTGGAGCGGTACCTATTTATCTACTTGCACTTTGATGTGCTTTCAAACTGCTAGGTTGGCAGGAGCTGGGACCGAGCAACGGGAGCTCACCCCATCGCAGGGATTTGAACCTCCGACCTCCTGATCGGCAAGTCCTAGGCTCTGTGGTTTAACCCACAGCGCCACCCGCGTCCCTAGGAACGTAAGGTATAGCACACTAAAAGCTTGAGTTCTCACAAATGCAGAACCAAGGGGAAAACCCTCCGCTCAAAATCCACACCGGCAGAAAATGTATCACATGGTCCTCAGTTGCTGCGTTGACACCAGCAAGTTCCGCACTCTGCCCCTTGGGCACCCTAACCTTCACTTCCTTTTCCACGTAGTCGTGCAGGAGGATCTGAGGGTCGATGAGATAGTCCGGAGGGTAGAGCGGGACAGAGTGTAGAGGGCGGCGGCAGAGGCTGCTCTTGAGGGCCTGCCTTCGGGCTGCCTTTGGGAAGACGAGCCTCTTGATTGGTGACACGAAGCCCTGTTGGGGAAGCAGGCAGAAGCAGAGGCCCCGTCAGTAAAGTCGCAACAGGAGGGTGATGGAGAACGGGCTGCATGTGGCCCAGATGTTGGCAGGTGCCCCCGTTGCAAACATGAGTCAACAGTGCGATGCAGCAGCAAAATAAGCCGATGCAATCCCAGGCTGCATAAACAGAAGTCCAGGATTCCCCAAAGTTGGGTCTCCAGCTGTTGTTCGACTACAACTCCCATCATCCCTAGCTAGCAGAACCAGTGGACCAGGGGTGATGGGAACTGTAGTCCCAAAACAGTTGGAGACCCAAGTTTGGGGAACCCTGGTCTAGATCAAGCTGGAAGGTGTGCAGAGGAGGGCGACCGAGATGATCAAGGGTCTGGAAACCAAGCCTGATGAGGAACGGTTGAAGGAGCTGGGTATGGCTAGCCTGGAGAAGAGGAAACGTAGCCGTCTTCAAATATTTGAAGGGCAATCACATGGAAAATAGGGCAAGCTTGTTTCCTGCTGCTGCTGCTGCAGAAGCTAAATGTCATGGCCTGGGATTCGGACTCGGATGCTGAACCTGAGGAATCCCAGCCTGTGCAGGATTCCCCACCTCCAGATCCAGCTGAGCCGGGGCTGGGGCTTGAGCCTGAAGGGTCCTCACCTGTGCTGGGTCCTCAGGTGCAGGCATCAGCTGAGTCTGCTCTGGCTCCTGAGGTGATGGAGGACCCATTGCCTGCAGGTGCTCCACTCTCAGCCCCGTCAGGGGAAGAGGAGATTGCCTCTGGGTCTGGTAGCCCTCCAGCCTCTCCTGAGCTGCAGAGGCTCAGGGCAGAGAGGCGGAGGGAACTAAGTTCCCGCAGGAGGAGTGCCTGCCTCCAGGCCAGGAGAGGCGAGTCACCTGAGGATCGGGGCCGCCCTATGCCTCAGGGCAGATAAAAGCCAGCCAGCCCCAGTCCCTAGTTGCGGGAGCAGCTTTGTAGGTTGCCAGTTCCTGCCTGAACCCTGTCCTGCTCTCCTGCCATCGCTCCTGACCTCACCGGACTCCCTGCCCTGCACCCAGCTTCAGCTTTTACAGACTGCCTCCATATTGCTCCTTCGACCTTGGACTGGACTCGGACCTCGCCTCTCGGTTGACCCACGGGACCAGCACAGTACGGCTTGAATCAATGGATTCAAATGACGAGAAAGGAGATTTTGACTAAACATTAAGAATAACTTTCTGTCACTAGGAGAGGTTTGACCGTGGATTGTGGAGCAGATTCCCTCAGAAGGTGGTGGAGGTTTTCAAGCAGAGGTTGGATGGCCATCTGTCAGGGATGCTTTAGCTGAAGTTCTTGCACTGCAGGGGGTTGAAATAGATGACCTTTGGGAGTCCCTCCCAACCCTACAATGCTATGATTCCATGGCTTCGTCCAGACTCCGTGATGAATGCAGATGGCTCCGAGCGCGCTCTCTGCCAGAAGGCCAAATTAAGTTCTGTATCAAGGAAATAAAAAGCCTGCAGCCTAATTGAATGCAATTTGCATATCATTGCTATTTTGCATTATTTATCTTTGCTCCTGCTACAGCAATCAACAGGAAGGAAGGATACCAGGCGAGGAAACCCAGGCTCTGTCACCCCACACAGACCCTTCTCTCACATTCCCAGAAAGCAACTAGGTAGCCCCTTCCTCTCTCCAGAAGTTTTGCCTCAGCTTCCAGCTAATCTCATCCAGCTCCACACGTTAAGGGCTCATCCACATTTACCTTTCGTCCCATGCTTTCCAGGCACCAATTCCAGGCATCAATAGAATTTATCTATAATCTATTGAAACATACATATCATCATAAAAGCATCACAGCACCAGCCCTTTCCTTAAAAAGAGCCCGTGGTTTCCTCAGGTGGGTAGTAGCGACTCCTTGGGGGGCAGTGGGGGACACTAAGAGGAGGGGACATGAGAGGTCAATGACTATCAGACTTCGAAATCATCAGTTTTAATTGAATTTAATTGTTTTAATTGGATTTTGTGCAATTAATTGTCGCTGCTTTGAATTTTACTGTGTTATTATTTTCCTTAGTGGGGCTACCTTTGAAGGTGACCCGGAAACTACAACTAATCCAGAATGTGGCAGCTAGACTGGTGACTGGGAGCGGCTGCCGAGACCACATAACACCGGTTCTGAGAGATCTGCATTGGCTCTCAGTACGTTTCCGAGCACAATTCAAAGTGTTGGTGCTGACATTGAAAGCCCTAAAGGGCCTCGGTCCAGTATACCCGAAGGAGCGTCTCCACCCCCATCGTTCTGCCCAGACACTGAGGTCCAGCTCCGAGTGCCTTCTGGCGGTTCCCTCATTGCGAGAAGTGAGGTTACAGGGAACCAGGCAGAGGGCCTTCTTGGTGGTGGCACCCACCCTGTGGAATGCCCTCCCACCAGATGTCAAAGAGAACAGCTACTACCAGACTTTTAAAAGACACCTGAAGGCAGCCCTGTTTAGGGAAGCTTTTAATGTTTGACAGACAACTGTATTTTAATACTTTGTTAGAAGCCGCCCAGAGTGGTTGGGGAAACCCAGCCAGATGGGCGTGGTATAAATAATAAATTATTATTATTATAACATGCAAACCACTATTCTGGATGATGCTTTCTATAGGATAGAGGGCACCGGGGTTCACGGCATTTATGGATTCAAGGGGAAGGCAGCTCAAAAAAGTTCAGGAACCACTGCATTAAGATAATCATCGCAAACAAATTGCAATGCACGTTCATTAAACAGCCGGTGTTACCCAAACTCCCTGCCAACAAATCAGGATGAATTCTCCATCAACAGGTCACCTGGCCACAAAGTGAGGTGGATGGATCCTTCAGGTGCAGGGGTTTGCAGATATGACACACACCCCTGGGGAAATTTCCCTGTGCAAAAATCTCACTGATGTGGGATCTTTTGCAGCTCCCGTTCACTTCTGTGGGGCTTGAACTGGAAAACCTTATGATGGATCAGGAGGCCTCTAAACCAGGGGTCAGCAAACTTACCGCGCCTCGGGCCGGTGTCTCCAGCGCCGATCACACAGTGGGCCGGAGGGCAGGGGAGTGCATGCCCATACGCTTGCACATACGCTATTTCCAGCACACTTCCGGGTCAGAGGAGCATCGGAAATAGCTTGTACGCATGTGCACGGGCCTCCTCTGACCCAGATGTGCACCGCAAATAATGCTTGTGCATGTGCAAATAACGCTTGCACATGTGCAAATAACACTTGTGCATGCGCAAATAACACTTGCACATGTGCAAATAACACTTGTGCATGCGCAAATAACGCTTGCACATGTGCACAAGCAATTTCCGGTGCTCCTCCGACCCAGAAGTGGGCAGCCGCGCAGCACAGCGCAGGTAAGAGCGGGTGGCAGGGGTAGCTGTGGGCCGGATAAACGAGTCCCTTGGGCCTTATCTGGCCCATGGGCCTTAGTTTGGGGACCCCTGCTCTAGACAGAGTGGAGGCAGGGGAGACATTGGGACCACCTGCTTCAGGCCCCCAACAACTGCCTTCTCTTTGCCCCATGGGTGATGCCCAAGCAAACCAATTTAACATGCTGGTCTTGGGATCGGCTGCTGCTGTTTTTTCGGCCAGGAGCCCAGGCTGACAGCTGGGCTTCGCCTTGGACAGCTGGAGGGGAAATGTATCCCCAGAGGCTTCGGATGGTGCTGGAACTGTGACAGGGTGGGGAAAGGCCACCCAGGCCCATCTGCTCAGGATGTGGGCAGGGCGGGGGAGAAGACATCATTGCCCGCCCCCCCCCCAATTCCCAAAGCTAAACCAAGAACGGCAAACACATTCGCTTCTCTTGGAAAGATTCTGCAAGGCTTGAGATGAGCCTGGGCTGAGTCCTGGGACTTGCTGGGCCAGTACAATACCTGTTCGCCTCAGTTCCCTCTCTCTCCCCTTTTTATGAAGATCACCCGCTCTGGGATCCCACTGCTACCATAATACTCCCCTGGTCCCCTCGCTGGCCCAAGTAGGACTAATTTAGCCAGCTAGCCCTGGTGATCATCTAATGTTTATTGGATGGATTTCCCCCCTAAATTGATTTTTGAATTCTGAATTTATTGTTATTCACGTTTTATACTGTATTTTATGCTGTTTTTTGTTGCATCAATTAAGTGTTTTAGAAAAGCAATGACAAACCTAGACAACATCTTAAAAAGCAGAGACATCACCTTGCTGACAAAGGTCCGCATAGTTAAAGCTATGGTTTCCCCAGTAGTGATGTATGGAAGTGAGAGCTGGACCATAAAGAAGGCTGATCGCCGAAGAATGGATGCTTTTGAATTCTGGTGCTGGAGGAGACTCTTGAGAGTCCCATGGACTGCAAGAAGATCAAACCTCTCCATTCTGAAGGAAATCAGCCCTGAGTGCTCACTGGAAGGACAGATCCTGAAGCTGAGGCTCCAAGACTTTGGCCACCTCATGAGAAGAGAAGACTCCCTGGAAAAGACCCTGATGTTGGGAAAGATGAAGGGCACAAGGAGAAGGGGATGACAGAGGACGAGGTGGTTGGACAGTGTTCTTGAAGCTACCAGCATGAGTTTGACCAAACTGCGGGAGGCAGTGGAAGACAGGAGTGCCTGGCGTGCTCTGGTCCAGGGCGTCACGAAGAGGCGGACACGACTAAACGATGAAATTTGTTGTTAGCCGCCCTGAGCCTGGTTTTCTGAACCGGGAAGGGTGGGATATAAATAAAAATTTATTAATTATTATTATTTGGGGAGCTCCTCTGATCATGTGCAGAGAGCACATCCGCCCACCCCTTCCAGCGCTCCTCTACCTTGAAGGCATCTGAATTGCGGTGAGTAACAAAGTGAGACTGTCAATGCCAGGTAAGTAAGAGGCATGAACAGCTTTCAGGTGATTCTGAAGGAGTCTATGGCTGAATCCCGGTTCATAGAATTACCTGCACAAACACTATGCAATAAAATGTAAGAACATAACACCCATATCTCTCTCTCTCTCTCTCTCTCTCTCTCTCTCTCTCTCCTTTCAACTCCTTCACAGATCCCCCCCCCAAACCTCTGTTTAAAAACCTCCAGTTTTTAAGTAGAGTGCAAGAAAGTCTGTTCCACTGCTGAACAGTTCTTTCCATCAGAAAGGTCTTCCTCAGGTTTGGTCGGAATCTCCATTCTTGTAACTTGAAGCCATTGGTTTGGGTGCCCCCCTCTGGACCAGGAGAAAGCTAGTTTGCTCCATCTTCCATGTGGCCGCCCGTCAGATACTTAAAGATGGTTATCCTGTCTCCTCTCAGTCTCCTCTTTCCCAGGCTAAACATACTCAACTCCCTCAACCGTTCCTCATCAGGCTTGGTTTCCAGACCCTTGACCATCTCAGTCACCCACCTCTGCACACCTTCCAGCTTGTGAATATCCCTCTTAAATTGTGGTGCCCAGAACTGGATACAGGACTCCAGGTGTCGTCTGACCAAGGCAGAATAGAGTAGGACTATTACCGGTACTTCCCAAGGTCGGGCTGGGAATATAGGCTGTCTGAAGCCCTGGAAAGCTGCTGCCAGCCAGTGTGAGCAGTACTGAGAGAGATGGCCCAACGATCTGATTCAGTCCAAGGCAGATTCCTACATTCTGATGTGTAACAGTTTGTTTCTAAAATGTGAAAGTGTTGGAAACCAATCCCAGCAGCAGAGCCCTGTCACCTAACCCAAGATTGATTAAAGTCAGTGGCGGAGGAACCCTTTCCGGCACCTGGGGCGGGGCAGCCTGTACTGAGTGCACATGTGCGCAGGGCCTTGCAGAGCCAGGCAGAGGCCTGGGCCAGGTAGATAATGTGCCCCCCCCTTTTACCCTGGGGATAACTGAAGTCTTATCCACCAGGGAAGCTTTTCTCTCGCGCTGCCAGCCAAGGCCCCAGGGAATCCGCCCACCACCAGCACCTTTGTGCCTCTGCGTTCGCCCCAGTGCACCCCCTGCGATTGTGAATGTGCTGACCGAGGCCCCCTTTGGAATCGGAGGCCCGGGCCAAGTGGCCCATATGGCCCTTCCTCTGACTCGACCTGCATGGGTGGCATCCCATCCGGACTGCGCATGTGCAGCATCCCATGCGTGCACACTCCATATGGAATACTGCATATGCACAGTCCATACGGAATGCCGCACATGCGTGGCTGCTGTACAGACTGCTTTGCAAGCAGCATCCCATACGGACTGCGCATGTGCGGCATCCCATGCGTGCACACTCCATATGGAATACTGCATATGCACAGTCCGTACGGAATGCCGCACATGCGCGGCTGCTGTACAGACTGCTTTGCAAGCAGCATCCCATACGGACTGCGCATGTGCGGCATCCCATGCGTGCACACTCCATATGGAATACTGCATATGCACAGTCCGTACGGAATGCCGCACATGCGCACTCCGTATGGGCTGCTGCTCACGCGCGGCTGCTGTACAGACTGCTGTGCGAGCAGCATCCCGTACGGATTGCACATTTGCGGCATCCCGTATGGAGTGCGCACGCACGGTAGCCCATACAGACGTCCATATGGACAGCGCGCGAGATACCGTGTGAGCGGCGCCCATACGGACTGTGTGCGCCCTCGGCCACTCTACAGCCGGGGGGAGGCAGGGGCCATCTTGTCACCCCCTTAGAGTGGCACCTGGGGTTGACCGCCTCCTCCGCCCCCCCCTCCTATGCCCCTGATTAAAGTCACAGGTAATTACTCAGTTTGCTCTGATGCATTGCACTTATTTTGCAAACCCTGGAACTCAGCTTGCAGAATGGAATTCTGGGGCCAGCTCAATCAAAGCTCTGGGAGTCCCCGGATAGCAACATGGGGCTGGGGACGGGCAGAAAACAGCGATGGAAACGGCAGTTCCAAAATAGATTCTGTGGTGCATGGCTGTCTCGTTTCACGGCATGCTGACAGTGGTGGCACCATTGTTTGCTGACTCCTCCCCTTTTCTAAGGGCCGAATCCTTTTTGTGGCTTAGGAAAAAGGCTGTGTGGCATTTGCATAGGGCAGTTGGGGTTCCCCGAACACCTTACATAGCCCATGCCAGCCTGGTGCCTCATGGATGTTTTGGACTACAACACATGGGAGTTTTAGTCTCGAACACCTGGACCAGGGGGCAGCAAACTTTTTCAGCAGGGGGCTGGTCCACTGTCCCTCAGACCTTGTGGGGGCCAGACTATATTTTTTGGGGGGAAATGAACGAATTCCTATGATCCACAAATAACCCAGAGATGCATTTTAAATAAAAGGACACATTCTACTCATGTAAAAACACGCTGATTCCCGGACTGTCCGCGGGCCGGATTGAGAAGGCGATTGGGCCGCATCCGGCCCCTGGGCCTTAATTGCCTACCCATAACCTTGGCTGTTGTCGGCTCCCTTAAGAGATCCAAGGATCTGTTTTGCACCCAGAAACACAACTCAGCCTGCCTCATCAGGTCAGGTTGGAGAGGTAGAAACTGATGTGTGTCGTCCCTTCACCCCATAAAGCACCCAACACCCACTCACGGAAAAGCACCCCCATACGGCGTTTGCCCCCCTCCACACTCACCTTCTTGCCTTTCTTTGCTTCGTGCTCCATGCCTCGTCCTCGCTCTGCTCCTGCCCCAGGAAGGCGGCTTTTCCTTTACGCCAGCCATCCTTTGTTTCCTCCATCCTGTGTCGGAAACTCCACCAAGCAACCGGCCCTGATGTCAAGTCGCCAAGTTCCTGCCCCTCCTGGGATTGATAAGCAGATGGGAGCTGCTGTGGAACAGCAAGGGGCTCGGAGGGGCTTTTGGATGTCAGAGAAGGATCGAAGTGTAGAATTGAGAGGGACCCCCAAAGGTCATCCATACCAACCCTCAGCAATGCAGGAACCACAGCTAAAGAATCCATGCTAGGTTGCCACCCAAGCTCTGTCCAAAAACCTCAATTGGGGGGGTGGACTAACAAGGCAGGGTCAAGTTTCTGGGTTCATCCACAATTCCTCTTGCCCTGGCACTTTCCCCTGGGTAAACCCACTGTTTACTGCTGAAACACAGCAAATGCCAACTATGTTTTATCCAGATTGACATTTGCTCTGATTTAGTGCTAAAGAGGGACGCGGGTGGCGCTGTGGGTTAAACCACAGAGCCTAGGACTTGCTGATCAGAAGGTCGTCGGTTCGAATCCCCGCGACGGGATGAGCTCCCGTTGCTCGGTCCCTGCTCCTGCCAACCTAGCAGTTCAAAAGCACATCAAAGTGCAAGTAGATAAATAGGTACCGCTCCGGCGGGAAGGTAAACTCTGTTTCTATGTACTGCTCTGGTTCGCCAGAAGCGGCTTAGTCCTGACCCGGAAGCTGTACGCCGGCTCCCTCAGCCAATAAAGCGAGATGAGCACCGCAGCCCCAGAGTCGTTCGCAACTGGACCTAATGGTCAGGGGTCCCTTTACCTTTACCGTTTAGTGCCAAAGAATGGGCTTTCCGGGAGAAAGCAAAGCTGCTTGGACCCATGCTTTCTAGGCATGGGCTGGGTGGAAGTGAGGACGAACCTGGAAACAAGAAAGACAAGTTTTCCAGTGGGATCAGAACACCGGTCAAGTCACAGAGTCACAGAACTGTAGAGTTGGAAAGGGTTCTGAGGGTCATCTAGTCCAACCCTCCTACAATGCAAAAGTCAGGAAGAATGGAATCTCCTGGGTGTGGGAGGTACATGGGAATCCACTCTGCTGGCTGGGGCTGATGGGGATTGTAGTCCAAAACAGCTGGAGGGCACCAGGTTGGCGAATGCCGCACTAAGCTACGCCTATCACCCCTTATTTCCCTTGTTGTGATTTGATTCATTAAAAGCTGCCTTTATTTTGTGCGTGTGTTGGGAAGGCAGTGATCATAGTTTAGAGGTCCCAGGCCCTAAGGAAGTCAGACTATCCTCCACCAGGGCCAGAGCCTTCTCAGTGATGGCTCCCACCTGGTGGAATGCTCTGTCCCATGAGACCAGGGCCCTGCAGGATTTAACCTCCTTCCGCAGGGCCTGTAAGACAGAGCTATTCCGCCTGGCTTTCAACTTGAACTTAGCCGAATCTTTTATTCCCCTTCCTTCCCTCGCCCTCCCCTTTTTATGAATATCACCTGCTCTGGGATCCCACAGCTAATTCTCCCCTGGCCTCCTTGCTGGCCCAAGTAGGACTAATTTAGCCAGCTAACCCTGGTGATTTTCTAATGTTTATTGGATGGATTTCCCCCCTAAATTGATTTTTGAATTCTGAAATGATTGTTATTCACGTTTTATGCTGTTTTTTGTTGCATCAATTTAAATTTGTTGTTAGCTGCCCTGAGCTCGGTTTTTTGAACCGGGAAGGGCAGGGTATAAATAAAAATTTATTCTTTCTTTATTATTATAAAGGTCCCAAGCAAAAACGATCTTGGTGTGCTGTCGACTCCGGCTGGCAATGGCTCCCTGTCTTCTTACCTGAACTCTTTTTTTAAGCAGCAGTACCAGGAAGGGAATGGGAGTGCAGGAAGGAGATGTTCTGCATGCAAAGCCTTTCCTCCTGAGCTACGGCCCTACTCTGCTCTCCCTCCCTGCCAAAGAGCCAGCGCTGTGACAATGTGAAGAGCGCATTCGGATTTCATCCAGGGACTTCTTTCACAGCGCTGAGGCAGAATGCGAGAAGGCATTGAGCACTCGCCTCCCCACCCTACAACAACAGATGATTTTGTTTTTCTCTCCTTGGGGAGAAATGTTGGGAATCGGCACCTCCTCTCCCCTCCTGCAACAGATCGGCACTGTCCCTTTGTCCAGAAATGACAACAGCTCTGAACGCAGCTGGTAACTTATCTCTCGCTCTCTTTTTAATTGCGTGAAATGGCAGGAAGCCTGGACATGAGAAACGACGGCGTGCCGGCCAAGAGCCGGTCAGATGACAAGTGTAATCATGGCTAGTAGCCACCAAGAGACCTCTCCTGCGTCGCAGGCATCTGATCTTTGCATTAATCTGGAATAAAGGCCTGCGACCTTGCAAATGACCCCTAAGAAGGAAGACCATAAAAACAGCCCTCTCGGCTCTGGCTGAAGCCATACCATGCATTTAAAGTACCACGATACTACTTTGAACAGCCGCGGCTACCCCAAAGAATTCTGGCAGCAGTAGTTTGTTAAAGGTGCAGTAATTAAAAGATAAAGGGACCCCTGACCATTCGGTCCAGTCGTGGCCGACTCTGGGGTTGCGGCGCTCATCTCGCTTTATTGGCGAGGGAGCCGGCATACAGCTTCCGGGTCATGTGGCCAGAAGGACTAAGCCGCTTCTGGCGAACCAGAGCAGCGCTTGGAAACGCCGTTTACCTTCCCACCGGAGCGGTGCCTATTGATCTACTTGCACTTTGACGTGCTTTCGAACTGCTAGTTTGGCAGGAGCAGGGACTGAGCATCGGGAGCTCACCCCGTTGCGGGGATTCGAACCGCCGACCTTCTGATCGGCAAGTCCTAGGCTCTGTGGTTTAACCCACAGCGCCACCCGCGTCTCACCAAAGAGTAATTAGGGTCCCTCCTATTTCCTGCCGGGTGCTACCATTCCCAGAGTGGTTTAACAATCAACCCAGGGAATTCTGGGAATTGTAGGTCTCCTAACAACCCTCAGTGCCCTTAACTAACTACAGCTCCCAGAATTCTCTGGGGGAAGCCATGACTGTTTAAAGAGCACATCGCTTCCCACAAGCAGGACGTAAAGGCAATGGAGTTTCCGGCAGCTGGGAGTCAGAGGGACTTGTCCAAACTGGGCTTGACCATAAGTTGCAGATGTGATTTGATTCCAAGATCCCTGGGCATCATTCTCATTGACGTTGCCCTCAGCCAGAACCAATCTCACATTTTTTTGTCTAGTGACTTTGGATTTGCCCCCCAAAGGAAAACCCGAGGCAAATCTGCCTAGCTGCATACTGTAAAGTGAAAAATGACATGGGAGCTGCTGCTAAAACCTTTGGTGATTTAATCTATTTCAAAGTGTTCTGTGCTTTTTTAACCCAGGCGCCTGGTTAAATTGGAAATTTAAATTTTTGCCATTGCAGTCCCGCTTGTTTGTCTTATGACAGAATTGTTAATACAATTAAGTGTTTTAAATTTGTTGTTAGCCGCCCTGAGCCCGGTTTTTGAACCAGGAAGGGCGGGGTATAAATAATAATAATAATAATAATAATAATAATAATAATAATAATAATACCTTTTCATGAAGTACATACTTAAACTATAGAACTCATTTGCATAGGAGGAGGGTACAGGAGAAAAGGCTTTCAAAGGCTGCTAGTCATGTTGGCAGCAATGATTCCAAAGGCCAGTTGCTGGAAAGCCCAGAAGGAGAGAGGGCGCTTGTGGTCGCATCCTGCTTGCAGTTTCCTACAGGCATGCAGCTGCCGCATTTGAGAACAGGATGCTAGACTGGATGGGCCATTGGCCGGATCCAGCAGCCTCTTATGTTTTGATGTACTTCCCCCCCCCTTTTGCATTCTCTTCAGTTATGGTGGCACCAGAAAGATCTACACCAGGGGTCAACAAACTTAACATGCCTTGGGCCGGTGTCTCCAGCGCCAATCGCACGGCGGGCCGGAGGGCAGGGGAGCGCGTGCCCATACACGTGCGCACACGCTATTTCCAGCGCACTTCTGGGTCGGAGGAGCACTGGAAATAGCTTGTGCGCATGTGCACGGGCCTCATCTGACCCAGTTGTGCACTGGAAATAACGCTTATGCATGTGCAAATAATGTTTGTGCATGCACAAATAACGGTTGCGCATGACCAAATAATGCTTGCACATGTTAAAACTTTGGACCACCTTGAAACTCTGAATGCCCCTGCAAGCAGCTGTTTGGGTTTCTTAGGCCTTTAGAGAAGCAGCATTGAATTGGCTGTTTGGCTTGTGGAGCTGCGGACTGTATTTAGGATCCTGCCCTCAGATACACTGCTTAGGACCACTGAGGTTCACCTTTAGCCATTGTGGCTCTCACCCATCAGGGTCACGTCCATACCAAAAATTTAGCTTTGTGCAATTAAAATGGATTGAAGCACTTTAGCAAAATATATCCACTTTAAAACAAGCAAGCCCTCCGTTCCCAAAAAGGGCTTCTTGGAGTGAGGAAAGCGATGCCAAGATGCACTGAAAAGTGTGGGATGAATGAATGATCAACAAGAAGTTGCACCAGGAGAAATGCTCATTGTACTGTAGTATGTTGTTGTTGTTGTTGTTGTTTAGTCGTTTAGTCGTGTCCAACTCTTCGTGACCCCATGGACCAGAGCACGCCGGGCACTCCTGTCTTCCACTGCCTCCCACAGTTTGGTCAACTCATGCTGGTAGCTTAGAGAACACTGTCCAACCATCTCATCCTCTGTTGTCCCCTTCTCCTTGTGCCCTCCATCTTTCCCAGCATCAGGGTCTTTTCCAGGGAGTCTTCTCTTCTCATGAGGTGGCCAAAGTCTTGGAGCCTCAGCTTCGGGATCTGTCCTTCCAGTGAGCACTCAGGGCTGATTTCCTTCAGAATGGATTGGTTTTATCTTCTTGCAGTCCATGGGACTCTCAAGAGTCTCCTCCAACACCATAATTCAAAAGCATCAATTCTTTGGCGATCAGCCTTCTTTATGGTCCAGCTCTCACTTCCATACATCACTGCTGGGAAAACCATAGCTTGAACTATACGGACCTTTGTTGGCAAGGTGATGTCTCTGCTTTTTAAGATGCTGTCTTAAGATGCTGTTGTAGTATGACCTCCCCACAAACAAATAAGAATAAACGCTCGATAAACACTGGGTAGAGTATAATCTGAGTGCTCACTGGAAGGCCAGATCCTGAAGCTGAGGCTCCAATACTTTGGCCACCTCATGAGAAGAGAAGACTCCCTGGAAAAGACCCTGATGTTGGGAAAGATGGAGGGCACAAGGAGAAGGGGACAACAGAGGACAAGATGGTTGGACAGTGTTCTCGAAGCTACCAGCATGAGTTTGACCAAACTGCGGGAGGCAGTGGAAGACAGGAGTGCCTGGCGTGCTCTGGTCCAGGGGGTCACGAAGAGGCGGACATGACTAAACAACTAAACAAAAAAAGAGTATAATCTCCCTGCAAGTTTTCTGCAAACAAATCTGGGTGAATTGTCAATAAAGAGGTTGTCCAGAGGGCCCCACCCCCGCTGAGCCTGATCTGTTTTTAAACCATCTAAGCGAGTGATCCTCATCATATCCTGTGTCAATGAGTTCCACAGGTGAATTGCATGCTATTCCTCAATGGCAATTAGAAGTGTGGTTTGCCTGCAGAGGAGAAGAGAAAGCAGGCAGGAGGAAGGAGAAGAAAGAGCCTCACCCAGGCAGGCTTTATTGAAATGAATTTTAATATCATGTTGCAGCAGAATTAAAAATATACAAAAAGTTTGTGGTATACAAAAGAGTCTCAGTACAGATCCTCGGCTCCTCCCGCCCACCGACATGTGTCTGCGTGGGAGAGTCAAGAGAAGAAAGAGGCGTTTGATGTATGTACAGAACGTGGTGGAGAGGACCAGATCCCAGGAAGGCAGAGGGAGAAGGGGAGGGAGGCACGGATGGGGAGGGGAGAATGTGTCCATGTGGGGTCCTCCGCCCCTTCCTCCATGGTCAGCGGCTGGCCCAAGTCAGCCAGTTCCTTGGCCTAGCATAGATCAGAGTGGCCCCGCCAAAAAAGCCTAAACAGGGCTCTGGATTCTAAAACAGCTTTTCCTTGAGCATCATAACTCCACAGAAGATACTGAATGGCTCTTATCTCAGAACATCACAGCCACAGAGCATCCTTGTCCTCCCTTTCCTCTTTTTGGAAAGTCTGACCTGGGAGTCCTGCTTCTAATTTGCACCAGGGTAAGCCAGGAGTTCAGCATCCTCATTTTGAAAAGTGTGTGTGTGTGTGTGTGTGTGTGTGTGTGTAGCACCTCTGAAGACACACCTGCCCTGCCCCTCACCCCCAAACCAGTGTTTCTCTTAAAAAGCAAAGCCACTCTCCTTCCACACGCGCCACCATCCCAGAGAGACCTAAATCTATACGGAAGCACCCAGGTTCAAAATTCGGCACGTGGGCCTTCAACCTGGGCTAGAAATCCTCGTTTCTGGGTTGCACGGTGGCCTTTAACTGGGGAGAGACGGCTTAAGAGCGAAGCAATACAAGGTCTGGTTTTTAAAATAGATTTCCTCATGGATACGATGCACTCTTGCGGGAATTGTGGCATCCCTCCTTCAGGATCCAGGTAACAGCAAAGCATACATTTTTCAAAGGTTTCACTCGCCGTTTTGTTAAGTCAGCCCTATTTTCAGCTTTCATGAAACACCGAAAACAGTAACGGAAAAAGTTGTGAATGATGGGAATTGTTTTCTCTCTCACTCCAAAGCTCCTTGGCCACCCATGATCCCCACTGATTTCCCAGCTGCACCCCGTAATCTCAGATGGATGTTCCACCATGGCAATAATAATTTTTTTATTTATACCCCGCCCATCCGGCTGGGTTGCTCCAGTCCATTTGCAGACCTCCATCTCCCTGTCCCAGGTCAAGGAGAGCTGTATGGCAGAGCTACAGAAACTCAGAAGGGGTCCCTCTCAGTCTGGGGAGAGAGGCTGGATGCTATTGTGTTCTCCTTTTAATCTCCCTTCCATCGCTGCCTTTTGCACGTAGAGACATGTGCTGGCACCCACACCAAACTCACGCACCTGTACACATCACCAGGGGGAGAGATGACGCTGGCCGGCTGCGGGAGTGTCTGCTTGGGATCTACTCTGAGATTATTGCAAAGGTTGAGAGAGCTCGCAGCCCAGAGGCTGAGAAGACCGTGGCGAGAGTGCATAGAGAGTAGACCCCCCCTCCTTTTGCCAGCAGGATCTCCCTCTCCCCCAGCAAGAGCTCCCCACGTAGAGGATGCTGCAGAGATGCTGCACATCTTAAAATAATGGCTTTGCTCAGCTCTCGGAGGCTCCCCCCAGCCCTTCTGAAAGACCCACAGAAGGGCGTTTCAAGGTCATTGCTAATCGTGCCGTTTTCCCCACAAGGAGAGGGAGCAAAAGACACACGCACACTCATGCTCAGGACTGTCCAGTCCTTCATGTTCCCCTTCCCAGAAAGGCCCAGCAGGCAGAAGCTTCAGTCCCTATCAAAACCCATAACCATTGTGGGGGAGGAGGGCAGCTGGACACCCAAGAGATGTGAAACCAGGGGAAATGGTGCCTTTGGTTTGGGTGACGAGGGCATGTAGCACCAGATACCTAAAGCTGCCTTGGTTTGTTCTTTCCGCTTCAGCCCTCCTGGATTTCTGGTGGTGGTGATGAAGGAGATGATTATTTGCCCGTCCAAAACCATCCCCTCAACAGAACAAGTAGCATTGCAGGGACTTCACATCTGCTGCATACCTGGCTGCGTAAGCATCCCAAGTGCTTAGAAGGGCTACTATTTACTTAAAGGATTGGCGCCCAAGTTTGCTATTTTTCCTCTTCCCTCCCTGTTCCTTTTCCCTTTTGTGTCGTGTCTCTTCAACCGTAAGCCTGCAGACAGAAGCTGAAACTCCAGGAAATTGCACAAAACAAATGAAATACCGGTATTTGTTTTGTGCAATTTCTCGGGTCCGTGACTGTCTTTTTTCTACTGGAAACTCCAGGAACACAGGAAGTTGCCTTGAACTAAGTTGGAGCAATGGTCTTTCTAGCTCAGTACTGTCAGCAATGGCTCTCCAGGTGGACTCTCTCCCTGCCCCACATAGGGATGCCAATGGGGCCTGACCCAGAGACCTTCTGCATGCAGTGCAGATGCTCTGCAGCTCAGTTACTTCACCCTCCTCAGAAAGAGCGCAGAATCCTGCCCTTTTGAATTGGACCCGTGGCAAGACCTCAGCCCAAGAACTGCACATCTCGGGCAAAAGACCAGACCATCAAGAGCTGGTCCAATTCACCAGGCAGGAGACAATGATGGTTCGCACCAGCCTTGCAGAGGAAGCAGTTCTGATAGATGCTGCCAGAAGGCCTTTTAGGCACCTCTTTGGATCAACAGGATATGGACAGCAGGAATCAGCAGCTTCAGAGGAATGCTAAGGTACAAAAAATCATCTGGGGGCTGGGGAAGTAATATGGGGGAGTGGAGGAACCTCCGAAAACAGCCCATTGAGGGCCAAGTAGCTATGGGGTGCTCACTGATGCTTGCAGGTGGGGTGGAGGGACAGAAAGCCAGGAGGGAAAAGGAATGGAATGGAGTCATACGCAGGAGGGCACAGCTGGCTGGCTGGCACAGTGAATGGGACCACCCCATACTGCAGGTCTCATTTGCCTTTATGACTACATGGCCCGATATTGCTTCCTTCTTGCTCTCCCAATAGAGTCTCGGTTCCTAGGGAGCGAAATCAAGCTCAGCTGCCGAGGAAGGTGCAGGGAGGCAGCTGTGATCCGATTCAGAGCTATGCTAGGGACCTCGTTTTCAGCGCTAGGTTTCAGCCCTTGGACAAAGCATTGGAGAGCTCCCAAAATCCTGTGCCAAATCCTATGCCAAATCCCTTTCCCAATAACTGTGTAACCATAACCAGCCCCCTGCCCGCCCTTAACACACACAAGAGGTTCTAGTTACAGGTTGGTAGCCGTGTTGGTCTGCTGTAGTCAAAACAAAATAAAAAAATTCCTTCCAGTAGCACCTTAGAGACCAGCTAAGTTTGTTATAGGGGGCACAGGTAGCGCTGTGGGTTAAACCACAGAGCCTAGGATTTGCTGATCAGAAGGTTGGCGGTTTGAATCCCCGCGATGGGGTGAGCTCCCGTTGCTCAGTCCCTGCTCCTGCCAACCTAGCAGTTTGAAAGCACGTCAAAGTGCAAGTAGATAAATAGGTACTGCTCTGGCGGGAAGGTAAACGGCATTTCCATGTGCTGCTCTGGTTCGCCAGAAGCGGCTTAGTCATGCTGGCCACATGACCCGGAAGCTCCCTCGGCCAGAAAAGCGAGATGAGCACCGTAACCCCAGAGTTGGCCACGACTGGCCCTAATGGTCAGGGGTCCTTTACGTTTGTTATTGGTATGAGCTTTCGTGTGCATGCACACTTTTTCAGATACCAAGTGTGCATGCACACGAAAGCTCATACCAATAATAAACTTAGTCGGTCTATGCTACTGGAAGGAATTTTTAAATTTTGTTTCACACACAAGAGGATTAGCCAATGACTTTAGCCTTCCTTCTTCAGACAGAACCAGGGGAAGCTGGTTCACATGAGCTGCACCCAGAAGTTCTAAGACGTCTGGACGTCTGGAGCACAGCAATGGCAGCTGCCAACGAAACCATCACCAAGCTGCCAAACACACGGCCGAGCAAGCTCCTTTGCCGACCCAGTGCCCTCCAGATGTTTCGCCCTACAGCTCACATCAGCCCCATCCAGCAGTTTGTTTCCTTCACACTTCGGTTAAAACCGTAAGCCCTTTGACAACCAGTTTGGTCATTTTTAAATGCCCACATCTGCGTGGTGGTGTCCCACTCACATGGATGGAAGTGAGCTTTCCCTCAATGGAAGAGGCAAAGCAGAGGTCAGGTGGGCATCTGTCAGGGATCCTTTCGCTGCAATACCTACATTGTAGGGGGCTGGACTAGATGGCTTTTGGAGGGCCCCTTCCAACTCGACCATTCTATGATTCCGTGGTGGCGAGGAAGCCCCCGGCCCCATCACAAACCTCCAGCTGTGTGAGCCCTTCCAGGGTGCTGCCAACTGGCACCATGGAACTCAGTGAGATGGGAAGCTGCTTTCTGGTGAACCAGATTATTGGTCCATTTAGCTCAGTTTTGGGCTGGCTCTGCAGGGCTTCAGCCTGAGGACTTTCCCAGACCTACCTGGCAATGCTGGGGACTTCCTGCATGAAAAGCAAGAGTTCTGCACCTGAGTTATGGCCCTTATCCTTTCTCAGAAGGAAAGAACGTGCCTCAGCCGTAGCCATTACTGTGCTGTTTGGCCTAGCTTAGCTGAGTGATCTCCTAAGTGGCTTATATCTACGAAAAGCCCAGGGCCCAGAGGAGAACTGGATCTTCCATCAGGACAAACATCTGCACCTGGCATGGTCTGGCAAATGCCAGCGCCCCTGAGCCACCAGATGTCCCACTTCGGCTTCGGTCCTGTATATCTGCAGGAGCGTCTCCACCCCCATCGTTCTACCTGGACACTGAGGTCCAGCGCTGAGGGCCTTCTGGCGGTTCCCTCCCTGCAAGAAGCCAAGTTACAGGGAACCAGGCAGAGGGCCTTCTCGGTGGTGGCACCCGCCCTGTGGTACGCCCTCCCACCAGATGTCAAAGAGAACAACAACTACCAGACTTTTAGAAGACATCTGAAGGCAGCCCTGTTTAATGTTTGATGCATTACTGTACTTTAATATTTTGTTGGAAGCTGCCCAGAGTGGCTGGGGAAGCCCGGCCAGATGGGCGGGGTATAAATAATTTTATTATTATTATTATTATTATTATTATTATTATTATTATTATTCCCCCGGGCACCCCTCCACTTCTCCATTTTCAACTCACTTCTCTATTTCAACCTCCCCCCCACCCCCTGCTGCTGTAGTCCTGATCCAGTTTGGCTGCTTTGAGAATAAATTAGGATAGATTCTCAGGGACAGGAGAGCAGATCACGGGCCTTTAGTGCCTGGCTCCTGCCTTCACCCCACCCTTCCGACAATGTGCATTTTGCCGCTTCGTAATAAAAAAACACAGGGGCTCCCATATTCTTTGCAGCATCACTTATTTTGCTAAGCTGAAAAGCGAAACACCACCGCCTATATCTCCAGAGAACCCAAGAAGATCCAATGGCCCATCTAGTCCAACATCCTGTTCTCACAGTGGCTGAACAGTTGCCTATTATGGGAAACCAGGAAGCAGGATCCAAGCACAAGAGCCCTCTCCCCTTCTGGGGTTTCCAGCAACTGGTATTCAGAAGCATTGCTGCTGCCAACTGAGCCTAGCCCTCCTGGCTAGTAGCCATAAATGCACCTTGCTTGCCACATGCAGAAGAGGGGAAACTTTGTCTGCTGCTCTCCTAACAGATGGGAAGACACAAGACTGGGGATGACGTTGCAACACAGGTCATTCCACAATCACACCACCCGTTCTGCTTCCACAGCGCTGCTGCTGCTGGATTTGAGAGCCAGCCTTTCAGATCCTTCCCCAGTCCCGAAAAAGCCCTAGCAGCAAGGAAGGCTCCCTGATAGCCGAGCCTCAAAGAGTAGAGCAACAGGGACAAAACTGTCCCTTTCAAATGACCCCCTTCGTCTCGGCACCTTGGCAGGCGTTGGGGGCCTCAGCTGATCTGCCACAGAAGCTGGGAATGCTTTGCTAATTGCCCGGTCCAAGCTGTGCATGATGGCACAGGCTGTTCAGGGGAGGGAGAATGCAGGCAAGGCCCCCCTCCCTCCTAAGGGCCCCCCCCCGCTGCTGCTGGTAGTGTGGGGGGCTTCAATGGACACTGCTAATCACAGCCTGAGGTAGATAGTTTTTCACATTGGGCGGAAGCAAAGCGATGGGCAACTGTTTTCAGCTGAGCTGGTGAAACAAGGTGGGGGAAATGGAAGCAGAACGGATCCGGGCCTTTTGCACAGCCGTCGTTCTTGCAGGGAAGTTTAAGGTGGGGCCAGGGACCTCTCTCCTCTCTGCAACAAATCTGCTTTTCTCTTCCTCCTATCCCTGCCCTAGCAGCTGCAGATATTTTTGCAGTAAATGTAGCACCAGGGGACTCTAAGCGGCTGCTGTGTAGCTGCCCTTTGGTCTTGCACAGTTAAAGGCAGGGCCATGTGCATTCCATGCGCTGGAACCACGGCAGTGCAGAATTTAATATTGGCCCTAGGTTGTCAGCTCTTCAAAACAAGTTTCTAGCCCTTATAGGAGCCAGAGATAAACTCAGAAACGGCTGCGCAATGGCTGGTGGCATCTCAGGGGCTGAATGGGTTCGAGTGCTCTGCATATCCCCATCAAAACCAGTGGTTCCTATTTACATAATCTACCCACATCACAAAATTCAAGCTACTTCATCACAGAAATATGGATGCGTGAGCACTGAGCGCTGAATCTACAAGGCTCAGTTAGAGCTGGAGACTAGTTTTCTAATCCAGTTAAGGAAAGTTTAGCGTCAAATTCAAATGGGCTGGACAATCAAATTCCACACCCAGCAAATGCCCACCGACAATTTTGCACACATCGCTTACTAATTTGGGTGGGAGCTTTTGTCAGCAGTAGGACTGATGGGCAGTTTCTAAAAATATCTCGCTCACCCTCCAAAGCCTCAGCAGCAAAAAAAGGCAGCACAGAATATTTTCAACTCAATAAACTGGAACGTTCCCCTTTCCCATCTTTTACCAGCCATATTCCTGTCAACAGTAATATCACTGCCCCCAGCTGACAGGCCTCATCCCTGCCCCTGCTAAAATAGCTTCCTCCCACCCTTTTCAACCAATTCACCTTCTCTACTGGCCAAAAAGCGCAGCCCCTTATTCCACATTCTTCCTTCCCCTTGAGGCCAGTCCCACCACTGCCTAGACCTAAGGATGCTTAATCATGTATCTGGCCTGTACCAAGGATGACACAGGTCCAATAGGAACCCAAAGAGCAACGTTAGCACTTCAAATCAAATTAGTTCCTTTAAAGATCTCTTATTCTTTTCCCATGGGTTAAACCACAGAGCCCAGGACTTGACGATCAGAAGGTCGGCGGTTCGAATTCCCGTGACGGGGTGAGCTCCCGTTGCTCGGTCCCTGCTCCTGCCCCCCTAGCAGTTTGAAAGCACGTCAAAGTGCAAGTAGATAAATAGGTACCGCTCTGGCAGGAAGGTAAACGGCGTTTTCATGCGCTGCTCTGGTTTGCCAGAAGCGGCTTAGGCATGCTGGCCACATGACCTGGAAGCTGTACACCGGCTCCCTCGGCCAATAAAGCGAGATGAGCGCCGCAACCCCAGAGTCGGTCACGACTGGACCTAATGGTCAGGAGTCCCTTTACATTTACCGTATTTTTTTGCTCTATAAGACTCACTTTTTCCCTCCTAAAAAGTAAGGGAAAATGTGTGTGCATCTTATGGAGCGAATGCAGGTTGTGCAGCTATCCCAGAAGCCAGAACAGCAAGAGGGTTTGCTGCTTTCATTGCGCAGCGATCCCTCTTACTGTTCTGGCTTCTGAGAGTCAGAATATTTTTTTTCTTGTTTTCCTCCTCCAAAAACTAGGTGCGTCTTGTGATCTGGTGCGTCTTATAGAGCGAAAAATACGGTACCTTTTTATTCTTTTCCCACACCCTGCTGAGGTTCATATCAGTCTGGTCAGGTCCTTTCATCTAGTTTTTGTTTTCATTTTTTTGCTGTCGAATACTGTATGTGCACTTGACAAAGAATGCTGTACAGCTCAAAGGCTGTATTTGGAACCATCCTTAACATATTTACTGGATTCAGTAGGGCTTGCTCCCAGTAAAGTACGCATTGCAGGTGAACAGAAGCTTTGGCCCTCCAGATGTTGTTGAACTACATTTCCCATCAACCCCGGCCACTGGCCGTGCCAGCCAGGGTTGATGGGAGTTATAGTTCAACAGCATATGGAGGGGCAAAGTTTCTCCACCCTTGATGTTCAGGATTGCAGACTGAGGCTACAGCTCTCAGTGGGACAGACTGCGGAATGGCCATGCTGAGGACTGCATTGAAATTTAGTCAAATAAAAGGGATCACATTATTTGCACTATATGTCTGGGTTTGGGGGCAGGCATGAATATTAGGACTCACACCACATTTTAAATTTAAACCTCTGCCCCCCAAAAGCCTTTGGAGAAAACTCACGCCCCCAACTTAAATATGAAACTTAAATATGTGGGAACCATCACAATTTGCTATTTTGCTTATTTCTCCTCCCCTCTTTCCCCCCGTCATCTCCCCCTCCCTCCATGCACATTGTTGGACGTTTTGGAACAGGTGAAATAGACAGTCCCCTGCCCTGAGCAGTTTACAATCGAATCTTCATTAGGGCAGTTGGTTTACTAGGCCAAGCAGCATGTTGCAGGAATACAGAACTCTTTTATCAGGCTAGATGGTAAACATTGACAGGAACGGGTTAAACAGGGAGGCAAGGGATATCAAGGGCTACTTGCCCACAGACTGTCTTGCCAGAGTGGTGCATGCTCTAGTTATCTTCCGCTTGGACTACTGCATTGCGCTCTATGTGGGGCTACCTTTGAAGGTGACCCGGAAACTGCTATTAATCCAGAATGCAGCAGCTAGACTGGTGACTGGGAGTGGCCGCCGAGACCACATAACACCCATCTTGAAAGACCTACATTGGCTCCCAGTACGTTTCCGAGCACAATTCAAAGTGTTGGTGCTGACCTTTAAAGCCCTAAACGGCCTCGGTCCAGTATACCTGAAGGAGTGTCTCCATCCCCATCGTTCTGCCCGGACACTGAGCTCCAGCGCCGAGGGCCTTCTGGCAGTTCCTTCACTGCAAGAAGCCAAGTTACAGGGAACCAGGCAGAGGGCCTTCTCGGTGGTGGCACCCGCCCTGTGGAACGCCCTCCCACCAGATGTCAGAGAGATAAACAACTACCTGACATTCAGAAGACATCTGAAGGCAGCCCTGTTCAGGGAAATTTTAAATGTGTAACATTTTAGGGTATTTTTGGTCTTTGTTGGAAGCCGCCCGGAGTGGCTGGGGAAACCCAGCAAGATGGGCGGGGTACAAATAATAAATTATTATTATTATTATTATTATTATTATTATTATTATTATTACTACTACTACTACTACTACTACTTAGCCATGATGGCTCTGCTCTGACTCCACAGTTGGAGACGGCGTTGCTTCTGCATACCAGCTGCTGGAAACCACAGGAAGGGAGAGGAGTCTTGGGTTCAAATCCTGCTTGCCAGTTTCCCATCTAGTTGGCTGCTTTGAAAACAGGGTGCTGGACTTGACGGGCCAGTGGGACTCTGTGTGTCATTATCTGCTTACCATCCAGCCCGATCAAGTCGTGCACACATTATTCTGTAACCACGTGGCTGCTAGCTTTCCCTTAGAATCACGAAATGGTAGAGTCGGAAGGGACCCCGTGGTTCATCTAGCCCAGCTAAAGCATCCATGACAGATAGACGCTTCTTCTTTTCTACATGTCATTCCAAAAAAAGCACCAATGTATACTAATAGCGCTATGGAGACGAATACCCACCTACTGCATAAACTTCTGTTCTGGGTCGCTCAACCCGCAGGGCCAACACTGCTGCGATCGGCCTGAACAGAGCTTTTTGTCGGGCAGTTGGGAAAAAATATATCATCTGGGACGCCACGAAGCAGCGGATGCTGCCACCAACCCACTCGGCTGAGAAGCTCTTTCCTCAGTGGGCTGAGCAGGGGGGACGGGGGACGACAGCCCATTTGATCCTGGCTAGAACACTCACAGCACCTCCTTTAAGGCATATATATCTACACTACAGACTAAAGTGGTGCAATGGCCCCTCCCCCTCCCCCAAGGAACCCTGGGAACTGTAGTTCCGTGAGGGGGGGCTCCCTTTAGCAGAACACTGTCGGTGACCTTGACCCGACTACAATCCCCAGGGATCTTTGGGGAGGGGAACGCTAAGAAGAGGTATAGAAACCAAGGTAGGACTGCAATGTAGGTAACATGTCCTTAGAGACCGGCTCCTTGGCTTGGCGTATTAATGGTGCATGCCCCGCCTTTTATGCCCGCAGGGCTTGGAAGAAGACCCATTCATTCCTGGAAGCCCTCCTTGTCAATGTCAAATCTACACATATTTAAATGAGGGAACGCGTGTCGTGAGAAAACGGACACCCGATGGAGATGGACGAGGAACGAGACGGGCGGTCATGTTTCTGAGGGCTAAATCTGCTCTCGTTTCGGCCCCATGGTCTGTTTACAGAAGGGTCTGTTTATATTACCAATGTGCCCCAGACCAGCCTTCTCTGGTACCCTCCAGGTGTTTGGGCTGATGGGAGTTGTAGCCCAAAACTTCTGGAAGGCACCAGGGAAGGGAAGGTGGCCCCGGACCCTCACGTCAAACCCACACGGATGCCAGCAGGTATCACACAGCCCCTGAAGGCCCATCGCCAGCCCCTATGAGCCACTCCTATCTCCTTCCCAGAAGCCATCTTTTGACTCTACAGCACCCCTTAGCACCCCCAGAATCAACGCCGCCACCTGCCCACAGGTTAACTTTGACCCCCATCACCACTGCCCAGCCACTCTTAGGCGGCCTATTCTCCCCATTGCCCAACAACCAGAGGTCAGCAAATAATCCCCGGACTTGAGAGGCCTTAGCTACCTGGGCTCAGGTGAACAGGTGAGGTATTTTGGGAGAGACCACAGGGTCTCCTTCACAGGGGTGCATCTAGGGGGTGGGTAGCATCCCCCCCTATTCAAGGCAGGAGGAGAAACAGCACACCCTGCCTGAGCCATGGGGAGGGGGGTGAGAAGAAACCTTACGGCCGGGCAGCAAGACTGCGGAGGAGAGATAGCACCAATTGGCCTCAATCCAGCTCACCCCTGTCTCTGGAGGAGTTGGGGACCAGGAGTCGTCAGTGCTGTGTGTGTGTGAGTTGGGGGGACAGAAAGAAAGACCAAATCAAAGTTGCTGACAAGACATTGGGGTCAAGACGCTGCTTTCTGGGCCTCCGTCGCCTCGCCTTAAAGATGGCGGGGAGAGGACCACAAGGCCAGCTCGCTCTGGCTGCTGAGGAGCCAGGCGTGGCCCTCGGGGTCGGGAAGGGCCCCTGCAGTGTGGCTCCAGGCCCCCACGGGAGGGGGGGCTCCGCTTTACACCGTGGTCTCGTACTCCAGCAGCTCCTGAGAGACCCCCACCGTGCGGTACTGCAGGCGAGGAGTAGCAGGCGAGGTGTACTCCAACGCCAGGATGGTCTTTCGGAGGCGCCTGTCGATGAAGTGGGCATCCCAGGCGGGGTATTTCTTGCGGGGCAAGTCGATGCGGATGACGGGCCCCTCTGTCCGTGGGGCCCGGGCGACGGGCGTGGGGGGGACACTGGGCCTCACCTGGAAGACCGGCACGCAGCTGTCTCTGTCCCCTGGCACGCCCTCCCTCTCGGCCCCTGTAGTCCTCGGCAAGGAGCGCGGGGGGCTGGTGACGACGTCGGCCGGGGGCCCCGCCCCGCAAGGGACCGCTGTGGGCTCCTCGCCGCACACGCAGCCCCCGCCGCGCGGCCCGAAAATGGTTCCGTTGGGGTGCAAGAGGCAGTAGTAGATGAACATGAAGAAGACCCCTAAGGCGAAACTGGAGGTGACCACGCAGACGACAATTAAGGCGTTGGACTCGGGGACCCCGCTCTGGTCCCTGAACCAGTACCAGAGGCCCGTCATGGCGGCGTTCTCCGACAGGATGATGACGTAGTAGATGGACATGCGGCAGCGGCTGCGGCCTTCCTTGACGTTGAACCAGCAGAAGATGTAGATGATGCCCACCACCATGTTGTAGATGATCTCCTCCCACTTGGACATGCAGAAATCCGTCTCGCCTTGGATGATCCAGAAGGTCATGATGCACCAGTGGGTGACGATGAAGATCCCAAAGTAGAGGTGGAACACCGAGGCGAAGAGGGCGAAGGCGATGGCCCGGGCGGCAATGGTGAAGAGGTGCCAGAGGATTTGTGTCACTGCCCCCTTGTAGGACATGGGCATCTTGTCTTCCCGGGAGTCCCGCAGCACCTTTTGGTAAGAAGCCAGCGTCCAGGCCAGGGACACCAGCGAGGCGGAAGCCGAGAGACCTGCCCAGGTGAGAGAGAGAGAGAGAGAGAAAGGGAAAGCCGGGAATTAGGGGGAAGAGAAACGGTCTTACTGAGGGATCGCAGGGGGAGAGAGAGAGGGAGCTGGAGGCAGGAGGAGAAAAGGAGTGGATCCAAGAGGAGGGCAGGAGACAGAGGTCATGGAGAGAGACTGGAGTGATGGAAGGATGAACAGGAGGATTCTGGTACTAGCCTGACCCTGTGTGCATGTGAGAAAGGCACACAGGCAGGAAGAACAGAGTCATGGTTGAGGAAATCCCAAGAACATGGTGGGAAGGGAGCCAATCGTGGTGTGGTGGTTAGAGTGTTGGACTAGGGTTTTTGGGAGGCTGGGGTTCAGATCCCCACTTGTTGGCCATGAAACTCACTGGGAGTGACCTTGGATGCCAGTCCTTGCTCCCCAGCCTAACCTGCCTCCCAGGGTTGTTTTGAGGATCAAACGGAGAGGGAGAGAATTGTGTGTGCCACCCTGAGCTCCATTAAGAAAACATGGGATGCAGGGAAATCAATAGATAAGAGGGGATTGGGTCACAACTTTGTGGCTGCGTCTATAACGCTGATCATGCCCACCTCAAGGAAATATATAGCACACAGAGAGAGACGAGCTGTAGGAGGGTGGAGCAGTTTGGAAAGAAAAGAGGGGGACTCCCTGTAACGATCAGGAGGCCAGTGCAGTGCAAACACGCTGGCAGAAGGTCTTCTTTGTCGCCTTCAGCATCATGCCCCTCTCTCTCCCAGTGATGCTGGGAGAAGGAATCTGTTCCTTATGAAGCATTTGACCTGCTTAGGGTGAGGGGTGGAGGAGCTGAGAGGCACAGGAGAGATTTGTGGAAGTATGGAGAGAGCATTGTGTTTTGCCTCCTCTTAAAAACCCCCACTAGAGGTGCATTTGCACTGCACCGGACTTCCCATTTCCTAAAACTAACTATTATTCTATGCTCTGGCGCAGCATAGTCATTTTTATTGTGGAAACAGGAAACATGAGTAGAGGATGCGGGGAAGATGGAGAGAGAAAAGGAAGAAGGTGACAGCCTGAAAATGGAAAGAAAGAGGTAAAATTGCAGATGTACAATTGCAGGAGCAACAGCAAGGTGGAGAAAGTGAGCACTACAGGGTAAAGGATTGAGGGACAGGAAGAGATACAACATTTCTGAAAATTTTGAAGGTGTGGAAAATATAACATTTTTTACCTCTCTTTCTTTTTTTAAAAAAATATGGAAATGCTTGAGGTGAAATGAAATAATCGCAGCATTGACTTGATGGTTAATATCACTATCAGGTGCAAATGCTGTTACAATCACGCATCACCTGCCCAAAAACGATAGCTGGATTTGTGCAAAGGGCTCTGGGGGAAAAGAGTGGAATTCTAGCCATGTTTGCTCAAAGCAAGCCTCGGCATGCTCAATTCCTGTGATAGTTATGGAAAGGCAAAAGTGATGCTGTGCTCCCCAGTTACTGAATCAAATCCTCCTCCCATCACTTGGTCGTGAATCTGTTAACGGGAACAACAGACAAGTTGCTCACAGAGTGTTTGTTCTGATTTGTTTTTAGGGAGGTTAGATGAGGTTGCATCAAAGCCAGCATCATCCCAAACTTTCTGTTATGTACTAGGTTGAATAGGATCCAGAATGCAGCAGTCTGATTGGTCCTAGAACAATAGGGTCCAGAATGCAGCAGTCTGATTGGTCCTAGAACAATAGGATTCTGATTGGTCCACAGGAGCCACCCAATCCAGCTCCAGGTGGAAGTGAATCCGCAACCTGATTGGCCTACAGGTGAATCCTGGAATCAGCCAATCACGCGGGGCCCATTGTGTAAATAATGTATATAAAGCAGACATTCTGGGGGAACTTCCATTCCTCCTCACCACTGTGAGCTGAATAAAGAGCATGAAATCCACACTCGACTCCAAGTATATTTCATTTTCCTAGTGCATTTTCCAATTTCCTTATCACAAAACAAAAAAACCGCATCTTTGGGAGAAGTGGACTTGTAGTACAAGGCCTCCAAATCAGCTGTGCAGGCATCCCTGTACTTAGGTGCAATCAACTTAAATCAACACCAGTTGGGTGAGGGCTGCTGCCCTTGGATGGGCTTTGAGGGGGCTTCTCTGCAGGCTCCACTCACCCTGCAAAGGATCAATCCTGTTCTGCTGCACCATGATGCTGAGCTGCAGCACCAGCTGCGGGGCGCTCTTGAGGAAGGTCTCCAGGAGCCGCAACATGCTGATGTCGGCGCTTTCGAACATCATCCTCCAGTAGAAGTGCCGCCGGCGATGCTCCGACTGCCAGCGGCTCTGGAGACCTAGGTAGAGGGTCCGCAGGTACCTGCGCAGAAGAGAGAGGGGGCATGCAGAAGACAGCAGGTGAAGACTGGAGATCCGAAAGCCTGCGGGGACCAAACTGCAGATTATTGCAATGGGATCAGGAGTCTTATTTCTTGCACCTCTAAAGGGAGCTGCTAGCCTGATGTCCAGGGACACAGAGCGCCACCGCTGCAGCTGGCCGGAAAGTATAGCGCAGTTTGCATCCCAGCAAAGATCAGGTGATCACACTAAGCCAATATGGTTGCATTTGGCCTCGTATAACTGCTGGCTTCTGCTTGGCAGGGGCGTATGAAGGGGGGCGGGGGGCGGTCCACCCCAGGTGCCACCTGGGGGGGTGACAAGATGGCCCACTGCCCCCCCAGCTATAGAGCAACCGAGGGCGTGCTGCGCATACGTTGTCCATACAGGCTGCCGCTTGAGCATCGTCCATTCGGGCACCGCACATGCGCCATCTGTACGGGCATTGCGCATGCGCCGCCAGGAGGTTTGCCCTGCCCCGGGTGCCAGAGAGGTTTCCTCTACCACTGCTGTTTGGTTGCTCAATTCGAGCAAGAAGCTCTGATCCGTCTAGTTGGAGTCCTCCTTGAAAGTCTGCTGCAAAGGTGGGGAACCTGCAACACTCAGGTGTCATTGGACTCCAGCTCCCATCAGCCCCTGCAGTCAACATGGGACAATGGTCAGGGAAGATTGACGTTGTAATCCAGCAAGGACGGGAGGCTCTCAGGTTCCTCACCTGTGCTCTGCCAGGCTGTCTGAGAACCTCCAGCTTGGCTTCTAAGTGGGTGGGGTCCCGCTTCTGCTCAGCTTGGTTCAAATAAATAAGTAAATGCACATCCTGCCATTCCACGGTCACACAAAGCCCTCACAAGATAGCAACAATTTATACTTGGGATAATGATTGCACAATTGTTCATACAGCACCACTATGTGAATCCCATAAGCAAGTAGACTGGGTCCCTGCCCTAGGAGTTTACTAGGAAGAGAAGAGGAAGGGGAAGTGCCCAGGGAACAAAGGGTTAATGTGAGCCAATGCCTTCTCAGGTACTGGAGCTGCATCCTGGTTGAGTTGGATGATTGGGTGGGCTCTGGGGGGAGAGAGAAGTGTGGGATGTGAAACACAAGAGCAGTCAAGTACAACATTCCTAGATTGAACATGTTTACACATGGGGAGGAATGTTTGTCCAGCCAGCAGGAAAACTTCCTGTTTCCTTCTGGGCTGGGACAGACTTCCTCTGCATGTGGCTAGAGGTGGGCGTGGCCTCACCTGTGCAGGTAACAACAAAAGCACAGGGCAGGGCAGCCATCTCTCTCTCTTTGACTACATGCATCAAAGAAGCAACATCTGCTTAGCCAAAGATGCTCTCTGTCTCCTTATGAGATAGTTTCCAGGTGTATGTTACTTTTCTAAGCTAAGTCTGCCTTCTGGGATCCAATTGTGAACAGAATGATGTGTGACTTTTTATACACTTTTTATACTTTTATAGAAGACTGTGTCGTGTCTTATCTTTTATGAGGGGAAAAGGGGGGAATACCAGAACAGTTATTATAGAGGCTTTAGCGAGCCTGAGCAAACGCATCCGCTGTGAGTTTAAAAAGGGGAATGTTACTCTGCTAAATTGCGAACTAGTTATCACAAGTTGGAAAGGCTATAATCAGTATATCCTCTCCTGCATCCCTGAACATTCCCACAAGAAGCGGCACCAACAGAGGTGCCTTATGATGAGACAGAACACTGATTTGTCTAGCTCTGTACTGCTGACACCGGCTCGAACTCCCTGTGGGAGGATTTGCAGACAAAATCACAAAGGCACGATTGCTAGACAATTGCAAACCGGGACAAAGGTAGCCTGCTGTTTCAGAACCTAAATGGAGGGGGCTCTATGACATCATACTTCCAAACCTGGTGGTGGGAAAAAAATACAATGGGTTAATCCCACACACTTTTTCTTATTTGCGATGGTTGAAAACAGTATCTTTGTTCTCCTCCAGAGAGCAATTGCCATTTTGAACTGGACTATGGTTATTTGTAACTTTTTAGGATTATTGCCTGCCTGATTTTCATCACTCTATATGTATATGTATCCTAGCAAGACTTTTGATGTGAGTAAACCTTGTGGTTCTTTTGTGGTGGTGGCGTGAAGGAACTTTGGCTCCTAGGAGTTTCCTCCTATGATTTCCAGTGAGATCTCATGAGCTCGCCCCCAAATCTCACAAGATCTCACCCCAAACTGCCACCACTTCCCACAGCCGCAGCACAACCCAGGTAAAGGATGCTTCAACAGGGGTGACAGAAGGGCAGAGAGACAGTTTCCATTTCTCCTTAAGAAAATCAACAAGCAGGAGTGGTTTTTTCACCATCCCTTTCACTTTTAGAATCATAAAATCATAGAGTTGGAAATGTCCCCAAAGGTCATCTAGCCCAACCCCCTGCGGTGCAGAAATCGTGACTAAAGTTTCCCTGCCAGGTGACCATCTGTTTACAAACCTCCAGTGAAGGAGAGTCCGCCATCTTTAAAAGCCCAAGAGCCATGCCAGGTGAAAGAGGCAGCTCCGATAACTTGTTACCAACAGAGCAGGCTTGTGTCTGTTGGTCATCCTGCACTTCCTTTGCACTGTTGTCTCCTGTCCTCCAGAGGGCACTCATACCTGTTGCAGGGAGATCCTCCCTCAGGCCAGCTGTAGGCGGAAAATTAGTTTGCATGGAGAAGGAAGGATGTCTGTAGAACGTTTGTCTGTCTCCCTCTAGGTCTGCCAGTTCCAGAACCAACCTTCACCCGACTTCTAGTGAAACGCCCATCAAATGGGTGCTGTGATGGGGAGGAGATTTTAGAGACAGCTCATTGCACTGATCAAATGTGCCAGAGAAGGAGGCAGGAACAGCTGGTCTCCCAGAGCCACATGGAGCTGTAGCACTGTACTCCTCGCAGGGCCGGATGACGACAGGATCCTTGGCTCCTGCTGCTGACGACTGTGTCGACCATCTGCCCGTCAATCTGCACTTCGTGTAGGTGTTTGGGGGAGACGTAGTTCTGCTGCTACCCAAAAAAGGCTTTTCTTTTAGGTGCTTATTGCAAATACTGACACACTCGTCCCTGCTTCCACCGTACCTCTGCTGCCACACTTTCCCTGAACCCCATCTTTCTGAAAGGTTCCCCGAACCTGAAAAGGTTCCACAGAGTCAAGTGCAAATATTCTGTCGTCGTCATCACAGTGCTAAAGATTCCAGGCCAGTACAGCAACATGCTCTCTGCAAGCAACATATTGCTCCATCTGCATGTCGCAAGTCACTGTTTGGGGTGCCATGACAGCTGATGGGGTGAACACCATTTCACTTATGTATGGGTTAGGCCCAGGCTATTCTAATGGAAGTGAGAGCTGCACTATAAAGAAGGCTGATCGCCGAAGAATGGATGCTTTTGAATTATGGTGCTGGAGGAGACTCTTGAGAGTCCCATGGACTGCAAGAAGATCAAACCTCTCCATTCTGAAGGAAATCAGCCCTGAGTGCTCACTGGAAGGACAGATCCTGAAGCTGAGGCTCCAAGACTTTGGCCACCTCATGAAAAGAGAAGACTCCCTGGAAAAGACCCTGATGTTGGGAAAGATGGAGGGCACAAGGAGAAGGGGACGACAGAGGACGGGATGGTGGGACAGTGTTCTCGAAGCTACCAGCATGAGTTTGACCAAACTGCAGGAGGCAGTGGAAGACAGGAGTGCCTGGCGTGCTCTGGTCCAGGGGGTCACGAAGAGGCGGACACAACTAAATGACTAAACAACAACAATTCTAGGCTGCATCTGCAGAAGTACAGTGTCCAAGAAAAGCTCACTAAATGCTGCTGAAACCTTCTCCTCCTCTCAGTCTTCTCCTGCTTCTCCCTTTGACCACTCATCACCATCCCACCACCAACCCCCTGGCTCTGAGTTTTCTTCCCTTGGGGGTTCCCCAGCTGCTGCCTTCCACTCCTCTTCCGTGTCCAGCCAGTCCATGACACCTAGTACAGTGGAACCTCGGTTCTCGAACGTCTCTGTTGACGAACGTTTTGGAACCCGAACGCCGGAGGCAGTGGAAGACAGGAGTGCCTGGCGTTCTCTGGTCCAGGGGGTCATGAAGAGTCGGACACGACTAAAGAACAACATTCTAAACAGCAGCATTCTCCTACAAAAAGAAAAAGAGAAGTGAGATTTATACCTGATCCTGGAGCCCAGTGCAGTGCAGGGAGAAAGATCCGAAGGACCGTATTATCCCAAACCTCCCATACAAATCTGCCTGGGCTCTAAGGTCTTTGGGGGAGCACTGTGGTGCAGCAGCAAAAAAAAGCTAATGCTATTCTAGGCTGCACCCACAGAAGTGGGCATCACATATTAGAAAGGATGGGCATCACATATTAGAAAGGATGTTGACAAACTGGAAGATGGGCAGAGGAGGGCAACCAAGCTTTATGAGGAGAAATGCTTGAGGAATTGAGTATGTTTAGCCTAGAAAAATAGGAGACTGAGAGGATATATGATAGCCATCTTCAACTATGAAAAGGATCGTCATGTGGAGGATGGAGAAAGCTTGTTTTCTCCTGCTCTGCAGGGTAGGACCCAAATCAACAGATTCAAGTGACAAGAAAGGAGATTCTGACTAAACACCGGGAAGAAATTTCTGAGAGAGCTGTTTAACAGTGGAAAGGACTATCTTGGTTCTATCCTGGCTTGCAAGTACATATATGCATGATTTCAATTGTCTGTACTTTTTGGCATTTCCCCCCCCCCCCAACCTCATGGTTTATCATCCTCTGTCCCACCCAGACACAGATATTTGTACTGCAGGACAGCACTGAATGCTTTTGATGAAGCAGGCTGTAATTCACAAAGGCTCATTCCATAATAACTTTGAAAGTTTTTAAGGTGCCACTAGAAGACTCTCTCTCTCTCTCTCTCTCTCTCTCTCTCTCTCTCTCTCTCTCTCTCCAAGAAATTAATCAGAATTCTATGCCAGCATAAGAAAAAAGAGGAAGGACTGGGGTGGAGAAGTGTGGGGTGGGCAGATTTTCTAAATTGTCATGATGGACACACAATGGAACATTTCAGACTGCAGGACGGGGGGACGACGGACAGACAAACAAAAGCCGTCAGAAAACTGTAATTAAAAACCAGTGTGGGTTTTGCTCTTGACTTCAGTGAAGCGTGGATTGCAGCACATATGAAGGGGGAGGGGGGCATTTTCAAACAGGTTGAACTTTCTATTTACGCTCCAGCAAGGAACTATTTTCGTCCTGTGAATATTAAACCATGTTTTGATTGAGCTAAGGTACATTTCCAAATGAGAGCACTGGGGGAGATTTTGTTCCAGGGCATGTTTGGAACGGATTCAAGTTTTTTTCCCCCCTGATAGCCTCATCCTCTTAACAGTTTTTCTGCCGGGGAGAGTTGACTTCTCCGTGTTGCTTCACCAGTTTAGCAGGACCCCCGACTCCCCAATTCTTGCCATAAAACACCAAGACTGTACATGAACTAAGAACATAAGAAGGGCCTGCTGGATGAGGCCAATTGCTCATCGAGTCCAGCATTCTGTTCTCACAATGGCCAACCCTGGTGCCTGTGGGAAAGGAGGATCCGAGCAGGATCCGAGCACAAGAGCAACTCTCCCCTCTTGTGGTTTCCATCAGCTGGCATTCAGAAGCATCGCTGCCTCCAACCATAGGTGCCAACTCCCTGGGGCAAAAGCACCCACCACATTCCCCATGAAGGGGCCAGGCACCCACAAATCTTTGGTGCCAGGGCTGTGCACGCTGCATGGCACCCATAGCCCCGGGTACCCACAGTCGTGGGGCCAAGTTGGCACTCCTGCCTCCAACTGTGGTGGTAGAGCATAGGCATCCTGGCTAGTAGCCATCAATAGTCCACTCCTCCTCCATGAATTTATCTAATCCTCTTTTAAAGCCACCCAGAAGGGAGTTCCATAGACTAACAATGGAGTTCCATAGTTTAAGAAGGACTTTACAGTCATATCTCGGGTTACAGCCACTTCAGGTTGTGTTTTTCCAGGTTACGGACCGTTGAAACCTGGAAGTACCGGAACGGGTTACTTCTGGGTTTCGGCGGTTGCACATGCACAGAAGCGCTAAATCGTGCTTTGCACATGCGCGGAAGCGCTGAATCGCAACCCGCGCGTGCACAGATGCAGGTTGCAAACGCTGTGGGTTGCAAACGTACAACCCACATGGATCACGTTCGCAACCCGAGCGTCCACTGTACAGTGGTACCTCGGGTTACAGACGCTTCAGGTTACAGACGCTTCAGGTTACAGACACCGCTAATTCAGAAATAGTACCTCGGGTGAAGAACTTTGCATCAGGATGAGAACAGAAATCGCACGGCGGCAGCGGGAGGCCCCATTAGCTAAAGTGGTGCTTCAGGTTAAGAACAGCTTCAGGTTAAGAATGGACCTCTGGAACGAATTAAGTTCTTAACCTGAGGTACCACCGTATTCCATTCCTCTCCAGTCTGTCCTCTCATAGCTATGCAAGAGAGGCTTTTTAAAGCTTGACCCAAGGTCACTCAACCCAATGGGGTGTTGCGGCCAACAGAGTCCTCATTCCCTCTCTGCGGGGCAATCCCAGCTAGAATTTCCATTCTAGCTCTCCATGCTGGACAGCCAAGGAGCTCCTGGCAAACAGCAGCTCTTGAATTATTCAGTTGACACTAAACTTGTCTGGCTACGAAAAGGAGAGGTGTGGATGAGCAAGGACTTGGTGCAAGGCTGTTATGAAAGGAGGGCTGGGAGCCATGGCTTAGTGGTGGAGGATGAGTCCTGCAAGCAAAAGGCCCAGATTCAATCGCTGATGATGCCTTCAGGTAGGACTCCTGCCAGAAATCCTGAATTTCCACTGCCGGTCAGTGTAGACAATATTGAGTGTGATGCAGGGTTCAAATCCCCACTCAGCAATGAAGCTCACTGGGTGACCTTGGTCCAGTCACCATCTCTCAGCCTGTCCTACCTCACAGGGTCCTTGTGTGTGTGAGATGGGGGGGGGAGGAGAATGACCACCTTGGAAGATAAAGGTAAAGGTACGCCTGACCATTAGGTCCAGTCGTGGCCGACTCTGGGTTGCGGCGCTCATCTCGCTTTATTGGCCGAGGGAGCCGGCGTACAGCTTCAGGGTCATGTGGCCAGCATGACTAAGCCGCTTCTGACGAACCAGAGCAGCGCACGGAAACGCCGTTTACCTTCCCGCCAGAGTGGTACCTATTTATCTACTTGCACTTTGACATGCTTTTGAACTGCTAGGTTGGCAGGAGCTAGGACTGAGCAACGGGAGCTCACCCCATCACGGGGATTCGAACCTCCGACCTTCTGATCGGCAAGCCCCAGGCTCTGTGGTTTAACCCACAGCAAGGTGATATAGTAGAATATATAAGGTGATATATATAGAAGTAGAGACATCACCTTGCCAACAAAGGTTCGTATGGTTAAAGCTATGGTTTTCCCAGTAGTGATGTATGGAAGTGAGAGCTGGACCATAAAGAAGGCTGATCGCTGAAGAATGGATGCTTTTGAATTCTGGTGCTGGAGGAGACTCTTGTGAGTCCCATGGACTGCAAGAAGATCAAACGCATCCATTCTTAAGGAAATCAGCCCTGAGTGCTCACTGGAAGGACAGATCGTGAAGCTGAGGCTCCTGTACTTTGGCCACCTCATGAGAAGAGAAGACTCCCTGGAAAAGACCCTGATGTTGGGAAAGATGGAGGGCAGAAGGAGAAGGGGACAGAGGACGAGATGGTTGGATAGTGTTTTCGAGGTTACCAGCATGAGTTTGACCAAACTGCGGGAGGCAGTAGAAGACAGGAGGGCCTGGCGTTCTCTGGTCCATGGGGTCACAAAGAGGCGGACACGACTAAACGACTAAACAACAACAACAACAAAGGTGATATATAAATGCAACCAACCAACCAAACAACATGGCAGCTTCCTTGGAATCTATGCCCTGGGTCTTTTGGGTCTCTTGCCTAAATCCTGTTGTCAGTGACTCTCTCTCTGTGTGAGAGCCAATTGCTAGCAGCACACACCAGCTGTGCAATGAAAACACCTCTTCTTCTTCTTTTAAACTCTTCAGCAAAGGCAAGTGCGCTGCTGAGCTGTCGTTGTCGTGTGCTATGCAGCGCTAAAACCACAAGTGCATGGGAAAAGCAGTGGTGGTGGCCTGGATTGCCCTCTGCTTTAAGTTATTTTTATTATCAGAAAAGAAAGGCCACCACTGGCCACCTTGTCTCAGAGTAAAATAATAAAAAAACAAAACCCTTCCACCACTTGCTCAGTCTCAGTGAGCACCCGATTTGTTGTGACTTTAATTTAATTAGGGGGAGGGGTAATGATGCAATATCCACAAACGGAGGGCAAATGAAGAGAAATTGATTGCGGAGCAGGATCCAGATCGTCTGCGTGGGGAATTAATTGGGAGTAATGGTTAAATAAATTGAAGTGATTCTGCGTGATCTGGGAAGCGGTGCAAATGAATCGGAAAATGTATCTAGTGTGATTTGGAGGGGGAATCAATGTGTTTGCACACCGTGAAATGTAAATTCTACCGATTCTTCGTAAATTTGCACATATGCATATAAATTTGAATGCCTCTGGCCTGGGAACTTTTAGCTACCCACCAAAGCCACTAGGAACCCAGTCCTATGCTTGCACAGTCCAGCATCACATAATACAGTGGTACCTCAGGTTAAGAACTTAATTTGTTCTGGAGGTGCGTTCTTAACCTGAAACTGTTCTTAACCTGAAGTAGCACTTTAGCTAATGTGGCCTCCTGCTGCCGCAGCAACACCGCCATCTGATTTCTGTTCTCATCCTGAAGCAAAGTTCTTAACCCGAGGTACTATTTCTGGGTTAGCGGAGTCTGTAACCTGAAGCATCTGTAACCCAAGGTACCATTGTACATACAAACAGTCTCTCTCTCTCTCTCTCTCTCTCCCTCTCTTTCTCGGTGTAAGGAAGGTTCCAGGTTGTAGTAGTAGTAGTAGTAGTAGTAGTAGTAGTAGTAGTAGTAATAATAATAATAATAATATATTATTTGAACCCCGCCCATCTGGCCGGGCCTCCCCAGCCACTCTGGGCGGCCTCCAACAAAATATTAAAATACAGTAATGCATCAAACATTAAAAGCTTCCCTAAACAGAGCTGCCTTCAGATGTCTTCTAAAAGTCTGGTAGTTGTGTATCTCTTTGACATCTGCTGGGAGGGTGTTCCACAGGGCGGGTGCCACCACCAAGAAGGCCCTCTGCCTGGTTCCCTGTAACTTGGCTTCTCGCAGCGAGGGAACCGCCAGAAGGCCCTCGGCGCTGGACCTCAGTGTCCGGGTAGAACGATGGGGGAGGAGACGCTCCTTCAGGTATATTGGACCGAGGCCGAAGCCATCGATCGATCGCCCTCTCCTCCTTCATGAGTTTGTCTTCTCTTTTAAAGCCATCCAGGTTGGTGGCCTTCACTGCCTCTTGGGAGAGCGAGCTGAATTGTTTCACTCTGCACTTTGTGAAGCAGAGAGAGAGGGGGAGGAGGAGGAGGAAGAGAGGGAAAGAGAGCCTTGTTTCCTGTGCCCCTTCTGTACCAAACGGGATTCCTGCCTTTGTGGAAGGGGAGAGATGATGACTGCGAAAGCAGAAGGATTAATCAAGAGGTACAGGGGCTATAAAGCTCCCTCCTGACCTAGTAAACCTGTCACCCAAATGGATGGCTTTTATATCGGATCCATAAAACGCTCCCGGTCGACTCCATTAGCCACCGAGGGCCAGGAGAAAAACCTTATTCCAGCACTTTCGCCCCATACATCAGCTCTAAAGAGGGCTGCAGGAGCTTGTCAGCCCCACAGCTCCAAGACACCAAGGGGGCCTGCCAAACGGCCTTCTCCGCAAGAGGGTCTGGATGCCTCCGGCAAGACAGGAGTCAGCCGGGATCATTTTCCCGCCTGCCACCATAAGTCAAGGCTCCTTAGTCGGTGTGACTTGGGGGTGGTAAGCCTGACTCGCTCGATGGAAGGCTTGAATGGAGTCTGAGACAGTCTTCAGTGAGGCTTGTTGTGGAAGGCACCAGGGGATGGACAGATAGCACCCCCCAGGGACTGGGAACGTGGTCTGTCTGTCACTGGACAAAAGGGGAATCTTTGGACCTGACCATCTGTTCGTGACAAGGATCCTATGTCCCGCCACTTTTTATATATATATAAATTTTATTTTCAATGCAAAATTACAACAAAAATTACAAACATTGAATCCAAAATAAAACTATACAAACAAGAAGGAAAAACAGAACACAAAAGAAAGAAAACAAAAAAAACACAGAAAAGCACACATCTACCTTTACCATAGGTAAAGGTAAAGGGACCCCTGATCGTTAGGTCCAGTTGTGGCCGACTCTGGGGTTGCGGCACTCATCTCGCTTTATTGGCCGAGGGAGCCGGCATACAGCTTCCGGGTCATGTGGCCAGCATGACTAAGCCGCTTCTGGCGAACCAGAGCAGCGCACGGAAACGCCGTTTCCCTTCCCGCCGGAAGTATTTATCTACTTGCACTTGGGCGTGCTTTCAAACTGCTAGGTGGGCAGGAGCTGGGACCGAGCAACGGGAGCTCACCCCGTCGCAGGGATTCGAACCACCAACCTTCTGATCGGCAAATCCTAGGCTCTGTGGTTTAACCCACAGCGCCACCCGCGTCCCTTAAATAAAACCATATCTTCCTTCTAATCTAGTCATTACATACATATACACATATTGACTTCCTTCCTTTGTTCTAAGACCTCAAAAATTTTACTCTTTCTAAATTGTTGTGTCTAATGTAGATTAGATTTATACTTTTTACACCATTTTTCTTTTTCTTTAACCCTGCAAAGCATCATTCATTACATATCGATATGCTTACTCCAGAACAATGTTTTTTCATATACTCTTTAGCACATCCCCATTTTTACTAATTTCTGGTCCGATTGTCCCCTTATAAATGCTGTGAGTCTTGCCAGATTTATATATTCATATATTCTCTTTTGTTGTTGTTATTGTTTAGTCGTGTCCGCCTCTTTGTGACCCCCTGGACCAGAGCACGCCAGGCACTCCTGTCTTCCACTGCCTCCCGCAGTTTGGTCAAACTCATGCTGGTAGCTTCAAGAACACTGTCCAACCATCTCGTCCTCTGTCGTCCCCTTCTCCTTGTGCCCTCCATCTTTCCCAACATCAGGGTCTTTTCCAGGGAGTCTTCTCTTCTCATGAGGTGGCCAAAGTATTGGAGCCTCAGCTTCAGGATCTGTCCTTCCAGTGAGCACTCAGGGCTGATTTCCTTCAGAATGGATCGGTTTGATCTTCTTGCAGTCCATGGGACTCTCAAGAGTCTCCTCCGGCACCAGAATTCAAAAGCATCCATTATTTGGCGATCAGCCTTCTTTATGGTCCAGCTCTCACTTCCATACACCACTACTGGGAAAACCATAGCTTTAACTATACGGACCTTTGTTGGCAAGGTGATGTTTTTTAAGATGCAGTCTAGGTTTGTCATATTCGCTTTTAATGTAACATAAGAACATCAGAAGACTGCAGTGCCTGGAGACAGGCAGGTTGTGCATCCATAGCAGTGACCTGAGGAGGCCTGACCATTGGAATGACCACAGAGAAAAGAAACGCCAAAGTGCATCTGCATCAGAACAACTGGACACCTTCATCTGCCCCAGCTGCAACAAAACATATCTCTCCCCTATTGGTCTCTACAGTCCAGGCACAACAGCTTGTCCCCACGATTGAGGAGGAGAGTCTCACACATGACTCTCATGCAATTTGTGTGGCATGTGCATTTAAAAACCTGTTTTTTAAATGTCGCGAGGGATTGACTGATGGTTTTATGCTACTTTCTTATTTTAGTTTTTAATTCATCTGTTTGTTTTGAGCGTTCAATAAACATTGTATTTATTACTTGCTATAAGCTGCCTTGTGAGGCTTATACCATAAAAGGTGGGATATAAGTACCTTAAATAAGCAGACAGATCCCAAGCATGACAAATCCCCTCCGCCAGAGTTATCCTCGAGGGAAATTAAGTAGCAATTATGCATATAAATTGCTGCGTGTTTATGCAGCAATTTTACACGCATGGAGGGTTGTCGCACACAACAATCTACATGTGGGATTCATCTCACACACGACTAAAGTTTGGTTTTGGCTGCATTGGGCTGACCAACACATTTTTGTTTTACTCAGACTAGGGCTTGCCGATCAGAAGGTCGGCGGTTCGAATCCCCGCGACGGGGTGAGCTCCCGTTGCTCAGTCCCTGCTCCTGCCAACCTAGCAGTTCAAAAGCACGTCAAAGTGCAAGTAGATAAATAGGTACCACTCTGGCGGGAAGGTAAACGGCGTTTCCGTGTGCTGCTCTGGTTTCGCCAGAAGCAGCTTAGTCATGCTGGCCACATGACCCGGTAAAAATGTCTGCGGACAAATGCCAGCTCCCTCGGCCAGTAAAACGAGATGAGCGCCGCAATCCCAGAGTCATTTGTGACTGGACTTAACTTTCAGGGGTCCTTTACTTTTTTTATGGCATAAGCACAGATCTGCAGCCCTACCAGAGAGTAAGTGATACTTTCTTCCAAGAAAGCAGGCACAAACTTGAGTTGCAAATTTTAATCTGTAAAGATGCATATCGTAATCTGCGTATCCAAAAGGATCAAAGAAACAAGGCGATAAACAGAGAGGCTTAATTTGCTATTAGTTGTTTTTGTGTGTGTGTGCCTGTTAGGAACTAGAACTGAAATAAGAACTAGAGGAGGAAGGCTTGAAGGAAAGCTATCTGCCATTGTTGTACCAGTCATCTCCTCCCATACAACTAATTAAATACAGGGATTTATATCCCACCCTTCATATACATTCTCAGGGTGTCCCAGGAACAATGAAAACACTAGAATAGATTAAAAGAATCTTTAAAAAAAAAAACCCTGTAAATATCTCATGGCGACAAAACTGCTTAGATTAAAAGGAGTAACAGGCTAAAAATATCTTCACATGGCACCCGAGTAGCAACCAGGTAAGGTGTCAGACAGGCCTCTCTGCCGGAGAGCATTTCACCTGCAGGGGTGCCACCACAGATGAGGCCATGTTCCTAGTATAACAGCTGCTGCTGCTACATTTTTAAAGACTGGTTTCCCCCTGTCCTCAGGATGGTGTAGTGACCTGACTTTTTTCTCTGGTTCATGAGAGCGGACTTGTCTTGCTTGTGTTGCACTGCATTGTGGGAAACAGGCCCCCTGTAACCTCGAAATCACTCGTGACTCTGGGAACCTAAGAGCTGACATCCTGGCTTCAGAAATAACTGACCCCCCCCAATAAGAAAGGGCACAAAATCCATCATTTTCTCCCCCTTTAAGAATGCGTCTTCTTCAAGCAGAGGTACGAATTGATGATCTAATGATTGACATGGTAAAAAAATGCCTGTTCTCCCACCATTCTCCCATGGGTGAACATATTTTGCACCTTTCACAGGAGAAAGAGGGGAGGTCTCGGAAGACCCCAAATCACCTATATTACCTTTCAAACAAATCCTTTCGAACTCCTCTTGGTCCATTTCCACTCATATTTTATATTGGAACCTACGAGATCCCAAAGCACATTTAAGGTGGAGTTTCGGAACAGGTACACTCTGCTCCAACAGAGCTCTACCCACTCTACATCACTGTCAAGGATCATAGAACTGGAGGGTATCAGGTTGGCAAAGGGTGATAGAAGCAGAATCTATGTCAGGAATGCTAAAAAAAAGACTTGTGTTATTGATGGAAATTATATCCCGCCTTTCCCCCTCCAACAAGCTCAAGGGGGGCGTATGGTTCTCTTCCCATTTAATCTGCAAAACAACCCAATGAGATTGGTTAGGCTGAAAGGCTGCGACTGGCCCTCAAGGTCACACCCAGTGAGTTGGGATTTGAACCCTGACCTCCCAGCTCCTAGCCCAACACTCTAACCATTATACCACACTGCCTTTCACTGTACTGCTAGGTCCTTTTCTCTTTCCTGACAATCAACTACCAGTACTTTCCATTTTGACTCCTGAGCATCTGATAGAAAAATGGTCCTTGCATGTCCTTGCATGACATCTCACCCAGAAGATACATCTCAGCAACAGAAGAGCCCCATAGCAGCTGGGGAATGTGGAGTGGAAAGGGGAGGCAGCAAAAGGCAGAGAGGGGGAGCCTCCCCCCTAGAGTCAGGGCACAGAAAAGGACCGGCAAGGCAGGTTCAAAACCGCCGCAGGGTCAAGAGCGGCCGAGGCAGCCTGCAAGCCCTGCTCTTGAGCTGTCAGCCGGTGCTCTGGACGGCTGCATTACCAAGGACACTGACATGTGACAGACACTGTTAATCCCAGACTTCAAATATTCAGAGAGAAAAGGTTGGGGGGAGGAGGAGAGAGAGATTGAGGATTTAATGGGCTTTGGACAGTTTCCCAGGCATTCAAATATGTCCAGAACGCTGCAGCGGCTCAATGCTCTAGGAAGCAGCTGGATGAGATGCGCCAAGGGCATGCCCGTCGCCACCAAGGAAGATGCCAAGCTCAACAGCTGCTTTTCAAGGCACAGGTTACGTTGGGGAAGCAACAGAGGTAATGACTTGGGGAGCAGGCAGCCTCCCTCCATCCCAGGCGGGCCTTCTGGTCTGCAAGGGGGTCACCTGGAGCTGGCGCTGAGTCCTATCAAGGCCGAGCCCCCTTTTAAGCTCCCCATCTCAGCCCCATAACGGCAAGAATCCCCACAACGGCAGGAAGGACCTCTGCTACCAAACCTCAGACGAAGAGGTGGCTTGTTCCTGCAAGCCTGCAAAGTTCAGACCAGACAGGACTTTCCAGGCATTTGTCATCCCTTTGATTTGGGCTCAGTAGCTAACCTTGAGAGTCCCATGGACTGCAAGAAGATCAAACCTCTCCATTCTGAAGGAAATCAGCCCTGAGTGCTCACTGGAAGGACAGATCCTGAAGCTGAGGCTCCAAGACTTTGGCTACCTCATGAGAAGAGAAGACTCCCTGGAAAAGACCCTGATGTTGGGAAAGATGGAGGGCACAAGGAGAAGGGGACGACAGAGGAGGAGATGGTGGGACAGTGTTCTCGAAGCTACCAGCATGAGTTTGACCAAACTGCGGGAGGCAGTGGAAGACAGGAGTGCCTGGCGTGCTCTGGTCCATGGGGTCACAAAGAGTCGGACACGACTAAACGACCAAACAACAACAAAGCTAACTGGAAGTCAGTGCTAAGGAGCAAAATATCTGCACCTTGACCTTTCCTTCAGCAGGAACTCGCCGGAACTCAGTTCTGGGACCTCTCAGGTGGGTGCCATTGCTATTACAAGAGAACAAGTGAGACATTCATGGTGAATTCCAGCACCTCTTTTCCCAGAAAAATAGCACTGCCTGTAACATGCACTCTGCAGCCTGCTCTAGCTAAGAGGGAGGCTGCAGCATAATGAACAATATGCCATGAACAGTCTTCAAGGGCTGCCCTGTGTAGAGGTCAAGGTGGTAATCTAACCATGAGGTCAGGGATACATAAAAGACAGAGGCAATGGGAGCTGCCGCAGCTCCGGCATGATTCCCAATTTCTGTTGGTGGCAGATCTTTGTAGAGTCTACCACCTCTTGAAGGAGTCCGTGCCTTTGTCAAACAGTTCTTGCCGTCAGAAAGTTCTTCCTGATGTTTAGTCGGAATCTCATTTCTTGTAACTTGAAGCCATTGGTTTCGGTCCTCTCCTTCGGATCAGCAGAAAACAAGTTTGCTGCATATTCCACATGACAACCCTTTAGATATTTGAAGATGGCTATCATTATCTTAAAAAGCAGAGACATCACCTTGCCGACAAAAGGTCCGTATAGTAAAAGCTATGGTTTTCCCAGTAGTGGTGTATGGAAGTGAGAGCTGGACCATAAAGAAGGCTGATCGCCAAAGAATGGATGCTTTTGAATTCTGGTGCTAGAGGAGACTCTTGAGAGTCCCATGGACTGCAAGAAGATCCAACCTCTCCATTCTGAAGGAAATCAGCCCTGAGTGCTGACTGGAAGGACAGATCCCGAAGCTGAGGCTCCAAGATTTTGGCCAACTCATGAGAAGAGAAGACTCCCTGGAAAAGACCCTGATGTTGGGAAAGATGGAGGACACAAGGAGAAGGGGATGACAGAGGAGGAGATGGTTGGATAGTGTTCTTGAAGCTACCAGCATGAGTCTGACCAAACTGCAGTGGAGGACAGGAGTGCCTGGCGTGCTCTGGTCCAGGGGGTCACAAAGAGTCGGACACGACTAAACGACTAAACAACAACAACAACATAATTATCTCCTCCCAGCCTCCTCTTCTCCAGGCTAAACATCCCCAACTCCCTCAACTGCTCCTCATCAGGCTTGGTTTCCAGATGCTTGATCATCTTGGTCGCCCTCCTCTGCACACCTTCCAGGTTATCAGTATCCTTCTTAAATTGTGCTGCCCAGAACTGGACACAGGCCTCCAGGTGGGGTCTGATTGCTTACTGCTTAATTGGAACAAATGTCAATCCACAGAAAACCAAAAGGAAAATTTGTCCCCCTTCTGAACCAGTCCTAAAATAGCTCCTGAACAGGCTTTGCTTTCCCAGGAACTGTGTTGTGGATGGTCCACTCAAACTTCTTTTGTTCCTTTGCTTACCTACCCCTGCATAATAATTTTCCCAGTTGGCTCTCCAGCTCCAAGCAGTGCACTTCCGGCTTTCTCTGTGTGCTATTCTGCTTTCTTCTGTTTGGCACTCGTATAAAAATTACAATTCAACGATATAGGAGCTAAATGTGTGTGTGTGTGTCACTCATTTGTTTTGATTGGTTGTGATGGCTCCAATCACAGCTTTATTTTCTGCCTTTAATAATACGCGTTGGAAAGGTCCCAGCTCCTTTAGTATTTGTCAAACGATTGTCTGTTCATCCAGTTTTCTGATTATCCGGTTTTCTGATTCTCTGGCTCCCTGTCTTGAGTGGGCAGGACTGAAGGTGGAGACAGCAAGAAAAGTGCTGTCCTATTGATTATAGGAGGAACGAACAGGAAAACATGGCCTGGAAAACCCAGGAACAAATTGAAAAAGAAGAGGCATGGCCTTAAGGGAAACTATGACACTGGGCTCTGATCTGCAGAGCCGTATAATGGCATGTGCTAACTGCAGAGTACCTAACGGAAGCAGAAGACATCAAGAAGAGGTGGCAAGAATACACAGAGGAATTATACCAGAAAGATATGGATGGCTTGTAGTGTGGTTGCTGACCTTGAGCCAGACATCCTGGAGAGTGAAGTCAAATGGGCCTTAGAAAGCACTGCAAGCTATGGTTTTCCCAGTAGTGATGTATGGAATCAGAAAGAGACAGACTTAATATTAGTAAAGAAGGTAAAATACCTGGGGGTGAATATGACTTCTAAGAATGCGAATTTATTCAAAGACAATTATGAGAAATGTTGGTCAGAAGTGAAGAAAGACTTAGAAATTTGGTCGAATCTGAAGCTTTCCTTGCTTGGTCGAATTGCTGTTATCAAGATGAATGTATTGCCGAGAATGTTGTTTTTGTTTCAATCATTGCAAATTATTGACAAGATGGATTGTTTCAAGAGGTGGCAAAGAGATATCTCTAGATTTGTCTGGCAGGGCAAAAAGCCCAGAATAAAATTTAAGATACTTACTGATGCTAAAGACAGAGGGGGGTTTGCCCTGCCGGACCTTAAACTTTATTATGAATCAGCAGCTTTTTGCTGGTTGAAGGAATGGCTGCTTCTTGAGAATACTGACATCTTAGATCTTGAAGGTTATGACAATGTATTCGGGTGGCATGCATACTTGTGGTATGGCAAGGTTAAAGCACATAAGGCATTTAAAAACCATATTGTCAGGAAAGCACTGTTCAACGTTTGGATAAGATATAAAGACTTTCTGGAGAGTAAAACCCCTAGGTGGTTATCACCTATGGAAGCGAAAGCTATGAAAAAACTTAATATGGAGGCCAAATGGCCAAAATATTGGGAAATCTTAGAACAGGAAGGTGACAAGTTGAAATTGCAGAGTTATGAGAAGCGTAAAGGGAAGGTGCGAGACTGGTTACATTATTTTCAAATAAGAGAGGTTTATAACCAAGATAAAAAAATTGGTTTCCAGGTGGAAAAATCAAAATTAGAAACAGAATTGTTAGAACCCAATGCTAAGATATTATCAAGAATGTACAATTTGCTGTTGATATGGAGTACTGAGGAAGAAACAGTAAAATCTGCTATGATTAAATGGGCACAAGATATAGGACACAATATTATGTTTGCTGACTGGGAGCAGTTGTGGACCACTGGGATTAAATTTACGGCATGTAATGCCCTAAGAGAGAATATTATGAAAATGATGTACAGGTGGTACATGACCCCAGTCAAGCTTGCAAAAATTTACCATTTGCCCGATAATAAATGTTGGAAATGTAAAGAAACTGAAGGTACATTCTTTCACCTTTGGTGGACGTGCCCAAGGATTAAGGCTTTCTGGGAGATGATTTATAATGAAATGAAAAAGGTATTTAAATACACTTTCCTGAAGAAACCAGAGGCCTTTCTCCTGGGCATAGTTGGCCAATTGGTGTCAAAGAAGGATAGAACTTTCTTTATGTATGCTACAGCAGCAGCAAGAATACTCATCGCAAAGCATTGGAAGACACAAGACTTACCCACTCTGGAAGAATGGCAGATGCAAGTAATCGACTATATGGAAATGGCTGAAATGACTGGCAGAATCTGAGATCAGGGAGAAGAGTCGGTGGAGGAAGATTGGAGGAAATTTAAATTTTATTTACAGAAACATTGTAAAATGTATGAATGCTGATGACATTGAAATGAAATGAAGGGGTTCTAGCAACAAGATATAATGTAAGACTGGATTGATGACAGATAAAAATTTGAAATTATAATTTGGGAGGTAAAACAATTAAGGATAAAGTAATAGGATATGAATTTGCTGAACCAATTTTCAAAAAGGGATACAAAAAAGGGAGGCGTGAGGAAGTCAGGAAAATAAGTTAACCAAAGATGAGCAATTAAAAAAGAGGGATTTGTGTTTTTCTTTTTTGTGCGCTTATTAGTTTTTTCTGGTTTTTTTCCTCTTTCCCCTGTTAGGTTAAATGTTTGTATTTTTGTACTGTGTAATTTTGTATTGTTGTGTTTTATATTTTTCTTGTGTTTTTATTGTTCTCTGTTTGTTGTTTTGGATTTTCTTTATTGTTAAATTCAATAAAATATTATTACAAAAAAAAACAAAAACAAAAAAACAGTAGTGATGTATGGAAGTGAGAGCTGGACCATAAAGAAGGCTGATCGCCAAAGAATTGATGCTTTTGAATTCTGGTGCTGGAGGAGACTCTGGAGAGTCCCATGGACTGCAAGAATATCAAACCTCTCCATTCTGAAGGAAATCAGCCCTGAGTGCTCACTGGAAGGACAGATCCTGAAGCTGAGGCTCCAAGACTTTGGCCACCTCATGAGAAGAGAAGACTCCCTGGAAAAGACCCTAATGTTGGGAAAGATGGAGGGCACAAGGAGAAGGGGACGACAGAGGACGAGATGGTTGGATAGTGTTCTCGAAGCTACCAGCATGAGTTTGACCAAACTGCGGGAGGCAGTGGAAGACAGGGGTGCCTGGCGTGCTCTGGTCCAGGGGGTCACGAAGAGTCGGACAAGACTAAACGACTAAACAACAATAACAACAACAGCAACAACAACTGCAGAGTATTCTGTGCAAACTCTGCCAGATATTTCTCCCTCTCCAGCTCTTTCTCACACACGACTCCAGCCTTTTCTTCCGGCTTCAGAATGGCTTTTAGCAAGAGATTCGTGCAGCAAGCGAAAGGTGTTTTCTTCCCAAGCACAAAAGGGACGCCTTGCAAGCAGCCCATAATAACCCCTTTGACTTCCCCCTCCCCGCTTTAATAAGCCAACTTTCAGTCCCACCCCTTTCTCTCTTTTCCTGAGATGGTTTCAAGTTTCTCCTGCTGTGAGTCGCGAAAGGGCCCAGCGAGTGTTGACAAGTGAACAGGGCCCGTCTTGTCAGCAAATAATGTGATTTTAATAGTCACATTTCCAGCGTCATTATGTCCCAATTACTGCCATGTGGAGGTCTGGAAACCCAGTGGCCAGTTTCTCTGGCTTCAGCAGATAGGTTGTAGCAGGTGAGGGAACCAACTCTTAAGATTTAATACAGAGTTTGGCTCAAGCTTCTAAATTTAGCAGCTGGCGTAACCTGCAGCTTCATGTGACCTTTCAATGCCCAAGCTATGCCCTGGAGCATGTGAAATATTAATAAAGAGCCTGGAATCATGCACAGAGCACATCTTCCTAACCACAGGCAGCCTCTCCTATCTAGGCCAATTCCAGACTGTTGTGATTTTCGGGTAGCATTTGTTGAGGTTTTTTGTTTGGAAAAGCTGAAAGTTTTCCAGCTTTTTTTGGATTGATCCAGGACAAAATGCCGCCTTCCGGAAAATTCTCCCTGGATGTTAATTCCGCCTTTGGAATCCCGGTAATGTCTGGGAAAATCTGGACGTATGGCAGCCCTCGATTCGGTCACTTGTGGACAGGAGTTGTTGGTTCAAAAAATCTGGTGGGCATCAGGTTGGAGAATACTGAGCTAAGATCACCGAGACTGCAGTGAGAGTCCAAATCGCACAGAAATGTTTTTTTAAAGGTGATGCTGCTCAGGTCTGGAGTGGATCAGGCTGAGTCTCAACTTATAAACGCCATCTCCAACTTCTTGAAAGATTTCATCAACAGTGTCTTGGAAAAATCTTACACATCACTTGGGAAGACATGCAAACTAATATCAGTGTACTGGATGAAGCAAAGATCACCAGCCCTTGAGATATTTGAAGATGGCTGTCATATCACCACTCAGGGGAGAGTGGAAAGGGCCTGTAGCCTTATTGGAGTTCACTGATTGGGTCTACGTTGCTCCGGGACAGGAGGAAGGAAGTCAAATGACACCGAGGTTGATTCCAAGAAAGAGTTTATTCTGCTCTCCGGATAGCAGAAGGCACTTGCGTGGTGAGTCAACAGCAAGTCCAAAGAAATGAGGTTTCATGCAATATATATATCCTCCAGGCACCCTCTCCCTCCTTCCCCAGGAATCCAACCACGTCAGCCTATGTACGCAGGTTGACATCACATATGTTCTTGCTTTGGTATTCTTAACCATAAAAGGGAATTCCTTCCTGTACTTCTGACCATAAAAGGATCTTCCTCTTCCTACTCTTATCTTGGAGGAAGAGGTCATCATCTCCGAGAACACGCTTCTGGTGTTGTTCCTGGACGTAGGTCTGTGCGTCTTTTGTGGTCAGGACATAAGATAAGGCACTGACGTGTCTTCTCTGTTCTACTGGTGCAGTCAGGGTCATCCCTGCTGTCACAAACTGATAAAGGAGAGGGCTCTGAGCACAGCCGGGTTTTTGTTTATACATTGACTCAGAGCTCAAGTTAATGGATTTTTTTTAAAAAAAGATATTTATTAAAATTTTCCATGGTAATACATTAAAAAATCAAAAAAGAAGAAACAAAAAAGTTTAAAAACACATAGAATTCACAATCCTTATTTTCAATAACATATTTCCCTGACTTCCCCACACCTCCCCCTCTTGTATTCCAATTCAAATTGTTGGTTCAACAAGTTCTTGTCCCTAATTTTTAACCTTTTTCTATTTTATATTTAGTTCATTTTGAAAAACCAATTTTGCCTTATAAACATCAATGATTATACATCAGTGCTTATTCTTAAAACCTTTTTCTAAAGTTGGCCTAAATTCCCTTCCACGATTTCCTCAATTCTCATACAAATAACAAAACAAAGTAAAAGCAAAACAGATTATAATTACACACCCTTTGGATTCCCAAACTCCACCCCCCCTTTCCCGGTTCCAATCCCCAACAAGCGTCCATCAGTCAATCTACTATCAGCCTGGAGACCTCACGTCCGAGGCTCTTAATTCTCTCTCAATTTCTCTCTGCCGGTTTTTTTGATAGTCCTTGGTATTAAGCACCAAATCTCGGAGAAGCTCTAGTCCAATAGGGTCCATGTTTCTTCCAGCCAGACCTCCATACTTAAAAGTGGAGCCTGAATCTTGTTTCTTACTCCTTTCAAATCCAAATGTCTCCAAAGCTCCAACTTCCACCTTAATCAAATTTGTAATCCTTGGGTCTTCAGATCTCCACATAAGGAGATCTCTCCATTCTTCAGTCTCCAATTCAGACCAAATTTTCACCATCAAGTTCTTATTTTCCTTTGTAGCCATCATGTCAGGCCTCTGGCTCTCCTTTATCATCTGCAAAGTTACAGCTCCTTCTTCCTTTTCCTCAGGAACAACATATATCTCTTTCTTCACACTCTCAAAACTCTCAAGTTTCTCTTCTTGTCCAGCTGCATGGGCTTCCTGAGTCAATTCCTTATCAAATTCAATGGATTTGTTTACTGTTAAGTCCAGAGTTGCAACATTTGTAGCCAAAACATCAATTTGGCCTTGTAACTTTCCCAAGAGAACAAAGACTCTGTCCAATTTAGCTTGAATTTTCCCTCCTTCAGCCATTCTTGTAATGTCCCAAAACCCCCTCTAGAGGGATTTTGGTTACTTAGTATTCTTTCCGGTTCAAATCCAAAAATCAAATTAGTTTGTATCAGTTCTTCCTTATTTTCAACAAAGTATAGTCAAATTGTAACAAATATAGCCAGCAGAAGCAGCAGAAACAAAGTTCTCTCTTTCCGTCTTGACAGCTAATTTGACAGCTGTCAAACTCTTCAATACCTTCAACAGGCTCTCTCGCGGATCACTCCCGGGTCCAGGGGGGTGGCACTTCAGCTCCCAAAATTAGCTCTTATCCTCCAGTAAGGTTTCTTCTAGTGCCAAATCGTGAAATTAATGTCTTTTGCCCAATAATAAAAGAAAAAATTCTCTCGACCTTAGTTAGCAGGTCCTTGCTTTAGGTTGTTTACAAGATGGGGAGGCGGACTTCCTGTTTGCGCCTTCCCCGATCGTGCCTAATTCACAAAAGAAAAATTTCCTTAGAAATCCAATTTCCGTAGTACTCACGGGTTATTATTTTAAAGTCCAAATCACAAGAAGAAGTCAGCGCTCTCCGGCCATGGCAGCGCGGCTTCACTCCGCAGGAGAAGCAGTCGACTCTCAGCACCGCGCCGCTCACCCCATCCCCCGTTCCGAAGCCTTTAAAAAGGCTCCTTCGCAGGTCGGGGGGGCACAAATGGTGCCCGCCGAGTCACCAAGTTCACAGGCTTCACCGCCTGTGATTTTTAGGGGTCCCCGCGTCGCCGCAGCGGTAAGACCCTGATCCTGTGGAGCCGATTCCCTCCAGAGCTCGGAGGGAATCCGCCATTAGCTGCTGGCGCTAACCCGGAAGTCAAGTTAATGGATTTTAGCTAAGGAAAAATAGAGATTTTGGTGCAGTTTGAAACTGCCTACACACTTTTGGGTTTGGGAAACCCATTCCTTCATGTATACAAAGCCCATTTTGTGAAAGCGCAAGGATTCGGCCCTGGCTCCCATACTACTTCATAAGTGCCTATTCAGATAATAAATGTTGCCGAGTCAGCTCATGAGTCACGGCTATTCAGTAAGAAGGACAACAATGTCTGAATGAAACATTCTTAAGAGTGGACTTTTTTTATTTAAAAAAGGGGGAATGGTCCCTTTGTCGACACAGCTGCTTTCAGAAGCCAGCGCAAGTTCGGTTCTTGCAGATTAAGTGGACCCAGTGATAAAGCAGGTGGTGGAAAGAGTCTTAAAAATGGGATAGGTTTGCATTGTGTGTGTGCATGCAGAACAGGGACACACTTTCCAGACAGAAGGTTATCTACCTAACTCTTCCTGGATCTATGTTGTATTACTTTCTATATCCCTTGTAAAAAGGTCTTTGATGCGTGGTCTGTTGGTAAATAGCATTGGTCAGTAAAAGCCTTTGATGTATGGCCGCTCGTAGCTGAACCTGTACTGGCCCTAACGACACAGATCTATAAAATATCCAGTTTGGGGGCACTGCAGTCAGAAGTTCAACACAGACTGTTGGCCGCAGTGTTGTGCATCGAAGGCTACCTGGGGGTGACTTCACCACTTCTCCAGGGCGACTCAGTGGCAGATTGAAGCGCTGCTTGGTAATGTACAGGTGAAACTCGGAAAATTAGAATATCGTGGAAAAGTTCATTTATTTCAGTAATTCAACTTAAAAGGTGAAACTAATATATGAGATAGACTCATGACATGCAAAGCAAGATATGTCAAGCCTTTATTTGTTATAATTGTGATATTATAGCGTACAGCTGATGAAAACCCCAAATTAACAATATCAGAAAATTAGAATATTAAATGAAATCAGCCACACAAGGACTGCAAATAGAGCAATATTGGACCTCTGAGAAGTAGTGCCACAGGCTGATAGCATCCATGCCATGCCGCATTGAGGCAGTAATTGATGCAAAAGGGGCCCAAACCAAGTACTGAGTACATATGCATGCTTCTACTTCTCAGTGGTCTCTCAATTTGGTCTCTGACACATCACAGATCTAACAGGTAGCTAGCTCCCTGTCTCTCTCTCTCCTTCCCCACCCCAATTCTGTTTTCATTGCAGGGAACAAATCTTCTCACTTTCAGGTGCCCAGCTTGCATCAGAAGAAGATTTCATCTCCCATCAGCTCACCAGAAAGGGAAGCTGATCCCTATTTTGCTATGTCCTGTATCCAGGGCTGTGTTCTGTGTCCAGGGCAGCTGTTTACCAGCCCCATCTGGTACGCAGGCTGAGACCCTCCCTGCCTGTGGACTGTCTCGCCAGAGTGGTGCATGCTCTAGTTATCTCTCGCTTGGGCTACTGCAATGAGCTCTATGTGGGGCTACCTTTGAAGGTGACCCAGAAACTACAACTAATCCAGAACGCGGCAGCTAGACTGGTGACTGGGAGCGGCCGCCGAGACCACATAACACCGGTCCTGAAAGACCTACACTGGCTCCCAGTACGTTTCCGAGCACAATTCAAAGTGTTGTTGCTGACCTTGAAAGCCCTAAACGGCCTCAGCCCAGTAGACCTAAAGGAGCATCTCCACCCCCATTGTTCTGCCTGGACACTGAGGTCCAGCACCAAGGGCCTTCTGGCGGTTCCCTTGCTGCAAGAAGCCAAGTTACAGGGAACCAGGCAGAGGGCCTTCTCAGTAGTGGCGCCTGCCCTGTGGAACGCCCTCCCATCAGATGTCAGAGAGAACAACTCCAGACTTTTAGACGACATCTGAAGGCAGCCCTGTTTAGGGAAGCTTTCAATGTTTGATGCATTACTGTAGTTTAATATTGTGTTGGAAGCCACCTAGAGTGGCTGGGGAAACCCAGGCAGATGGGAGGGGTATAAATAATAAATTTATTATTATTATTATTATTATTATTATTATTATTATTATTATTATTATGTGTTTGATCCCACGGTTTGCATTTCAGTCCAAAATAATACTGCCACCCCCACCACCAGCAAGTTGACAGGGCATCAGTAGATTGTGTGGGATGATGAAGGCCGCTTCAGCTCCATGAACAATAAGGAATCAAATGCATTCTCTCTCTCTCTCTCTCTCTCTCTCTCTCTCTCTCTCTCTCTCTCTCTCAAAAACAAACAAAAAGAAACCCTTTAAAAAGTATTTAATTCTCCAAAGCTGATGATCAATCAGAATCCCACAGAGAAGACCCTTGCCGCTAATTGCTGCCTCCATATTAAGGATGGTCGTTGGGGTGGCAGAGGCTAAGGAGCTTAATTATAACAATTAACATAAAGGCTGAAGGTATAATACAGATAAGGTGAAAGCTTTCCCTGGAATAAACGGTGGGGTCATCAGACGCTGGTTCTTTAAAAAAAATTGCAGCGCTGGTGACCACTGTTGCTTGTTGGCTTAGCCACTGTGGCCTTAACTAGCTTATGACTTCTTCGTTGGTGCAATGCTCCTGAATTTAAAACTGAACTGTTGCAAGGGAAGTAAAAACTACTCTCTATTCTGCCTTGGTCAGAGTTGGAAGGGAACCCAAGGGTCATCTAGTCCAACCCCGTGCACTGCAGGAGGCTCAGGATAGTCCAAGACAAATGGCCATCCAAGCTCTGTTTAAAAACCTCCAAGGAAGGGGAGGCCTCCATTTTCTGAGAGCGTCTCTTCCACTGTCAAACTGCTCTTGCCATCAGAAAGTCCTTCATGATGTTCAGTCGCAATCTCCTTTCTAGTAAGTTGAATCCATTGGTTCGGGTTTTAACCTCAAGGGCAGGAGAAAACAAGCTCGCTCCATCTTTCATGTGGCAGCTCTTTAGATATTATTATTATTATTATTATTATTATTATTATTATTATTATTACTATTACTATTACTATTACTATTACTATTACTATTACTATTATTATGCTTTTCCTCAATAGATCACAGGGCAGTTCACAACAAAATCTGAAGATAGTTATTATATCTCCCTGGACGCAGGTGGTGCTGTGGTCTAAACCACTGAGCCTAGGACATGGGTAGGCAAACTAAGGTCCGGGGGCCGGATCCGGCCATAGCTGTCAACTTTTCCCTTTTCTTGCGAGGAATCCTATTTGGAATAAGGGAATTTCCCTTAAAAAAAGAGAAACGTTGACAGCTATGGATCCGGCCCAACCACCTTCTCAATCAGGCCAGCAGATGGTCCACAAATCATCGTGATTTTACATGAGTAGAATGTATGCTTTTATTTAAAATGCATCTGTGGGTTATTTGCGGGGCATAGGAATTCGTTCATTTCCCCCCAAAAAATATAGTCCATCCCCCCACAAGGTCTGAGGGACAGTGGACCAGCCCCCTGCTGAAAAAAGTTTGCTGACCCCTGGCCTAGGGCTTGCCAATCAGAAGGTCGGCGGTTTGAATCCCCGCGACGGGGTGAGCTCCCGTTGCTCGGTCCCTGCTCCTGCCAACCTAGCAGTTCGAAAGCACGTCAAAGTGCAAGTAGATAAATAGGTACTGCTCCGGCGGGAAGGTAAACGGTGTTTCCATACGCTGCTGTGCTTCACTAGAAGCGGCTTAGTCATGCTGGCCACATGACCCGGAAAAACTCTGTGGACAAAAGTCAACTCCCTCAACCAGTAAAGCGAGATGAGCACTGCAATCCCAAAGTTGTCCGCGACTGGACCTAATGGTCAGGGGTCCTTTACCTTTTTTTTTTTTTTAATCCCCTCTCAGTCTCCTCTTTTCTAGGCTAAACATAGCCAGCTCCTTCAACTGTTCCTCATATGTCTTGGTTTCCTGATCCATGTCCAGACCCTTGATGGAGGGTCTGGAAACCAAGCCTGATGAGGAACAGTTGAGGGAATTGGGTATGTTTAGCCCAGACAAGAGGAGACTAAGTAGTGGGTGGGATATGACAGCCATGTTCAAATATCTGAAGGGCTGTCACATGGAAGATGGAGCAAGCTCATTTTCTGCATTATGAGGGGTTGGACTAGACCAGGGGTCTGCAACCTTTAAGACAAAAAGAGCCACTTGGACCGAAGGAAAAAAACCTGGGAGCCGCAAAACCATTGCGACATTTAAAACAGTGCGGAGTGTCGGGGCACACAATGCGCCTCCTCCCCTCGCTAGTATCCGCCCCGGAGCCACGGCAAAGGTGTTAAAGAGCCACATGCGGCTCTGGAGCTGCGGGTTGCTGACCCCTGGACTAGACTGATTCTGGGGTGTAGCTTGCAGCTTTACAATTCTTTGTTGTTGTTGTTGTTGTTGTTTAGTCATTTAGTCATGTCCGACTCTTCGTGACCCCATGGACCAGAACACGCCAGAGCACTCTCTTCCACTGCCTCCCACAGTTTGGTCAAACTCATGCTGGTAGCTTCGAGAACACTGTCCAACCATCTCGTCCTCTGTTGTCCCCTTCTCCTTGTGCCCTCCATCTTTCCCAACATCAGGGTCTTTTCCAGGGAGTCTTTTCTTCTCATGAGGTGGCCAAAGCACAGGAGCCTCAGCTTCCGGATCTGTCCTTCCAGTGAGCACTCAGGGCTGATTTCCTTCAGAAAGGATAGGTTTGATCTTCTTGCAGTCCATGGGACTCTCAAGAGTCTCCTCCAGCACCAGAATTCAAAAGCATCCATTCTTCGGCGATCAGCCTTCTTTATGATCCAGCTCTCACTTCCATACATCACTACTGGGAAAACCATAGCTTTAACTATACGGACCTTTGTTGGCAAGGTGATGTCTCTGCTTTTTAAGATGCTGTCTCCCTTAGCTGAACCTAATTTACAAGTTTGTGAGGATGGAGTTGGGAGAGGAGACCCATCTGTGCCATGCTGAGTTTTTTTGAAGGAAGAAGAAGAAGAGTTTGGATTTGATATCCCGCCTTTCACTCCCTTCAAGGAGTCTCAAAGCGGCTAACATTCTCCTTTCCCTTCCTCCCCCACAACAAACACTCTGTGAGGTGAGTGGGGCTAAGAGACTTCAGAGAAGTGTGACTGGCCCAAGGTCACCCAGCAGCTGCATGTGGAGGAGCGGAGACGCGAACCCGGTTCACCAGATTACGAGACTACCGCTCTTAACCACTACACCACACTGGCTCTCAGTGGACATCAAAGCAAAAAGAAAATAAATAACAGTAGAATAACAAAACAAGACCCTCCAAGGATTTGGCCACTTAATCCTGCTCTCCTCGCCCCAAGAGCCCCTCAGGGGTGGACTTTGGTACTTTGCACAAAATTTGGAACCGCCAAATATTTCTTATTTTCGCCATAAATATTATTATTTTGCTCAAAGCCCTGGGGGGGGGGGAACGACCTGCACCACCCTAAATCTAGCGCTGAACCCATCACCTCCCCTTCTGGTCTGCATGCTGACAATGGTGATCTAACAAACCCACAGCTGCCTGTTTTATGATGGTGTTGGTGGGGGAGAGACAAGTGGGGGGGTCTCTAAGCCTTTAATCAATGCTCTTTGACGTGACATCATTCAGACTGACTTGCCACTCGGAGGCCTGTCTAATTATCTGACTTCGCACGATGCATAATGGATTTAAACGGCTGCAACCCACCCCCCCTCCCAAAGGCCATTTTTCCTCTCCTTGTTCTAAATAAAGGATTATAGACTAATATCGCCAAATTACTTTTTAGGAAAAATTCTACTCCGTATCAATTAGGTTTAGATCTGCAGGTTTTTATCACTCCCTCCACCGCCTTCTCTCTCTCTCTCTCTCTCTCTCTCTCTCTCTCTCTCTCTCTCTCTCTTTTTTTAAAATAGAAGAAGTCGGGGGGGGGGGGAGGGAATCCTAGATGATGATTAATGAATTTAGTTACAAGGGGGGCTTGCTTTTCTTCTTCCCGACACTCAGAAATGGGTGGTTGTAATTGGAACAACTTAAGAGCGTGGCTGGCTGGGGAGAGAGATGCTTGGATTGGTTTGGATTATTTATATCGCTCTGAAGAAGGTTAATAATGAGGGTCTTTAACTGGTCACTCGCTGTGCGGCTCATCTCCAGGCAGCGGCTGGAATACGAAACGTTTTTGTTTTTTCAACAGGTCTATTCCGGAATGCGACGTTTAAAATGGCACTTGGGGTAAAGTGAGAAGTGCTTGTGGCAATACATATATATTAAAAAAAACACCCCACACATTCAAAGCCCGCGACTGTCTGCTTTGTGGCAAACGGAGGGTGCTGAGGCAGAAGTGATGGTTATTCATTCAGATTAAGAGCATACAAATAACAGTTCTGGATCAGGCCAATGGCCCATCTAGTCAGCATCCTGTTCTCACAGGGCCAACCAGATGCCCATTATGGGAAACCTGCAATCAGGAGCTGATCACAAGAGCAACTCACACCTCTTGTGGTTTCCAGCAACTGGTATAATAAACGAAAATCTGCCCTTATTCCCTTATGGGGGACACAAGAGCCCTTATAGAGTCCTTTGTAGGTTCTCCATCGGTCGGAGAAAAGAACAGAGGCCAACCAGAGAATATTGAGAAGCAAAGCAGCTCGTAAGCCTGATCTTTATTGAACTGTTGCAACAGGGTGCTCCCCTCACACGCGGGAAAGGAGGAGGAACCCAGAACCAAGGTGTGAAATAGACATTTTAAATTGCCCGCCCTGGAGTCCAAGACCACCCCCAGACACATCATACCTACATCACAGAAAGGGCGGTCTACAGCAGAAATCTGAGTGCGTTGTTTATCTCCTGCCGTTGTTTATCTCCTGTCTGGCAGGTTACCTATTAATGCTCACTTGATTGGATACCCTGGGGAGCCTGGCCAGTCTTTTGTACTGACAAATACCCAGTTCCTGAGCCAGGCCAAAGGCTCACCCCATTCATACACAGATATACCCTCAAGACAGATTTTGTGAATGAAAAGACTTTTCCATTTCCCTTTGACCTTGCAGAGAAAACATTTGGTCAGTTTGGGAGCCAAAATGGCTCCAGGACTGCCCTCCTGCGCTGCTTCAGACATGTGGTTCGCATATTTATGTACGTGTTTGTTTGGTATATATAAGACCTTAATTTATTTATTTCACTGGCTTTCAGAAGCATTGCTGCCTCCAACTGTGATGGCCTTGGACCTAAGATGGTTTTAATAGAGGATTGGACAAATTCATAGAAACGTGGAATTGTAGAATTGTAGAGCTGCAAGGTGCTCCCAAGTGCCACCTAGTCCAATCCCTTGCAATGCTCAACTAAAGCATCCACGACAAATGGCCATTGCTGTAAAACCATCCAACCTCTGTTTAAAAACCTCCATGGAAGAAGATTCCACAACCTCCCGAGGGAGGCTGTTCCACTGTCAAACAGCTCTTGCCGTCAGAAAGTTTCCCCTGATGTTTAGTTGGAATCTCCTTTCTCGTAACTTGAAGCCACTGGTTCAAGTCCTACCCTCCAGAGTGGGAGAAAACAAGCTTGCTCCCTCTTCCATGGGACAGCCCTGAATTCATGGAGTTGGATGAGGCTATCAAAGGCTACCAGCCACAAAGACTATGCCCAAGGTTGAAGGCAGCATGCTGTTGAAGTGTTTCTGAGCACAATTCAAAGTGTTGGCGCTGACCTTTAAAGCCCCAAACGGCCTCGGTCCAGTATACCTGAAGGAGCGTCTCCACCCCCATCGTTCTGCCCAGACACAGAGATCCAGCTCCAAGGGGCTTCTGGTGGTTTCCTCACTGCGAGAAGCGAAGTTACAGGGAACCAGGAAGAGGGCCTTCTTGGTGGTGGTGCCCTCCCTGTAGAACGCCCTCCCACCAGATGTCAAAGAGAACAACAACTACCAGACTTTTAGAAGACATCTGAAGGCAGCCCTGTTTAGGGAAGCTTTTAATGTTTGATGCATTACTGTGTTTTGATATTTTGTTGGGGGGTTCCCAGAGTCGCAGGGGAGGCCCAGCCAGATGGGCGGGGTATAAATAAATTATTATTATTATTATTATTATTATTATTATTATTATTATTATTATCAGGGAATCATAAGCAGGGAAACGTCTGTTGCGCTCAGGGCCTGATTCTAGGCTTCCCATAGGCACCTGGTAAGGATAGGGTCCTGGACAAAATGGTCCTTTGGCCTAATTCTGCAAGCTTTTCTTTTTTGCTCATGATGCTTCCAGCCTCGCAGCTTTGAACGCCCCCCTCGCAGACACGCTCCTTGCTCTACCACTGTAAGCTACATGAGGAATTGCAGGCTCTTTTCACACACTTCATGGGGCACGGCATTTTTTTTTTAACATGCTCATCCCTCTTGTGTTCTGCCCACACTGCTGAACACCACATGGCTGCAGGGACAGACAAGTGACAATGAGCTTCAGCACGCTATATTCATAGAAAGAAAACAGCGATACCGTTCTGAACTGTGGAGAGGCAGCAAAAGGCTCAGGCACCTGAAATGTCACTGCACACGGTTAGAAGCGCACTCTTTCAAAAGGCAGATGAGGAGGGGTAAGGCAGTCTTTGCCAACCTGGTGCCCTCCAGATGTTTTAGACTACAACTTCCATCAACATCGAGCAGCTCTATGCAGCCTGCAACAGCCGCCTTCTCCCCCATGAATTTGCCTCCACCTCGCGGGTGGCGCTGTGGGTTAAACCACAGAGCCTAGGACTTGCCAATCAGAAGGTCGGCGGTTCAAATCCCCGCGACGGGGTGAGCTCCTGTTGCTCGGTCCCTGCTCCTGCCAACCTAGCAGTTCGAAAGCACGTCAAAGTGCAAGTAGATAAATAGGTACCACTCCGGCGGGAAGGTAAACGGCGTTTCTGTGCGCTGCTCTGGTTCGCCAGAAGCGGCTTAGTCATGCTGGCCACATGACCCAGAAGCTGTACGCCAGCTCCCTCGGCCAATAAAGTGAGATGAGCGCCGTAACCCCAGAGTCGGCCATGACTGGACCTAATGGTCAGGGGACCTTTATATCTTGTGGGAGCAAAGTGTCAACAGCCAAGAGGCACACTTGCAGACTTCAGGGTGGGAATCAGTCACATGCCAGCAAGTTGAGGCTCCACAATTTATAGTTTGCGCAACACGCCCACTTCCTCAAAGGATCAGCCTTTTTGCAATTAGGAAAGAGACGGGGAAGTACAAGATAGCCCTTACTTGGATGCAACTGCCACGCAGGCTCTCTGCAAACAAATCAGAGTGAATGCTAATTGAATAGCCGGCAATGTCTAATCTCCCTGCAAACAAATCAGGAAGACAGGTTGTTTGGAGGTGATCAAGCAAGGAGTGAGTGGGCAGGCACTCTACGGAACCTGCAGGCATTATACTTTGTACTTGGTTGGCCTTTCCCATTATTCGAATGTGAAAACAAAGGCAGGAGGAGGGTCCTGATGGAGCAGATCAAAGGCCCATCTAGTCCACCCTTCTTTTTTTAAGGTCAGCCAACCAGATTCCTCAGGAATCTCTCAAGAAGGCCTGAATGTGATGAATGTGAATCTCTTGCTTCTCTCCAGCGTCCGCTACACAGAGAGAGCTACATTGTCTCTGACCACACAGGTTCAATTTAGCTGTCATGGCTAGGAAGAGTTAACAGCCCTCTCCCCGAGGTTGTCTCACCCCTTCTTTGAAGCCACACTGTTGACTCAGTTTCAGTTTGCTGTCCACTATAACCTCTAATCATTCTCGGAAGTCCCACTGCTGAGCTGGTTGACGGTTATTCCCTGGCACAATGACAAAACCAAAATTACTGCCCGTCTCTGACCGGAGACGAGCAGCAGCTTGTATTACAGTTCTTAGGGCTCATCTTGACTTCTGCCAGTCCCACCACTTTCCCCCAGGAAAACCTGATCTTTACCGCTGGATCAGAGCCAATGTCTATCGGGTTTCCCACGGACTGATGTTTGCTCCGATTCAGCAGTAAAGAGCAGGTTTTCCCTGGGGAGGCAGTGAGGCAAACAGAAAACTTGGACCCATGCCTAGAAAACACAGGGGAAGTGGAAAACCGCTCAGCCCCATGCTTCCTAGGACCAGGACAAGCAGAAATGTGGGCGAGCCCATCATGTGGAAGCATAATGTGCAGAGGTTAAAACAGCCTCCCCCAACCTGGTGCCCTTCACATGCTTCAGACGACATTTCTCATCAGCCTCAGCCAGCCATGGTCCAGCTGGGTAATTATGGGCCCTGGACTTCACGGTCTTAGCTACATACACACACACACACACACACACACACACACACACACACACTTTAGACATGTGCATTATCCCGTAACATCTCACTTCTGCGTTCCAGATACATTAGAGCAGAATACAGAGATGTTAAGTTTGCCAAACTTGTGAAAAGCAAATAAATCCTCAGCTCACAAGCAGTTGCCCATTTTTTTTGTGGGTGTATTCTGCAAAACGACATTCTGCACACAGTAATAGTGGTGGATTTGTACTGGACCGTCTACACATCATTCCAATTTGGCAATTGTTCTGCAACGCTTCCCCAATGTTACCTCATTATTGCCATTTGCTATGGTTTGCTATTGCCTTGTGCTATGGTGCAGGGGCAGACTTTGGTTTTTCAAATTTCAGCAGTGCCCTGCATGAGGCCAAAATCTGGCATGCCCCTGCTTCTCATCTTCTGTTCCGCTCATGCTGTGTCATAGATGCAGCACCCTGGGGTGTCCTCCACTTAGCTTGGAACCTAGTGCAGGGGAAACAGTTGCACTGCCCTAAATCCACCTAAAGAACCTTTTAATGAGGGTGAAAGAGGAGAGTGCAAAATATGGTCTGAAGCTCAATATCAAAAAAAACGAAGATCATGGCCACTGGTCCCATCACCTCCTGGCAAATAAAAGGGGAAGAAATAGAGGCGGTGAGAGATTTTACTTTCTTGGGCTCCATGATCACTGCAGATGGTGACAGCAGTCATGAAATTAAAAGACGCCTGCTTCTTGGGAGAAAAGCAATGACAAACCTAGACAGCATCTTAAAAAGCAGAGACATCACCTTGCCAACAAAGGTCCATATAGTTAAAGCTATGGTTTTCCCAGTAGTGATGTATGGAAGTGAGAGCTGGACCATAAAGAAGGCTGATCACCGAAGAATGGATGCTTTTGAATTCTGGTGCTGGAGGAGACTCTTGAGAGTCCCATGGACTGCAAGAAGATCAAACCTCTCCATTCTGAAGGAAATTAGCCCTGAGTGCTCACTGGAAGGACAGATCCTGAAGCTGAGGCTCCAAGACTTTGGTCCCCTCATGAGAAGAGAAGACTCCCTGGAAAAGACCCTGATGTTGGGAAAGATGGAGGGCACAAGGAGAAGGGGACGACAGAGGACAAGATGGTTGGACAGTGTTCTCAAAGCTACCAGCATGAGTTTGACCAAACTGCGGGAGGCAGTGGAAGACAGGAGTGTCTGGCATGCTCTCGTCCATGGGATCACGAAGAGTCGGACACGACTAAGCGACTAAACAACAAGAAGAAATCCACCTCTGTTGTAGTGCAAGAAGCAAAACCCAGAATATTTGTGGTAGGAAAAGTTACAAGCAGGAAGTTGTGGGACGTGAGCTATATGAAAATGAAGTACTATGCCCTCCCTAAAACCTTTGCAGGAGCAAAACAAATCAGTTGTACCTTGGATTTCAAATGCCTTGGCTCCCAAAGAAATCAGCTACTGAACGATCGAAACCCAGAAGTGAGTTTCCCGGTTTTTTAATGTTCTTTTGGAACCCAAACGTCCGATGTGGGTTCTGTGGGTTCTGTGCTTTGGTTTCCGAATGTTTTGGAAGTCTAACAGACTTCCAGAATGGATTCCGTTCGACTTCAAAGGTACAACTGCACTGAAAGCCGGGTCAAACGTATTCCGTCCTGAAACCATCATGTGCACAAATCATTCTCAATACACAATGAAAATGGCAGCCTGAGAGGAGTCCTGCAAGTCAGCTAAGCAATATATCCAGTATATCTGAAGAAGCGTCTCCACCCCCATCATTCTGCCTGGACACTGAGGTCCAGCTCCGAGGGCCTTCTGGCAGTTCCCTCGCTGCAAGAAGCCAAGTTACAGGGAGCCAGGCAGAGGGCCTTCTCGGTGGTGGCGCCCGCCCTGTGGAACGCCCTCCCACCAGATGTCAAAGAGAAGAACAACTACCAGACTTTTAGAAGACATCTGAAGGCAGCCCTGTTTAGGGAAGCTTTTAATGTTTGATGCATTACTGTATTTTAATATTTTGTTGGAAGCAGCCCAGAGTGGCTGGGGAAGCCCAGCCAGATGGGCGGGGTATAATATATTATTATTATTATTATTATTATTATTATTATTATTATTATTATTATTATCTCACTTCCAACTAAACATCAGGAAAAACTTTCTGACAGTAAGAACTGTTCAACAGTGAAACAGTCCGCCTTGGGAGGTGGTGGATTTCTCCTTCCTGGGAGGTTTTTAAGCGGAGGTTGGATGGCCATTTGCCAGGGATGCTTTTGTTCAGATTCTTGCAGTGTAGGGGGTTGGACTAGATGACCCTCGGGGTCCCTTCCAGCTCCATAATTCCATGATTCCCAAATGCTACACTTTTCAGTATATTAGCTCAATACAGAATGATACGTATCTGAGATCAAATAGCAACGCTTGGCAGGTGAGTCCCATTTTTCGGAACAAATTCAGTTCACTCCAGCACCCTGTGAGAAAATAGGCACTGTAGCCATTCGGCACGTATGGTTAGAGGGTAAGGATCTCCTTACTACCCACCTAGCAAATGCATTTTTAAACATTTAAGTTGCCCCAAATCTATATATTTTCCTGTGCACTATACAGATCTGCCTTCCAAATACTATAATTTTCAGGCTTTCAAACCAGTGTATTATGTTGGAGGTAGGGGCCATTGTACAGGAGAGGGTTAATGGGGCCAGAGGCATTACTGAAACTTCCTTACTAGATGGTGGCAAAGTTGCAGAGCATCTTTTGTTAGGGAGACTGCTAGCTTTAAACAGGGAGTGGGTGCTTTCTAACTGGCTAGGAAAACACTGGAGGCCCTAAAGGATCTTATGCAGTCTTCTTCCCCTCATCCCAGCTAAGAATGATGTAATCCGTAGACTGCTTCCAGATTCCCACTATTTTGCAGATGGGATTCAATTGCATAATGGCAAATTCAGGTTACACAGCGGATCTGACACTCTTGTGCCTCAAGCCTGCCTCCCTAAAATAAAAGGGGGGGGGGGATTTTGCTGTAAGCAAAGGGGAAATGCAATGCAAATATGAGACAGCAATTGATGTGAGGGTGTGTACATAACCTCTTTGCAATGCAATCAAAATGAATTATCAGTCGACAGCAGGCATTATACAACCTCCCTGCAAACTTTGTGCAACAAGTCAGGATGAATGTTCAATAAACAGTTCGTTCGGAAGTGACCTCAGTCTGTGATACAGCAGAAAGGGAGGGAAAGAAGACAGGCAGCAGTAGTTTGGGGGAGAAATAGAGGATCGGGAGATATAGGGTTGTGTCTCACTCTGGAGATCTGATGTGCAACAATGAAGTCAGCTATCTGTTGGCGAATTAAGCTGCAACTTCACCTTTGCCTGCATATAACGCTTGCTAATAAAATATTACAAAACACCATGAGCTTCCAGTGATCTGGAAAAAGAAAACAAACCCACACAAGCACTGTGTCTGGGCAGTCTCCAACTTCTCACCTTGTGGGAAACTCAGGGCAAGCATAATAACAGGCTAGCAGTACGATTTCCATGCAAAAGCAAGAAAGTGGTACTTTCAGATGGCAGCAGTGGCAGAGCTTAATATGAGCCAGGATATCACCAGGATGCATATCATTAGGTCGTAGTTTATTTCTATGCCACCCGTCTGCCAAAAGGCTTGTATGCCAACCCATGCCTTCTGAAACGCCCTCTTCTGCACAGCTGTTAAGGATGCAAGAGCTTTGCCCTCTTTCACACGTGCCCCGCAATTTGCCCTCTTTTTTGCAGTGTAAAGGAGCAGGCACAGGGCGTCATCAGTGCATGTGCAGAGAGCTTTTCCCTTACCACCCTGTGATCACAGCCAGTCTGCCAAAAGTCAAGGGGTTAGAGATAAATGCTTCCGTGGCATGACTGGGGTCGCCACCGTTTCCCCACCTAGCAGGTTTCCTGTCCTATGCCTTTAACAACTGCACATCAGGCAGAAATTCAACAGGTCAAGCCTTTCCCAATTTGGAGGGGCTGCAGGAAGCTAGATTGCACCTGTTGAATTTCTGACTGCTGCGCAGCTTCTTAAAGGCACAGGGCCTGTGGGAACGCAAGGTCTGATCTGCGAACAGGTCTAAGTCCCAACACCTCTCACTTGAGAAACTGTGAACTGAGTGGGACAGGCTTCCTCAGTCTCGGCCCTCCAGATGTTTTGAGACTACAATTCCCATCATCCCTGACCACTGGTCCTGCTAGCTAGGGATCATGGGAGTTGTAGGCCAAAAACAGCTGGAGGGCCGAGGTTGAGGAATCCTGCAGTAGGAGATAGAAATTTGGACGATTTGCATATGGCCCCCTTGGGAGATGAGATAGAAAACCCAAATTGTCCTCACCCAACAATAACACAATGTGTGACATTTTAATGTACAGTCATACCTCGGGTTAAATATGCTTCAGGTTGAGTGTTTTCAGGTTACTCTCCGCGGCGACCTGGAAGTAACGGAGCACGTTACTTCCGGGTTTCACCGCTCGCGCATGCGCAGACGTTCAAAATGATGTCACACGCATGCGCGGAAGCGGCAAAAGACAACCCGCGCATGCACAGATGCACAGTCACATGTTACGTTCTACTCAGGATGCGAACGGGGCTCTGGAACGGATCCCGTTCACATCCAGAGGTACCACTGCATTTTTAATCTTTGTTGGAAACCGCCCAGAGTGGCTGGGGAAACTCAGCCAGATGGGCGGGGTACAAATAAATTATTATTATTATTATTATTATTATTATTATTATTATTATTATTATACTTTAAATAACTCACAATTTGCTGCCTTTTGTGGTGCACAAAATTGGCTGCCTTGGGCACAAAGTCGTTGGAAAGTAAAGGTGCTTAGGTTTGCCAGATCCTCACCTGAAGTTCCTTGTTGCCTTTTAAAATAACCCCAGGTAGTAGTGTACTTATTCAGCTGCTGCCTCATTCCACAACTGTTCTGCTCACTCCCACCTGCTATACAGGACGAGTTCTACTCAGTTCTACTCTTGCCCTACCCAGGTGGGAGGCAGAGGCACAGCAGGTGCTCAAAGCACTGGCAGAAGTTTAACTCCTGCACCACTACAATCAGACCCTGAACACCAAAGAGCTGCCATACATGCAGAAGACAACAGGGCATCTGGACCTTTAACAGCTGAGCAGAAGAGGGACTCTCAGCAGGTGCAACTTTCATTGTAAGCCACACTCAATGAAATTTCTTCTTCTGTACAGAACAACTGTGGGGAGTCCTGTCCTCTGTTGCATCTTGGCACCTTATGGACAGAAGAGCACAAGAAGATCCTACTGGATCAGACCCAAGGACCCATCTAGTCCAGCGTCTTATTCTCACAAGGACCAACGTGAGGCCCCAATGGCGATCCCACAAGCAAGACCTGGGCACTGCAGCAGCCTCTCTCCTCCCTTGCAATTGGTATTCAGTGGTATTTTGCCTCCAGCTGTGGAGGGAGATGGTAGCCATTGTGGCTATCGGCCTGGATAGCTCAGTTGGCTAGAGTGTGGTGCTGATGACGCCAAGGTTGCAGGTATGATCCTCAGGGTCCCATCCAACTCTACAATTCCATGATTTTATCTTACGATACGATAATCTTTATTGTCATTGTCCCATACAGAACAACGAAATTGAAAAATCTACATAAGACATTCAAAACCCAGCAAGCCTGCTATCCCAGCTATCCCAGCCTGGTTAGCCCCCTAAAAACTCTGATACCCCATTTTTCAATACAATATACAGTAGTACCTCGGGTTACATATGCTTCAGGTTACATTTGCTTCAGGTAACAGACTCTGCTAACCCAGAAATAGTACCTCGGGTTAAGAACTTTGCTTCAGGATGAGAATAGAAATCATGCTCCGGCGGCGTGGCAGCAGCAAGAAGCCCCATTAAGCTAAAGTGGTGCTTCAGGTTAAGAACAGTTTCAGGTTAAGAACGGACCTCCGGAACGAATTAAGTACTTAACCCGAGGTACCACTGTACTCCCATACAGACTCCTTACAATGCGTTTAAAACCAAAATCGCATTTGGATAGAAACTGTTTCTCAGGCAGCTAGTCCTAGTCTTTATAACCCTGGACCTTCTTCCAGAAGGCAGAAGCTGAAAGAGATCATTTCCGGGGTGAGCACTATCCTGCGCTCTCTCTGCAGCTTTCTTATGGCACCTGGAAGCGTAGATTTGATCCAAGGTGGGAAGAGGGCACCCAATTATTCTCTCCGCAGTCATTACAACCCTGGACAGTATTGTTTTTTCCCTGACCGTGCAGCTCCCAAACCACACGCACAGACCATAAGTTAATACACTCTTAGTAGCCATGTGAAGTCACAATTAGCTGTGCAGCCATCCTTTGCTGCATAAATGTGCATCATTATTTGCAAGATCTACTGTTTGGGTTTTGCAGAAATGTAAACTAGGAAGGAAGGAAGGAAGGAAGGAAGGAAGGAAGGAAGGAAGGAAGGAAGGAAGGAAGGAAGAAGAGGGAGAGGGTGTGTGTGTATGTGCGTGCACAAAGGATAGCATGAAAAAGCAGATAAGGACTGGAAGGGAAAGGTAGCAAGCTGTGCAAAATACTCATTTATTTATTTTGTGGAAGCTCTTGCTACAGCACAGTCCTAGGCAGGTTTACTGATCTCATTGGGCCTCATCCCCTAGGAAGTGTGCACAGGACTGCAGCCTGCAAGCCCCCATTAAGTTTCCAAGTCTTTGACAACCAAGGGCTACAGCTCAAAGCAGCCCTCATAAACTCCCACACGGATCTCTCATGTATGTGGACAGGGGGTGCTTGTTCCCACCATGAAATGCATGTCTGGGGGAAACAATTCAGAAACGCTTGATCTGTGCAACTGCAGATTGACAAACCCTTCAGATTTGCTCAGGGCTGCTGCCACAAGACGCTTTGGCAGCCTGGGGTCCTCTGTGGATGCTTCGTATGGCCCATAGTGGATTCTTGCTCGTGGCCCATTTGTTCCAGCTGGGCTTGCAAAGTTTCAAGAGCTCTTGAACTGGATAGAGACTCCCGTACGGCTGCAACCTGGATCTACTCTGCTTTTTGTATTATTTCAAGGTACACTCTGCTGCCTAGCAGTGCCCTTACAAAATAGGTGTCATTCTAAAATGATACATATGCAATCTAAACTCGCAGTCACAATCAAAAAGGTCAATACATACAACCCACAAAATATCAGAGCAATAGCACTAATCCGAATCCAGAGCCAATACTGCCACATAACAGCTATTCTGCATTTGTAAAAAACTGGATCTTTTAGTGGGGCAGCACCTATACAGTGGTACCTCAGGTTACATACGCTTCAGGTTACAGACTCCGCTAACCCAGAAATAGTGCTTCAGGTTAAGAACTTTGCTTCAGGATGAGAACAGAAATTGTGCTCCGGCGGCACAGTAACAGCAGGAGGCCCCATTAGATAAAGTGGTGCTTCAGGTTAAGAACAGTTTCAGGTTAAGAACAGACCTCCAGAATGAATTAAGTACTTAACCCGAGGTACAACTGTACTCTGGAACTCCCTGCCTATTGTCATCATGCAGGCACCTTCACTGTTTAATAAGATACCCAAAATTATAGCTCTCTGCTTTATTTTATGCGGGCAAGAAAGCTCCCCCTGGGGAAATTTTCTCCCCCCATCTATTTAAATTTGGAGTGGCAATGAAGGGACCATGATGTGTCTAGTTCTGGCGTGGCCTCCCCTCTATAGCCCTGCTCACACACAGCAATTAGGCTTAGCTCCCATTCATGCAAATAGGAGCTTCCCCCCTCCAGCCTAATTGCTGAAGGAGCGTGTAGTTTGGGGGCTGGTGACACCTAGAGAAGGATAATGCTCCTTGCATGCTGCAGTTTCCCCTTCAAATCACCCTTGCACAGCAATTTGGCTTACAAAGAAAGCTCCTCTTCCTCTAAATGGGACCCTTTTTCCAATTCAAATTGCGCTCTCTCTCTCTCTCTCTCTCTCTCTCTCTGTGTGTGTGTGTGTGTGTGTGTGTGTGATTTTCCGAGGGGTGGCAGCTGGGGTTCTGTAACATTAACCTATTCCCACCCCTTGGCCAACCCCAGTGTGAGATCTAATTCCAGCTAGGATGACAATGTTTGCTTCCCTCGCAGAAGTTGGATTGCAAACCTTCTAGTTCCCTGAGCAACTGAGTATTGGCGGCGGGGGGTGTGTGCACTGGGGATACATGATAGGTGAAAAACACCTGAAAACCTGTGCAAAAATTGTCCCCCAACATCCGACTATGCCTGAAGGATCTTTGTTTCCCTCTTGACAGTTCTACAATGTACATGATGAGAACAGGGCTTTGACCTCTTGTAACAAGGCACAAGGGATCTCCCAACCTTGGAAATCTTATCAGCCCAAGACAGATGCTGACGGGCTCATCATGTTAAGGTGGTTAATTATATCTTCACAAGCACATCACATTGGTGCTACAGAGGCTTCTGAACGCAAGGCAAGGCAGGCAGACCACCTCCTTTCATGAAAGGCACTTTCCTGTAGGAATTTCCATGCAGCTTCTATGAGGATCATTGTATGTGACAATGGCTCAACATCACTTTCTGTTCCAAAGCGGTACCATGGACAGAAAACCTGCCTGTTCAGTGATCAGTCTGCACAGAAGGTCACACATGAACCAAGCTATACAGGAACATAGGGAACTGCCTTGAATTGAGTCAGCCCCTCTAGCTCAGTATCGTCTTTACACCAGTGTAAAGGGGCAACTGCCCCCTTGGTTGCCTACCCTATAAAAAGCATTATTCAGAACATCAGTTTTCACGATCCGCTAAGGAAAATAACAACGCAATAATATTCCAAAGCGTGACAATTAATTGCACATTTATTCAAAATCCAGTTGAAACTAGTTTAGTTAATTCAATGTAATTTATGAACTTGATCCAGTGATACCAGCTTCTCAAACTCTGATAGTCATTTGCACCACCAGAACCCCTCAGCTGCTCCTTTTTCTCTTAGCACCCCGCTAGGTAATTCCACTTCCCACCAGGCGGCACCACTGGCCACTTTGGGAACCACTGGTCTACAATGACTGCACGGAGGAATTGTGCAAGGCGTGACTTGGCCCAGGGAGGCTCAACATTAGCCTCTAAGAAAATTCATTTCAGAATTGCAGGCTCCTCACAAATGCACCCTCTCAGCAACCAAGTAAACCACAAGTACTATAGCTGGTTTTGCATGGAAACAGATTCTGTGATTTTTTGAAGAAGGGAAAATGTTTTGGTGCAAAATTATGCTCAGGGGCAAGATGCCAGGCCTTGCACACAGGTGCACACACACACACAATGCAATTGCAGAGATGAAATTGGGGAGAGTTTGAGCAAAGCCACCTCCTACCAAGTCAAAGCATGGGTCCATCTAGCCAAGCACGAGGCATGCTAGCAGGCAACAGCCTTGCAAGCCAAAGATCCTATGATCAGATGCCAGCTATTGAACCTGGGACCTCTGGTGTGCAAGGGATGCCTTTCGTCACAGCACTGTGGCACCAGCCCTAATATCTGCTGCGCACAACAGGCGCCGTCTCCAGAACCGTGCTATAAAGAAGCTTATGAGATGCACGGGGAGGGGTCGTGAGGAAGCCCAGGCTCCCATTCTCCTCTTCCCAGGCACAGTTCATCTAGCAATAATTCATCACTTCTTAGAAACAACTGTCTACTTCCTGCACCAAATCCAGCCTCGCTAATGGGTTTAGCAAACCGCATTTAACTGGTCAGTGGAGCAAGTGCCACAAATCCCAAGATTAGGAAGAGACTGATACACAGCTCAAGAGCATCAGTGGCCAGGAGGGCCTCTCCGAGAGGGACAGCTTTAATTGGCTTAATGCCCTGCCTGGTGGAGCAGATCAGGGAGGGGAGAGGGCCAGGCTGGAGAACAGAATAGGGGAACTTCGTACCAATTGCCATGCCTGTTTATAATCCAGCAGTTCAGTGGATTTATTTGTAGCGATGTGTATAGATGCTAGGAGAGGATATATTTATTTGATATGATCCTTCCTCCGCACCCTGAGTTCAGCTGATTCTCATCCCTTTGCAGTTTAAAAGGGAAGCTTTGATAGGCTAATTTTAGCCTTTTAGTTTAAGTAATCCAGGATGCAATAAAGCAGAAGGGATTCTCCTGGTACCCTCCCCCTTAAAACAATAATCACACAGACAGGTAAAAATAACATTTACTCTCTCAAAATACTTGTTGAAGAGTAACAGAGAACAGCAGCTTTGTTCAGGCAGGCTTAAAATGGTAATTCAGTTACAAAGACATACTTTAGTCTAGTTTAAGAGGGTGTCTGAGCACATGCAGATTGCTGGAATGGGGTCAAAGAGCAAAGAGGAAGCGGCCTGGCCAGGGGATGAGACTACAGTATATGTATGGCTATGCCTTCCCCCTAACAGGACACAGTAGGAGTCTCTCAGAAATTTACAGGTCCCTGAGCTTCAGCTACCATGTGCCTATCTAGCAAGCATGCATTCTTGGTTTGACTGCATTGTAAATATGCCACATAATCGACCCAAGTGGCTTAAAACCAATTCATGCCTGGGCTGAGTGTCACCCACACAAACAATACATTGCCCTGTGCCTGGGCAATCCAAGACAAGCTGAATTATGCAACCTGCACATAGTGGGCAGATTTGTCCAGTTTATTGTCTTTGGCCCATTTCAAACCAGCTTTGATAGTTTGTAGGAAGGGCCAAGGGTTGTAGAAAGGCACTGAAGCTCTGCCCCCGGCAAACGGGAGTCTCATCCAGCCACTCCTCTGGCTTTTGAGGTTTCGGTGGGTATTGCTCGCCCACTTTCTAGCATAGCTCTGCGGCCACTAAGATATTTTGGACATACAGTGGAGATAGGAAGCTGAATCCAGTGTCCAATATCACATGCTGTGCCTGCAGATGGTCAGGGTACACACCGTTCTGTTTATTTTCTGACCAGCGCTCCCATGCCAAAGCAGTGGTCTGAGTGGATCCTGCACCAGGGCACACACAGGACCAGCCCAAGGCATTTTGTTGCTTGAAGCAAAGGACCAGATTCCGCCCACTCCCTATTCCATGTATGGAAGCCAACTGAGCTGCCATTGATTCTTTTGAGGTGTGGCAGTAAAACAGATTACAGGGTCCAGGCCAGGCCATGTGAAGTAGCTGGGACTAAGGGCACCAACACGATTTTCTGAAGCCAGTACACTGTATGCAGACTGAACCCACTAAGTAACAAGAGAGAAGAAATTCGGGAGATTTCAGCCCCCTCCCAATAAATATCTGGTTCTCTGTGCTAAAACCACTTGTAGCAACCTTCATTGCAACTCACTCAAATGCATCACAAATGCTTTGGGGTCTCAGGGTTAAGCCCTGCAGCTCAAGTCAAGGCCCAGCTACATCTCCATGCCCAAACTGAATCATCATGCTCCCCCCACCCTAGGTAATTTTCTTCAGCTAGCAATCAGCAATTTCCTCCATTCATAACCGACAAGCTGTACTTCATGAATCTGCAACAACTTGAGCCCGTCCTTACAGCAGCTGAATAATGGGTGGGGTGGGGGGTGGGGGCTCCTCAACGTCCAAGCAGCACAGAGCAAAACCACAAAAAGCTTTCAATGGCGAGCTGCACAAAAGGAAATCTGCCAGAGCCTTTTGCAAGCTCCACACGTGGCAATCCCCAGTGTCAGGGAAAATTCAGACTGGCGCGATGTTGCAATGAAATCCACTGAGGCTGCATTTCTCCATGAAGAGCACATTCTGCCGCTTTCCCTTGTCAATTCCCCGTGTCAACAGCTGCGATGAGAATGGGCTGGAATCATGAATGGGAGGGGACGTGGCTCGCCTTCTTTTGAATGGGGAGAGGAGCGGCCAAGGAGGCAGAGCTCTGTACCGTATGAAGGATGTGCGCTCTGCGTTCCTCCCTTCTCCTGAGCAAGGCCACGGGCAGCAGGAGCGGGGAAAACACCCACCACATGGCATCCCTGGGAGCCAGACGAGACCTCACTTTACACTGGAGCGTAAGGGCGAGAACTCCCTTCTGCAGCTCCAGTTTGCAGCGATCGATGAATAGCTAAGCAGGCTCTTTCAGAAATTCACCATTGTCTCCAGCTCAGCTCCAACTTCCCTTGCAGGAAGATCCATTACAGACCGGTTGTGCCGTGTGGAGGGAGGGGGAGCTGTGAGGCTCAGGAAAAGGAGAGCTGTCTGGAGTGGGCGGGAGGGTGGGGGGAGCGAAAGGTCAGCTCAATAGTCTGGCCTGAGGAAATAGACCTGCCAGGAAATGATCATCTAAGAGCCCTGGAGTGGAGGTGGTTGCTGGAGAGGCAGTCAGTGCACCTACTCCATCTGCGCTCTCCCTCTCAAGCCGGCTCTCAGGGGCCTACTTGGCTCCTCCCCGGTCTCAGATCCTTTGAAGGTGGTCTCGGGGAGTGGGGCTGTGGATAAAACGCAGGGAAGAAGAGGAGGGCGGGACGGGTGGGGTGGGGGCTGAAGAGGAGAGCTCTGGCTGGAAAACACGCGCACAGCTTCTGCCCTCGTCTCCAACTGGAGAGGGCTTTCATTTCAATGGAATCACAGGCACTGTGACAAACCAGGCAGCGGTTGTCTGAGAGCAGCTCCCATGTAGCAATGATCTGCTAGCCTCAGTTGTTGGGGGGGGGGGGCGGGTTAGGCATGCCACTCCCCCCCCCACCACCAGCGCCAGCAAAAGGAAGCAAACAACGTCTCGGATCAGCCTTCCTCAGCCTGGTGCCCTCCAAACGTCCAGGGCTGCAGCCGACGGGGTTTGGGGACCGTGTTATGAACAGGACAGCTCAGCACACTCTGGTGGATTCTTAGAAAGTCGGAGGCGTGGAGTAAAGGAGGAGGCAGCGCTTCTCAGGTTTCTCTGGGGAGCAGAATGGGACGGTGGACGCTGCATTGGTCCCCTCCCTCTCTCTGCCATGCCTGCCTAACAGGCCTGTCATGACGGTGAAGTATGACTGGGATGCACTATAACCTTCTAACCTTCTCCTCACCCCCCTCCCGCGCGTGTCTCCTGGGGTGAAGAATCTAATTCTATTTCTGACACCTTCTCCCCTTGAAAGAACCCGTGATTGCCTTGCCCTCCAACCTTTCATTTCATGGGTCCCGTTCCCTCTGGTCAATGAGATGCACGGCTACAGTTTAACAGCAGAGACACCCAGTTATGTCATGGCAATCCTTCTCTCTCCTCTCCTCTCTCCCCTCCCCCCCCACCACACATTGCAGTACCTTAGATAAATCATATTTAGTACAGCACTTAAAACATCTCCACACAGAGCACCAAATCAGAGTGACTCCACTGTCGCCTTCCTTTCCCCATTGGTGAGAATTCGTTTAACAAAATCGATGCTGCTCTCCGGTACCAAGACTTGGCCCTGAAGAGAAAGAGGGTGCCAAGTCCCCTTTAAGCATCCTTGAAGCTGGTCTTGGAAGTGGGATTTGTCCCTCAGACACCTAATAGGGACCAGGCAGGTGCTGCTAACCTCCCCGCCCCTGCTCGGAGCCAGATGGTTCAGCAAATGCCTCACATTTGTTGCCTTGCAGGGCTAAAGGGCTGATAAGTCTCTCTATGTCCAGGAGCCCTTAAAGCCTCGGGCTACAAATTAGAGCTGGGAGGCCTGGCAGAATAAAGTGAATTATGCATTAGATTTCTAGCCCACCTTTCAGGGAGTGTAGCTTAAAGAAAGCACAGGCTCAATTCCTACCACCTGGTCTGAACAAGAGAATGGGGAGACGGAGCACCGAGGTTCCCTGGTCTGAATCAGGCCCTTTTGGGGTGAGGGGAAGGAGGTGGGGGTGCTGCTGGGCAGGGCAAGGGGAAAGAGGCAGGGAGGCGGCGGCCGGCTTGCCCAGGAACTGCCGGCGTGCCAGAGGGCTGCTCTCTTTCCCTCCTGCCACGGGGACGGTTCCCCCCTCCCTCTGGCTCGGAGCCCCCGCCCCCCTCCAGGCCGGCCGCGTCTCCTCTGCTCCCCGAGGTTCACGAGGCGCGGTCCCCCACCATCCTAAAACTTCCCCTGGTGGAGAGCAGCGCCCGGGGGAATAAGCCGGAGGGCTTTCCACCCACCCCACCCCGATTTGCCTCCGCCCCCCGCCCCGCTCCCCCGGTGCGCACATGGAGGGAGCCCACCGCTCGGCCTGCCTTTTGTGCTCGCAGCCCCCTCCTCCAGCCCCTCGCCTTGCTCACCTCCAGACCTGGCCGAGTTGCAGGAGGTGGATGAGGGACTGGAGGATCCAGACGCAGAGGCGGCAGCAGCCGCCGCCGGAGGAAGCCCGCGGAGAAGGCGGTTGCGGCGGCGGCGGCGGCTGGAGGCCGGCTCGGGCGCTGTCCTTGGTGCTGGCGCTGTCCTTGGTGCTGAAGGCGGCGGCGGGCGGCCCCGGCGAGGCTCGGCTGGGCGCGGAGAAGTCGTAGACGAACCACCTGAAGCTGAGCAGCTGCACGACCAGCGAGGGCAGCAGCACGAAGAGCAGCGTGAGCCCGAAGAAGGAGTACTCGCCGCGCAGGTAGTAGTGCGCGGCCAGCCACAGGTCGCTGGCGCCGTCCGAGAAGAAGACGAGCAGGGCGCCCAGCACCCAGCAGCAGTCCAGCAGGCTGTACTCGCGGCCCGGCAGCAGCAGCGACGGCGGGGCGGCGGCGGCCGAGCCCGAGGCGGCGGGGCTGCCCGGGTTGGGCAGCGGAGGGGGCGGCGGCCCTCCTCGACGGGACCCCCGGGCCAAGCTCGAGCTGCAGCTCCCGCCGCCGCCGCCACCGCTCCCTCCGCCGCCGCCGCTCCCTCCACCGCCACCGCCGCCGCCGCCGGATCCCTCCCGGCGCACGAGCGACGACGAGGCGGAGGCGGCGGCGGCGGCGCCTGCCGCTCCTCCATCCGACTTCGCGGCCATGTTGGAGGAGAGGCGGAGGGAGAAAGGAGGGAGAGACGGAGACTTCCGGATGGAGGGAGAGAGGGAGAGAGGGATGGAGAGAGAGAGAGAGAGAGAGAGAGGGAGGGAGGGAGGGAGGAAAGAGGGAGGAGAGTGGCCAGATTGGGGTGGGGGGAGGAAGGGGAGGAGGTGATGGAGGAGAGGAGGAGGTGGGGGAGGGAAGGAGGGAGGGAGGGAAGGCAGGCAGGCAGCGCCCTCTTTCTCCCTCTTCCTCCTCTCTCGATCACCTCCCTAGATCAGGAGAGGGGGGCGTCTGGAGGAGCACGAGAGCCGCCTCCCTCCGCCCCCCATTCATTCCTCTAACGGCTCATTCACGCGCTCCCTCCGGAGCTGCTTCGGGCGGCGCCCTCTCCACCCTCTCCCTCGCCGCCTTGCAGGGGTCCCAGACCGGCCCCTGCTCTCCCTCCTCTTCCCCACCGCCGGCCTGCCACGCCTCCCCTCGCCTAATCCTGCCGGGGACCCCCTGCTCCCCTCTTCAAAGGTGGGAGGCAACGAGCCACGGCTCTCCCCCCACCGCCCCAATCTAGAGCATGCATGATGTTGGAAGGATGCTGCTGGCTGCCCCTCCCACCTCTTGCCGGTTCGGGGACTCTTCTATCATTTGAAGGGAGGGGGTCTATCTCCACGGGCAGGTGTGGAGAGTGGGGGGCTTGACAAAGGCTAAGAGTCTCCTGGGTGGGGCTCCTGCCGCTGCCTTGACCGTTCAGTTCAGATTGCTGTAGCCCTGGCCACACATGTGCTCGGTGCTGTGCAAATCACACCAGTTTTTCCTCGGAGGTAAGAAGGTTACTGGGGATTTAGCCATTTAAACTGGGGAGCCGGCAGGGTGTCTGGAGTCATCACCGCCAACCCCAATGATTGCGCTGCAACACACAGTGAGGGTAGGCAGGTAGGCAGGTAGGCAGGTAGGCAGGTAGGTTCTTGCCAATGTTACAGAGAATGCTTGGCGGTGGGAGATTGGACTTCCTCCAGTCTCGGGTTCCTGTGACTTGCATGATGACTCTTTCTGAGGAGACCTCCCTGTCCTGGCTACTGTCAGGTACTTTTGTTGATTGGTGACTACAGATCTTCTTAATCCACTTCCATGTTGCCTTAAAAGAGAATCGGACCCGTCCAGGGATGATTGGGCTATGGATGGCAACAGTTCACTATGGCTGTGCTCTAAGGCTACTGCGTGCCCAACCGCAGGAAGGGAGAATTCTCTGGTGCTCCCGTCTTGCTTGTGGGTTTCCCAAAAGAGACATCTAGTTGGCCACTGTGAGATCAGGATACTGGTGTAGATGGGCCATTGACTGGATCCCACAGAGCTCCTCTTAGGTTCTTATGCTTGAATCCCGTCCCTCCCAATCCCCCAGTGTTTCAGCTGCCTAGCTAGTGTGAAAGGCCTTTAAACATTTGTGGGAACATTTCATGCCCCTTCTTTTTCAAACGACAGATACATAAATGTCCTTTGAAAAAAACTATACTAGCAATTAGACTGCCTTGCCTTATGTGCCCGCCAAATGCCAGATTTCAAACTCGTACATATGCCCCTTACAGGGTGTTCTCTGTACAGAAATAAATCCCATTGTATTCAATAGAATTTACTCCCAGGTTAAGCGTGCATGGGATTGCAGCCTTAATAATTCTGGCACACCAAGGAGACAGATGATCAGTCCTCCCAGTGTCTTAATAAAGATGATGTGTTTTAAAACACACACAAGATGCATTTTCAGCCTTTGTTATGCTGCCGTTTTGTAACCCACTCGGAGCCTTAGGAAAGTGCAGAGCAAGAAATCAAATAAAAGGAGAACAGAATATTGCCTCCTTTTACTTTCCTCCCCTGCCTTTGTTTTCTTCTTTGTCATCATTGCAGGCCTGTGTGACCCCCTAACCCAAATGGGGCCTCCCTCGTCATGTCACTCCTGCTTCTCAGGGACCGTGAAGTGAAGGTTTCAAAGGGGATTCTCCAGGGGGTTTGCAGAAATGATGGGAAAATAATTTCCCAGTAATCTTTAGTCCTCTCAAGAGGCTGCCCAGATCCCCTGAGCCGAAACTGAAAGGATGCAATAGGCAATAGGTTCTACAAGTTTCCTGCAGGATGTAAAAGAAATTAAGCGTAAGCAGGGAGAAAAAGACGCTTTTTCTCTGCTAACCAGAGGAAGAAAACCTAGCAAAAGGGCAAACCTTGAAGCCTCCGAACAGGAGAGATAAGGGCTAAAGGGAAGCAGCTTGAATGAGATTGGGCATTTGATTAACTGTCTGTCATTCTCGCTCTCAAGCAAAAACTGGATCTGCAGGATGTCGTGTCTTCTTCAGCAGGATGGGAGAGCGGGCTGTGGAATGGCACCAGCAACTTGCGGTTTCGAGATTGTGTCACAGCTGCAGCACATGAATGGCGCCGCAGGTGCTGTGAGTGCTCACAAATATTTGGCCTGGATCAGCACATTGCTAACGCCAAGGAAAAGAGGCTCTTCTGGCTTAACCAGGTGTTCTGGGGCCCTGGGCAATTCTTAGGACACCATCCCTGATGGGGTGGGGTTCTCCTACACAAGGAACATCGGAAGCTGCCTAAGAGCCAGTCAGATCATCGGTCCATCTGCCTCAGTACTGTCTACACAGACTGGCAGAGGCTTTCTGGAGTCTGTCCCAGCTGTACCTGGAGATGCCTTCAGGGTTTGAACCTAGGACCTTCTGCATGCTATGGCCCTTCAAGCCCCACTGAAAGGAACAGGCGTTATTCAAGAGAATGGACTGTGCCCATCATGGTTAATTAGCCCCGGACAGCCATGGGGCATCGCTTATCAAGGACCCTTTCCCCCCAGCTAGCCTTTGTGTTGCACTTACAGCAGAGCAAGTCAACGGAGCAGGGAGGATGTGTTTTTCAACCTTACCCTCATTTCTGTAAATTTCGAAAAGCGGACATACGGCTGAACTATGTCCACTCACTCCCACAAGAGGCAGAAGCAGCCACTGACTGAGATGGCTTAAAATTAGACAAATTCATGCTTGGGAGGGCTGCTGATGGCTTCTAGCCATGATGGCTAGGCCCTGCCTCCACAACTGGCAGCAGCGATGCTTCTGAATACCTGTTGTTGGAAACCACAGGAGGGGAGAGCTGCTCTTGCGCTCAGATCCTGCTTGCGGGCTTTGCAGGCATCTGGTGGACGAGATGAGCCGCTGGCCTGATCCAGCAGCCTCTTTGCATTTTCTTACGTTATTACCTGAGACTACAGAGTAATGCAGAGCTGAGCATGGTTAAAACCCTTGAAGGGATGGGTGGGGAAGTAGGATGGCTTGAGTTTCCCACTGGACATTGCAGTGGTGCTTCACATTGGGTCAGACTATTGGTCCAACCAGGCCACTATTGTCTGCTGTCACTAGTGGTGGCTATGCACATCACCTGCTGCTTCTAACTAGAGATTCCAGGGACTGCACTTCTGTATTCAGAGCATGTGCTCTGCCATGGAGTTATGGTCCCTCGATGAACACTTACGTCCAATGTGCAGGCATTTGCTGGTGATCATGCTTTTATTCCATGCTGCAAAAAACAACAACAACACACACCCTCCCCTTGCTCATTCCTGCCTGCCAAGATCTGTTATGGGTACAAAGAGAGTAGGCTGGATAAAACATCTCCGTTCCACACCCCCACCCCACATAATAATTCATTACTTGTACGCTGTGGTCTAAACTGCTGAGCCTAGGGCTTGCTGATTGGAAGGTCAGTGGTTCAAATCCCCGCAATGGGGTGTGCTCCTGTTGTTTGGTCCCAGCTCCTACCAGTGTGGTGTAGCGGTTAAGAGCGGTAGTCTCGTAATCTGGTGAACCGGGTTCGTGTCTCTGCTCCTCCACATGCAGCTGCTGGGTGACCTTGTGCTAGTCACACTTCTCTGAAGTCTCTCAGCCCCCCTCACCTCACAGAGTGTTTGTTGTGAGGGAGGAAAGGAAAGGAGAATGTTAGCCGCTTTGAGACTCCTTCGGGTCGTAATAAAGCGGGATATCAAATCCAAACTCTTCTTCTTCTTCTTCTTCCAGCAGTTCGAAAGCACGTCAAAGTGCAAGTAGATAAATAGGTACCGCTCCAGTGGGAAGGTAAACGGCGTTACCATGTGCTCCTCTGGTTTCACCAGAAGAGGCTTAGTCATGCTGGCCACATGACCCAGAAAAACTGTCTGCAGACAAAAGTCAGCTCCCTCGGCCAGTAATGCGAGATGAGCGCTGCAACCCCATAGTCATCCGCGACTGGACTTAACTGTCAGGGGTCCTTTACCTTTACCCTGCCCATCTGACTAGGTTGCCCCAGCTGCTCGACCTGCTAGCTTGCAGCATCCACTCTATAACCGATGTTCAGGCAGCGAGTGCTGATGTTTGGGAAGCCAAATTGGCACCCCGCAGCATATGAGAGGGAAACATCAAGGTTTGCAGTAGCGTTGTGTACCAGAATCCATCTGGATGAATTCAGGTCAGGCTGGGATGTGGCTGGGCCAAGCTGAGGCAGCCCCTTGTCACTCTGGGCCGGGTCAGGTCTATCTGGGGCTACCAAAAGGGGGGGTGGTCTGGGAGCGAGGAGGAGATGCACAGGTAAGAACACAAAATACATAATGAAAACAGGAAGAAAAAAACAAACTAATAACCCCACGCCACATTTTAAAGTGTATTGGGTGTTCATCAGCCAAAGGCCTGGCAGAAGAGGAACATTTTTACCTGGTGCCCAAAAGTGTATAATGAAGGTGACAGGTGACCCTCTGTGGGGGGAGCATTGCACAAATGGGGAGCCACTGCAGAAAAGGCCCATTCTTGTGTTGCCCCCTCTGGACCTCACGTGGAAGAGGCACATGAAGAAAGGCCTCAGAAGATGATCCAGGTAGGTTCATATGGAGAGAGGTGGTCCTTTTGGATATTGTGTTAGGATATAGTTCCTTTCCACCTTAAAAGGGTACAGGCATGACTATTGTGTATCACATGCCTGTTTACTTCCAACTCTTGCTGGGAACTTCCGTTTGCTGTTTTGCTGGACACGAAGGCTAGCAGACATGTTTTCCTTTGTTCCTGAGCTATGCTGAATAAAACGCTTGTACATAAGGCTTACATCTGCCTCTGTCCACCACTTCTGTTGTGGAGATTTATTCAATCTGCTAATTAGCGTGCATGGGTTTCTAAATGTATCTGAGGCTCGTGTCGCTGACTGATGCTGTTCCATGGGAGACCAGTGATCGTCCGGAGGCAGCTGGGGGCCTGCCTGATGCCCCTGTCTCCCTCAACATATTGCAGTCCTGAGCTGTTTCTCTAGTGACAGAGAGTTCCACAGGACCAGGCCAATGACACTAAAAGTTCTATTTCTTCTTGTCCCAGACTCAACCCAAGGAACACATGTTCCTAATCAACTTTGTTGATGTTCTCTTAAGTGTACTTTCTCCCTCCCTCCTCCACACCCAGCCTCTGCCTGACTTCTCTCCCAAATTCCTAAATACTTATCTACTTCGTTTAGCCTTCCTCCCACGCTTCCAGCTGATCTGTATATTGTTCACTGTTTGTTTGACAGTTTATACAGTGATAAGGGAGGGGCGGCTGCTCCCATCCCTGTCCTGGCAGTAACCGAGGCAATAATTTCCAGCCAGACCCTGTTTACATTCAGCCGTGATGAGGCCAGAGAAGACCGAAGACTGGAGCCACCTGTGGTCAGTCCCTGGCCAGGGCCTTTGGGGAAGGGGGCTGACCTTCTGTGCAATGTGCAGAATGGCAACAGATCCACCCCAGACATTTAAGGCACACCCAACGCACATTTAAAGGACATACCTTCTCCCAGAGAATCCCAGCAGCTGTATCTTGTTAAGGCAGTTGGGAATTATAGTACTGTGAGATGGGAACTACAATTCCCAGGACTTTTGGGGGTGGATCTGCCAGCTAGGTCATTCTTTCCCTCAGTTTGGATCAATGATAGCTTTTTGGGAAGCATACCAAAAGCCAGCTTTTTCTAAAAATGAATAAATGCCTGGATAGCTATGGATTGTGATGTTAGGTTGTGTACACCGCTACCCAAGGGCCCTCTTAGAAATTTGATGTGCCATTAATGCTGCGAATTTCCACCTATGTGCAACCAATGGATATGTATAAGTAAATATATCACAGAATGCTTTAAGTCTTCCGTGACTTCATTCAAAAGATTTCTGCAGGAACCCCTGAAATCTCTCGTGGCTCAGAGACCTGGTTGCACATTAAATGGTACTGCTGTTATCGCTGTTGTTTATTACATTTATATATTGCCCTTCAGCCAAAGATACAGCGGTACCTCATGTTAAGTACTTAATTCGTTCTGGAGGTCCGTTCTTAACCTGAAACTGTTCTAAATCTGAAGCACCACTTTAGCTAATGGGGTCTCCTGCTGCTGCCGCGCCGCCGGAGCACGATTTCTGTTCTCATCCTGAAGCAAAGTTCTTAACCCAAGGTACTATTTCTGCGTTAGCGGAGTCTGTAACCTGAAGCGTATGTAACCCGAGGTACCACTGTAATAGGACTGTTTACAGCATAAAAACACAAAATAAATAACATGATCACAATAATAACCCCACCCCCACATGCCTAATAAACGTAGTTAAACACCCATCATGCAATCTGCATTTTAACTTCTGCTGGTCCCCTACTGTGTCATCTGCCCCAGGGCTTCCGTCTGAAATGTTCCTTCCATATTCCATGTGATTGGTTGCTTATTGACCAGCGCTGGCACTGAAACCTCAGAAAAGGGGAGTGGAACAGTTTGAACTAAGAAATGATGAAGAACTTGAGAGCTGCAATCCAGTACAGTGGTACCTCGGGTTACAGATGCTTCAGGTTACAGATGCTTCAGGTTACAGACTCTGCTAACCCAGAAATACAGTGGTACCTTGGGTTACATATGCTTCAGGTTACAGATGCTTCAGGTTACAGACTCCGCTAACCCAGAAATAGTACCTCGGGTTAAGAACTTTGCTTCAGGATGAGATCAGAAATCGCACGGTGGCAGCAGCGGGAGGCCCCATTAGCTAAAGTGGTGCTTCAGGTTAAGAACAGTTTCAGGTTAAGAACAGACCTCTGGAATGAATTAAGTTCTTAACCCAAGGTACCACTGTATTATGAATGCTTACTGGTGATCAATGCGTGAATTGCAGGCATGCAGGCGCACACACACACACAGAGAGAGAGAGAGAGAGAGAGAGAGAGAGAGAGAGAGAGAACCCTCTCTGTCCTATATCTCTTTGGCTTCTTTGCCTCCCTTGGTTCTCTCTCTTTCTCACACAGTTCTTCCACCTCCAAAACTCTTTTGTTTGCTGACCCCTGCACATGCTATCCATGGTACATGGCCCTCTCTGTTCCTCCTAGACCCCACGGAAGGTAGGACTTGAACCTATGACTTCAAGTTACGACTAAACACCAGGAAAAACTTTCTGACAGTAAGAGCTGTTTGACAGCGGAACCGCCTCCCTTGGAAGGCTGTGGGCTCTCCTTCCTTGAAGAATTCTAAGCAGAGGTTGGGTAGCCATCAGTCAGGGATGCTTCAGGTGAGATTCCTGCATTGCAGGGAGTTGGACTAGATGACCCTGGGGGGTGTCTTCCAACTCTACAATTCTATGATTTGCTCAGTGCACAGTGGGAGTCATAGGTGAGGGGACAGACAGGTCAAGAGCCAGCTTCAAAGTCTATATTTAGCACTTTGGGGTTTGCCTGCCTGCCTGTTTGTTGTTTTCCTTTCATGGAAATGCTTCACTGACGCCGGTGGTGCACTTTGTCAGAAACGGTCAGATCAGGCGCTCGCAGGCAGGCGTGCTTGTCTGACTCATGATGAGTTGCTCTCTTGGCCAATGTTCAGCCCGGGCAGCAGTGCCAAGCTTGGGAGCTGGTGCCAGGAGCTGGTAGAGGATCAGGGAGCAAAGAGACTTATGGGAGAAGAAAGAGCTAGCTGCCGCCATAAGAAAAGGGAGAAGAGATGAGCTGCAGCTATACAAAGATCCCCCACCCCTGGTTCTGAACACCTATGTGCTAAAAGAGCACATGGAATGTCACAGGAGGAGGTGTGCAGAAGACTTTTGCCCACTGCTTTGGAGCGCATGCTTTGTACATTATCTAGAAGGACCCAGATTTCATCTGCAGTCATTTTAGTTCAAGAATTTCAGGGAGCAGCAGAGAGGCTTGGGAAATAATAATAATAATAATAATAATAATATTGAACTGATTTTATAATGAATTGATTTTATAATGCTGTATTATTTTACTGTTGTTAGCCGCTCTGAGCCCAGAGGGCGGGATATAAATAATTTATTATTATTATTATTATTATTATTATTATTATTATTATTATTACTACTACTACTACTACTACTAATAATAATAAAAAATGTTTGTTGGAGAGGGTTACAGGTTTGTCATGTCTTTTGTGTCCTTGTTTTGTATTTTTATGCTGTGAACTGCACTGTGATCTACAAATTTAATAAGTGTAATAATAATAATAATAATAATAATAATAATAATAATAATAGAGGCCCTTTGGGAACTGCCGCTAGTCGGAGTAGACACTGCCAGGGGATATGAAACCCTGGTTTGACTCAGTGTAAGGAGGCTTGGCTGCTCTTTCTGTACAAAGTGTTGCAATTCTGTTCCCTTTCTTCCCAAGTGGGCAGAAAGCAGGTTCCTGCGGTTGCAAATGCTCTCGGACAGCGTTCACCAGCCAAGCATGCCGGCTTTGGGGCTGATGGGAAAGGCAGCCTGAAACATGCAGGTTGGCGAAGGCTGTGCTTGGCCACTTTCAGACTGTCACGGTTTCACAGGTGAGATTCAGCTGCATACCAGCACATTCAGATCGGGCAGTTAAAGTGGTGTTGGCACTCAGGGGAAATGAATCATAGAATCATAGAATCATAGAATCATAAAGTTGGAAGAGACCACAAGGGCCATCGAGTCCAACCCCCTGCCAAGCAGGAAACACCATCAGAGCACTCCTGACATATGGTTGTCAAGCCTCTGCTTAAAGACCTCCAAAGAAGGAGACTCCACCACACTCCTTGGCAGCAAATTCCACTGTTGAACAGCTCTTACTGTCAGGAAGTTCTTCCTAATGTTTAGGTGGAATCTTCTTTCCTGCAGTTTGGATCCATTGCTCCGTGTCCGCTTCTCTGGAGCAGCAGAAAACAACCTTTCTCCCTCCTCTATGTGACATCCTTTTCTATATTTGAACATGGCTATCATATCACCCCTTAGCCTCCTCTTCTCCAGGCTAAACATGCCCAGCTCCCTTAGCCGTTCCTCATAAGGCATCGTTTCCAGGCCTTTGACCATTTTGGTTGCCCTCCTCTGGACACGTTCCAGTTTGTCAGTGTCCTTCTTGAACTGTGGTGCCCAGAACTGGACACAGTACTCCAGGTGAGGTCTGACCAGAGCAGAATACAGTGGCACTATTACTTCCCTTGATCTAGATGCTATACTCCTATTGATGCAGCCCAGAATTGCATTGGCTTTTTAGCTGCCGCGTCACACTGTTGGCTCATGTCAACAGTGAACCCACTTCAAAATTGTGCTGCTATATTTTTGCTTTGTTGTGCAGGTGGGAGGATTTAACTGTTTTATTGTTTTATATGCTGCCTCTCTCTCTCTCTCTCTCTCTCTCTCTCTCTCTCTCTCTCTCTCTCTCTGTGTGTGATATTTGTTATTTTGTAAACTGCTCAGCAATTGCCTTAATATTAAGCAGTATATAAAGATACAAAGTAAGGAAAGAAAAATCAGACTTCTTGCAAGAAGGAAAGTGAGGGGGGAAACGGATTGGGAAGTGTGGGCTGACAATTGCTTGGCACAACACCTTTAAAGCCCTATATGGCCTAGAACCCTCGTACCTATGGGACCGCCTCTCCTGGTACGTCCCACAGAGGAACTTACGGTCTTCAAACAAAAACATCCTGAAGGTCCCAGACCACAGAGAAGTTAGGCTGGCCTCAACTAGAGCCAGGGCTTTTTCGGCTGTGGCTCCAATCTGGTGGAACACTCCGTCACAAGAGACTAGGGCCCTGTGGGACTTGACATCTTTCCGCAGGACCTGCAAGACAAAGCTGTTCCACCAGGCCTTTGGTCAGGGTACAGCCTGACTCCCTCCATTGGCAATCTTCACAGAACTTTAGCCTAATGGTTGCCATCAATTTGAGTTGAATTAATTTTATAATGAAATGATTTTAGAATGTTGTACTATTTTATTGCTGTTAGCCGCCCTGAGCCCGGCTTCGGCTGGGGAGGGAGGGATATAAATAAAAAAATTATTATTATTATTATTATTATTATTATTATTATTATTATTATTATTATTCTCCTCCCCACTAACAAGTCAGAACAAACATCCAATAAACAGCCACCTCTATCACCTCCTTGCAAACTTCTGCAAACAAATCAGCTGGAATATTTGGTAAACAGCTCATCCTAGAAGTGACCATGGCATCTTACAGAATGGTGGGTGTTTTTTTCCACACTGACTCCAAGGCCTGAAGGGATGAGAAGGCAGCCGTCTCTGTGTAAGAGCTTCCCCCATGATTAACCTGCCACACAATCCATTTAAAGAACAAAACAGACGTAGGGTATGAGAAGGAATGGTAAGCAGAGCTGACACAAGTCGCTTTGCTGCCCAAAGTGGAGGTCTCTCAGCTCAGCGGTGGAAACTTCATCTTGTGTGCTGAAGGCCCCAGGCTCTTAGTGAGAAGCTTCCTGGGCAAAGCCTTGCCACCAATTAATACTCAATTATCTCAGTGGGTCTTGGCAAGAAGGCACAGCCACTGATTAATGGGTGCTTTCAAGTTCACCCTTCAAATACATTTGGCCAGTCAGCTCAGCGGAGTTCCTTGGAAACCTATGGAGAGGCAGAAGTTTCGAAGCAGAGAAAGACTGAAGGAAGCAGATGAGTCTGATAGCAGTGGAAGTCCATGGCAAGCACTCTGCAGGACACGGTCAAAATGACGTCATGCGCATGCACGGAAGCGGCGAAATGTGACCCGTGCACGCGCAGACACATCTTACGTTATGTTCAGGATGTGAACGGGGCTCCAGAACGGATCCCATTCGCATCCCGAGGTACCACTGTATTAAAGATAAAGGGACCCCTGATCATTAGGTCCAGTCGTGGCTGACTCTGGGGTTATGGCGCTTATCTCGCTTTATTGGCCGAGGGAGCCGGCGTACAGCTTCCGGGTCATGTGGCCAGCATGACTAAGCCGCTTCTGGAGAACCAGAGCAGCGCACGGAAACGCCGTTTACCTTCCCGCCGGAGCGGTACCTATTTATCTACTTGCACTTTGACATGCTTTCGAACTGCTAGGTCGGCAGGAGCAGGGACTGAGCAATGGGAGCTCACCCCGTCGCGGGGATTCGAACCGCCAACCTTCTGGGCCCAAGTCCTAGGCTCTGTGGTTTAACCCACAGCGTGGTGTGTATTAGGTGTGTGTGCAGTGTCAGACCACACCTGGAATACCGTGTCCAATTTTGGGCACCACAGTTTAAGAAGGATGTTGACAAGCTGGAAGGTGTACAGAGGAGGGTGATCAAGATGATCAGGGGTCTGGAAACTAAGTCTTATGAGGAACGGTTGAAGAAGCTGGGCATATTTAGCCTGGATATTATAGCCCTCTTCAAATATCTTAAGGACTGTCACATGGAGGATGGAGGAAGCTTGTTTTCTCCTTCTCTGGAGGGTGGGACTCAAACCAATGGCTTCAAGTTACAAGAAAGAAGATTCCGACTATGATATACGATATATCTTTATTGTCTTGACTAAACATATGAAAAAACTTTCTGATGGCAAGAACTGTTTGACTGTGGAACGGTCTCCCTCGGGAGCTTGTGGACTCTCATTCCTTGGAGGTTTTTAAGCAGAGGTTGGATGGTTATCTGTCAGGGATGCTTTAGATGAGATTCCTGAATTGCAGGGGGTTTGACTAGATGACCCTTGTGTCTTCCAACTCTACAATTCTCTAATAATCCTTAGAACATATATGGTTCCATTTGCAAAGTGACTGATGTACAATATCTCAGCAATCCATGCAATAGCCCTGCGAGGTAGGTCCCCACATGAAAGGCAGCAATGGAGAGATAATGGTTTGTCTTTGGTGATGGGTTCAGGGCTTAATCTGCGGCAAGGCTCAGCCACTGCCTATGTTTTCCACATCCTGGCTTAATCTTGGAGCATGTGAAGTAGGAATAGATCCACTGTTTTCCAGAAGCACCTTCCCATGGCTGTGTTGCCGAGGAGAAGCAGTGGCCACGCCAGCCTTCCCCAACCTGGTGCCCTCCAGATGCTTTGGACTACAACTCCCATCATCCCCTGCTTGCATGCGATCTGACAGCTGCAGCCCCCACCCACCCAACATCTCCTGCAATGCTGCAAGGGATTCTTGCGGAAGGGGGAGGGTGCGTTGCATTTCCTTTGGCCTCTGGACCTGCAGCCATCATTGAACTGTGGCAGCGCCGAGCTGGTTTTGAATAAGGACCCTCATTTCCTATTCATGACTTCCCAATGCATCTGCTGAAATATTTAAACCACCAATAACACAGTAACCCCATACTAGGAAGCTGACTCACCCTCATCAGTAAAAGGCCCAGTTGAGAAACAATGAAGTTGCAAGTTATCAGGGAAGGGCTGGGAGCTTTAGCAGACCGCATGGGAACGTGGTGCATGGCATTAATGTGGAAGCTTACGGATGTTCTGCAGGAAGCCAATCAACTGCACTGGCCCAAGGTCACCCCGTGAGCTTCATGGCTGAGTGGGGATCTGAACCCTGGTCTCCCAGATCCTAAATGTTGTGAGATTATAAGTTTACGCAAACTCAAGTGTCTGGTCCCCATTGCACTGCCAGTTCTTCTGGAATCTGCTTGTCTGACTTGTACGACACTCTAACCCATAGCTGTCAACCGTCCCTTATTTGGTGGGAAAGTCCCTTATCCCAGCGCTATGTCCTGCTGCTCTCCCTTATTGATGATGTCCCTTAAATTTCCTGGGCTTCAAAGGAAGCAGCTCCTCTCCCTCCCTCCCTGCCGGCCAGGGAGGAGGGAGGCTCCAACTCTGTTGCTTGGCTGCGTTGCTCACCCAATAAGGAGTCTTAAGAACGACTGGGGGGGTGGAGCTTGCATGCCTTGTGCCAATCAAATCAACCGTGTTGCCTGGGGACTTGCCTTTGCTCAGCGCTTCCCAGCGGAGAGGTGACGGTGGTTTTCCTTGCTGCATCCCCTTTGCCGGGTTGCTGCGCTGTGGGAACCACCTCTTGAGGCTTCGTTTGGCTGCTGGCTGGGCTTTCTGCCTTTGGCTTGGAGGGGCTCAGAAGTTGAACATACCTGTGCTTGGAAAATCCCTTATTTTGGCTGCTGATCCCTTATTTTCGAGGCAGCTGGTCCCTTATTTTCAAATCTGTAAGTTGACAGATAGGCTCTAACCACTGCTCCGCTATGGACTCTCTGTTAACATCTCGTGATTGGTCCTCCCCAAGGAACTTCTGTTGGCACTTTCCCGGCCTCGTTCAGAAGAGTGGTCCCTTCCTGTTAGATCTCCTTGATTGTGTCATTGACAGAGATGAGAGGAACTTCCAAGTGGGGCACAGTCAGTCTGAGACCGGCTGTGAGTCATCCCATCTTTTTCCAGGGGCTTCACTGGTTCATTGCTTCCTCCCTCGGAGGGGAGAGCTGGTCAGCTCTGGACCCCATTTTCAACTGCGTTGCTGAACTCTGAGGACGCACTTATTCCATTTTTGCAATCCTGAATCTGCTGACAGGCCTAATGAAGCCAGGACACGGTGTCCTGAGAAAACAATTTTACCAGGCCCTCTCTGACCCTTTTATCTCAGGCAGTCAAAATAGCAATGCAACAGAATTGTGGGATGATGGGGGAAGAGAGTTTAGAGCACTAGATGCTTTTATTTCATAGGGACTTAGACTCAAGGACTACAACATCCTCCTCCCAGAGCTTTAGGGGTCGAACTCACACTTACAAAAAGGCCGTCTCCAATGATTTCCAAACTTCCCTTCAAGGCGATATATCCCAAGGAGGTTTGCACACATATATAGTTAAAGCATCAAATACACACAATAAAACCATCAACGTTTTAAGATTTAAAACCAAATCAAAGTTTTCCCATTCAAAGCAATCCAGACATATAATAATAATAATTTATTATTTATACCCCGCCCATCTGGCTGGGTTTCTCCAGCCACTCTGGGCGGCTTCCAACAAAACACTAAAATACAATAACCTATTAAACATTAATAGCTTCCCTAAACAGGGCTGCCTTCAGATGTCTTCTAAAAGTCTGGTAGTTGTTGTTCTCTTTGACATCTGGTGGGAGGGCGTTCCACAGGGTGGGTGCCACTACCGAGAAGGCCCTGTGCCTAGTTGCCTGTAACTTGGCTTCTCGCAGCGAGGGAACTGCCAGAAGGCCCTCAGCGCTGGACCTCAGCGTCTGGGCAGAACAATGGGGGTGGAGACGCTCCTTCAGGTATACTAGGCCAAGGCCGTTTAAGGCTTTAAAGGTCAGCACCAACACTTTGAATTGTGCTCAGAAACGTACTGGGAGACAACTTCGTAAACCACAGGAGGAATCTTAACAGACCCTCCAAGTGTCCCTACTTTCCAGGGACAGTTTTGGATTTACAGAAGGCTGCTGGATCAAGCCAGTGGCCCATTGAGCACAGTTTTCACAGTGGCCGGCATGATGCGTGTATGAAACCCGCAAGTGGGATCTGAGCACAAGAGCAACTCTCCCCTCCTGTTTCCAGCAACTGGTATTCAGAAGCATCTCTGCCTCCAAAGGTAGAAGCAGACCATAGCCATCAGGGTTAATAGCCATTAATAGCCCTATCCTCCATGAATTTCTCTAATCTTCTTTCAAAGCCATCCCTGCCTCCTGACGGAGGGAGTTCCATAGGTTACCGGTAACTATGCGCTGCATGAAGAAGTCCTTTATTCTGACCTGAATCTTCCAATGTCCAGTTTGTTAGATGCCCATGAGCTCTAGTGTTACAATAGAGGGAGAAAAACTGTTCCATGACCGACTGATGTAGATCACAATCTCTCTGAGGAGATAGTAAACAGCTACAAGGACTAGCATTTTGTCTCTTGCACTGGCTCCTCAAATGCTCCAGGAAAGCTTACAAGCAGGGAATGAAGGCAACATACATACACAAACATGGCTTGCCCCTCTGCACGACCCTTCCCTGCTCTCCCAGCATGTGCTCTTTGGAACATGTTTTGTCATTTCTTTATTTGCGAGGGGGGGTGGGGAGAACCCTACAAACAGTGCCACTCAGAACCACCGTATTCCGTGGGAATTTTCTCATTCAGTCCCGCCAAATATGGATCGGAACACTAGCTACCAAAGAATCTCCACTTCCAATCTGAATTGGAAAAGATTGAAAATATGGACAATGCAATCTGGGAAGCCAGAGGGGGAGAGGCAGACTGACTGCCCCCCCCCTGAATTGCTTCCTGCAGCTCCTCGCTTCCCTTTAATAGCCAGCAGAAGCAGAATGCACTAGGCAAAGGACCATGCACATCTGCATAATTTATTCAAACTGCAGAATTAGCATCCCTTTGTGCGGAATTAGGAGGGGGGCTTGGTGCAGAGAACACTCAGCTTTGATTGCAATACTTTGCCTGAGGGCTTAATGAGGAAGGGTAGTTTTCGACTCAATTTTTCTAAGCCCAGGACTTCATTCATTGGACTACACAGTCTCACAGGTGAAATGTTGCTTTTGAGCTGGTCCAGAAATCAGCAAACAATGAAGGATGTTTTGGATCAACAAAAAAGGGGAAAGAGATCTCAGCGAGTTCTTGGTGTGTCTATTCCTTGGGTAACGCAAGCATTGGGAATTGCGGGGCACAGCACTCATTTGCAGCACCGTCTCACTGGCGCATCCTGCTGCTTGTCAGTGTGGCATCTCTAGCTAACTAGAACAAATAGCCTTATGTGATTATGACCCATAATCTTCCAATTTAGAGGTAATCTTTCAGAAGAGATTATATCCAAACAAAACTGTATTGTTACTGCTTTGGGAGTACCTGTTGCCTTGCGCTATTTGATGGGCAATGGGGACATATCCTGGCTGGCTGTCATCCCGTGTTAAGGATAATGGATAGGTATTTTCAGGAACAAGGGTAGCCTAAGCCTGGCACTGAATCCACTGTGATGGAATTAGAAAATGGCAGAAGGAGTCTTGCAAAGTCCAGATTTTTAAAAAAACTTCTTATTGCTGAGAGGAAATTAAGAAGTTTGGGTAGGATTGGGATCCTCAAGACTAAGCTTTTGCTTTTCTTTCTAGGATTTGTAGTGCCTTTCAGGTACACAGCCTCCCAAAGTGGTTTACAAAAAGATTTTAAAATGACTTTCAGGTTTCTAGTCCTTATGGCTATGAAGATGAGCTTGAAAGTGAGTGGCCAATACTTTAATATCTCAGAGGTCAAAGAGGTAGGAGGAGATTTCTAGTGGCTGGGATGCATGTGCAGCTTCAGGGTCACGCAGAGTTCTCTGCCCCTTCCCAAGGCCAAATAAATTATGCAAAATAGAAGAATAAACCATGCAATTTTTTTTAAAAAAACCCACACATTCAGGCTGCAGAATTTCCTTGCTCCCTTCCTTTCCTTGCACTTCAGAATGTTGTTTGATGCACACAGCTCTGCCTATAATTCAGATGGCGTTTGCCCCAGGATCATAACTTCAGGACTACTGCAGCCTCCTTAATGTAGAAGAATGATGGCTTTTGGCAAAGCTAAAGAGAGTCTTTGTCTCCCTTTTCCATTTCCTCCAGAGGAAGGAATGATAAGTTTTTCAGCTGATGCTTAGAGACACTCAGGATGAGTGATAAAAGCTTTCTTCAGGTTGGTGGTTAAGGACCTGCCTTCGAGAATCCTTGTGTGCTGCACCTTCTCTTCCTTATAGATGAAGACAACTTCATTTAGCAGGAGAGGCCTGTGCCTTTCCATCGAGAGGATGGTTCGTTGAAACAGAAGGGCTCCTTGACCTTTTGGCTTGGCCCAGATCAGACGTGAACGTGGCAGTGGGCAGTTTTATGATTCATGCTCCGGTCCGTGGATCTTTTGTGACTGCACGATACCACTACACGTGCACAGTCTTTGTTTTGAGAAACGGAACTCCTCTCCAGACTCTGAGCGATTATTCTGAACAAAGTAAGTTCCTAGACCTCATGGAGCCTTATGGGAAAAGGTACAGTGGTGGTTTGAGATTATACAAAAAGAAAAAGAAATGTTCTCCTTTTCTTTCTCTTTTCCTCTTTTTGGTTTGGGTTTTTATTGAGATTCTTTCATCTTTAATGTTCTAAAAAGATATTGGATATTAACTTTTGTACAGTGGTACTTCGGGTTACATACGCTTCAGGTTACATACGCTTCAGGTTACAGACTCCGCTAACCCAGAAATAGTACCTGTGATGGGATGGTGAGCTGCTTGTGCGTAAAATCCTAGTCCCTCAGAGTTTGGCTAAGTCCACAAACCTCTGTCTGTGACGGAGCTCCTTAAGCATGGCTCCATCAGTCGCTCGTTGAATCGGACAGTGGGCGTTTACGGAACTTCTTCCAGCATAAAAGCTCCTTAACGGAAACGCGTCTTCTGGACTCTCGGCGTGACAGTTTCCGGCGAGGAGTGGGTGTCCCTATAGGAGGTCCTGAAACCTCCCCACTGTTCTCGCTTGAAGTGTCTCTGAGCCCTCCCTCCGACTCACTTTCCCTTGGAACTCCACTTCTCCCCCTGCTGGTTCCCTCCTCAGCTGAATGGTCTCTCTCACCCTCCGTGAGCCCTTTCACCTCCTGCGTCTCAGATGGCAGTTCCCTGACATCCACCTCCCCTCCAGGGCCCCCTTCACCCCCTTCCCTCCCCTCCTCTGCGGGAGGCGAGGGAGCAAAACCCCTGAAGGAACCTCCCTCATCTTCCGAAGTTTCGAACACTTCCCTCCACCTGTTGCTGTTTCCGGTTTCCAAGTACTCCTCCTCATCGGAGTCTGTTCCTTCTTCCAGCTCCGATTCCCTGAATCCTTCCAGTTCCTCCTCATCGTCGGTGGTGCCAAAGTACTCCCTCCAGAACCTCGCTACTGGCTGAGGTTTCCTGGGGAACCTTTGGTGGAACGTTTCGATCAAGATCTCGTCACGGACCTCCTCTGCCGTCACCCAGGTGTTTTCCGACTCCGGTTCCCCTTCCCACGCGACCAAATACTCCACCTGATTACCCTTCCACCTGGAGTCGATGATTTCCGCCACATGGTTGCTGCTTTCCCTTTCTTCTATGACTGGCCCCCGTGTGGATACCCCTTCACCTTCCCCCCTATATGGTGACAGTAATGACCTGTGGAATACTGGGTGCAGTTTCATGTGGTTCGGTAACCGGAGTCTGAAAGCCACTGGGTTGACCTGTTGGATGACCTCAAATGGTCCCAATCTTTTGGGTCTCAATTTCTTGCAACCCCCCTTGAACGGCAACCCTTGGGTTGATAGCCAGACCTGACTCCCCACCCTAATGGTTTCACCTTCCCTTCTGCTCTTGTCTGCCTGCCTCTTATATTCTTCTTTGGCCCTTTCTAAGTTGAGTTGGAGTTGACGATGGATCGCTTCCATTTCTTCTACAAAATGTTCAGCGGCCGGGACACTCCATCTCTCCCCTCCTCCCCCTGGAAACGCCCTGGGGTGGCACCCATAATTAGCCAAAAAGGGACTCATCCCGGTGGACACATTCTCTGCATTATTGTAAGCAAATTCCGCTAGCGCCAACTTTTCGACCCAATCGTTCTCTCTGTCATTGACATAACACCTCAGGTATTGTTGGAGGATACCGTTTGCCCTCTCCGCCTGCCCATTGGTCTCAGGGTGCCTGGCAGTCGAAAAGTTGACCTCTACGTGCAACAAGCTCCTAAGTTTCCTCCAGAATCTGGACGTGAACTGTTTCCCTCTGTCGGAGACCACCCTCAAGGGGGCGCCATGCAGCCTAAAAATATGTTCTACAAACAATTTCGCTGTCTCTTCCGCCGTGACTGCATGTGAGCAAGCTACAAAGTGACCCATCTTAGTTAACAGGTCTACTACGACTAGTATGGCGGTTTTCCCCTGGGATTTAGGCAGATCAGTCATAAAATCTATCGATACCGCCTCCCACGGTCGTTCTGGTGTGGGTAACGGTTCTAATAACCCGGCTGGCGCCCGCCTTTCTCCTTTGGCTCTCTGGCATTGGTCACACCTTCTCACATCCTCCCGTACATCCTCCCTCACCTTGGGCCACCAAAACTCCCTGGTCACCAACCACATGGTCTTGTGTTGCCCAAAATGCCCCGCTGTGGGGTTGTCGTGCAGCTGTTTGAGTACTCTCCCCCTCAATTCCCCTTCGGGTATATATAGTGCCCCTTTGTAATACAATGCCCCGTTTCTTTCTTCAAAACCTCCGGGGTCTTCTCCCTCTCTCCTTAAACCTCTGAGCTTATCCTGGGCGTATTCATCATTTACCGTTCCCTCTACCAGTTCTCTTTGCCCCACCCAGGCCGCCCCACACACCCAGTGGTCCTCTGGGATAATATGTCTCTCTTCAGGCGCTCCCTCCCCCTCCAAATATTCAGGTTTGCGAGAGAGAGCGCCCGCTCTGATGTTTTCTGGACCTGGCACATAGCAGATTTCAAAATGGAATTTGGAGAACTCCTGGGCCCACCTCACTTGTCGTTGGTTGAGCACTCGTGCCGTTCTCCAATACTCCAAATTCTTGTGGTCCGTACACACTTGCACCTTATGCTGTGCGCCAATTAGTAAATGTCTCCATCTCCGGAACGCTTCGTGAATGGCGAGTAGTTCTCGGTCATATACGGTGTAGTTCCTCTCGGATTTGTTCAGCTTACGCGAAAAGAAGGCACACGGTCTCCATTCCGACTTATTGCTCCCTGGCTGAAGCAGCACCGCCCCCACCACCCGGTCTGAGGCATCAGTTTCCACTCTCATGGGTTTTTGTAAATCCACATGCAGGAGCTGTTCTTCCGAAGCGAATGCCCTTTTCAATTCCTCAAATGCTTGCTCCACCTCCGCCGTCCAAACGAATTTCTTCTTGCTGCTTAGACAGTCCGTGATGGGAGCCGTTAAGTGGGCAAAGTTCTTGATGAATTTACGGTAAAAGTTCCCAAACCCTAAGAACCTTTGCACATCCTTTTTCGTTTTCGGTGTCTTCCATTCCAGCACCGCCTGGACCTTGCCTGGATCCATGGCTAATCCCTTGTCTGATGAGCAGTACCCCAGGAATTCCACCTCCTTGGTGTGAAACTGACACTTCTCCAATTTCACCCACAGCTGGTTTGCTTGCAGCTGGCTCAGCACTTCCCTGACATCCTTTACATGCTGCTCCTCATTCTCTGAATATATCAGCACGTCATCGAGGAAGGCCACGCAATTCTTGTAGAGCAAAGGTCCCAGGACATGGTTCATGAGCGATTGAAAACAGGCGGAGCCTGATTGCAATCCGAATGGCATAACTAAATATTCAAAAGCCCCCAAAGGGGTGAACATGGTGGTTTTCCATTCATCCCCTTTCCTTATTCGTATCAGGTTGTATGCCCCTCTCAGGTCCAGTTTCGTGAATATCTTTCCCTTCCTCAACCTGGTCAAAATGTCATCAATCCTGGGCATGGGGAAGGTCACTGGTTCTAACACGGCATTTAGCCGCCGGTAGTCCACTACAAGCCTGGGTTTATCCGTGTTTTTTTTGTCCACAAAAAACACTGGGCTCCCCCCCACCGCTCTGGACTCTCTGATGAAGCCCCTCTTCAGGTTTTTATCAATAAACTCCCTTAACTCCTGCATTTCCCTGTCTGACATGGCGTACAGCTTGCCCACGGGGAGCTGGGCCCCAGGGACCAGGTTAATTTGGCAGTCAAAGTCTCTATGCGGTGGTAGTTTATCTGCTTCCCTTTCGCTGAAGACCTTGCTCAGGTCCGCGTATTGTTTGGGCACCTTCCCTTTGTCCGCCACTTCCGTCCCTGCTAGAAAGGCTTTTGCCCCTTCTGGCACCTTTCCTTCTCTGCAGTGTTCCAGGCAATGTGCTGACCCAAAGGAGACCACTCTCTGATGCCAGCCCACTAGCGGGTCATGCAACGCTAGCCAGCTCATTCCCAAAATGACGGGAGCCCCTCCCAGGGTGGCCACATTGAACGCTATCCTTTCGGTGTGCCTGGCCACCCTCATAACCATTGGGACGGTCTGTAGGCTAACTTCTCCTCCCAACAGCTCCCTCCCATCGATAGTGGTCACCTGCAGGGGGTTGCTTAAAGGGAGTATCTGTATCTGGTGTTCAGCTGCAAACTCCTTACTCATAAAATTACAGGAGCTGCCTGAGTCCAACAGCGCCTTTGTCTTTAGTGGGTATCCGTTTGCCAGCTCTAGCAACACCTCTATTACTAGGGCTGGTCTTGGAGGTTCCGGAGTGGGCACTTTTACTGCTCCTTGGCCTGGCTGCAGTGCCCTGACGGTGGCAGCCAGGCGTTGGCTTTTACTGGCTCCTGGACTCCCTCCTCCTTCCCCCCAACAGCTCCCGCCATCCCATGCCATTCCTTTCTTTGCGGGCAGACTCTGGCAAAGTGACCTGGCTGCTGGCAGAGATAACATTTCTTGGCGCTCTTTCCCTCCTTCTTCCTCCCTTCACTGGGATTTGAAACTGCGCGCGCGCGCGCTGTTCCAACTTCCATCGGCTCTCCTGGCGGGAAACTTGGCTCTGGAATCTCTGGAATGCGGAAATCCCTCCAACGCTCTCCTTTCCCCTCCCGCTTCTCCAAGGCTCTTGCCTCCTGGCGCGCTCCAATGGTCAGCGCTGATTTGGTCAGCTGGTCCATAGACTCCGCCCTGGGCGCCCGGGAAAGTTCGTCTTTCACCGCCGAAGAAAGCCCCTCTTCAAAGAGCATTTGAATGGGTTCCGCCGATAGGTCCCACCCCAATTTATGTATCAACATTGTAAACTCAGTCCAGTACTCACGAACCGATCGGCTACCCTGTTTGCAAGCCATCAATTGTCTGCGCACCAGTCCCTGTTCAATCTCGCTGGAAAACATCAAATCCATGGCGCGAAAAAACTTCCTCGTGTCCTTCAGCATTTCACTATTCCCTGCCATCAGGGGTCTAACCCAGTCTCTCGCCCCCCCTTCGAGATGGCCAATCACAAACGCCACTCGCGATGCCTCGTCGGGAAAGTCGTTAAACTGCAGTTCGAGAGCATACTGCAGCTCTGTCCTAAAGGCTTGGTAGTTCCTGGGGTCCCCCCCAAACTTCTGCACCAATCCTGGCATCTTTCTTGCTAGTGTAGCGCCTTTTGCCTTTTCTGCATCCTGCGCCCTCCTTTCCTCTAGCCTCGCCGTTTGCAGTGCTAGCTGGACTTCCAACACCCTGTACCTTTCTTCCAGGCTTGGACCCTCTCCAGCTCCTCCTTCTCCCCCGGCTCCGGCTGGGTTGCTCATGATGCCTCTCTGCACAAGCTGCTTTCAGGGACTGTCCGATTGCTGTGATGGGATGGTGAGCTGCTTGTGCGTAAAATCCTAGTCCCTCAGAGTTTGGCTAAGTCCACAAACCTCTGTCTGTGACGGAGCTCCTTAAGCATGGCTCCATCAGTCGCTCGTTGAATCGGACAGTGGGCGTTTACGGAACTTCTTCCAGCATAAAAGCTCCTTAACGGAAACGCGTCTTCTGGACTCTCGGCGTGACAGTTTCCGGCGAGGAGTGGGTGTCCCTATAGGAGGTCCTGAAACCTCCCCACTGTTCTCGCTTGAAGTGTCTCTGAGCCCTCCCTCCGACTCACTTTCCCTTGGAACTCCACTTCTCCCCCTGCTGGTTCCCTCCTCAGCTGAATGGTCTCTCTCACCCTCCGTGAGCCCTTTCACCTCCTGCGTCTCAGATGGCAGTTCCCTGACAGTACCTCAGGTTAAGAACTTTGCTTCAGGATGGGAACAGAAATTGTGCTCCGGTGGAGCGGCGGGAGGCCCCATTAGCTAAAGTGGTGCTTCAGGTTAAGAACAGTTTCAGGTTAAGAACGGACCTCCGGAACGAATTAAGTACGTAACCAGAGGTACCACTGTATATCTTTTGTGTATCTTTTCAAACTTTATTAAAATAAAATAAAGGGAAAGGTGCAGGGGGAAATGTTTGACCCCTTTGCCCTAGGTACTAGTAAATGCATGTCCCTCCAAACGGAACTTTAGTCCTTTGTTCCTTACAGTCCTGTTTGAGCCTCAGCGTCTTCCCATAATTGATCTATCCTTGTCCTCCCCATCTGTGTTTTGCTTCTTGCTCACTTGCCCTCTCAAATTAAGGACCTAGCATTGCAGGTGTTGAACTAGATTAGCCTTTGTGTCCCTTTCAGCCCTACAACCCTATGTTTCTAAAAGCCAACTAGGCAGTGGTGTCCATCATATTGCCTCTTTGCCTTGTGCATCCTACAAACAGAGCCCAAAGCTTTTCAGGTTGAAATATCCACTCTATGAACTGGAAAATCTGCACCCTAGACTTCTATGGGTGCATACCCAGTGAACTACTTGCTCAGAAAGGAATGGAGATGATTCACAGTATGATCACATCTTATGCATGTTTAGCTTGTGAAATTTCAACCATACACGGTTGAAGGCAGGCTGGTTGAAATTGGGCTAGTTGAACCCAAGCAAGATGGGTTACCCAGCCTCTGGGATGCTCATGTGAGATCTTGCAGGAACCCAGATAGCCATGCAAGATCTCACATGAGCACCACAGAACCATCTGAGTATATGCCATTTTATTGGGTCATGATGAAAGGTTGTTCCCTGAAATTAAGAGAGGAAACAGGGTGGACTCTTGGTTCATCTAAAATGAGGGTGCTTCCCCCAGGTATTCAAGGGGGATGTTGAGCTTCATCGGGTCCTCTGATTTATTAGTCTTATGAAATGTACAGACTATTCTGTATACCAGGTAAAGGTAAAGGGACCCCTGACCATTAGGTCCAGTCGTGACCGACGCTGGGGCTGCGGCGCTCATCTCGCTTTACTGGCCGAGGGAGCCGGCATACAGCTTCCGGGTCATGTGGCCAGCACGACTAAGCCGCTTCTGGCGAACCAGAGCAGCGCATGGAAACGCCGTTTCCCTTCCCGCCAGAGCGGTACCTATTTATCTACTTGCACTTTGATGTGCTTTTGAACTGCTAGGTTGGCAGGAGCAGGGACCGAGCAACGGGAGCTCACCCCGTCGCGGGGATTTGAACCGCTGACCTTCTGATCGGCAAGTCCTAGGGTCTGTGGTTTAGCCCACAGCGCCGAGCCATACACAAAAAAAGAAGCACAAGGTAGAAATTATATGCCAAAGTAAATAGAGTTAAAATGACAGGTAAACACTATGAAATGGTCAACAGACAACAATTAAAACGTTCTTTCTAGAAGAGGCTGAGGGTTTTGTTTTATTTTTAAGTCTTAAACATATATCTGAAACAATGGATTGTCACAGCATGCCTTGTACTATAGATAATAATGAATTGTCCATTAAAGGGACCAAAATACTGAAAGCCCGACTTCCTCATGCCATGTCACCACTGCTTGGAAAATCTCCCATTTTGAAGGGTTCAGGATTTCAAGCAGCCTTTGCCAAGCAGGCAGCTGGGGAGAGACTGATGGCTGAGACTTCCTTTTTTCGGACCAAAATTATTTCCCATTACCTCCGCTGCTGATGACAGAGGACTGGACGGAGCCTTCTTGAAATGCACCTGCTTTTCCCTCCCCCTTCCCCTCCGGTCCCCACTTGACCCTCGGAAATCTGTGGGTGACGTGGAACGGTATGATTTTAATCAGAAGAAGCAGGGCTGTAATGGCAGGGGAAGGGGATAATAATGAATGCTCCGTAGCAGCTTTATGCGGGGGGGGGGGGAGGCTCACGAGGCACTTCTGGAATGCTAAATTGCCTCTGACAAATTGCATGGCAGTCAACAGCTGCTAAAAAGGGAGATGAAGGGGGACGAATGGCTCAGGGGTATCCAGGGCAGGAGGGAGAGAGCCAGGCCTGGTTATGCACAGCACGATCTGATGGCTCCCTGGTGGTGCAGTGAAGCCAATTGCCAAATCATTCAGGGGGCTGAAGGGCGAATCTCGGCAGGATTAGGGTCAGAGCTGGGGCTGTCCCCATAGCTCCTCCGGCGACATTATTGCAGGACTGAGGCGATCTAGGGTTCCTAATCCAAATGAGACACCTCCATTCTCACACAGGACTTCACTTGACCATAATAAATAAAATAATAATAATAATAATAATAATAATAATAATAATAATAATAATTATACCCCGCCCCGTCCGGCTGGGTTTCCCCAGCCACTCTGGGCGGCTTCCAACCGAATGTTAAAAAGACAATACAGCATCAAACATTAAAAACTGTGCTGGGCCCGGGCGTTAACCCGAGCAAAGCGGTCCAGGTCTGGTCCCGAATCCAAGGATTCCATGAGGAGTCAGTCCGACAGGGCCAAGGCAGGAAACCAGGCTAGGTCAGGCACAGGGTAACAGGCAGGTTCTGGGGCGGGGTCTGACAGCCTCTTATCTCTGTCGGGGTAACGGCCGGTCCTGATCCCCCAGTGACTCACCTCTCTGTCTCGCCCGAAGGCAAGCACTCCTCCTGCGAGTACTCAGGTTTCTCCTTCTCTCAGACCTGAGTCTCTGCAGCTTGGGAGATGTCAGTGGGTTACTAGACCCAGAGGCAGCCTCAGTCTCCCCAAACCGGTAGTGGAGCAGCTGTAAGTGATGGCTCAGCTGAAGGCGATGAGGTAATCCCCACATCTGGAGCCAGGGCAGGCTCAGGCCCCGGACTCGGCCCAGCTGGTGCTTGTTGCAGGGGAACCTGTGCAGACTGGGGCTCTTCAGGATCAGGCCCCAGACTAGGTTCAGCTGCTGCCTGAGGCAAAAGATCCAGTGTGGACTGAGACTCCTCTGGCTCCAAGTCCAAGCCCAAGTCCCAGGCCATCACAAAAACTTCCCTAAACAGGGCTGCCTTCAGATGTCTTCTAAAAGTCAGGTCGTTGTTTATTTCCTTGACATCTGGTGGGAGGGCGTTCCACAAGGCGGGTGCCACCACTGAGCAGGCCCTCTGCCTGGTTCCCTGAAACCTCACTTCTCGTAGTGAGGGAACCACCAGAAGGCCCTTGGTGCTGGACCTGGGGTGGAGATGCTCCTTCAGGTGTACCGGGCTGAGGCCGTTTAGGGCTTTAAAGGTCAGCACCAACACTTTGAATTGTGCTCGGAAACGTACTGGGAGCCAATGTAGGTCTTTCAGGTCTGGTGTTATATGGTCTCAGCGGCCTCTCCTACGATGTGCACATGGGAACACTGAAGAAGCTGCCTTATTATTAGTCAGACCATTGTTCCACCTTGCTCAATACTGCCTACATTGACTCGAAGCAGCGGCTCTCCAGGATATCAGGCAGGAATCTCTCTAGACCCTACTTGGAAATTCCAGCAGGGATTATACCCGAGACCTTCTGGTTGCAAGGTAGATGCTCTCATCACTGAGCTACGCCCATTCCTGACATGGGCAGGGGGATTTGAACTGGACACCAGGCACCGCAGCAGAGATCCCACACCACCCTTCCCTGTGCTCTTTACGCATTGACTGTAGCATGAAGGACTTTTGCCTCTGGAAGCTCACGCCACCAGTTTGGGGCAGCCGCCTGCATGGCTAACCATCTGCGCATACCGTCCCCTTCATGCTGGTTTCCTGGGTTCCGCGAAATGACTTCTTGGCAGCCCAGTGGAAAAGTACGCCAGTCCTTTGCTGCGAACTGCAGCTAGCAAAGTGTGTGTGTGTGAGAGAGAGAGAGAGAGGAGGGCGCTTCCAGCAGTGATAAAATGCCAGCGCCAAGCCAGTCCTTGAAACATCAGCAGAACAGCCAGATTTACCATTGGCAGGCTGTCAATGAGGGATGAATGGAAACAAGAAGCAATTTGTCACCGTCAGGCCTCTCCAAAAATGCCGGCAGGAAGGGAAGAAGCTGGGAGTGTGAGCCCAAGGGCCAGGGGAACAGCCCTAATGCATCACAGGCTAACTAGCCCAGTATATTACGGTCCCGGACAAAGGAAGTGTGTAATAGCCTCCTTGGCCATTAATACGGCACTTGTGAGCGCCTGTCGATCATGATCTAATTGTGTTTTCTGTTAAAAATGCATGAGGGCCTGAGCTCCAGTAGCCACAGAAGGACTGATGGGACTGAGCAGGGCAGCAGCTGGGAGGCTGGAGCTTAAACAGCCCCTCCTGTTAGTTAATGTTCAAATTAGCACCCGTCCTGTCTGAGGAGTCAGAGACCCCTTTGAGGTGCGTGAGCCCCACAGAACGGCATCACAAGATCATCACACGAGGGAGTGACATGAAGGCTCTATAGATCGCGTGCCTCTCGCAAATCCCAAGTGAGTGTGCAACAAAGGCTTCACGCCACCCCCTTGTATGGCGACGAGCTCATGATGTGAAAAATTAGCCTTTTATCGCACACCCGAGACAACCGGTTTTGCCTCCGCCACTTCCAAGGCTGCAGAGAGGAGACGTGAGTCACCGTCCATTCCCCTGCCCTTCTGTCACCCGTGCCTCCTGTCCCAGCCAATTCTTAAAGAGAAAAGGAGAATGATGGAAGGCCAAGGAGCCATCGAGTCTACACTGTCTCTGATGGAGGCCAGCCAGCTGCCCCCAGGAAACGCTTAAGCAGCAGCAAAATGGATAGAGCTGCTGTTGGCTTGGCCATCAGTGCAACTTGGGGGCAATCAAAGATGTGCTATCCATTCCGCTTCTTGCAAAGAGCCATTGCAAAGACCTCACCTCCATGCGCCTGTTTTAGCAACGCTTTCTTAAAAGCCCTCTGAGCGAATGGTGACCATGTGAGAGCAGCTCTGCTGGGTCAGACCAAATGACTTTCTAGTGCGTCACCCAGTGGCCCACAGCGGCTCCCAAGATGCCTCTGGGAAGCTCAGAAGCAGGCCATGAGGGCAATTGTCCTCTCCTGCCTCTGTTTGCTGGAGACGGTATATGACCATTGTGACTTGAAGCCACTGATAAGACTTCTCCTCCATGAATTTGTCAAATCCCTTTGAAAGCCACCTTCTGTCCATGGCTGGCACCTGCCAGGGAGCTAGTGTGATGTAGTGGTTTAAGTGTTGAACTGTGATCAAATTAAGCTATGAAGCTCAGCGAGTGATCTTGGGCCAGTCGTTCACTCTCAGCCTAGCCTACCTCACAGGCTGTTGTGAGGATGTTATGTACTTAGTTGAATATGATCCAAAATGCAGCAGTCTGATTGGTCCTAGAACAATAGGATTCAGAATGCAGCAGTCTGTTTGGTCCACAGGAGCCACCCAATCCAGCTCCAGGTGGAAGTGAATCCGCAACCTGATTGGCCTACAGGAGAATCCTGGAATTAGCCAATCACGTGGGGTCCATTGTGTAAATAATGTATATAAAGCAGACACCTTGGGGGAACTTCCATTCCTCCTCACCACTATGAGCTGAATAAAGAGTATGAAATCCACTTGAGTATATTTCAGAGGATAAAATAAAGAGGGAGGAAGAGAACCATGTGTGCCACGTCACCTTGAGTTCCTTGGTGGAAAAAGGGTAATTGTGATAATAATAACGTCGCTGGGTGTGGAGGACTCATAAAAACAACAACACCCTGCCCATCTGGCTGGGTTGTCCCAGCCACTCTGGGTGGCTTCCAACACATATAAAAACACAATAGAACATCAAACATTAAAAACCTCCTTACTGATAGAGGGCTGCCTTCAGATGTCTTCTAAAAGTCGCATAGTTCTTTATCTCCTTGACATCTGATGGGAGGGCATTCCACAGGGAGGGCGCCACCACCAAGAAGGCCCTCTGCCTGGTTTCCTGTAACTTCACTTCTTGCAGTGAACTTAACTTCATGAGTTAAGCCAAAGGCATCACAGGAGAAAAATGTTCAAGGGATTTGAAGCGCTGGTGGAGAGCTCCCCCCTTTACCATCTCCCCAAATGAGTTCTCTTAACCCATGCTGCCAGCCCACTAACACCACAGACAAACACACACACACCTTTGGTCAGATCCAATTTCCTAGCTCCAAATGTCAGTCCGTGTGTCAAGACTGCAAAACTGGCTTGCAGGCAGACGTCTATCTGGGAGGACAGCCCAGCTGAGTTGTGGCAGGATCAGGTGTGGCCAAACTGTCAGGGAAGATTAGGTTGCTATTCCTAGCGGGAGCACAGCTGCACAGCAACAGGGCTGGCCATTGGCGGATCGTCCATGCTGGCTGAATACAAACAAGCAGCAATTTGTCATCATCTCTCTGCAAAACGCGAGCTAAGGGTGTGTGTGTAAAGAAGGGATGCTTCACACACTACGTTGTAACAAACTGAGTTTGCCGGGTAGTGGACATCCAGCGGTGAGCCCCAGCCAGTCTGCTTGTGCAAGTCCAGCATCAGCAAATACGTGCGGGTCGCATTCATGGTTCATTTGTGGCACACACAAAAACATGTACTTATAGGGGAGTAGCCAGGTTAGTCGTGAAGTAATCCTAAAACCAGCATGAGTTGGGGAAGGATCTGGTCCAGGTAAAAGTCTCTTTAGGACAGAACTCGTTTTCACAAGCAGCACCAAGGGCGTGGGGGAAATTTTGGTGCTGCTGCTGGAAGATCTGAGACTCCCAGTCAGAACACTGGAAGAAAGTGTTTGTGGGGAGTCCTTAGCCCCAGGACTATCATGTTTGTTGTGGCAGGGAGGTAGGCAGGTGGGGATGGGAAGCCTTTGGGGGCCAGATGTATCTCTGGTCTTCCAGGTACCTGCTGCTAGTCTGCAGGCTCTCTGGGAGAAGTTTGACCCTGAAGGCTGAAGCCTGGTTGCTGAATGACAGAGAACCTTGTCTTGCTTTCCTCAGAATAGATTCTGCGCGGGTGGCAGGTGTTGCTTGTCTGCAGAAGGCCAACACTAACAAATGCTCTACTTTTAAGGCAGCCGTTCTCAAGCCTTTTCTTTTACTAAGGGTGACACGTAGCTGGCAGAATCCTGCCTTTGTTTTTTGTTTTTTCCCTGATCTCGCAGACAGATCCCACTTTCCCTTGGCTGCTGGCAGAGGCAAGAGCAGTCTGTGCTTGGGCCAGAGAATGAAATCTGATCTCATTGGCTGCACCGCTCTCTCCAGTGGTCTCTCAGCGATGTACTGCTAAGCCAAAACACAAGGAGGCAACCCCCTTCTCTTGTAATGAGCCCATCTGTTTGACATGGGTGGATTGTTACAAAGAGAAAGAGAGAGAGAGAGAGCGCGCAAGCATCAGAGTGCATCACCCAGGAGGTGGTGGCAACGAAGCAGTGGGAATTGAGTATGACAAAGCATGCATTATTTAGAGGCGTGTGGATCCGTGCGTGTGTGCAAAAGGGACAACTTTCAGGTGCCAACCTTTCGCACGCTGAACTTGATGCAGTGGGACTTAGGTCTAAGAAGATGTCTGTGGGACTGCATTGGCAAAGGTGGACCTGCAACAAATGGTTTCTCGCGTTACACAGCTGAAATCGCTACCCCGACATGTGGCGACGGCTTTAAAGCAGGGTTAGTTAGACATACTCATGTGGGACAAATCTGTCAGTAAGTCGCAGCGGAATGCAACCTCAGTGTTCAGAAGCACCGTATCTCTGAACACCACTTGCTCGGGGTGGGGTGCAAAGAGTGAGGAACAGCTGTTTATTTCCAGCAAACAGGTTGGTCAGCTGGATGGACTTTTGGTCTGATTCAGACGTGCTCTTCTTACAGAGCTGGACAGTGGCTGTTAACGGCTTCACTCAACAGTCTCCTGGGGATGGAATCATAGAATTGTAGAGCTGTGGGAGGGACCCCAAGGATCATCTAGTCCAACCCCCTTCCAATCTCCCCCGGATTTCTACTCCTGATTTATTTATTGGGCTGGATGGTGCATGGGGACACCATAGGGGATATAGCCATTTATTTCCAAACTCTTTCCATTTCCACTCTCTGCTCTTCCTCTCTGTCATTTCCCCTCCGAGTTTCAATTAAGTTATGCTGCCATTTCAGTGCTCAACATCACTTTACGTATTTTGGGTGTGACTTGCCAGCCAGCTAGAGGGTGTCAGCTTTTCAATGTGTGGTGTGGCCACTGTCATTTCATCCAGAGCTATTCGCCCACAGCTTCCAGCCATGTGGTGATGTGCATTTCCCCACCAGATTTGAAATATGACTTCTAAAGTCAAGGTGCCATTTCAAGTTTCAGTTTGGGCAAGGTGCAAAGATTTCAGCGGGGATGAGTAAAATGCTTCACCAGTGTCCAAAGGCCTGTTCTTGGGCCTGTTCAAGATTAAACTGCAAAACGTACTTATAAAAGCAGTTTATTTTAGAAGCATTTTATTTTAGAAGTTCTTTGTTTAAGAGATTAATACTTCGCCCGTCCGTCAAATGGCCAGAGCTGCTTGCAAAACAGCACAACACAATAAAACACATTAGGGACATACAAAAATAATAAAAGGAATGCACAACAACCTGTACCAAAAGCTGTGCCAATGTTACAAATGTCTGCTTTGCCATATATACCTAATAGAGCAGCCCGTTTAATGGTGCATTACAATTGCCACTACTTTCCTTTGCAAGCCAGTGTAGTGATGTGGCAGGCAGAACATTCGACTTGGACCAGGGAGATGTGGCTTCGTGCTCCTGCTTGGTCCATGAAGTTTGTGGGGCACAGCCTTCTCCAAGCTGGTGCCCTCCAAATGCTTTGGACTGTGGCTCCCATCAGGCCACGCCAGTAAAGTCGTACGATGCTGAGGTAGATGGGAGCTGTAGTCCATAACAGCTTCAGGCCACCAGGTTTGAGAAGACTGCCATAGGTGGAACTTGGTCCAATCGCTACTCCATGAATGCTTCCTTTCACTCCTTGGGGGAAGGGTGGGGTGGAAATGTGACTCAGGATGAGACTTGCCACCACTAGGCTTATCCCAAGCCACAGGTAAAAGGTAAAGGTAAAGGTTCCCCTGCCCGTACGGGCCAGTCTAAAAGGGACCACCGGGTTGTGCGCCCATCTCACTCTATAGGCCGGGGGGGCCAGCGCTGTCCGCAGACACTTCCGGGTCACGTGGCCAGCGTGACAAGCTGCATCTGGCGAGCCAGCGCAGCACACGGAACGCCGTTTACCTTCCCGCTAGTAAGCGGTCCCTATTTATCTACTTGCACCCGGGGGTGCTTTCGAACTGCTAGGTTGGCAGGCGCTGGGACCGAGCAGCGGGAGCGCACCCCGCCGCGGGGATTCGAACCGCCGACCTTTCGATCGGCAAGTCCTAGGCGCTGAGGCTTTAACCCACAGCGCCACCCGCGTCCCTTTAGCCAAGCCACAGAGGGGTTCTCTATTCTGAGAATCATTGGCATCGTCCCTAACACAACGCTGAATCCCCTTCTCTAGGGCTTCTTCGCCTGTTGCCCCATAGCAAAAGAACTTGGTGTCAGCCATGATGCAAATGCGAGCTCTAAGCGTGCATAATGCAGTTTCAACCACAGAACTCAGGCAGCAGTTAAAGCCAAGAGCTTGCAATCTCCTAATGACAATTGGCTGGCTTTCTGGCAGGGACGAGTCTCCGCGAAGCCACAATTTCTCACTTTTATTGCTTTTGTGCATTTAGCAGATGCCTCTCATGAACCAAGTGCCCCTGTTTAATTACATTAACGTAATCTAGGACTTCATGCAGCAGAGTTGCCAGTTCATCAAAAGTTCTGCTGACTCGTTTCCACAGAAATAGCCATCCTCCCTCCACTGCCACTTCAGGCTGCCAAATATTCAGAGGCCGCTTCTGCGGCAAATAATCCATCACAGGGTATCCTGGCAAGAGAAGGATGTCAATGGAAGAATGGGGCAGGGAAGAATGGGGCAAAGTGTGCGTGTGAGAGAGACATGGAGAGAAAGAAAGAGAGATATAGTGAAACTATTTATTTATTTATCATTGAATTTATATCCCACCTTTCCTCCTATGAGCTCAAGGTTGCGGACATTGATCTCATTCCTATATTATATTCACAACAACTTTGTGAACTTTGGATTAGGCTGTGAGCTGGTGACTGGCCCAAGATTACCCAGTCACATTCATGAACGAACAGGGACTTGAACCCTGCTCTCTCAAGATTAAAATTTGTGAGCCCCTCACACATTTGCCTAAAATAAAATAAAATAAAATAAAATAAAATAAAATAAATTGTCCTGTTTTTTTTCATTTGGGCCAGCAAAGTGAAGTGAATAAATAAATATATGTTTTTGGAGGCCAGAAGGCTGGATTTAAATTTCTGCTCAGTCATAAAGTGGATAAATGTGGTTAAGATTTGCAAAGTACTTTCTTCACTGAAAGCTGCTACTGAAATTATAAACCACAGACTCACCAAGTTGGAAAAGTGCATCTCACCTGACACTCTGCTGCAACAAAACAGCACCCATGCAATCCAGGACAAAGCAAATCGCTGTTGAGAGAGCGAATGCGCGGTGCGTCATGGTACAAGCAATGTAGTTCTACACAACTACAGGGTGATCAAATCCTACAGGAGAAAGGGAGAGGCAAATGGTCACCTTTCCATGGGACTTGTTGGGAAATGTCCTTCCCATCTCTCTACTACCCCAGTTAGACAGTAACCCACCTACTCAATAAATCCCTGGATAGCAACTAAATTCTAAAAGGGACCACCGGATGGCCACTTTCCCCAAATCTGAACATTTGTTCCCCATTCCCTTCTATGTCCAGGCCCTGATTTCAGAGCTCTCCATGACCTCACTGCAACTTAACTTGCTTTTTCCTTCTTTCTTTTATATAATTTTTATTAAATTTTCTGTTTTACATTTTAGAATACTCATTTAAACATAATTAAATAATCAGTGACTTCCCTTCTTCTCTTTCCATGGTTCATTTTACATATCCCAAATCCCTGCATATTTTACATAAACTAAACCATTCAGTATTCCATTATTACATCAATCAAAACTTATTTACACTTTTGAATTTATCTTAATGCTGCCAACATTTTCAAGTGTACACAATTCAATAAACAATCTTCTATAAACGTTATGTTCTTCTTATTCTTATTCTATATGTTAAGTCTGCAAGCTGTGCATATTCCATCAACTTAAGTTGCCATTCTTCTTTGCTTGGGACCTCGCTTGTTTTCCATTTTGGGGCCAACAAAACACGGGTCGCAGTAGTGGCATTGAAGCAATGATTCTTCAACATCAACTTCATTGGACTGGTCATGTTGTACCATCTTCCAAAGCAACTACTCTATTTTGAACTTAAAAATGGAAAGTGTAATGCTGGTGGTCAACAAAAGAGGTTTAAAGACTGACTCAAGGCAAATCTAAAAAAATGTAGTATAAACACCAACAATTGGGAAACACTGGCCTGCAAGCGCTCCAGTTGGAGAACAGCCTTTACCAAAGGTGTCCTGGGCTTTGAAGACACTCGAACTCAGGACGCAAGGGAGAAATGTGCTAAGAGGAAGGCACGCTTGGCAAATCCACACCGTGATCAGCTCCCACCCAGAAACCAATGCCCCCACTGTGGAAGGACATGTGGATCCAGAATTGGCCTCCATAGTCACTTACGGACTCACTGTTAAAACCGTGTTTATGGAAGACAATCTTACCCGGCTACGAGTGATCGCCAAAGAAGAAGAAATACATAAATAACCAACTTACCTTTCTGCCCTTTATTCTTCCAAAGCTCACAGGTAGTTCCTCTAGTTTTGTTCCTGCAATTCTGCCCCCTTCAACTGGTCTCTTACATGTTGTAAACAAAATCTGCCCTTTTTCCCTTATGGGGTATCCAAGAGCCCGTATAGAGTCCTTAAGTGGGTTCCCTATTGGTAGGAGGAAATAACAGAGGCCAACCAGAGAATACTGAGAAGCAATGCAGCCAGTAAGCCTGATCTTTATTACACTGTTGCAACAGGGTGCTCCCGTCACACGCAGGAAAGGAGGAAGACCCCGAACATCGGTGTGCAAGCCTTTATATAGACTTTTGAAATTGCCACCCTGTCACTCAAGGCCACCCCCCAATACAGACACACATCACTGAAGGGGTGGTCTACAGCAGAAATATATCACAGGAAGCGGTCTACAGCAGAAATCCTGCCTGCCAGGATACCTGATAATGGTCACTGATTGCATTACCTGGGCAGCCTGGCCATTCTTTTGTGATGGTAAATACTTAGTTCCTGAATCCACGTCACAGGCTCACCCTAGTCATACACAGATAGGCCCTTAAGACAGGATTTGTGAGCAAAGAGACAATGGGGAGGTTTTCCCATTTCCTCCCTCCTTGCAGAGAAACATTTGAGGTCAATTTGGGAGAGTCAAAAGGGTTTCAGGACTGTCTTCCTGTACTGTTTCAAACATGTTGTTTATATATTTATGTATGTGTTTGCCTTGTACATTTATGAACATTTAATTTATATATTGAACTGATTTTATAATGAATTGATTTTGGAATGTTGTGTTATTTTACTGTTGCTAGCCGTATAGTTAAAGCCATGGTCTTCCCAGTAGTGATGTATGGAAGTGAGAGCTGGACCATAAAGAAGGCTGATCGCCAAAGAATTGATGCTTTTGAGTTATGGTGCTGGAGGAGACTCTTGAGAGTCCCATGGACTGCAAGAAGATCAAACGTATCCATTCTGAAGGAAATCAGCCCTGAGTGCTCACTAGAAGGACAGAGCGTGAAGCTGAGGCTCCAAGACTTTGGCCACCTCATGAGAAGAGAAGACTCCCTGGAAAAGACCCTGATGCTGGGAAAGATGGAGGGCCCAAGGAGAAGGGGACGACAGAGGACGAGATGGTGGGACAGTGTTCTCTAAGCTACAAACATGAGTCTGACCAAACTGCGGGAGGCAGTGGAAGACAGGAGTGCCTGGCGTGCTCTGGTCCATGGGGTCACGAAAGTCGGACACGACTAAACGACTAAACAACAACAGCCACACTGAGCCCAGCTTTGGCTGGGGAGGGCGGGAAATAAATAAAATTTTATTATTATTATTTATATTTATATTTGAGACCTTAAATTCTTATAACATACGTAATTCTGAGCATGCTCCCTTGCTGCTCCAAACGCTCTCTAGAGGTCCTCCCCTCCTCCTTTGGACCCCTCCTCAAAAGCCACCCCCTTTAAATCCTATGAAGGTTTACGTGTCTACTCGGAAGCCAGTCCTACTGAATTCAGTGTGGAGCTTACTCCCAGGTAAGGGGCTGCAGCCTTGGTCTTGCTGTGGGTCTGGCTGAAGAGGCATCATGGTGCAAAAGCGTCAGACTACCAGGACCTGGAGGAAGACCAGGGTTCGAATCCCCCACTCAGCCACGAAGCTCACTGGGGGTGACCTCCCTCAGCCCAACCTACCTCACAGGGCTGTTGTGTGTGGATAACATGGGTGCTGACTCAGTGGCAGGCCTTTTTGGGAATGCCGCCGCCAAGCATACCCTGAAGCGAAGCCCCCCACCCCTGGAAAACCCTTTATTTCTTTTTAAAATAGTTTTTAGTGGGTTTTACATTTTTATCACAATCACATCATAACAAATACTACCAAATTGAATTCCCCACCCCCACCCCGATTCCCCTCAACTTCCCTTTCTAGGTTTCTTTTACGTCTAAACTTCCCTTGCTTGCAATACTTCAGAATTGCAAACCCCTTTTTTCATGGCGTTGAGGACAATAAACATTTAAAATAAAAATAAAGAGTTCTTTTAGC